>NC_050580.1:176776759-177492592 GCF_011100635.1 Trichosurus vulpecula | reverse complement strand
AGACGTAATCAGGAAAGGCTTCAGTGAGGATTTGGGGGTATGAACTGTCTCCTAATAGTTTATCTGGGCCTCAGTTTCCTCATTTGTAAAATAACAAAATTGGAATCAGTCCTGTCTAAGGTACTTTACAGGTCTAATATTCTATGACTCTTAAGGATGGGTAGAATTTTTTTTGGATAGGGAGGAGTGCAGGAAGGCATGAAGACAGGAAGAAGTAAGGTGGACAGTGAGATGAGTCTGTGTGGAGTGGAGAATGTGAATGAAGTTTAGGGAGTAGTAGAAAATATGATTGGATAGATAGATGGGGCTGTTTTCAGAGACCATCCTGCCCTTTCCATTTTCCTTTTCCCTTTTTTCTTTCCGGTGAGAGAAGGGGGCTAAATGGCTGCAACACTCCTAGGCATGGGGGGCTCTTACTCTATTTCTTTCTTACTCATGTCCCCATCTCCATGCCAAGCCTGGGGCCCCCAGGTTCCGAGCCAGACCCATGAAGAGATCAGAGCTGAATGGGACCTGGGCCTGCCCCTCCCCCTGTGGTGTGGCATGCTCCTGCCCAAGCACAGCCCTGCGACCTGCAAGTTGAGGCCCATCCCAGCCCGAGCCCAGGGGCTTGGGAGCCTCGTGCTGCAGCTGTAGCATCTGATGGGCCTGGACCTGTTTTGCCTCCACCCTACAGCAGCTGGGCAAGGATACAGCTAGGGAAAAATGGGCCAGGACTAGCTAGCGGGGAGAGGGGGGCATTTACATAGGGGTGATCATACAAGGTGTATGGGGGATGGGAGAAAACATATTAGGGGGTCCTCGGTGGGGAAAGTAGATCTAGTGCGCAGGCCAGAGAGGTATGAGCCTCAGGGCTCTGAATACAACCTCCCTGGCAGGGAAGATCCATACCAGGAGAGCCGTGCCTCAAGGGGCCATGTGTCAGAGCCAGCTCACCAGGAAGCCTTGGAAATTATGGGAAAACAGGGAGTGCACTCAGGCATGTTCACCTCTCCTCCTCTACTGCATTACACTCTTAACCCACCACTACCCACACCCCAGTCCTTTCCGACGGATCACATCCTTTCTGGATTCCTCCATAATTTTCTAGGCATTAAAGGTTTAAAGGAAGAGGCTGCTTCTACTAACATCCACCTTTCCATGGGCCCCAAAAGCAATGTTCCATGAGGCCCTGCCAGGTCATTTCTGCCTGCCTGCCTGTTGTATCTGCTCTCTTTTTACCAAAAAGATCAGGAATCAGATCCTCTGCTTTCCTCTTTCAGCCTCTGGCTTGGCGTGGGGGCTGGGGATGAATTCTGTAAATGCCCTCTAAGCCAGCCTTGGCTTCCTTATCCCTGGAACCCTTCTCCAGAATACCCGTTCCTCTCTAGCCCCCCACCCTGTGGTGGCAGAACCCTCACAGTTCCAATGGGGGGGGGTGCTTTCGATCAATGACAATAGAGGCAGGTGAGAAAGAGTAAAAGACTTCATTCACAGGACCAAGAATAAAACCTTTAACTAGAAAAATTGCTAGGGGACAAACCACCCAGTAGATAAGAATGCAGGCAAATCATATGCAAATTCAAGGATTCAACATCTGAATGTGATCTCTTTGCCTGGGTCTCACAAGTCTAGGCATCGGATGACATGGTCTAACATTTTCTAATAGCATCCTCAATGCAAGTATTTTTCTTAGCAGTCGATGAGCTCCTTGAAGTCAGGTTCCACACAACTGGGGTCCCCCTCAACTAGGCAAAAGATAGTCTTCAAATAATACATATTTGCTAGATTAAACGGAAGAGGTAAACTTGAAGGAGACTAATGGGGTCCCCTAAGCCCTTAGGAAGTCCACGGTCTCAGGCTCAGCCTCAGCCCTAGGGATGGGAGTGGGAAGGCTGTAGGGGGGATAGTCTTCTGGTCTTTGGGTCCAACTGCAAATATTGACCAGTATCCAGGGTCACTGTTGGTAGCAGTCGCTCCAAGTCACTACCTCAGTGATAATGGTGTAAAAGTCTTAGGCATCAGTCTCTGTGGTTCTCTGCTCCTGCCCTGACCTTTGGAAGGTGGGGACAGATTGAGGGAGGGGGGAGTGTGTATGAAGCTGGCACTGCCAGGTCTACTTACTAGTAAATGCTTTAAGTCTGAAAGCAGGCTAGGCGGGGTGGGGCAGGCACCTGGGTCCCCGTTCCCGCCCTAAGGCGCTCCCTCCAGCTTCACGGGCTCCATTTCCCCGACGGGCCGCAAGGCGTGTGCGGAGGAAGGCACCCCCCTCCCAATCCGCCCCGCCTTGCGGGCACCTGGAGCGGGCCGGGCAGGAGCCAGCACGCAGCCTGCCCTCCCCACCCCCACCACCCCTGCATTCCCCGCATTCCTGCGGGCGGAGACAGGGGATGGGGTGGGGGCAAGGCGGGCAGGCGCCTGCTCGGGCACTGCCGGGAAAAGGGGAGCCAGGATGGGGGGTGGTCTGTCTATCCCACTCCTGCCCTGTTCCCCTGAAGCACCTCCAGAGGCTGAAAAAAATCAGAACTGTGACCGCTTGGGGGGGAGGGGTAGTGGGGGTGAAGTGGGACCCACAGGATGACTTGGAGGCCTGGAGATGTAAAGAATTGGACATTCTGGTCCATCAGAAACTGGACGAAGTAGGTAGAGGCCTTTGGTATCCACTGCCTGTCTCTCCAACTTAAATCCATAGAGAGTCTGCCACACTCCACGGTGCTGTCCCTAGGGCACCTTATCTCTCCAGCCCCAGTCCACCCTTCCCCGTCCTTACTCACCGAAGTAGTCCTCCTTGGACTCAAGTTCCCGGGCCCGACCCCGGCCTGCCTCTAGTGGGAAGGGGCCAGGCGGCTCTTCAGGGCCAGAGGATTCTGTACCTGGGGGTTCCCCGTGGGCGCCTGGTTCCCGCCCTCCGGTTCCCACAGCTAGCCGCAGCAACGCTGCCAGCTCCTCTGGGTAGCGGACGCCTGCCGCGCAGTCCCCGTAGCCGGTCACAGAATGTCGTCCAGGCTGCGCCCCTCGCCTCTCTAAGGGCCCAGTCGCTCCCATCCCAGTCCCGGTCAGGGCCCCAGGACTACCCAGCGCCGGTGGGTACGAATGACGGCTCTCTTGAAAGCCGAAACCCGTGGGCCGGTGAGCGCAAAGACGGTCTAGGGCAGCATGGAGGTCGGGGTAGGCAGAGGGGACACCTCCTGGAGGAAAGCCTGTAGGAGCCCCAGTAAAGGGAGGGCCAAAGGGGCATGGCCCAGTGGGCAGGGGGCTCCCGTGGCGTTGGTCGTAGCCCATGCTGATGCCACTGGTTCGGTTGCTGCAAGGCCGGCTGCCACCAGCTCCGCAGCTCCCCGCCCCGTCCAGGAGCAGACTGCCCCGGGGGCTAGACGGCTTGCTGGCATCGCTCGCGGAGCTGCTGGCGAAGCTAGAACGCGGGCTTAAGGTGGGGGCCAAAGTCTCCAGACGCAAGTCGGGGAGCAGCGATTGGGGTAGAGGCAAGGCCCGGGGCTGGGGTGCCCCGCCGGGGAAAGTAACTTCGTAGCGCGGCGCCTCAAAGGAGTAGCGTCGGATTCGCTCAGCTTCCAAGGGGCCCTGCTCCCGGGCTGCTTCCAGTGGTTCATCCTCAGATTCTCCGAGAGTTCCCCGGGTCCCAGGATTCCTGGGGCCCCCGGACCCGTTCAATCTCCCCTTTCCGGGAGCAGGGGTCCCATCAGGCCCTGACCGGCTCGACTCCCCCTTTCTGCGGCCAAACTTGGCGCTGCCGGAATCGGAGAGCTTCAGCTTTTCCAGCAGGCGGCTGGCTTTCTCTCCCAGTCGCTCCATGCCCTCGGGTCCGGGGCCTGGAGCTCCCTCCCTGCCCCGGCTCCCCGCTGTGTTCGGACTGCTCCCCCTCTCCCTGGCCGCAGGAATCTAGACCCCTGGGGGCACTGGACGGGCACTGGGGCTCAGCTGGCGGCCCGGGTGCCCGGCGCCCAGGAACCCACAGCATCCCCTAGGGAGAGGGGTACAGCTCCCCCACCCATCAGGGAGTATAAGGGTTGGGGGGACCTAAGCCTTCAGCTGTTCTATCCACCACTCTATCTGTTCATCAGTCTGCGGGCTGGCCCTGCCTCCCCCAGCTCCCGGATCCCTTCGGCCCCCGCCCCCCTAGCTACTCCCCACTCCCCCCCCCCTTAGCTTCCACACTTAAGCACCGACTCGAACTTCTCTCCTAAACTTTTGTCTGCCCAGCCGGACCTACTTTCATAGAAGGGCGGAGCGCGGTGTGCCTGTAGGAAGGGAAAGAGGTGGGGGTATCAGCGCAGGAATCTTTGGTTCACCCTTTCCGAGGGAGGAAGACTGGAGTTAACTCTCTCTTCTGGACATAGTGCAGTCTTTGATAATGGAGACAGGAGAGCTGGGACAACTAATGAGTCGTTACTGCACCTCCTTAGACGCAGTCGAGGAAAGAGTGTACGGGGCCAGTGGGAGGACTCTTTGTCTGCAGTTGGAATGTGCGGAGGGGCACGGTGGAATCCAAGGATAAGGAGTGAAAGCTACTAGAGAGAGGCATGTCCTGCGCAAACATGGTCACTTTGTTCCCAGCGTGGAGATGGAGTTAGACGGAAAAACAGAGGGAAACGAACAGCTAGAGAAAGAAATAGAGTGAAAAGAGGAAAGTAGAAACAGAAGAGCTCTCAGAGGTACAAACAAGCAAGACGGACATATGTGAAAGAAGGAAATGGGAGTATGCTCTAGAGGAAGAAAAAGGCCAGGTGAGGCAGAGCTAGACACACAGAAACGGGAATCAAGATCTGTGTAAGCATAGAAAGAAAGAGACAGTGTGGACGGAGCTGGCTCTGGAGTCAGAGAAGCGGCGTTCGATTTTTGGCTCTGCTACATACTACCTGTGTGTCATCGAACAAAGCATTTAACCTCTCTCTAGGCCACTTTCTTCTGTAAAATGATGGGGCTGGACTAGATCATGTGGAAGGTGTTTCCTTTCAGCTCTACATCTATGATCCTACGATAACAAGGAAAGAGAAGGAAGGGAAAGGAAACTTTGACTTAGAGATAGTCAAAGGACCCAGAGGGAGCATATATAATTATATATATATATGTGTGTATATATATTATATGTATATATTATATATCAGAAAAAAGCACAGATGGGGAGAGGGAATTAGGGAAAGGAGCAAAAAGGGAAAGAGCTTAGAGAAGCTGGAGGCAGAGATGAAAATGAGACACCGAGACAAACACCACCTGGTGTTTAGAAATGGAATTTCTCTAGGCGGCTTCAGGTGTTAGGTGTGTCAGGGAAGAGCAGTCAGGGGCAGGGTACCATTTTAGAGAGCCCTTAGCAGATAGGCGATAAAAAATAAATATGGATCTGAGAGACGGAGGAGAAATGCAAATGAATGAAAGTGATCAGAACGCACATAAATGAGGAGAGACCAGATTAGTAGGCTCGAGAGTGAGGGAAAAAAGTAACAGTGGCCAAGGCTGAATATTGGTCAGTAGTTTCTTCCAGATTGATTTTTGTTTAAATTAGCATATTACAAGCTGGAGGAAGGGACATATGGGGAATGATTTATTTGCAGTAGATATTAAATGACTATGCAAATTATACATAGGTTGCTGGATGCTATCCCTGTGTCAACATTTTGGACACTTTTTATCATAGTACAGTAAGTTGCCCCAGGGAATGGGAAAGGAAAGTTGTCTGATAATTTCCTTTTTAGGAAATTAATTTATTATAGCTTAATCATACCTAATGATCTGTCTCCTTCCTTTTGTAGTCTCTTGTTAAGCAGACCTCCTGTTTCCTTGGTCAGGCTTTGGGATCTCTCCCTGAGCTCGATAATTCTCTAATATCAGAAAGTGGTGACCAGGAAAGGGAACTGGTGGCCAACCCGCTCAGTTTAACCAATGTCCCCTAAACTTTCCAGAGAGCAATGTGCGATGTATAGTATAGGGATTCAGGTGCTAAGCCAGCTTGGAGTCAAGAAAATATGGGTTTAAATCCTTTTCTTCACAGAACAAATCCCCTTAATAAAAGGATTTATTCTGTAAAACTTGGACTCAGTCAAAAGGCCACACCCAAGGACCTAGAAGGCCACATGTGGCCTCAAGGCACAAGTTCCCCACCCCTGTCCTATGGGGATCAGCAATGGGATCTCCCTGTGAGTGGTCACTATATCTCTAGCCTGGGAGAGATAAGGAGACTTAATTCCAAAAAAGTAAAATAAAAACAAATCCTACCTCTGACACTCATGTGTCCACAGGCAAGTCATTGAAATTCTCTGAGCCTCAGTTATCTCTGTAAAAATGGGGCCAAAAATACCAATAGTAGCTCCCTTACAAGATGGCTGAGGCTTTGGTCAGTTAATGTATGTAAAATGCTTTGCAAATTGTAAATGAATGTCAGTGATTATCCAGTGTCCCTGCTTCTATCCCTTCGATTGCTTTTTTGGGGAAAGATAGGCAGTCTGTACAGAGACTTTCTAAGCCTCCTTCCAGTCCAACATCTCGTGAGTCTGAGCAAAGAGGGTGACTCATCCAGAATGGAGAAGAGGAGGAAGGATAGAGCACTGCTGTGACAAACTGGGGTTCCATGCCATTGCACCATGCACAAAGATAGATAAGTGGTAGGTAATCAGAGGAAG
This sequence comes from Trichosurus vulpecula, assembly GCF_011100635.1. NCBI lineage: Eukaryota > Metazoa > Chordata > Mammalia > Diprotodontia > Phalangeridae > Trichosurus > Trichosurus vulpecula. The sequence continues at coordinate 177,485,981 of NC_050580.1, read as the reverse complement.
AAGCGTTGGTAGGAATAACTCTTGTAGTGGTTACTAGCATCTGACTCCTCAGATTGGCCTAGAGCTGAGAAGTAGCAGGGACTTTCTGAACTAGGCCATTTCCATCTTTCAGTCTAGGGGGAGCAGCAAAGTGTACCAGAAAGAGCACTGGACTTTGAATCAAAAGATCTGGATTCTAATGTGACCTTTGCCTAAATTTGGTCTTGGAGCAGTTCCTAACCTCTCTGAACCTGTTTCCTCATCTGTAAAATAGAGATGACGATACATTATAAAACTCAAAGAGTTGTTATGGTATGAGATCCAAATGAGACAATGTATGTGAATGCACTTTGGTGTTGCTATATAATCCCCTGTGAGTTATTATCGCTTAAGCTGTATTGAACTAGTCCAGGCCTTTTACGACACAGAGATATCCCTACCCCAAGAAAATCTGAATGACCGGTCATGAAACACTTTTCTGGAAACTGAGTAGTAGTAACTAGCCATGCGATATAGGACATCCTACTCGCCCCAGCAAGACCATATTCTCAGATTCACAGTAGTGATTTTGCCCACCAGGTGGCGGCATTAGCCTGGGCTGGCCCTATGTTGTTCCCACTGCAGAGGAAGACCTGGGAAACCAGGGCTGCTCCCCAGAGCTAGAGGTGAAATCAGAAAAGAGAAATTTAAGAGAAGCTTGGACAAGTAACAAAAAAGGCCTCTTGTTTTGTAGACCCATCACATTCCTGTTTAGAAAACTCCCTCCCTTTCTTTCCCCCCTCCCATTGCCTCACCCTTATCTGTATTTCCGGGCGCTGTTTATCCCCCCAAAATTGGCATTTTCCTGTTTGCCCCTTCCAGGTATTATTTTTTTTCCTTCAATATAAATTTTTTCTCATCACCCTGTTCCCACCCCCCACCCCCATCTTTGCTGTCCACTTTATCCAATGAGCAGCTTCCATTTTCATTAGAGATGAAGGATGGAGATGCAAAATCTCTTTCTCCAAAAGGAAGGAATATCCAGTTAATTTAGGAATCCCAACTGCCCCAATTCCAGGGCATAAGGATTGGTAGGAGCCAAAGCTGCTGCTTTTGGTCACGGTATTCACTCATCTTTTTCTACTTTGATTTCAATGAATGAGTTCAAGTCAGGGCAAAAGGTTTTGTGGGATTGGTCAAAAGGTGAAGAAACAGGTGCATCTTCATCACCACCTTCTTCTTCCTCATCCTGGAAGTTGGGATTATAGAGATCTGGGGGAAGGAGCTGGGCCTCAGCAGAAGGCAGTCGCTCTGAAGGAGGTCCATATACTCGGTTGGCTTTGGTGCCATGCTTAGAATTGGCATCCAGGTGGTAACAAAGTTGAGTGAGGCGCTGAGCCCTGAATCGAGGTGGGCGGGCCACCCAGACCCCTGGCTCATTAAGACTGTCCTCCTCATCCGACATTAATTCCTCCGTCACATCCTTCCACAGGCGCTGCTCCTCAGCTCCAAAGTGCCTCATGATACTGGATCGGTTAGCAAAGAGCTACAGACAGGATCACAGGAAAGAAATTAGGATGAGAGACAAGAGTGTGGATCAGATTTTAGGAAATGGCAGGGGGAACGAGGGTGTCTGGGAAAGAATGAGTGAAATCTGTGTGAGAGACAGAACTAGAATAAGGCACTTAAAGCAAGTTTTGGAAATTACTACCCCATGTTTTGTCTACCAGAGGCTCTGAGCTTTTTCTGTAACATAGAGGGCTTGACTTGCTCCAAAAAAGTACTACATTCCCCTGCATCTTGCAGCTCTGTGCTTTGTTTGCCCCAATTGAGTCTCGGGCCAGTAGGGTCCCGATCTTCAGGTCAATTTTAGAGGGGGAAGCTCTACCCACCTTCTCTCCTAGTGGCCCTTAGTCTTATTTTTCCTGGGTTTCAGTCCTATTCCCAGTTCCTTTTTCCTTTACCTAACTCCACAGCATGGCGGTATCTGGGGCTTGGTACCAGGAAAGGAGAACACGGGGACCTCTTACCCTATATCGGCGACTTCTCAATTTCTTCTCCTCTTTCTCTTTCAGACCTTTAAAGGGGTTCAGGGAGTTTCGGTACTCACGTCTTTTGGTGAGGAAGTAGGCCACACAAGCCCCTACAGTGAGAGGAGAAAAGAGGTTCCTGAAGGCCTCTGAGGCAGAATAGACACAAGATCCTTTAGAGGCTGTGTTCCCCACCCAAGCGACCAGAGCTAGCATGCACTTATTCCATTTTTGTCTGGCCTTTTTCCTCCCTCCCAACCATATACCAGTGTCCCTGGGCTAGCCACCCACTACATAGTACTAGTGGGAGCCCTAAGAAGAAAGAAGATTTACAAGCCACCCTTTGGCAGAATTTTCCAATTCATAAGCCTGGGGTATTAGCTGTAAGTGAAGAAGAGAGGGAAGCACAGAGGTAAAAGCCTGGACTTACTATCTAGAACCTGTAAAATGAGGGGCTTGGACTTGACAACCTGTATAATCCCTCCTGGCTCTAAATCTTTGATCCTCTGATCCTGTGACAAAGGGTCAGACCTCTGCCAGAGGACTTTCTGCTGATTTCTTCTCTACTACTCCCACCCTCAGATTTATGCCCTACACAAAATTGCAATGCTTAGTGATCTTCTAGCTCTTATCTCCTAACTTCGACTTTGAGGAAGGGAATGATAAATAGGTATTTGGGAGCTAACTGTGTGGGTCTAGGTGGAAGAGGGTAAAGGTAAACCTAATTCTTGCCATCATTCTAATACCAAAGCCACCAGCTCACCACCCTCCCCTCCCTTTCCCCCCAGCCCCTGCCATGCTCCTTTGCTGACTGGCAAACAAAGGAGTCAGAGATGGAGGTTTCCCCAGGCTTCCTTTACCTTTCAACTCCTTATCAGTGTAATTGTGGGGACTGGTCACCAGCTCCTGCTTGAGTTTCTCCAGGAGGAATTTCACCACTGAAATGTTCCAAGAGGACTTGATACTGCCACATTAAAAAGAGAGTAAGCAGTTTTCATTGTATGCTGGATAGAGCAAACCACCCAGTCCTCAATGGACACCAAAGTAATTTTCTTCAGGCTTCCAGGGGATCCATGAATTCCACCTGGACAAAGCTCCATCTACATTTCTTTAGCCTAACAGGGGCACCTGGTACACCACCCTCTATTAGGGATTGGTGGTCACAATACTTTAGATTTCCTTCTGTCCTCTTTCCCTATGTCTCCCTCCCACCCCTTCACTCCCGGCTTTCCTTTAGGAGAGTTACTTCTTCCTGGTGCCATCCATTTAGAAGAAACTCACCTTTCTGACCCATTGAACCTCTTGTCATTTGTGATGTGGTTATGTACATTGTGAACCAATTTCTAGAAATGAGAAAAAATAGAATCACAGCAAACATGGTGAATATTAACATACGTGAAGTGCTTTACAAACCTTAGAGCACTATATAAATGTTAGCTATTATTAGCTAATATTGTTGTTAACATAATTATTTGTTACTATCCACTCAGGGAAGGCCACTTTTAGACTGGCCTCCCTCTGAGGTCTTCTCTATGAACCTTTCTGCAGCTTGGTACTATTTATTACAGGGGCATCCTTCATTGGCAGGAAAGTCTCTCTGATCCAGAATTTCTAATGGAGATTTTTTTTTTCCTAATTGGAGAGAGGGGAAGGAGATAAGGGATCAGCCTCTTGGGTGTTGTTACCACTAGGCCGAGTCCTAGAACCTTGAGTTGGAAGGGACCTCCCCCTATTCCCCCCAGTTCGGGAAGGCCTTTTATAACATTCTTAACATCCAGGCTCTGCTTGAAAACTTCTAGTGAGGGATCTCACTATTTTCAAGTTGATAACAATAATAATAGCTAGCACTTATTAAGCGCCTACTGTATGTCAGACGTTGTGCAAATTACTTTATAAATATGATTCCATTTGATCCTCACCACAAACCTGGGAGGTACATGCTATTGTTATCCCCATTTTGCAGTTGAGGAAACTGAGGCAAAGGTTAAATGACTTCCCCAAAGTCACACAGCTAGTAAGTGTCTGGGGCCAGATGCTAATTCAGGTCTTTCTGACTCCAGTATCTATGTATCTGTGCCACTTAGCTTCCTGGCTCCAAGTTCACTGTAGTGTCCAAGGAGTTCTTAACTTAGGGTGTATGAATGTGTTATATATATATATTAGATATAGATATATACACACACACACATATATATGTATATACATATATATGTATATATATATATTTACAGCTATTTCAATATAATTGGTTTCCTTTGTTATTTGTTAATCCTTCATATTTTCAGTTATGCATTTTTAAAAACATTACTCTTAGAGGAGAGCCATAGATTTCACCAGACGGCTAATGGGGTCTATGAGCCACTATGCTACATCATATTACTCTTCTGCTTTCCTAATACTTTTTTCTTTCTACCACACATGTAAATGCATTTCTGAGTCCCTTGCTCCGTTCCTAATACAGTCAGGAATGGTAGTTGTATTGGGCCAGAAACTCACATGGGAGAGACTAAACATTGGCAGGAAAGATCTTTTAGGCCACTGCTGAAGGTGTGAAGGAGAGACCCTGAAAGTACTCTGATTTTTGTCCCCCCCAAATCCAGAGTTGGGATTCCAAAGGAACAGCAGACTTAAGTGACTTCATCTGAAGTCCAAGGCCCATGATCTGATGCCCCACCCTGAGAGAAGTGGTAAAAAGAAAAGTTGCAAAGATAATTGAAGGGTTGAAAAATAGGTTTTCTGAGAAAAGGTAAATGGCACTAAAATTAAGCCTAAAGTAGTATTTTCTGGGTGTTTTAGAGGGATGGGGCAGAGAGGCTAAAATACTATGTAATGAGATTTTGTAATAGAGAAATGTATTTATACTACAACAAGGATTTAGGTTAGACGTAAGGAAGAGAGGGGCACCACAGGATTTCTATGTTAATGAAGGACCGTAATGACAAGTGGGTTTAGAATCTACTACAATCCAATGTGAACACTATCCCACTACCAGGTATAGGATTTCCTCCTCTCCCCCACCCCCGCCACACCTCTTCACAGAGCTAGAGAAGTGTATCAGTTGAACAAGGAACTGACTTCAGCTGTATCCAGCTATCTAAGAAGTCTCTAGCCTACAGCCAGCTGCTGGTCTGGAAGACATCCAACTGGACAGGATAGTCCTAGGATCTTCCCTTTGGGGATTGAGACCATTTTCAGGAGGAATCTCTGGAAGACCTGCTTCAAACCAAATTCCTTAAGAGTCTCTTAAAGCTGACTAGCATCTCTAGAAATTGACCTGTGCATGTTGGGAGATCTCTCCACCTTTGCAGTTACTTCAGGTCTAAAGGGTAAGCCTACATGGGGCCTTCCTGATCAATACCTATAACCTGAGAGGCCCTGGCACCTACCCAAAGCTACTGGATAAATTTGCAGACTGATTCCAGTGAATTCCTAGAGAGTTCCAACTTGTTATAACCCCACAAGGATGATTTTCCTGACTGTTAGGGTTATTGTAAGATCACTGAAAAAGGTTGTGGACTTTGCTGCCCTTTCAGATCAATCCACCTGCTGATTGCCCTTTCAGGCTTAAGGAGAACTGTCAAAGTTCAACACACTCACAGAGAGCACCAGATCCCGCTTACGCCTGGAATTCTTCTGCCCACCCCCTCTGGCCCTGCCAGGAGAAGCTGCGAACCCCAAGGATAATCTCAGCTCCCCAGTCCCACCAGGGACTGAGTCCTCCAAGGCACTGTCCAAGGCAGCTGCAGCACTGAGTACATCCTCTGGGCGGGGCGGTGGCAGCTTGGCTCCATTCTCCAGGCTTGTCTCTGAAGATGCCCGCTGGATGGCCAGTTGTGTTGCTGGAGAGAGTTGTTTGGCATAAGCAGGGACTAGCACCCGCTGTACTGCCCCCTCAGAGGCCACGTAGTCATCCAGCTAAGAATAGAAAAATACAGCTTGTTAGGCAGTCAGGGCCCAGAGGAATGGGGCGGGGGAGAAGAGAATGGCAAGGGATGGGCAGGGAACTGGGTTCATCACCTATTATTCCCTGATCAAGGATAATGAACATACAATTGTAATGGAGGAGTGGCCTTTGCACAGAGGAACCTCACAGGGGTCTCTTATGACCACTAGCTTGCTTCTCCTGGGACTTCAGTAGAAGCAAGTTGTCAAATGTCTTTTGTGTGTTTAGGGTCTTTCCTGTTACATGGTTGTCATGTGGCTGACTGTATGGATGGGGCATATTTTAGAGTATTTACTTGTACTTATTCATTTGTGGATGCTTGCTCTTGGGCATAAGAATGCATCTAGGTTAATGTTTTGTCTAAGAGGGTGGGGTGGTGGGAGAAGGAGAGTAAGCAGGAGAGGGAACAAGAGAAGACAGAAACAGACAGAGGGAGAAATAAGATAAACGAGACAGAAAAAGGGAGGACTAAAGACAGAAATCTGTAGAGGAGATATACACTGAAGAGTGTTGAAGCTATTCCAATGTTCTACTCTCTTGCCCTCCATTGCCTCTGTTAGGCCAGTACTGTGTTCTCACCTGGATCCTGATCTGGCAGCATCTGAATGTCACTGCCCTGACATCCACTTGACTTGCCTGTGCCCTCACCCAAGGACATACAGAGCAGGGAGGGAGGCAGAGGGAAGGAGAAAGGAGGGGGATTTTCTGCAGCCAAGAAAACAAAACAGTGAAAGTGAGGGGAAAAAAAGCACAGAAAGAAGCGGGGGAGGAGGCTGAGATTTATAGACCTGTGAGCTGCTTTCTGCGCTGTGAAATCTAATTCCATCCTGTCGGCTTGGAAGCCTTCCCTGCCTGAAAGAAAACACACAGCTTGGGGCACTGCCTGGTCTGGCCCCCTCCCATGTCCCCACCTCCCCACCTCCCTGATTCTCCCAGCTCAGTCCGTCACTACCTTCCCACTTCATTGGTGGTCATGACCAGACTCAGGTAACGATCATTATCCACAATTCCATACTCAGGACAAAACTGTGACCAGGGAGCTGGCCAGTGGCGGTGTCATGCGGGAGGGGGACAAAGGGAGTTTATATATTCATTTCTCAGAACCAGCAGATGGTCTGGGAGTCTCATTCTCCCCATCTAGCCTGTATATTTTGTTCCTTCACCCTCACTCATTACTGAATGTATAAGCTGAAGGTGGAGTGGAGATAGGACAGAGAGGAGGGCAGTTTTATGTACCTCTTGTCTCATGCAATAAGGTGGCATATCTTTGCAGGGTTTTATTTTGTTTTCCCCTCTACCCAACCCAGATTTACCTACATATAACCAACCATGAGTAGTGGAGAGGAAGAAAGAAATCTGGACAGACCCCGCCCCTCACTCCGATGTTTCTTTCAGGCCATTAAACATATTCTCTCTTCTTCCCTCCTCTTTCCCTACACCTGTTGACGATTCCCACTTTGTCCTCATCTCTTTCCTTCAATATTTCTTCTTTTCCCACTCTACCACTTTTGCCTGTCTTTCCCCAATCCCCCTCTTCTTCCTTTCCCATCCAGATTTTCCTCCCCATTTTTCTTCTTTTGGCACTATTTGCCTTCACTCATCCCCATCTACTTTAAGCTTTCCCCCTTCCTCATTCTATCTTCCCTTAACATGTAAGTATTTCTCCTCCCTCTCTCCTTTCTATCTACCTTCCCTCCCCAGAGAGGAGTTCTGTCTCCCTCTCCTCTTCTTTATATCCCCCTCTCTCTACTGAACTCCTCTTGGCAAGCAGAGGGCCCGTGATAAAATATGAATGAGCCGTCTGTGCACGGCAGGCACTCTCGCCAGGAAAGGCAGAGCCTATGGAGCAGCAGAGACAGCTGCTGAGGAGAATGTGCCATGTGGAGCTATTGAGAAGGAGGGAAGGACACCCCCATCACCATGCACACACCAAAAATGCCTCCTGCCAAAGAGATCATGGTTCAGGAAGAAAGTAAGAGCTCTAGGGATGTCTTTCCCTGGGAGTAGGAGAAACTTGACACTGCTCTCAGTTCTATTACAGTCACAACCAAAAGAAAGGTTTGGGGCTAGAAGAATGAGAAAGAGAAAAGGAAAGAGAGAAAATAGGGCATGAAAAGTGTACAGGGCAATTATGATATTATCCCTTCCCTCGTTGCCATACATACAGGATTGAGCAGTGGGGCTACCTCACTGGAAGCCAAAGCACACCCAGGCAGCCGAATATCCCTCTGAGTTGATGGAAAGCCCAAGTGTCCAGTCCCAATAGCAGAGGCTGCTCCCAGTTGCCTTAGCTCCTCAATCACCACCTGCACACCACTGCCCACACTGTCACATTCCTCTTCCACTGCAGACAGTGCCTTGCAGGCTTCTCCAGGACTTCCTTTGAGAGATCCTGGTTCCTCAGGTGGGGTACAGTGTACCCCATCTTCCCCACTCTCCTCAGCACAAGGGCCTTTCTCCTGCCTCAGTTCACCCACTTCCTCCTGGAGACGCTTTAACAGTTCGTTGTTGGCTTTTGCAAGGCCCAGGGCAGCTTCAGCCAATCCCACTGCCTTGTCCACCCGCTGATATATGATGTGTAGGAGCTGCTCTGAGTTCTGCACGGCAAGGCCATGTCCTGTCACAGTGATTGGGGTACAAGGTTGAGGGTCACTTCCTGAAGTCCCTGTGCTGCCACCATTTGGCTCGCTTTTACAGGCACAACAACAACATTTGGCTTCGTTGCCATTAGGCGGGGAAAACAAGATGGTGGCACTGAAGGACATGTCTGACTGAGGCAATATTATAGTTCTTTGTGTCTATACCAATGGGGTTTTCCAAAATTTGTCCAGGGTCAAACCTGGCTTCACAGGACCAAGAACAAGCATTGGGCTCTTTGGAAATGCTTCCCCTTCTCATTCAAGGGCAGCCGGGAGAACTTGGGCACCCAGCAGTAGACGCTGTGAAGAAAGACCTGGCAAGTAGGTCCATGGCAGGAGAGTGTTTTCCTTAACCCCTCTGTTGCCTGTGCTTGGCCAGGGGGGTGAAAGACATCTTCATCTTCAATTTGCAGTCCCTGGGCTGCCTGTGCCTGGGCCACTTTACAGTCTCAGAACATACCACAGTAAATCACAAACACTGATTACATATGAGGATAAGGCCTGAAGGAACTTCTCTGATGAATTCACTTTTTGGGGGATGAGAGGGATTCTTGCTGGACCCAGTCATGGAACCCTGCCAAAAAACCTAACTATAGAATAGAAAAGAGGATCTGCCATCATCTGAAAAAATTGGAAGATTAAGGAAGAAAATGTAGGACTGTCGTCTTACTATCATCACTGTAATAACAGCAGTAATACCTCCTATAGCTACGGTATCATTCTTTAAAGAGTTCAAAACACCTCACAAAGGTTATTTTATCCTCACAGTTCTGGCTGCAAGACACATTTACCCCAAATCCAGACAAATGAAGCAAAGAAAAATTAAGTGTCTTTCAAAGGTCATTGCTTGGCCAACAGAACTCTGGTTTTGTTACTCTCAATCCAGAACATATTCCTTCCAACCCTAAACCTTAAGGTGGTTAATAAATATTAATCATTTTTATTAATTCTTATTATTACTGTTACTACTGCTTTCTATTAACATAGGGAACCAGAAACACTACCCCTTTCATAAATTAAAGATGTATTTAACTATTAAAGGTGTATTCAGACTTTAGGAGTTCCATAAACATAGTGTTTCTTGTGTCATAAAGTGCATATCACCCTATCAATAATTATTTTGGGGAATAGGGACGAGCAGATAGTAAAGGAGAAAAATGAGGAGCTGGACCAGGGAGTTGTAACTTGGGAGCACTGACCACTTGGCTTTTTTAGTTTTACCTGTTTATCTGAACCTTTCAAAGTGATAGGGTAAGACAGCAAGCCAGAAAACCAAAGCAGCATTTGTGGATCCTAAGCAAGGTTTGAGAACTGCGACCACTGTGGCCACTGTGCCCTCCTCATCTGTATCTCTTGGAATCCCTAGGGCCAGCATAAATGCTACCTCCTGATTCTGCCAATTGTTAGCACTTCGCATGACTACCACCAAATACTTTGTATGTATTTGTATTTTACTTGTTTGTGTGTATGCATATATATGCATACATATATATATACATATATATATGTATGTATAATATGTGCTTCTCTTCCCATGCCACCCCCACCCTCTCCCCAGAAGAATGTACGTTCTTTGAAGGTGAGGACTTTTTTCATTTTTTTCTGCATTTGTAGCTCCGATGCCTAGCACATAGTAGGAGCTTAATAAATGTTTGTTGAATTGAATTGAGTTACCCTCTAGCAGAAGTGTGGATTCTAACACATGCAGCATGATTTATCACAAAACAAATAAAAGTGTGTCATGAGGTGAAGAATTTTCAGGCATTAAGAATGTGTGCATTTAAGGTAAAGTAAGAAGAACCAAGAAAACACAATTCACACAGTAACTACAACAATGTAAATGGAAGGAACAACCACATACTAAAAAATAAAAAGCAAATGTACCAAAATTATAAAGATGAAATGGGATTTGAATGAAGACATTTGAAGACAGCCCCATGCTACCCCTTTGTAGAGGTGGGAGGTCCACAGGTGTAACGCACTGCACATGTTTTCGGACTTTTCCAATACATTGATCAGTTGTGCTAAATTTTTTTCATCTCTAATAAATACTATTTGTCATATGGGATGGCTCTCTGGGATGAGGAATGGGAAGGATATGTGGGATACTATGGTGATGTAAGAAACAGAAAACATCAATTAAATCTTATTTTTTAAAAATAGAATATGCATTTATAAAAAATAATGTTTAAAAAATGTCCATCCTCCCTGCCCTGTATGCTGTATCCGGATAGCTGTCGACTTTTCCCAACACTAGTTCCAGCACCACAGAGAGCTAATGTTCATGAATTCCTCAGTCTCAATATCAATGTTCCCTGTGGGAAGGGACTGTATATCCAACAGTAAAGCCCGTTCCCTCCTTTCACATGATCCTTGACCCTGTTGAAAAAAGGACTAGCATATTATTGAAAAATCATATTATATTATAGTCTTTTAATTATAGTAGTTAAGTAGTTAAACCTGTTCCAAAAATCAAAATACCAGTCCCTATGACTGGGAAGACTTCAAGAAACATCATAAATATATTGCTTTCTAGATGATATTGGCTTGTAGTTAAGAAAAAATCCTACCTGAACTCAATAAGTGACAAAAGTTTAAGTAGGTTTAGAGTTTCCTCAGGAGATGTACTTTTATCTTACTCTGTTAATTTTATCATAAAATCACAATTAAAAGGACAGAAGACAATTTGGCTAATATTTTGTAGATCTGGTTTTCTAGAATCCACAGACCCATCTCTGAAACAGCCAACATGTCTATGCCTCTGAGGTACTGAAACTTAATTTGATGACTCCTTTTAATTACATTTGGTTATTAAAGAATAGCTTTTAATTTGCTCTTTTCTACCTCCAGATACGGCCTCTGCACATTTGAAAGAGCTTAACCCAAATCCACTTACTGCTTCTTTTGTCATTAAAGTCACTGAAAGGCACAACTAAACCTAAAATGAAAGGTTAAAGCAAAATTAAAACTAAAGGTTAAAATAGCATTATATGATTTTTTTTGTCAGTTTCTATAGTGGTCATTGTTACCTTTTTCCTCCTAAATAACCTCCTTCCACTGTTCACTGAGGATTTTTATAAAGTGTACTATGAGTGGGGAGACCCTTGAATACAAATGCTATAGGAAAAAGCTGGATTCTGCATTTTGAGAGAGTAGAGGGTGGCCTCAAAATGCTGTGCTGGCTGTGTAGAGCCTGGTTAGAACCAGGAATTAAAATTCAATCAGCTCAGGCTACCACGTGGTTCCTAGTTTCCAGCTGGCTTCATGGGCTGTCAAACCCCTTTGTGGTCCCAACCTGACAGTTGTAACATCTGGTGATTTTGCTTCTCACCCCAGAGCACTTCTAGCTTTTCCAGTGTTGTACCTTCCTCCAGCTCTTGCCCTCAGCTAACAGTGGCCTTTGCAGGTGATCTATCCTACAGCATTCACTTCTCCCAGTCCTGATTCCTATATACTCTATTCCCTTCTGGTTCTGCAACTTGAGCTGAGTGAATTCCTCATGGTCATTTTAACTGTCTACCTTATTGAAGGTAGTAGTTTGGCAATACAATATATATGTGTGTGTGTGTGTGTACAGATATACATATATGTATATACACATACACATATATTTATATTCTCTGGGTATCCCCATTAGAGGGTGGGCAAATTAAATAACACATGAATTGATAAATTTTTGGCCCTTTCTTATATGATTATGTATAGGGTGGGCTTTAACTCTAATACTTTATTGTAGATGCTTCATGGAAGTTGATCCTGGGTTCCCAAATGCTATTCCAGGAGCCTAAGTTCTGACAGGTCCTACTATCCTGAAAAAGATTTGAGTACAAATCTAGTGATGGAGTATTTGCCTGATCTCCAAGAAGCAGCCTAGTTTAGTCTAGAGGTTCAAAATGTTTAACACTAGTAACTCAAGAAATCATATATTGTGGCAGTTAATTAACCCCAACCATGCCAAAGTGTGGATGATAGGGGATAGCATAGGAGGTTACGAGTTGTGATCTGTATTGGTGGAGTAATCCATTAAACAATGGACCTACTGAAGTACTGAGGAAGGAAAGGTATACACTTGGTGACACATTGACTAGGTCTTTCAACGAGCATCTATGAAGTATCTGTTGAGTATTAAGGAAATAGAAAACAACGTTTCTACATCAAGGTGTCTTTTATAATTTTGAAAATTTTAGATAGTACATAAGTACATGTGACTGGATAGATAGAGAGATAGATGGATAGATAGATGGATGGATGGACAGTAGTTGTGAAAGAGTGAAATAGATAGGAAAGGTAGAATAAGTAGCCAGAACACCTTAAACTTGGACTTGATCTAATAAGCCAATAGGCCACCCCCGTGGGTTTCTGAACTGGAAAATGTAATGAAAGCTATTTTTGAAAGATTAATCTTGTAGCAATTCATAGAATGAATTCAAACAGAGAAAGAGACTAGAGGCCAAAAAAAATAGCTGGGCAATAACTGCAAGTAATTTAGATGGGAGTGGCAAGGCACTGGATTTGGGCACATGTGAAGGAATTGGATTTAATAAAACAAAGATCAACAGCGACATTATGGAATCAGAACTGGTGGGATTTGGTGATTTTTGGACATTTGGTAGGGGCATAAGGGAAGGCAGGAGTAAAAGTAGAAGTCACTGACAACTCCAAGGCTATGAGCCAGGAGAACAGGAGAAAAGTGGCGCCATTGGCAGAAATGAAAAAGTTAAAATAAAGGTGTTAGTATACTGGAGAGGATTATACATTTTGTTTTCATATGTTGTTCCTAGTGATGACAAGATGTTCAAGGGGACATGGGCTAGAGGCACCTATAGATAAAGGACTGAATAACAAGTGAAAGGTCAGAATTAGAGATGTAGCTCTGAAATCTCTGAAATCAATCTGATAAACATTTACAAAGCACCTATTGTGTTTAAGGTTCACAATGCTAAATGCTAGAGGATATGAAGATGAATAAGATACTTCACTCCATGAGCTTATAATCTAACAGGGGAGACAAGGTGTGCAGACCAGTAACTATAATACAAAATATAATAAGATCATGTGCGTAAGAGTGGATTAAGAGCTATGAGTTTTTTGTTTTTGCAGAATAAAAGGCAGAAAACAAAATAGAAATTCTAGAACGAACAAACCATTAGCCAACTAATCAATCGATACATTTAATGTACCATGTGCCGGGCATCGTGCTAGGTGTCGAGGATACATTTATGAGAGTGAAGTACTTCTGACCCTTAAGGAGTTGAGCGATGACAGGTGAGGAGATAAGAAAATACAGGATAATACAAAATAAAGTCATGGGATGGGGGTGGGGGTGGGGAACACTAACACTCCCAACTCATCTTAGTCTTTGGCCCACTTCACAACCTCAACAATGTCATCCTCTGCAGGAATTTAAGTTCCTTAAGAGTCCACATTGAGAATATGGATTTTCTTGTATTTGCATCCTTGGTACTTAGCATAGTGAGGTGAGTAAAGAGAAAGTTAGGAACATGAGAGATGTTAGAGAGGTAGGACCAACAAAACTTGTTGGTTGTGATGAGGGAGAGTGAGCAGCTGAGGATAACTCACAGATTACAAAGAATGGTGCTGCCCTCAACAGAAACAGGAAATAATAACCATAAAAGCATCTATATAGTGCTTAAGGTTTGCAAGGCACTTTACAAATATTATCTCATTTTACCTTCACAACAACAATCGGAGATAGGTGTTATTAGTATAATGTGTTCTGTTTTGGACACATTGAGTTTTGAGATGTCTACAGGAAATCCAAGTTGAAATGCCTAGTAGGAAGATATAGGTGTAGGACTGGTGCTTAGAAGGGAGCTGAGGATTGGATTAAGCAGATTCTGGCATCATCTGCATAGATAGGATAACTGAATTTGTAAGAGATGAAATCATTTAAAGTATAGAGAGAGGTGAGAAGGGTCCAGGACAGTTTGGGATTATAACCACAGAGGGGCTGAGACATGGATAATGACCTTGTAAAGAAGATGGACGAGAATCAGTCCTACAGGTAGGAAAAGGACCATGACAGAGCCATGTCATGAAAACTCAGGAAGGAGATAATCAACAAAGACAAATACTAAAGAAATGTCAAGAAGGATGAGGACTGAGAAAAGTCCACTGGATTTAGCAGACAGGAGATTGTTGGTAACCTTGAAGAGAGTGGTTCTATCAAGCTGTGGAAGCCAGAATGAACTGAGTGGCAGGATAGAAAGTGGAGACAAGAACTACAGATAGCTTCTTTTAGTTAAGCAACACAACACAAGAGAGACAGAGAATGGTTACTCAAGGCAGCAGAGTCAAGTGAAGATTTTTTTTTTAAGAATGGGAGAGATCTGGGCATGATTGAAGGCTGAAATAAAGGAGTCAGTAAATAAGAGGGGGGATGTTCAAAAGGAGTAACTTTGAAAGACGGGAGGAAATGGGACCAAGTAGGGGGACTGGCATAGGCAAAGGCCTCATATGCTGAGGCTAGAGCAAAGGAGGAAAGGATAGGGGATCAAGTTGAGGTTTTTGGAAGTATAGAATTGGGGATGAGGAGATGTCAATGGATGGCCTCAGTTTTTTCAGTGAAGGATGAAGTGAGGTCCTCTGCTAAGAAGAAAAGGGCAGATAGTAGTATAGGTGACTACAGGAAAGAAGAAAAGATTTGGAATACTCACTAGCGAGGGAAAAAAAGAGAATAAGCATTTGTATAGTGCCCAATATGTGCTGAGTATTGCACTACCCATTTTTCGTTGTTATTGTTTTACAAATATTATCTCATTTGATTCTCACAATAATTCTGCAAGGTAGATGCTATTATTATCCCTATTTTACAGTTGAGGAAACTGAGGCAAACAGCAGTTAAGTGTTTTGCCCAGTCTCACATGGCCAACAAGTGTCTGAGGATACATTTGAATTCAAGGTCTTCCTGACTCCAGATCCAGCTCTCTAACCACTGAAACACCAGTTGCCTGGAATTTGAGAGAGAGTCAGTCATGGAGTAAAAGGATTGTCATGAAGAGAGCTCAGCTGGGTCTGGATTACATAAACTTATAATATACTGAACCAGAATAGTTGTTTAACTTTCTCCAGCAGCCTTTAGGAGGAGCAAAGAAGTCAGATGGTAGAAGTAATCCATGGTTAAGATTTGGAAAAAGATAAGCAGAGATAAGACAACGTGGCAAGGAATTCAAGGGTCAAAGACAGCTGAACTGGTTAACTTAAGAGCTGGGATTTTGAATTAAGTAAAGTGAGGCTAGGGGAAGGGTAATGGCTTGAAAAGCAGGGAGGGGGTAATTTCAAAGATGTATATAAATCTCCAGGGTCACTTAGAGACCTTGTTATGTGGGCTTCTTTGGTGCACCTCAACCAATCTACTCTTAACCAAATGCTTCATTGCCACTTAAGATTGATGGGATAGGGTGGTCATCTTTATGAGAGCTCCATCGAGGTAGAGAAAACTTTTGGACTGAGTAATCAAATAAAGCTTCAGGGAGAAGGACGTATTTTAGCTAAACATTGAAAGAAGAATAAGATTTCGATAAGTCAAGATGGTTGGGGGGGTGGGGGGGAAGGTGAGTACATTCCAAGCATGGCGGATGTCATGAACAAAAATACAGGAAGGTAGGAAAGGGCAAGATGAATTCAGGAAATGATGAGTCCAATTTAGTAGGATTATAGAGTATGTGAGGGAACTAAGTGTGAGCTGAAAGCTGGAGAAGTGGATTGGAACCAGATTGTGAAGTGCATTAAATGCTAGACTTGAAGGTGTGAATTGAAACTGTGAGAACGAATGTGGTCTCCAAAGGAAAACAGCAAAAGAAGAATTGTTCTTTGAGTGACACAAGGGCAAAGAATAATAATAATTATAATTATAATAACTAGGATTTATGTAGTGCCTACTATATCCCAGGCAGGGGAGGAGAAAAATTGCCACAAGAGGAGCCAATGGAGAAAGAGTTTCAAATATGAAGGGCTAATGAATGATGACAAACATAATAGAGATACTGAAGTGGATTAAAATGGCTAAGGAGAGAGTCTTGGAGGTTTTACAAAGAAGTTTCTATGACATTAAAGTGCATCCTAATGCATTTGAAAAGGAGTGAGTGGTGAAGAAATGGGCAGGAAGTATAGATGACTTATTCAACAAGTTTAACTATGAAAGGAAGGAAAGAAATTGAAAGTGTTTGAAAGGAGCAGCATAATTAAAGTTGAAGAGTTAGAATTTTAGAACTGAAAGTGATCCTGGAGATAATTTAATCTAGCTTCTTTATTTTACAGTTGAGTAACCCAATCCCAGAGAGGTTTGTTAATGATAGAACCAGCAATAGAACTCAGGTCCCTTGAATCCAGTCCAGAGTTCATTCCACTTAACAGTGTTACTAATTTGAACATGGTTAAAGGCAGAAGAAAAGGAACCAGTGAGGAGGGACTAAATAAAAACATTAGACAGGAGATAAATAGGGATTCCTTCAAACACAGGAGGGGATAGTATCTAATGCAAAGGTGGAGAAGTTAAACTTCTAAGAAGATGGTAAACTCTTCTTCAGACAATGGAGGGAAGCAGTAGAGTATGGATTTAAGGGCAAAGACATAGGTTGAGGTGGAAAGAGGGAGGAAAGGTTATACCACACATAATCTCCTCCCCAAAAAAACTATGGATAAAGATGCCCTTCCTTGATATGTATGCTTATTTTAACACTACATTACTGCATATTACCTTTTACTGTACCTTATTGAATTTTTCTTCCCTGTCCCCTGCCTCTGTACAACAAATCAAATATAATTTCTTTTGTTTTTCTATACTATCTAAAGATTTCCCAGTTAATGTCACCTTTCCAATATAAGAGGGACAGACATAGGACCTATGATTTCAGTGGATTAGGGAATTACCAGGGGAGGAAAATCCCTGTAGCAATGCTGTCTCTAACTTCTACATATTATCCAGCTATCTTATTTTTTATATTTGTATATGATCTCTCTCTATACATAATAATAGCTAACCCATATAACACTACAAGGATTACAAAGCACTTTATATATGTTAACTCATTTGATTCTAACAACCTTGTGTGGTAAGTGCTGGCATGAGGAAACTAAGAAATTAAGTAATTTGCTCATGGTCACACATGTCACAGGCAGGATTTGAGCTCAGGTCTTCCTGACTCCAAGTCCTATATTCTATCCATTCTGTCACCTCATCACATCTATATAGGAATTATGGCAGCATAGTGGATCATGTTGGCATTGGAATCAGGAAGACCTGGATTTAAATCCCACTTTTGACAATTATCTCTGTGATTCTGGACAAGTGACAACCTCTATGTATTCCAAACAATTCCATATTGCTTATCTACTAAGTCACAAATGGGTTGCTATCTGCCTGCAGTAGTAGGGAGAGTTCCAATGCTAGGAATGGTTCACATTGACAAACTCACCAATCTTCTGTGTGTGTGTGTGTGTGTGTGTGTGTCTATGTAAGGTATTGCCCTCTTGGATATGGACATTTTGGTTACTCAAAGGGGCAGAAAAAGCTCATTTATGTAAGGAAAACTGACAAATTGTAAAGAAATTGATAAAATGTGGACAAGACACAAATTGTTTCGAGGGCCAGATAAAAGAGCTGCTTCTCAGATGAATGTACTAAACACCTGTTTAAAGGTGAAGCAATAACTATATTAATGGTGGCTGCAGAGATTATGGTCCATCGGTTCATTTACATGTGACTGCTTTTAGATTTTTGAAATGTATAACTGAGAAACTGTAAATCAAATAACTTGTTTGGGCACTGTGGAAAGATTATATAAGAAGTGACAGAAAGGTGGATTTCTTGATTTAGAGATGAGATATGCCACAAGAGGAAGCCTGAGAAGATATAGGCTACAGCAAGAGAGTGAGCTCAAAACAGGGGGAGTCACAAGAAGCCAAGGATAGAAGACATAAAAGACTATTAGAGAAATTGTTTCCAGCTGTTTTGGAGGGAGCCTGCTGACATAAAGAGGGGCATTGCTAATATAACCGTTACAGTCATATGGAAGGCTAAATCCAGCTGCTGAGTAGATGTCTTGCTTATTGCTCTCTCTAGCGCCATCTAGAGCCTCAGTGAGGAAAACCCATATAGGGTGCCTGGTTGCTCTTTAATACTCTCCTGTACGAGGGAGAAATATTAAGGAGAAAGACAGGTTTTGCACCTGTTTTACTGTCAGCTGTACTTATTAGAAAGGTTTGGCTTTGCTAGAGGCTAACTGGAGAAAGCAAAATCTTATGGCATGAAGAACTAGTTGGGCTTGTCTGCATTGCCCAGATAGTCAACCTGAGGAACTTTACAGGTGCCTGGCTTAAGGGAATGCTTGTTACTAAACAAGTTCAATATTGATATATATTTTTATTTTAAAAAGTGTTAACACTTTCTCAGCACCCTGCTAAGGGCGGCTGTGAGCTAGAAAATGAAATTGTCAACTGCTTCATCAGCTTGAGAGCAGAAGAAGTTTCTTTGCTTAGAAAGTAGTGAGGACCAGAAGCTTTCAGAAATAGTTTTGTGTGACACAGATGGTTCCTGAAGGAATAAAAGAGAGCAAAAGCTGAAGTCCACAGTTACAGGTTGTCCCAGGCATGGGTTTCCCTATTCATAGGCCCCTCTCCTAGGTTTCTGAGTGTATGCTCACTTCCCCCACAGAACCTGCATGCATTGATGGGATAGTTCAAACCAAGTTTATGAGTAAGTTGTGATGTTTTGATTATTCCTGCTTTTGTGCCTTCTGAGTAACCACAATGTCTATCATTGCTTTTGTCTTCAACCGAATAAATGTTATTATTGTTGTTTTTGCCTTAGAGTTTAGTAAACGTTTGATGTTTGAGTCAATGGAGTCACTGTTATTGATACTGTATACATGGGAAGTACGATAATAGGTGCTCAGGAGCTAAAGTGTCAGGTATAGCAATGAATTCCCCACCCTCTCCAACACACACAATTTAGTCATAGCCACATGGCCATTTTGAGAGGGGGTCAGGCACTCCCTCTCTCTATTCTGTAAAAATACCATAGACCTGCTGATACAAGGGAAGATTGGGGTCCATGAGCTAACAAAGAGAAAAAAGAGAAGCAAAGCAGTTATGGATGCCACATCTGGCATGGATACTGCCTGCAGAGGTGGACCAAAGGATATGCTTCAGATATGTGTGTGTGTGTGTGTGTGTGTGTGTGTGTATTTATGTATGGGCACTAGGTGATACAGTAGATAGAGCACTGGACCTGGAGTTAAGAGGACTTGAGTTTAAAGCCTGCCTCAGAAACTCACTACCTGTATAAATTTAATCAGGTCATTTAACCTCTCTCACCCTCAATTTTCTCATCTGTAAAATGGAGATAATACCTACCTCCCAGGGTCGTTGTGAGGATAAAATGAGATAATATATGTAAAATTCCTTGCAAACCTTAGCTCAGTTATTCAGTTCTTTTTCCATCATGTCTGATGCTCTGTGACCCCATGTGGGGTTTTCTTGGCAAAGATACTAGAATGGATTGCCATTTCCTTCTCCAGCTCATTTTACAGATGAGGTAACTAAGGCAAACAGAGTTACGTGATTTGTCCAGGGTCACACAGCTAATAAGTGTCTGAGGCCAAATTTGATTTCAGGAAGATGAGCCTTCCTGACTCCAGGCCTGGCACTCTACCCACTGTACCATCTAGCTGTTATTATTACTGTATGCACAAATATGTACACATATGATGTATTTGTGTATAATTTATGATATATGACTTCTATGTAGGTATAGCTTTTCTAACATAGTCAAGTCACCCATACTATACCACCCACGGAGTGTTCAATAACGCAATGGTAAAGCTAGTTATTGAGACAAAGTCTGGATCCCTGAGCTAACATTTAAAATGTTAATTTCTTCACTTACCGAAGTCCCATAGTTCTCTTACAAGACATAATTTGTTTTAAGAAAAAAGAGTGAATTAAGAAAATCGATCACCCAGAAGCTTAGCTTAGCTGCTATGGAAAAGATTTCCTTCTGCTATACCACCTTATATTTGCACAGCATTTTACAATTTTCAAGACACGTCTACATAACTTGTCCCACTAGATACTAACAATAACCCTGTTAAGTAGGTGAGGCAGATAATTTCCCCTTTTATAAATGAAGAAAGTGAGGTTAATGGCAGTCAGGACTACAGGTCTTCTGACTCCTAGTCCAATTCTCTTTCCAACCTATAAATTTCACATAATTCTAACCCCTAAATATGGATAGTATTATTTTTTTTAATCTGGACCTGTGATTTCATCAGCCTTGAGAACTCCTTATGTGAAGACTCCCAGGTCAGCATTAGCAACTCAATATATTTTTCAATGTTTTGTTTTATATTTTCTCATAAATAGTATGTTAGATAAAAAGAAAAACAAATTCATCTTTTTTAGGTGGTTCGGGATGTGAAGTGCCCCTAACCTCAACCATTCTTTTCCACCAGTCACATGTTTAGTATTAGAACTAAATATATCACACTCTTGGCAGCTCCCTCACTTTTTTCCCCATTTTGAGTCTGCATTTTCTGCACGAATGATTTCACCTCCAAACTATGAAAAATAAAAGTTTTCAAGCCATGATAATATATCTCGGGTCCTTTAGTCATTCAGGGTCAAACTGGCAATGGACTTTCTTAAATGTGCTGAGAACATTTATACCTCAGACCTTATTAAAATAAGCAAATAGGCATTTGAGTCTACATACTTTTTTTGAGCTCCTGCTGCTGCTCCATTTACAGGTGCAAAATGACTCAATAGATTATACGAAGACAGCTCAAAGGGCATTTTCTGTCAGAAGGGAGACGCTAACACCACAAGCAGATGATCAAATATTACTGTAAAATACTTTCTACAGTGCACATATGCTTAAAAATGATTTTTCTTCTGCTTCTTCCTATCATCAACGCTTAGCACAGAGTCTGGCATGTAGTAAGCCCTTAATAAATGTTTTCTGGATTTAAATTATTGGGGAAAAAATGTATACTCGTTCATATTTGGGATTGGGAAAAAGACGTAAAGAAAACCTGGCAAACTGGGGAGACAAGGAGTAGACGGGGGGGGGCAGAAAGGATTGCAATATGACTTGAAAAATCAGCATTTTGGGGGGAACATACTTAACCATAACACAGTATTAAGCTCCCTGCAGTACGAAACTATCTTCTCCTCACCCCCACCCCCTGCCAAAAAGAAAATCAGGATT
Organism: Trichosurus vulpecula; assembly: GCF_011100635.1. Lineage (NCBI taxonomy): Eukaryota > Metazoa > Chordata > Mammalia > Diprotodontia > Phalangeridae > Trichosurus > Trichosurus vulpecula. Next base: position 177,464,183 of record NC_050580.1, on the reverse strand, counting down.
TGCCAAAAACAGCAATTCACGATTCACTAAAATTCTGGTTTAGGATCATTCCACTGATGCGCCTTTTTTGGGTTTATTAGAGGAACTGAAGTCCCGGCTCCTGGCACATCGCGCCTGGGAGCAGTCTCTAGGGGGGTGGCGGTAAATGGTGGATGATTAACTATTAGTCAAGTTTGACCGCAGGGAGCTCGGCGCCGCCGCCAGGGACAGGGAGGGACGGGCACGATCTCAGCCCTCCCGGGAAAGTCGGGCCAGGAGCCGGAGGGTCCGGGGACCCCGCTACAGCCACACAGGCCCAGAGAGCGGGGCGGGACGGCCGGGGGTCCGCACGCTACTAAAAGGCTCATTGGCAGCACCCGCCGCGTAGCGCTAGGCCCCGCTCTCGCTCCCGCAGTGTTCCACGGCGTGTGCCTGGGAAAGCTGCGCGCGCGCACGCCAAACCGGGAGCGCGCCGGGTCCGCGAGGAAAAGGAAGGGGAACGGTCCTCGGCCCGCGCGCGCCAGACACCACCGCCGCCGCCGCCGCCGGCTCGTGTACCTAGGCGCGCACGCGGTAAAGCCCCTCCCTTTGTCTCCCGCTGTTTGGCAGTTAGAAGGCTGGGGGCACGGGGGAGGGAAAGGAAGGAGGCAGGAAGGGACTCAATTGGCTGCGATTCGTAGTCACTCAACGGTCCAGGGAGGGGAGGGGGCCTCTTCAGGGAGGGATTCGACGGCGATGGCTTTTTCATGGCCGCCCGGCGCCATCTTGAATCGGAGTGTTTGTTTACGCGCTCAAGCTCTCTGTAGCTCCCCAGACAAAGGGGGAGGGGGCGGTGGTTGGAGAATACCATTAATAAACCCTGGCGGAATGCAGTGAGAGAATTTGGGTCCCTAGACGGATACGATCGCACAGCTCCCTGATAATTCCCTAACAAAGAGGCGAGCCTCCCTGCAAGCACAAAGAGCTCTCTGGGCACCGTAGGCATCCCCAGGCAGAATCAGGGAAGCCTCTGGGGGAGGCCCCAGGGGAAGATTCCCCTTGTCTGGAAGGATGGTGCCAGCCCCCTCACGAGTCAGGGGACCGGGCGCAGGTGCCCTCCTTTCAAACATCTCCCTTCTGCCGAGCCGTGGCAGAGCTAATGTCAGACCCGGGTTTAATTCGGTGACCTGACGCGCCAGGCTGAGGGAAGGGAGAGAAGGAATTAACTAAGACACGTGTAGCCAAGCCCTTTACTTCCCTCTTACAAACAGGATCCCAAGCGATGGCTCTAATGATTAGAGCCACAGGCAGAGTGGCTGTCTAAGACATTCAGGCCCAAGCTAGTGCACTCCTCTGCTTTTCAAAGACTACTCAGGCATGCATGGGATGGGGTCAATGTCAAGAAGCCATTTTTAAAAATGCTGATACGCCCCTAGGAGGATATGGGAAAATGAAGTTTGGGAAAGTCATACAGGTCAAGTTCCACCATAAATTCCAGGGGCTTGTCCAGATTCTCGGGGGCTCTCCTGGAATTTAGTTGTATTAAATATTAATGAGGCCATTAGCAGGGGCTTGGAAATCTTTTCATTGTGAAGAGATCAGACCTGGACATCGGCTTCTGCCTACTGGCTTTCCTGCAATTGTGACATTTCAACTTCCTCTTCATCACCCAAAGGGATACATAGTTACCTCCTCTCAAGCATGTGAATTCTCCAACTCAGGAGGGGCTCTTACTGCTTAACTAGGAGCAAGGGCAGTTTTTTGCTTAAAAATGCTTATTCCCTCTTTTCTAACACAGAGTGATGTGGATAGGGTTCTTGTGATACCTAGGAGGCTGTGTATATTTTCCATTTTACCAATATACCTCTGTGATTTGCCAGTCACTCCCTCCCAATTCACATATTTCTCATTGGGAATTTTCAACATAGGAAGAATTTTCATTCCAAAAATGTGACACCGTAACTAAAATACATTTCTCACCCCTCCCATTAGGTTGCCTTTGGTTCCTCCTTCCATCCATATGAGAATTTTTTGAGAATTGGGCTTGCCTGTATTATTTTCCTGAAACTTTGCCAACTGCAGAGCCTTTCAAACTAAATTCCAATGTATAAACGACCATTTCGTCAAATCACCCAGAGAGTACTTCCGTTCATAACACACCAACCAAACCACACATAAAGGCCAAAATATGCACAGCTGTACATTTCAAAACAAGAAATGATAAAAGGAAAAACTTCTCTTAAGGCAGAACAGTTCCTTAAAAAAGGTTTTGAACCACAGATTTCATTGCTTGATTATTGGTTACCTCCCTTTCTCCCAATTATTTACTCATTAATCAGACCCCTTAGAAAATGGACAAAAAAAGACATAACATTCACGTGAAAACAACTTGGGAAGTTCCAAATCACAGAAGGGTCTGTATATGAAACATACAATTTCTTGGCTATACTTGCCTACTGAAATCCTGTTATGGTTACACTTGGGATCAGAACATGGACAACCGTGTATCCCTAAAGTCAATCTGTACACATAAACCAAAAGATGGATACATCTGAAAATAAAATATTCTCTATGCAGCACATATACACAGACTGAACATATATACATACAAGAACACATAACCTCAAAATATTCTTGCTCCAAGAAAACACAGAAAAACAAATGTAAAGAAAACACAAATGCAGCACTCCCATTTTAAGAAGCAGAGAAGCACCTTTGCCCAAGGGATAAAGAAAGGGTACCTCAATTATGATATAAAAATATCCCAGTATTTTTAACCTGTTGGCCTTGGACAACTGTCACTTAATTTTACTGCTGGGGGCTGGGGAGTGTGTAAGATGCACACCAAACAGCTTTGGAAGTTAGGGAATCTCACATCTCTGCATTTGACTTCACCTGAGATGGCAACTGAGATAATTTTCAGTAGACTATATGTATATATTACATATGCACATATGTAGTATATACATATATAGATATACACTTTAACTGAATTTTTTTCTTCCCTTCAACCAGGAAAAAAAAAATCCTCAACCCTAAGGTGTGATAGTTTAAGAGGAAAAAATGCCTCCAAATTTGACTGCAAATAGTTGTACATGGTAGTCCTGCTTCTCTAAACTTACTGGTATATTTAAAACCTTCACCAGGAAAGAGAAGAAAGAAAGAGAAGAAAAGAGAGAAAGAAAGAGAAATGGGGAAAACAGCAAATTCCCCCTAACAACAATTTCCTCACCCCAGCATTGCCAAAACTTTCTATGTTTTTTTCTTTTAATTTTGAATACACACACACAAGATTAAGGAGGGAAAAAAAATGGAAAAAGGATACCCGAAGGTCGTATGGCTCTTTGTATTCGTGTGTGTGCAAAAAGGAGGACTCGCTGAGTCCAGAGCCAGCAAGCCCCGCCTCACTCCACCCCCTCTGCAGAGCCCCGATTGGATGGCGGGGTGGTGAGCTGGGGATCTCAGCCAGCGAGCACACGCACCAGCCGGGAGGTGCATTCCTGAAGAGGGCTCCTTTAGGGGCCATCTCAGCCGGCGTGCTTGGCTGGCCCTGCCACCTCCTGCACCACTCCTCTCTACTCTCTGGACCCTGATATCCACCCCTACCCACCCCCCACCCCCTCCAATCCGTTCCTTTTTTCCCTTCACATCTCCTACCTTTAAAAAAAAAATTCACCAGAAGTAACTAGGCCTCAGTCCCCCACTAATCAACCATAGCATCTCCACTCTCAAAACCTGAGAAGTTGGTTGACTAGTCAAATAGACCAGGTATTGAGTAGGAAGACCTGGTGTGTGTTCACATCCATTACTGAATTGATTCATGACCCTTAGTCACCTCTATGTCATAACATTTTAAATTACAAGATGGAAATAATTCACTTGATCCTGTTTCTTATCTAGGCAATGTAGCAAAATCCTCAGATGCAACAAAAGCAAGAGTGAGCATAAACTTTTCTCGCAATCTTTGTTGGGCCTGTTCTTAGAATTCTCTTCTACTATTTTCTAGAGGACCCATGATGGCTGTATTGCCTAGTATATTGAGTCCAAATGCAAGCTCTTCAGTGATTTGACCTGACCCTACCTATCCAGTCTAATTTCCTAATACCCTCAGAGATATTGTAGGTTTGGTTCCAGACTGAAGATTCAGTTCTAGAATAAAGCAAATATTGCAATAAAGCAAGTCACATTAATTTTATTTGTTTCCCACTTAGGTTTACACTATACTGTAGTCTATCAAGTGTACAATAGTATTATGTCTAAAAAATACACACTTTAATTTAAAAAATACTTGATTGCTAAAAATCCTAGCCATCATCTGACCCTTCAGGGAGTCATAATCTTTTTACTGGTAGAGGGTCTTGCCTCCATGTTAATGGCTGCTGACTGATCAGAGTGGTGATAGCTGAAGGTTGGGGGTGGTCGTGGCCATTTCTTAAAATAAGACCATGAAATTTGCCGCATGGACTGACTCTTCCTGTCACTTGAACTCTTAGAGCCATTGTAGGCTTGTTAATTGGCCTAGTTTCAATATTGTTGTGTCTCAGGGAATAAGGAGGCCTGAGGAGGGGGAGAGAAACGGGAAAACAGCAGTTGGTGGAACAGTCTGAACACACACATTTATCAATTGAGTTCACTGTCTTATATGGGCACAGTTTGTGGTACCCCCAAACAATTATAATAGTAACGCCAGAGATCACTGATCATAGATCACCGTAACAGGTATAATAATGATGAACGAGTTTGCAATATTGTGAGAATTACCAAAATGTGACACACAGACACAATATGGGCAAATTCTGTAGGAAAAATGGTGCCAACAGGCTTGCTCAATGCAAGGTTGTCACAAACCTTCAAGTTGTAAAAAAGCAAAATATCTGTGAGGCTCAATAAAGGGAAGCCCAATAAAACAAGGAATACCTGTATCCTTTAATTCAGTGAGGATGGTCTCTAGAATTTGTTGTATATGTCTACTTAGAAGACTCTTCCTCTATTCTACTACTTATCTAAATCCGACTTATCCTTTAAGCTCAGTTCATGTCCTAGGTTCTCTGGCTATTCCAACCTACACTGAGCTATTCTTTCTCTGTACTCATATTACACATACTCTGTTTATAATTTATCCCTTGATTTTATTCTAATTGTTTCATGTATGTTGTTAGTTCTGCTTTTCTTAATACATATTCATTTGATTTAATTCTTTTTTAATTTTCCCAAAGTTCCTAACATAATACTGGGCACATATAGTAAAGTGATCAATAAATCCCTGTTGATTAAATAATTGTTTTCTCAGCCAAGTCCCAAACTCTGTCTAAAGCCCTGAGGTATACAAAGAAGGAAAGCAAACTTCATCTTTCTATATTAGCATCCAGTCCTTCCTAGTTCGGATATGTAGGCTATTATAAACTTTCTTATATTATGAAATGTCAAGGAAGCCCAGAAAAATCTATCCACCCTGCTCAATTAGAACTAGCTGAGCATATTGCTTTTATTGTTTGTTTGTTTTTTTAATGTGACAGTAATCTTAGTCCATGTTAAAATCTATACATCTATACTTTTTTACCTGAAACTCAAGTGGCATTTGTATTTTTTCTATTTCTAAAATTTGTATATTTTCTGTAATTTTTTCTGCATAATTTAGAATTTTTAAAAATCCCGTAACACCTCTGGCCATGAATTGTAATATATGCTATGTTGTACACATATGCTTGCCTAGTAAATAGCAAATTAATAGTATATACCAAGATATCAGAGCTCCTAAAACTTAAGTGGGAAGGCATAAAGAAATGTTAAGGTGAAAAGAGAAAAAGAATGATAGAAATTAAAATCATTTACACATTGCTGTGCTGTTCATTTGTCCTTTTTCTTGTTATGAGTTCACACACCATATACTAAGAAAAGCTTTGTCTTCACTCTGGTGACTAGGAGAGAAAATGTCTATAAGCTCCATTTCAAGGATCCCTAGGATGTAATTTAATTATAGTCCCATGACAGGAGAAGTCACAGTTTAAGTTTGCAAAGCTATTTCTTTTCCAAGTTTTTTCCTCCTTTGAAACCTCAGAGTTGGACAGAACCCAGGGGGAATCTTTGGTGGAAAGTTTGAGCAATGATCTTTCGTCCTATAAGATAATGAGAATATCACAGACAACACTCTTATTCCACTTTTTAAAATTACTGGATTTCTGTTTCAAAAGGCCTGAGATTTCGAATGTTAGACTTCATGGATGATTTCTTGAATAAGGAAAAGCTGCTTAGTTGACTTTGAATAAACTAGGTTTATTCATTTTAAGCTGCTTCTGTTAAGTACAATCCCAAAGGATTTTCCTTTACAGTGAAATGTAACTTACTTAGATAAAGACTGGGTCTGACAGTCATTCAATAACAAATACTAAGAGAATTTTTGAACTTTTAGTGGTGGGGAATCCCAGAACCTGCTAAGGATCTGCCCCAGAGACATGGGAAGGAAAATCAGATAAGAGAATTGAGATTTGGAGAGATGGAAAGGGTTAGAGAGTAGTGTTCCTATGAAGGATATTGCAGGGGAGAGAAAGAAAATGACAGGTTTCTAAGAAAGAAGAAAGCAAGGAAGGAAGATAAGAAAGGCTGTCTACTGAGGAAAATTGATGATAAGGGACTCAGATTTCAGGAGGAGAGAATTAAGTTAAATAAAATTAAGAACTTCTGACATCAAAAGGCAGTTAAATACCAATTAGCATCCAATGAAGTGCTGGGAGATCTCCTTCCTTGAAGGTGTTTAAGAATAGGAAAGACACCTATCTTTTCTAGGTTTAAATAACGTCTTTCCTGGAAGTAAGGGGATGCACTTAAGCTTCATGAAGACAGGGACTATATCTTATCTAAATTTTGTATATTCCAAATCACCTACCATAATGTTTTGAGCACCATGTATACCTAGTAAATGTTTATTCCATGAATGGACTAGATTTCTTAAGGTTTCTTTCATTTCTAAGATTCTCTAACTGTAATGTGATAGCTGCTCAAACATTATGAAACCCTAGAAAACATCTTTTTCTTTTTTGAGGGGGAAAGGCAAGGCAATTGGGGTTAAGTGACTTACCCAAGGTCATACAGCTAGTTAGTGTCAAGTGTCTGAGGTCAAATTTGAACTCAAGTCCTCCTGACTCCAGGGCCGGTGCTCTATTCACTGGGCCACCTAGCTGCCCCCACCCCCAACCATTAAAATGCATAGTAGCTGATATAACAAAAGGATTTTAAAATAATTTACAGTGGGGTAGTGTAGACTGGTAGATAGAGCTGGCCTCAAAATCAGGAAGGCTTGGGTCAAGTCCAACCTTTGACAGATATTGACTGTGGAGTTGAACCCAAGCTATGCCACTTTCAGTGTCCCAATCAACTCTTAAAGAGTGTGTAGGTGGCAGAGAAAGTGCCTATCTTCATTGGCAGAAGTTCCAGGAGGAACTAAACCAAGAAATCAATTATGCCATTGCATTCATGGGAGAAAGGCAAGTGCTGGCATTTTCAAATGGAGAAGGAAATTGAAGCACAGAGGAAGAAGCAGCTTGTCAAAGATCAGATAGTGTGGGGCTCAGGATGTAGATCCTTTGCTTTCACCATTAAGCATTAAACTGTTCTGCACATGAGGAAGAATCCAGGTCCCAGTCTCCTAGTTTGTCCATCAACCAGGCCCTGTCTTCATGAATCTGTAAGAAAAAAAAACGTTGGTGCAGAGCTATACTCTTTAGAGCTCAGTGCTTCAGGAGCTAACATTGTGTATGGGGACAAGCTTGGTCCTTAAACAGCAACTGTTCAAGAGATACATTGAGAGCAGAACAGCAGCAATAGCAGAAATCGCCTTAGCAGAGGCTTCAAAATGTGTGTGTGTGTGTGTGTGTGTTAATACTCAATCTTCAGTGATCAACAGGGATGTAGCAACATTCCCCACTTTCACAAAATTAATTTTAGATTTTTTTGAAACATGTCCCACAACATTTTTGGAGGTAGAAAGAACAGTGTCACAAAATCACACAGTGATAAGGGGCTGCTCCAAGAAGGCGGAGAATCCCTATTAGAATTTTTAAAGAGTATACATACCTTGCCAAAAAAACCCCAAACGGAATCATGAAGAATTGGACACAACTGAAAAATGACTTAACGACAACAAAAATATGTACCTTTACCGTTATGAAGGCATTGTGGGGGATAGAAAACATTTATTAAGCCCCTGCTATATGCCAGCGACAATGCTAAATGCTTTGCAGATATTACCTCATTTGATGGAGAAATAGAAGATTCAATTCTTGTCTTTGAGGTGCTTATTATCTGACTGGAGAGACAAGGCATGCACATGTAAAATAAAGAGAGAGTAATCAATGGGCGATTTCTGATGTTGCAGAATACCACAGGAAAATAAGGTAAGAATTTGGAATATAGTTATCATCCAGCAAAGGAACTGGGGATTGGTTGGCTCAAACTCTGGCCCACATATATGGATGTTTTTCCCTATGAAAAGTGCTTGCAAATTTAGGGTGATGCTTAATCTGTGTTGCTGGATGTAAATGCTTCACTGCCTTCTCTTCCTAAAAAGAAAATATGCATGTAGCCTCAAAACCCAAGGGAGATGGGGTGATTACCAGCCCTCCTACACAACCCCAGTGTTTGGAGCAGTTTCATGATCAGACACTTTATGCCAATACATAAGAGATAAGCTGTAATAAATGAAAAGATGCATGTATCATGTGATAGTCGGGATGCATGGAGGAGCTTGAAATTCTCCAAGGTCCCCTGGGTAGTGACATAATTGGGGTAGGGTAGAAAAACCAGCCATGGTAGAGCATAGACTACACTCTCCCTTGATTAACATCTTTCTCTTTTAGTTTTCTCACATTACCCCTAAAGTCTATATGTCTTGCCTCTTGAGCACACCAACATTTCTCATTCTTCCTCTTCTGGCATGGTATATTCCCATCATAATACCCCATCTCCAATACTCTGATCTATACACTCTCTCCACCACCATTTCACCACCCCCATGACATACTAGATTTGGGGAAGATGTGAGTGACAATACTGCCCAGGAAAAAAGAATGGTACCAGGCAAGGCTGTACTTGTCAATTCTTTGTCCCCATGCCCACGAAAAAATAAGCTCCTAGGTCTAAAAATGTGAAAGCACTGGATGGATAATGTTGTTTCTTAAACAATTTGACTCTTACTTTTAAAGGAAGAGGCTTCTACATACTTTATTCTGCAGGTCACAGGAGGATTAGAAAAATCACTATGGGAGAGCTCAAATCTTTCCAGTCTTGGAAAGTTTTGCACAGACAGTGTAGACAGAAAGGCATTCTCAGGAATGTTAGCCACTCTTAACGGTGTGGGGACAGCACACAGGGAGGCACAAGATCATCAGGGATAGCTGGAAAAATGATCTCTCTCAGGGGGAACATGTTTCACTCTACATTAGTTTCTGGCTGCTTCCTTCCTGCCTATTTCAGTGTCTGCTGTCCTTCTCGGTCTCCTCCTCTTTAACACAGTTCAGCTGTGTCCATCAATGTCTTCATCCATCTTTCTGTCTCTTCCATCTTCACCTCTCCCTCTCCACTGCTCAGTCACAGACTTGCTCTCACTATCCCTGCCTGGTTTTTTTTTTTCTATTTCATTCTCCTTTTCTGTATCTCTCTTTTCTCGTCATTTCTTTCTAGGTCTCTCTGTTGCTTGATCTCTCCCATTCCATCTGTCTCCCTCCTTTTGTGCCTGCTTTTCAGGTGCCCCACAGCTGGCAATAACCTTTTCTGGTTACAAAGACCATAAGCTGCACTTGTTTTATTGATTGATTGGCTTTTATTTAAATTCTGCAGAGGAACAAAAAAGGAATTTTATGAAATTAGAGCTTGAGAGAACACGGAAAGAAAAGGGTGAGAGAAGGGAAAAATCCAAGGAGAATCAATGAAAAGAAAGACAAGATGGACCATGGTAATGTTTCCTATTAAAGTGGGGCAAGTCTTCGGTGATGTTTACAATTCAATTGAATTACAAAGGGTTAAGCACCAATTTTTGTTTGGCACTTGACTTGGCAGGGCAAAAGCTTCAGGGAGAAATAAGTTGGGTTAAATAAATCCAAGAAGCTGACATAGCTGGAATTTCTTCTGCTTGACCCACTAACAACTGCAAACAGGACGTTTTAGAAATGGCTTTCACTGAAATGCTTCAAGAAGGCATAGCCCCAGGATCTGAGAGCTTGGCTCTGAGGCCAATATTTGCTAGAGAGGACAGAGGGATGTACTGACATGGACACACCAACCTGACTGGGTGGGGGAGGGGAGAAAGGGTCCTGGACCTGGCAGGAGGGTTTAGGCGGTCGCTGATCCAGCACAGATCTGACTGCTGTGTTTGCTCCCTCCTCCTGCCCTCTGTAATTAAACCTTTCCCATCACAATCCCTGCTTCCTGAGGGGAAACTAGATAAAAGGGGAAAAAAAAGCAGCAGAGATGCTTCGTTGTAATATTTGTGGGTTAGGGAAAAGAGATAAAGAACTTAACATCTTTTTGTTTATAACTGCTGCTTAGTAGCAGAATTCTTAATCTCAGCTGTACCCCGAAGAAGGATAGTCGGTCATTCCTTCTACCCCCAACTCCCACCCTCCACCATTCCATCAAAATATTTTCTTCTACCTTTCTCAGGCTGTGACCCCACTTCTTCTCTCTCCCTCCACTTCCTTCTCCACCTCACCAGAATCCACAGGAATCCTTTGCCTCAAATAAATCACTTGTTTTTTTTTAAATTTCCCCTCAAACAGGGAGGCCTTCCATCACCCATATGGTTTGGACAGGTTTCTCTTTGCTAGTTGAGGAGGATATCAAGACATTGCCTTCCTAGTTTTGCCCGAAGAAGGAATACTCAGTGACTATTTTGGTTCTGTCCTTGTTTTGACTGTATTAGTCCCATCCCCACCTTCTGAACTTCTTACAACTATGCTGTGGTGTTGCTCTGTTCCCCATGGCCCTTAATGCTAGGCCTAAACTGGTACAGATGGTTACGTTATTTAGCCTCCTCTGCCTTCTTTCTCCTCCCTAGCCTTTCCTCCAAGGGAGAGAGGAGGGTGAAGAACTTCCAGGCTCATTCTGCTCTCCGCCCAATGAAACTGGCCCCATTATGTGCCCCAAAGAGCTAAGGTTTGAAGCAGTGGAGGGAGGGAAAGTTGTCACTTGTCATTTGATGAGTCCAGTAGCTTTGCCGCCTGGGAACAGCAGTAAGAAATTAATCTTCCAGCTATTTAGGGCAATTTTCTTTCCATCATCCTTTGTCAAGAGGGCTGCATTGGGAAATGGATCTGATGGGAGTCCCTGAACTGGTACATTCCATACAACAGCATTACCCAAGTGCTGAGCAGCATCCATCATCCTCATGCAAACCAAGACACAGGACATCGCTGCCAGAGATGACTCTCCCCAAGTACACAGCTTTGGAACAAAGTTAGTTATCACTGTATTAATATGTAGGCACCTATTGAGAGGCCTCTGTGTTTCCCACTGCTCCTTTCCTTTCAGATTCCCTACTACACTTCTACCTGCAGAGGTTTACCCCTTTCACTACAAATATGGAATGGAGAGAAAAAGGGACATTCCAGAAAATAATATGGGACTTTAGATCATGCGTTTTCCAGCCTCAAACCCCAAGATTTTATGGTGCCAGATTATTATAATTATATAATTATAATATATATTATATATCATTATATAATATATAATATTAATATATTATATATTTATTATATATATAATATATATTATATATTATAATAGGTATATGCTCACTGGGGTCCCTACCGAAACAAAAGGGTAGCTCTAGATACCTCTCCAGCTGCAGGGTTTCCCTTGGTTAGCATGGGGGCGGGGGGGGGGGGGCAGTCAGGTTGTACCTCTGCCGTATTCACAAGAGCTAGGACTGGGGAAAAAGAGAAGAGAGGTGCCCCATTCCTTTGTTGTCCATCAAATATTTCAGGTAATTTAAAAATATTACAATGTAAACTAAAATGTAAAAAAAAAATCAACAACTTGTAAAATAGAATGAACTTGCTTTCCATTTTAAAAATCTTACAATCTAAAAAAAGTATCAGTATGCTGTTGTGCTGGTGTTTTTCTTCAAAAATGAGAACGAGGAAAGGCCCTCTAAACTCTTGGTGCCTAGGTCTCACAGGATCCCCTGCAGGCTCACTAAGGACAGAATAGATATGAGCAGAAAGCTCTTCAGGACCCAGAAGTCCGTTGATTTTTTTCTATTCATCTCCAGACTGAAGTAATCTGGGGAGACCTTGCTGATTTTCAGCATCTTCTTCCCAGACCCAGGGGAAGTGTATTTTCTTCTTTACCCTTTCTACCAACAGCCAGGCATAATCCTACTCTTACCACCCCCAAAGAAAGAAGATGAATGGAGATGTGCCTTGAGCCACAGCCAATAATTTGCCGTTTCTCCATGCCCGCGGAACCCCGGGACACAATTCCTGCCAAGAGTGGCTGTAGACTTACTCTAGACCCCTCCTAGCGGTTCCCCTGCTGCTAGGGGTTCCTCAGGCACTTTTCATCAAGATGAATCTCCTTAGCGCCAGCCGTTTGTTTTCCAAACTCACTTCTCCCGATCTCACTAATTCCCAATTTCCTTGCGTTTGACAAATGCAATTAACAAGCCTCGATCAGTTCCTGGCGGACAGCCCTCATCAATCAATACAGACTACACAAGGCTAAGGAAGGAGAGAGGAGGAGGGAGTGAAAGAGCAGCGAGGGGAGAGGAAGCAGCTGCAGTGTGGATGGACGGAGGCCTTATCACTCTCTTCTGCTAGGAGCCTTCCTTTCGGATTAATGATACTGGGTGTCAGCATTCTTACCTACAGCTTTTCCTCCTCCCTGCTAAGCATAGGTGTTGTGGTGCTGATGCCCTCTGAGTCCACTCCAGCATAGCAAAGACTCTGCATCAGACCCTCCACTGGTTCTCTCCTCTCCTCTTTTTTATGGTTTCTCCCTTCAAACACCTCCCCTATCTTCCCTAACAGAAGGCCTTGCCATCTGTTGCCACCATAGCTTGGAGACCCCCTCAGTGCTCAGCGTGATAAATCAGTCATCTCTGCTCAAAGTGGGGCCTCTTCCCCACCCAAATGCTCCATTGGCAACTTTAGGTGGGCCCTAACCCAACCTATTCCCAAGATATAATAGCCACCAACCTGAGTGCAAGTACAGTGGCAAGCATGCTGGGGGGCCTGGGGTCAGTACCTTTATGCTCACCTATTTGATCTCTCCCTTTTCAGGGCCAAAATTTAAGCCCTGTCCTCTTTCAAAATCTAAGAACATTTACCCTTAGATTTCATTTCCCCTATACTATTAAGTACTAGCCTCCCCTCCCCAATCATGGGGTGAAAGTCTTTTCCTCTGCTGCCCTGCCTGGCACAGCCTCTTGTGCATCTTTCCACCTCATCAACTTTTCATCTCTTTACAAACCGCACAGGGAAGCATCTTTCCCCTCCTCCCTGCCTCTTTCTCCTTCTCCTTTGTTATTAACCTCCTGAGCAGGGACGTTAATGTATTCACCAGACAAAGTCTTCACACCACTGTTTCCTGTAATTACAGTGCATCCCTCCCACTGTCCTGGCTTATTTGACTGTAAAGTGCTTGGAGGAGGGATGTCATGGACAAGAGACACAACACTAGCTGGGGTTGAGTTGTATAATGTTAACAACAAAGTAAAATGAACATTTGCTTCTGTAGCAGCTTATTAACAAATCAATAACATACAGAGGTCAATGAAGAGTTGCTTTAAAAAATAATCAAGTCCTAGACAGGAAAAAGAGCCAGGTCCCTTTCCAGTTCTGGATGGTGAACTGTTTCCCTGGTATCAAATATCAGTCACCCCAAAAAACCCAGAAAGCAACCCCCCCCAACCTCCTTCAGAGGGCGGCTCCCTGATATTTGTCATTCAGCTCAGCTACGTTGTCACTGGAGACACGGATCCAGCCATCTTCTCGGACGTGGTATAGGTTGACCACACCTCCGGAGTAGGCATCCCGATATGTGGCCTGGTAGATGGCTCTCCGGGCCAGGTCGTAGGCATCTTCCACAGAAAGATCAAATGAATAGCCCTGATCCATAACCCCATAAGCATAGACAGAACCGGAACCCACAGAAAAGGTGACTCCAGAGACGCGGTTTCCCTCACTGTCCACGTAGTACAGGCCTAGAAGGGGGAAAACAAAGTTAGGAGGTCCACAGACTTGGGCAACATATGGTTCAAACTCTCAGTCATAACCAGAGCAAAGAGTGACAGAAATAACAGACTGAAAAAATGAGGCAAAATGGAGAGAATCACATTTAAAATCTTAAATCTGGGTTCCTAAGGTCTACATAAAACCACTTCTTCCTATCTTGTAATGAAAAATAAAGATATTTGTCCTGATCTGTTCTCTTCACTTAAATAAACCAACTGGTGTCTAATCAGTGACGGCTCTGTATTGAACGCCGTGAAGGACACATTGTCCTTAGGGAGGATCTCGCTGAGGAGGTATGAAAAAATCAGAGAACATTACATGCTAGTACAAAATAAGGGCCAGATCACAGTTTAGCACTTTAAACGCCACCAGAGTTCAGGGGAAGGAGAAAGATTGGCAGGAATGGAGCCGGAGAGAAGAGCTGAGTCACACCATCCCATCCTGGCCACGTAGCTTAATTGTACATTCTCTCAAATACTGCCCTCCTTGCCCAATCTAAACGTGGATTGATCTTGCTCACTCCCACTGCTAAGCATTCAACTGTTCAAAAACTAGCTTTTCCAAAAAGTCTCCCTAGGCCGGGTAAAAGGAGTAAAACTTTCTGTTCCCCATCTCCACTAAGGTAAGGAAAAGAACTGTTAACAGAGTTTTGTCAGTGAGGAAAACTTTCCTCATAAAACTGTTAAACATCAAAAAGGCCTCCCAAAGTGTGGGGTGGAATCTATTTTTTGAAAAATGTGAGGAATAATTAGGTAAGTGAGCAAAACATCCCCCCAGGCTCCTTTCAGCCCGATGGGGCTAAGTGAAACCAGCCAAGTCAACACAGTCCTGCCCACCACCTGTACCGGGCTCTTTGCTATCCATCCCTACCCAGCAACCCCCAGGATACAAGTCAGTAACAGGACTCACCAGGCCCTCGCTTATCCCAGCCACAAATCATGGTACCCATGGACAGCCCCATGCCTTTGTACTGATAGACCATGTTGGCCAGCAGCTTGGAGGCTGCGGCCACAGAGATGCGCTCCTTGTTTCGGAGCTCGTAGATGCGGCACTGTCGGGCCAGCAGGCGCTCCCAGAAGCTGCAATCCGCAGCTCCCCCAGCCATGGTGCCCAGCAGGTAAGGGTTGATCTCGATCACCTTCTTCACTGTCTGGGAAGCGATGTAAGAACCGGCTGTGGCCCGGGAGTCCACGGCAACAATTACACCATGCCGAAACTGCCCAGAGAGGGAGAAAAGGGGGGGACACAAAACCAACATTAGGTTCCACTTACTTGTTTCCCTCCAGTACCCCTCAGGACCTTCCTCCTCCAAAGAGCATTTCCCCTCCAATAGCTTTATAAAAGCCAGACCGGAGAAGCCCTATGGCTTTTTGGAAGAGTCGGGTTAAAATGCCATTTTAACCTTGCCTAGCCGCAGGGCCTTGGGCAAGTCACTTCTCTGGGGCTCTGGAGACGCTAGTGCCAAGGGGCTGGGATCGCCTACAACCCGCCTCCCATGGAGGAGTTTCGCTTGGATTAGCTCATTGGACCCGCACCGGGTGTTAGCCCCACTTGGCAGTCGAGGGCACTAAGGCTCGGAGAGGTTGACCACCCGGCTTGAGGTCACACAGCAGAGCTCGGCCCAGGGGCTGGCTTCCTGGCCCCAAGTTCTAGGATACTTGCCCTCATCAACGTGACATGGCATTTTGGATGCCCCAAGGCCCTTAGGACTTCAACATGCCACTCCCGGCCCCCCACTGCCCCACGCCACGGTTCCCCGTGGCCCCCCACCTTCCACCCCGCCCCTCCCCCCCAGCCTCCCAGGCCCGCCCGGGAGTCACCAGCGGCGGCACCGTTCCCATCCCCGAGGCCCAGGCCCGAGGGCGAGCCGGGGGGGGGGGGGCGGCTGAGCCGCAGCAAAGGGCGCCGGAAGGGTCGGGCTGCTGCTCCCGGGGGTCTCCGCGGCTGGAGAGCTGCGAGGTAGCGACCCCGGGTGGAGGCGGGGAGGCTCAGGGGGTCGGCCCACCCGGGCCGGGAGGCTGCATCAGCACCTTGAAGGCCAGAGTGGTGGTTCCGTGAAGAAGCTCGATCCCCGGCTCGTCCGGGGCACCCCAGCCGGGAGCCGCCAGGCACAGCTCATCTCCGGGCCCCCCCGGACCCAGGTCCAGCAGGTCCGAGCGACCCCCGAGCCCGAAAAATCCGACCCCGTTCACAGGCAGCGAGCTCTCCAACACACTGGCCAGCGCCATGTTTACTAAGGGAAAGCGGAAGTCGAATGGGCGGCTTCGCGTCGCCCGCTATATAGGGCTCGGCGGCCGTTTTGGAAGAGGGCAGACTGTATCAAAACAAGGGGAGTGGCCAGCCATCTTGAGTCCGGGCAGCCTGGGTCCCGCCCCGCGCCCGGCCAAAACCCCAACCAAGAAAGCCGCTTTAGCAAGGGGGGAAAGAGTCGGCCCGCTTCATTCTCGTTCAAACTTTGGAGGCCATCTTGATTTGGCTCATAGTGCACTTTAGTCGTCAGGCCGCAGGAAACAGCTCCTAGGTCGAGAGTGGCGGCCATCTTGGAAAAGGGAATGACTGGCTGAAAAGTTGTTTTGACCGCACTTAAATTCTCCTAGCCTTCCCTCATTTTCCCGTCTTTCGGTTCTTGCCCTACATTAAGCCACCCATTGAAGCCACTCGGTCCACCATTTTGGATAAGGGCAAAACCCAAATCTTAGTGAAATCTTGCTGTGGGACCATTTCCTTATGAAATAAAATCATACTTAAGCAATCTGAATACAATCCCATTTAATAAAGGAGGTCCATCAGTAAGTCTGTAAACTCACAAGTAGTTGTTAAAAAAACCAATGACCTTTCCACCCACTTATGTTAATAGTGTTGTTTAAAAGCAGCACAATTAGCATATTTGAGATTCATTTTACTTTTATCCTTTGGTGAAGAGTCTAATAAATCAGTGAACTGGCCAAATGTCAAATGCCAGGAGCAAGAAGGGAAAAAAAGGTACTTGGATAATCCAGCCCTGACCGATAGAGTCAACAGCAATTTGCCAACAGAGAATATCCTTCCATCCAACTGGAGGAATTCCAGAAATATGAGTGTAGTGGAAAAAGTAGGAATAGATGCTATTAATAGTTCTAACACTAATTAGTTGTATGACCCTGGCCAAGTCCCTTCATCTGTCTGGCCTTCAATTTTTACTAATCTATAAAATGAGGAATTGACCTAAATCAGCTCTAATGTTCCTTCCATCTCTGGGAGGAAAGATTGTTTTAAGTTTCCAATACAAACAAGATTATTAAAATATGTAGAACACGGCAATTAAATATGTCACAGAGTCACAGAATTTAGATTTGGAAGGGGGTCTCAAGTATTTGAAAGGCTGTCCCATGTAGAAGAATTAGAATTGTTATGTTCGGTCCTAGAGGTCAGTGGATGAAAGTGGTAACAGATTTAGGCTTCACGTCAGTAAAAATTTCTGACTATTAGAGCTATCCAGAAGTGGAACAAAATGCCTCAAAGAAGCGGTGAGAGAGACTACATGATCCCTTCACAAGCATGTTATAGTGGGCATTCTTTTTGGATATGGATTGGACTAGATGGCTAATGAGGTCCCCTTCCAAATCTAAATTCCGTGATTCTGGGACATATTTCATTGCCTTGTTCCACATATTTTAACTCAGTTGGGAGGCTGGGTAAAACCAGAAAATGGATGTATGTTTATAATAATGTACCCACTTCTGGGTACAGCATGGAAGTGCCTGGAGTTCCAACTAGCACCAGCACCACTCCTTCCATGACAGCTTCTGGGGAGGACAAAACTTTCATGCTCCTTTTTTCCCACCTCCCCAAACACACACCTTTATCCTCTTCAGGCACTACATGGGTTGACTCCTCAAACCTGAAATCTAGCAACCTTCTTTAAGCTCTACTATCAGATCGAAAAGAAGGAATGTATTTTTCCTCACACTTGGATCATACAGGGACCATACAGGGAATTAGGATTCATCCAATCGATCAAATATTTTTCCAGTACCTACTATTCTCTCTCACTTCCTTGTTTCTCTAAGTAACACCATTGTTCTTCCAGTCACCCAGACAAGAACTCTGACAATCAACTTTGACCCTTCCCTCTCACCATGTTCCCTCAATTCTTCCTCCACACAGTCTCTCAATTCCATTGTTTGCATTTTGTTTCTTCTCCAATCACTCTAGGTAAGCTCCCTATCCCTCATTCTTAGACCATAGCATACCTCCCACCTTGTCTCCTTGCCTCTAGTCTCTATCCTCTTCCAATTCATTTTATAACTTGACACCAAATTAATTCTTAATAATAGCTAACATCTGCATAGTGCTGACTATGTGCCAGGCACCGTGCTAAGTGCTTTACAATTACTATCTCATTTGATCCTCACAACCACCCTGAGAGGTGGGTGCTATTATCATTTCCATTTTACAATTGGGGAAACTGAGGCAGGCAGCGATTAAGTGACTCGTCCAGGGTCACACAGCTAGTAAGTATCTGAGGTCAGATTTGAACTCAGATCTTCCCAATTCCAGGACCAGTGCTCTATCCATTGTGCCATCAGCTGCCTCTTAAGTGTGACTTTGACCCTACTCAAAAAACATCTAGTGGCTTTCTATTGTCGGTAGAATAAACTCCACACTCCATAACCTGGCTTACATGGGCTTCCATGAAATGTGCTCCTGGTTCCATTGTTCCTTTCCTCTATGCTCCCATGGCTCTTTGTTTGTATGTTCTTTATGCCTGAAATACCATCCCCTCCATCTCCGCCTGCCTCCCACCCCTCGTTAAATCTTACTCATCATTTAAGGTCTAGCTCAAATGCCACCTCTACCATGAAGTTTTCCCTAATTCCACTTCCCCTTCCTGTTGAACCGCCCCCCCCCCCATCCCATACCTTATCAGCAATGATCACTGTGCAGATTTTCAGCTAGGCGGACCAGGGAAGTCTTCATATACAGGGTAGCATTTGAGCTGAGCCTTGAATGATGAGGAAGGGAAGGGAAGGAAAGGGAAGGGAAAAGAAAAGGTAGAGTTTAGAATGATGGCATTTCATGGCTTAGGCAAAGGCAAATACTTATTCAGAGAACAGCAGCAGTCGGTCTTCACCTCTCATGCATCATTTTGTGTAATAGCTATTTGCACGTGTTTCTTGAGGGATCCTGTCCTCTTTCACCTTTGGTCTCTCCTGTTGCCAAATAGTGCCCTGTACATGGTAGTCACTTAATTTTTTGTTGAGATTATATCATTTATGGCACTAATAATATGCTGTCTTGTATTATAGATACATATTTTTATCTACATATGATATCTTCTCTACTAGATTATAAGCTCCTTCAGGGCAGGGACCTGTCTTGTGAAACTTTGTACCCCCCCTCCCCTGAGTCTTACACGTGGTAGATGCTCAATACATACCTACTGAATAAATGAGAAGAGGTTGCTGTAGGCATATGAAGAAGTATAAGGTTTTGTTCTTTCCCTCAGGAAGCTTACAGTCTGATTGTGGAGACAAGATGTAGACGTATCAAAGGCTCAAATATTCAAAGCAATATATAGGGAGTGTCAAATGAATATTACAGACAAATGCCATAGCAGATTTGAGGTGGGAAAAGGGGCTGTAACAGAACAGTCAGAGAAGGCTTAGGAAGCCGGTGGGATCTGTGTTGGGCCTTGAGTAAGATTCAGATAATTGGGGAGAAGGGAGGCTATTCCAGATACGACGAGGAAGAGATGGTGGTTGATGGTGCTAAGAATAAGATAAACAAAGGCAAGAATATACATGTGTTGAGGAAAGACAATGAACAGGCCCATCTGTCCACAGCACAAGGGCCTCGTAAGGGAGAAATAGGAACTACGAAGAAGCAGGTTGTGGCTGTGTTAGAGAGCGCTTTAAATATAGTGGGCTAAGATGTCTGGGTTTTATCTAATAGGCAATGGAGACCCACTGAAAGTTTGTGAGCCAGAGAATAATATAAAAATATCAAAGATTTTGGAAGATTAATCTGGCTGTGGGGTTCAGGACCAGACCTGTAATTGTTCAGGTGAGAGCTGGTAAGGAAAAGGGCAGCAGGACAGTGGGAATGGAAAGAAGGGATCTAATCAAGAGACCCTGTAATGAGAAAATGAATAGAACCAACCATAGTCAGAGAAGCTTGTCCTGTACTTTGAGGCACAATTCTGGGCTCTTTAGGCTTCCCAAAGTAGGGGAATGGACTAAAAGACCTTGAGAAATCCAGCCAAAATATACCTTGTGATGTACTTTGGCACCATCGGGGCCGTAAGAGGAGGCAGTGTACCACTCTGACAAAATGACTTCTCCCCTTCCCAAGGGTCCATGAAACCCCCCAGGACTCCAAAAGGACTACTGGTTAGCCTGACCTGGGTTAGCCCATGATACTAATAAGCAGAGGGGGTTTGATCCCTGCATGGACCACTTATCTTTACTCTGTTCTATGGCTATAGCCTACAAGCCTAGGCCTGACTTAGCTGTGTTGGAAATGAATGCTATTTGTCACAAAGGAGAGAGTATGGCTGGATTAGTGCAAATCTTTCCCCACTGTTGGAAAAACAACTCAAAGCATACTTCCTACTGATGATAGGTCAGTATTATCAGATTTTTTTTTTGCTTTTGTCTTTTTTTTAATGGGAAAGATGGGCTGTGGCACATTAATGCTAGGGCAGGGAGGGACAGTTGCAAATAACAATTTCTTTTCAGACTTAACCTCTAGGCTGCTTTGTGTGGGAGGGATTTGAATTTTTTTTTTTTTTCCTTTTACTCTACTCTTCCTTCCCTTTTCTGTGGCACAGTCTATCTCTCTCCTTCTTGGACTGAATGTGTGAACTAGGCTAAGTCTCCATGAAGAAAGGAAGGAAGGAAGGAATCAAGGTAGGGAAGGAAGGAAGGAAGGAAGGAAGGAAGGAAGGAAGGAATCAAGGTAGGGGAGGAGGGGGAAAAGAAAGATGGGAAGAAGAGAATAACAATAAAAGCTGACATTTATATGATGCTTTAAGGTCTGCAAAGTGTTTCACATGCATCATCCCCTTTGATCCACTACAATAGTGGTGCCCGAGACAGGCTCTATAGCTATCATGATTTTCATTTTACAGATAAGGAAAGAAGAAGGGAAGGAAAGAAGGCCGGAAGGCAGGTAAGTCACTCCTACCTTTCTCTGCTATTGCCCCAGCTCCCCTTCCTTACTCTACTCCAAGAAATCCCCTAGTCCTCCAGGCTTTCCAGGGCATGCATGCAGTATGACAGAGGTGATTCCATGGGTCACTCTCAGGCACAGCATGGGTGATAGAAGATGAAGCTTTCTTACTAATGACAGCATCCCCCCCAGCCACGCCTGATCCTCTTTCAGTAGAACCTTTGTGGGGGAAGGGTAGAAGAAAAGGAGCGTGAATTCTCAGTACTCTCATCTAACTCTGGATGCAGTCCAGCTTTTTAGTAGCGTACCTTATCTTCCCCTGCTCCTGTCCTTACCTCACTACAGCCCATATAACCCTGCCCAATTCCTTCTAGGCTCCACTTGCTTCCTAAGATGGCTCTGGAGAATGTATGCAATTGGCAGGCCTCTGAAGCCCTGAGCCCTCACCTCCCTGGGGCTGGGGACTGGGCTTTCCCCAGGGGCTATGACCCTTCTATCTTTCTACAGACACAGGGTCCAGAACTGGCACATGGCACCACCACATTAGCCTTCCGATTCCGCCATGGGGTCATTGCTGCAGCTGACACCCGATCTTCTTGTGACTCCTATGTGGCTTGCCCTGCTTCCCAGAAGGTCATCCCTGTCCACCAGCACCTTTTAGGCACAACCTCAGGCACCTCAGCTGACTGTGCCACCTGGTACCGAATACTGCAACGGGAATTGCGCCTTCGGGCTCTCAGGGAGGGCCAGCTGCCCAGCGTGGCAGGGGCTGCCAAGCTTCTCTCCACTATGCTGTACCGTTACCGGGGGCTGGGGCTGTGTGTGGCCACAGCCCTGTGTGGTTGGGACCAGACTGGCCCTGCCCTCTTTTATGTCTACAGTGATGGGACCCTCCTGGCTGGTGATGTCTTCTCCGTGGGCTCTGGCTCACCCTATGCTTATGGTGTACTGGACCGTGGCTACCGCTATGACATGACTATACAAGAGGCTTACACTCTGGCTCGCCAAGCCGTGGCCCATGCTACCCGCAGGGATGCCTATTCAGGTGGCTCTGTGGACCTATACCATGTGAAGGAGAGTGGCTGGGAGCAAGTGTCTCGAGAGGATGCCTGTATGCTGTACAGCAGGCTGCAGGAGACTGGGGAACAGGAGGAAGAGACCACCCCTACATCCTCCTGAGCCTTCTTTTCCTTTCCCCCATTTCCACTTGGAACTCACTGAACCAACAAGACAAAGGACATGCCACTATGGTCCAGGAAGAGATTCCAGAACCAGAAGAGGACACTCTTGGAGGCAGAAAAGACAGAGATGCTGGGAGGAGCCCTAGCAGTATGTGAAAGCATGCTGACAAGGTGGCCAGGTGAATGAAGCCCTCCTGGGACCAAATCATGTGACTCTATCTTCCCCAGATCTCCCTCTCCATTTATTGGAAGCGTCTAGCCAGCTCTACCTTCCAGACCAATTGACTTCTCTCCTTGTCCTCTGATTGATCCCGATATCCCTCAAGCCTTCTCCCCTGCTCTGAATTTTCCCCCTAAGAATGTAAGCTGCGTTCCCTGGATTCACTTTCCTCTCACCATTTTTCCCTTCTTTGCTCTCCCACATGTGCTTTCTTCACACCTTTCTACCTTTTTGTTTTCTCCATGGAGACTGTTCCTTCTGTTCCTTCCTGCCTTTAGCTGTTTCTCTTGTTTGCTTTCTCTCTTTCTTTGTTTCCCTCTAATTCTGGGGGCAGAACTACTTTTGGCACCCTCCCATTGTTCCTTCCATCCCCATCCAACACTGCCCTCAGGTCTTCCTAGCCTGATTCTTACACCGGGACACTGGGGATGCTTGAGTCTGACCTCTGTGCAGGGGTTAATTAATTTCTGAGACTCAATGCTTCCAGCTCCACATTTCTATAGTTCTGTGTGGCCCAGCTCTGTCAGAGAATTGGGAATCTCCTAACAGGGAGAGAAACAAATCCCTGGGCTGGGCTGCCTGACATTTCCCTCTAAGGGCTGTAGTCTTTGAATTATTAAAATTAAATTCAACCAATATGTATGGACATTGCCCTGTGGTAGGAGAGGGATATGAAGGTGAAATGAAACACAGCCTTTGTTCTCAAGAAGCTTACAATCTACTGATGTGAATCTCCTCTACCTCTACCCCGGGCATGTTCCTACCCCCCATCCTTCCCCTCTCTGTGGTCAGCCTTGACTACAAGGGCTTTGGAAAGGTGGCAACTTGATTGGCTTAGCTTGGTCAGAGCCTACACTCTCCTTTGGCTGTCTCCAGGGCAGGCAATAGCACTCTCAGCCACTAGAAGGCCTCCAGCCCCCCTCCACCACCACCTCTTTGGGAAGAGGTTTTAGCTCTGGTTCATTGAGGTGGGGGTGGGGAGGAAAGAGGAGAATGTGGCACACAACCAAGCTATGCCCTTAGGGGCCTCTGGACCTGGAGCTTTGGTTTGAGCAAGCCTGCTTCAGTCTGAATGAGCCTCCTCTGAATCACGTATGCAGATAGACATTTTAGAGGTTTCAGGTTTGGGGGTATAGCTCAGGTCCTTCTCCCATACATTTCATTCTCGACTGTGGGGTACACAAATGGTGCAGTATTTCTGATCATGTAGATGAACTATCCCCATGCCCTTGGCCTCCTAAGGAGATGATGAATGAAGGTCTGCAGAAGGGGGCAGTCACAGGAACCTCTTTCCTCTCCCCAATGCCACCATCTCAGTCCTTCATAAACTGTCTCCTATCAAGGAAACAGGTTAACTCCAGGATGAGGTGGGCCAACCACCATTGGGACTGAGGGCTCTAAGAATAGACATGGTTGGGGGTGGGGAGGGGAGAGAAATGTTTGTGTGTAAACTCAGGTTCAGAGGGACGGGGTAGAGGTGTCATGTTGAGGTGGAGTAATAAATACCTGTCTGCATCTAATCTTACCTACCTTAATTCTCCTCTTCCACCCACCTCCTGCCCAGCCTTGGGGCTGTGGGACCATCAAACTCGGGGTCTTTAGGAGTAGCTGAAGAACCTAGGTAGGGAGATATTTTGCTGAGCTTAGATCTTGGGGCCTGGTCCTCACTATTTCTCTCCTCTCCATTCATCTTCCTCAGTTGTCATTAAGCAAATGACAGAGAGAGAGGGAGAAAGAGAGAGAAAGAGAGAGAGAGAGAGAGAGAGAGAGAGAGAGAGAGAGAGAGAGAGAAACCATCTTCAGTAGGAGCTAGGTAACAGGAGAGAGTCTCAGAAGGGTTCAGAATGGGGTGGCAGAGAAGAGGTAGGCCTGATAACTCTCAGGAGGGAAGTGAGGGGTCAGGAACCAAATCAGGAATGGAATGGGGGACAGGGGATGTTCAGGGGCACTAGGGCTGGGCAACACAAGAAAAAGGCAAAGGAGAGAAATTTTTTTGTGTTTGAAACTTGAGCTAAGAAGGGCAGAGAAAGGAAGGCATATTGATAGGGTGATATATACCCTTGTACCATCCTATTTATCTTCTCTAGAGTCATCTCCCACTTCATCTCTTGAGGAGGTCCAGCCAGTACACATTGGCTGTCAGATGGCTCTTGTAGAATCCCCCAGTGAGGCCAAAGGCAGTTTCTCCATTCCTCTATCCTAGCTCATTAGCCTTCCCAATTGACTTCCTGAAACTATTCCCTAAAACCCTCCCTCTTTTAAAAAAATTTTCCTTTGTCTTTCTCTTCCATTCCTTGTCCCCTAGTTTGTTCTTGGGAGTGGGGTGGGGAGATAGGTGGCAGAGAAGCAGGAAAAAGGGTTGGTCTTATTGGCATGTTACCTCCTATCCCAGAAATTTGGAAAGTTTGACAACTCTGTAACTTGGGAGCAGATCATGGCTGGACAAGTGGGATAAATGTAAAGTCCTGCAGAGGGGTTCAAAAAAGCAATTGTACAAGTATAGTTCAAGTAGGGAGGAGTTATGACTAAGACAATAATTCATATGTACAAGATTTGGGGATCAGAGTTCAGTGGACAGAAAGCTCAAGACGTGTTAGCCACCAAAAAAGCTGATTAAATCTTAAGCTACGATAAGAGAGGAAAATAACCCAGAAAGGGAGCATTCATACCTTCTTGGTCAGACCACACTTGAAGCACTGCCTTCTGTTCTGGTAACTACATGTTTTTAAAAATAAATTTTTATTGATAATTTTTGTTTTCACATCATCTACATTTACTGCTGTATCCCTTTCCCCTGCTGCTTCAGAGATCTGTCCCTTATAACAAATAATAAGAGGAAAAACAAAACAGCTCAGCACAACCAACTGGTACATTGAAAAAAATCTGACATCAGCTATAGTATTCAATACCTGTGGTTTCCCTACCTTTGCAAGGAATGACTACTATCATCAAGTTAAGAGGTCATCTGGAAGCATGGACCTGGAAGTTTTTGAGACTGGAGAGGATGTCCCAGAAGACAAAGGGGGAATGTGACAACTACTTTCAATTCACATATTTAGAGAACTTTTATTGGGAAGAGGAATTAGATTTGTCCTTGTTGGTCCTAGAGGCAAAACTAGAAGACAATGTAAGTTGCAGAGAGGAAGATTTGGGCTTGGCATAAGAGGAAACTTCCTTAACAATGTGGAAATCCAAGAGTGGGATAGATTGTCTCAGAAGAAAGGGTTCCTCCACACTGGATGTCTTTAGTCAGGACATTCAGAGCTGGAAGGAACATCTTAGGCATCATCACTTCTAATTTCCTCATTTTACAGATAAGGAAACTGAGACCCAGAGAGATAAGACAACTTGCTCCAAATCATGGAGACTGCATCTGGTAGAGCCATTATTCGAATCCAGAGCTCTTTCCACATGCCCCACCATATCCCAGCTCTTGTTAGGGATGTTGCAGATATGAGAACAGACCAGATGGTCTAGATGACCTCCTACATCCTTCCTCCTCTGATTCTGGGACCTTGCTCTGGCTGAGTTTATAACTAGCTTCCCATCAATTCTTGTTTCTGGGGCTTTCCCCACCAAAGATTCTTCATCTCTTCCCCTCTCGCCTCACCCCATGAACGTCTAACTGCCATGCTGGCCTGCTTCTCCCATGGGTGAGTTTCTCATGGGGCCTCCATTTGGAGAGAGGTCCAGGCAGACCAATCTTTATACCCCATTTAGCTGTGCTGCCCACTTTCTGAGAACACCAGGTCCTAAAGCTGAGTACCTTTACCCACCTCCCACCCACATTTTAAACTCCTTTTTGTCTATTGTCTTCCACTGTTAGAATGTAAGGGTGTTATAAATGCTTGTTACCTACATGCTACTTTCTCTACCCTCATTTTCTCTCCTCAACTGCTCCCCCAAAGGATAACCACTTCCTGAGCCTGTCTGGGTCAAAAATCTAGAAGGTTTTAATAATCCTTTTTTCTCAGAACCAGAGCTTTCCAATGTACTCCCAGTTTATGCCATATGTCCATGATGGGGAAAGGGGAGAAGAGGGACAGAAAGACATGGGAAGCAAAGCAGTGAGGGGAGGTAGCACAGAAGGTTGGGGGGGGGGGGTTGGCTAGAGTCCTTCAGAGTGAGAAGGCAGTCTGGGCTAAGGACTAGGAGTGGAGTGATAAGCTGGAGAGGAAGATGGATGGCCAATTGCTTTCAATCCTTCCTTTTGACTATAGTTCCATTCTCCCATAGCACACCTGCACCACTCAAGGGATGCTTTAAGAACCATAAAGAAAGGAAAGGATTGATTTGGGTGGGGGGAAGGGAGAGATAGGGAAGGAGAACTTCCCAGCTTCTCATGTTCAAGTTATGTGTATGTATGGCTCTGTATGTGTATGGAAGGGAGATATTATCTGTAAGCAGTGATGATATACACGTGAAGCAGATCAGCAATTAGGACTGGATCCCCTGGGCAGTTAGCAACCCATATTGTTTTTATTGAGAGAATCAAAAAAGGGCCACCTTGGTTCTAGGGTTTAAATGTTTAATTATGGTTCAGGCATAATAGGGTCTGTACCTATGTTCACATATTTGTGGGGGCCTGTTTGCAAAGTAATAATAGCTCACATTCATATAGGCTTTTAAGTTTTACAAAGGTTTACATAGGGAAGAGGGTGATCTTCACCAGCGTTAGCTTATGTACATATAAAGATTTAGACACAAAAACGGCAAGACAGATGGAGAGACACATGACACACACATAGCCCCCGCAGACACAGCCATGAAGATTGTCTCTAGGAGATTTTCAATGCTATCTCTTCCTCTTACTCTAGAAGAGGGGAGGAGGTGGGGATCAGTTAAAGGTCCCCTTCTTTCCCTTTCCTTGACTCCTCAGTTTAGACTCTGTCCTGGAGTGCTGGGGTAAAGAAAGAGGCAGGGAAGGAGGAGGCTGTTTTCTAAGGAATTCCATGGAGTAAGTAGCTGGGGGTTCTCTCAGTTGGTAGGGGGCCTCTGCCTCAGACCTATCCTCCTTAGATCCTGGGGTTGGGGGGCGGAAAGGAGGATGGGATGGAAGGAACAAGAACTCATTCATCATGTATGGGGAAGGTCATTTTGGTCCTTTAAGGACAAACAAAAATGGAGTGAGACTAAATAGCCTCTGAAGTCCATTTCACATTTAAGATTCCACGAGTAAACCCAGATGGAGTGGGGGAGGGCAAGGGTATGAATCCCTTTCTTTTCTTCTTTAAGTTCTCTTCTGTTACTTCTCACCTTTCTTCTTAGGATAATAGATTTAGGGCTGGAAGGCACCTCACAGTGCTCTCATTTTGAAGATAGGAAACTGAAGCCCACAGGGGCTAAATACCTTGCCCAAAAGTCAAGCAGCTGACAAGGAGCAGATGGAGAATTTGATTCCAGGTCCTCTGCCTTTAGACCCAGCTTTTGCCACTGTGCACGTGGTTGCCTCCCATCCTCCTCTAGTTTCTCCTTTCTTCCCTTATCCTCTTCTCTCTACCTCATCCCTTCCTTCCTCTCTTCTCAGTTCTCTCTCTTTCCCTTTTTCCCCCCTCGATAGTTTCTGTCCTTCCCGATTGGTAAATTATTTATGGGTCCAATGACCGGTTGTCAGGGTGGTGAGGGTCTTGTCCACACATCGCTTCCCAAATCTTTCCTGGCCTTCTTGTGGAGGGTTATGGGAGTGTTGGAAAGGAGGGAATGACTGACTATAAGATTGGGGAAGTGAGGGAAGGGCAGGCCCCTGTGCTGCTGTTCCCATTCTCCCTGTCCTGGTTCTGCAGCAGTTCGGGTGACTAGGATCAGATATCAAGGATGGTCGGAGATGGATCAGGGTAGAGGAAGCCAACCCTCCTTACCTGCCCTCAACACATGCCTCCTGCTGAAAGAAGAGAGCAATGTCCACAGGGAAGCATAAGGGATCCCCCAATTTTGTATTTCTCAGCCAAATTATCCTTGACCACCCTTTTCTTAATTGGGGAAGGGCCTGATTGGTCATCCCTTCCAATCCCTTCCTTTTGCCAGGCCAGGAATACATGTTATTGTATATTTTTATTATATATTGTATATTTTCTTATTTCCAATTACCCCCAATTCTGGTTTTGCCAGCTTACTAGATGAGTAACATTGGACAAGATCATTTAACCTCTTTGAACTCAGTTTTCTCATCTGTAAAATGGAGATAATGATGCTTGCACTACCTAAATCTACAGGGCTGTTCTTAGGAGAGTTTTATAAACCTGACAGTGCTAAATAAATGTGAGTTATTTTTCATTCCACCAGCAGTACTTTGCTGAATTTCTCCCACCCTTCCTAGTGGTTTCTCTTTTATTTTCCTCTCATTCTCTCTCTTCTCTGCCTTGACTGCTCTCCACTGACTTTTCCCCTCCATCCCTCTTCAAAATCTGAGTCTCCCCAGATGCAATCTGAGACTGACAGAATAGAACAACTGGTAACCAAACTCAGTTTCCCTTTTCTCCCCCATACAGAGTTAGCCCCTGGGGCAGTCACCCCCAGTTTGGTGATGAGGGAAGGGCTTGTTAGTGGGGTACAGAAGGGAAGGAAGGAAAGGACAGAGGGGCACAACAGAGGGGCCAGGGACAAGGGCAGAGAGGGAGGAGAGGATAAAGGGCTATGCTAAGTCTCATATCAGAAGAAGAAATAGGCAGAGTTGGGATAGGGCCAGGGTCTTTATACTTGTTCCTTCATGCCATAAAATCCTATAAATAAACTGGTTTAAAAGCACAGCCACCACTCAGACCTTACAAAATAAAGTGTTTGTTTATTATGAAATTAGAGATGGAGGCCCCTCCCTCCCTCCCACTTTCTCCCTTCCCAGCTGCTCCCCCCACCCCCTATCCCCGACATTCCCTTCCCCTTGGGACATGGAAGCACACGATGTGAAATGCCCAGAGTAGGCCAATAGCCAGACCACCCCCAGGGCCAGAGCTCCCCAGAGATGTGGCCTGGGGGGCAGACTCAGGGTTTTGGCCCCTTGGGCAAGGGCCTAGCTCCCTCTCCCCGCTGGAGGTCAGTTGGGCCAGGGTGAGGCCATGAGTGATGGATGGAAACCATGCGGGCAGAATCTGTAGGGAAATGAGAGGAGAGGTAAAGGTCCACACTCTCACCTATCTTATCCCCAGTATGAAATGTTCCCTCTCACTTAGCTCTGCCCCCAAGGAAGTAAGAGGTCTCTGGAGGCCCACCCCTGTCCCTTTGCCCAGCTTCATTGATGAAGGGGCAGTGTCCGCTCCCCAGCACCAAGCTCTGGGTCAAGCACTGACCTGGGGTGAAGTATTCCCCATAGGCGGGTGGGCGTCAGTGGCTGGAAGTTTTCTTGTTCTTGAGATGGGTGACGGAAAAACCAAAAAGCTGTTAAAACTTGGTCACAGAGACCCAGAGAAAACCACGGGGGATGTGGGCAGGGAAAACAGAGATAGATAGACATAGGCTGTGTGAGAGAGACAGACAGGCAGATAGGGAGGGAGAGATTCAGAGGGAGGGACACACATGTTAAATACGACAAAGAGACACAAGGCAAGAGAAGACGACGGAGGCACTATCAGGAAGAGAGATGTAAAGAGTGAGAGAGAGAGACAGAGGAGTGCAAAAAGAGATGTGCAGAGTGAGAGAGAGGGAGGCATATTTAGAGAAAGATGTAGGGAGTCAGAGAAAGAGACACACAAAGAGAGACAGGTAGGGACCCACGGGGTAAGAATTAGAGAAAAGAGACAGCAATAGGAAAAGGACCAGAGATTTGGAGTGGAAGGACCAGTGGGCCCATGGGCTGGTGGTTGCTGCCCACTGGACCCCGTGGAGCTCCCTTGTAGAGGGCATGTAAGTGGGCACAGCTTAGATGGGGGCTCCACAAAAACAGGCAGGATTAGGACCAGTCCTCAAGGGGCAGGGGGCTCCTTTGCCCCATACAGCTCAGCCAAGGTACGGAAAAGCGGCCCCCAGTCATCCAGGGGCTCAGGGGGCCCAGAGGGGCCACCCGCCTCACTGCCTGAGCCCAGAGAACTGAGGGAGCCGCAAGATGAGCCTCGGCCTTCATAGCCATACACCTGCACAGAGTCGTATGGTGGGACGCCGGGGTCTTCATCTGCCTCCCGAAGCCTCAGGGCCAGCAGTTGCACTACATCTGCAGGACCAGGGGGCCGTGGCTGTCGAGGGGGCTGGGCCCTGGGCAACACATCTCGGCGAGCGGGTGGACCTGAGGCAGGTGGGGCTGCCCCATCCGGGTTCTGAAGGGCTGTGATGTCAAAAGCCTCTGTGTCCTCTTCACCGCCACCTTCATCATCATAGGTGATGATGTTCTCTCGAACATCTTCTTCTTCCAACACCATTAGTGCCTCTTGCTTCTGTCGCCGGAGGGCCACGAACAGCACCACCAGGGCTGGTGAGGATGGAGAGGTCAGGTATACTCCATTAGAGGCCTGCCTGATTGCCCCAGGAACGAGATCTTGGTCCCCATACCTTTCTAAGTGGGTCAATGCCATACTCTTTCTCCAACCCATTGTCTATGTGATGTCCTAGTGTCCCACTATAAGCCACATAGCCTCTTACCGAGTAGGGTGCCTACACAGGCGAGAATGGCAAGCAAAGCTCCGGTGCTGAGTCCTGCTGGGGAGAGCTGGGCCTCCGGTCGGCAGGAGGCCACTGAGCCATCAGGCTTACAACGGCATACGCTGACTGTCACTGTAGCTGTGCTGCTCAGTGCTGGCTGACCCCAATCACGCAATTCAATGGGCACCAGGTAGGGCTCCCGGCGAGGCAAGACTAGGCGGTGGGGCAACAACAGACTGGCAGAACCATCTGAGGAGAGAGAGAAGGTGGCAGGAGGGCAGAGGGACCAAGACTGAAGGTGAGACCAGGCTTGTTAAATCAGAACCCAGTTCAGGGATGTTTCAGGTCATGCCAATCCATCCTGGTGCAGGTGGGGAGTTAGGGGCCTCAAGGGAAGGGGCAAGGCTTAGAGAGGAGAACTGTATGCATTTTTTAAAGAAGCAGTTGGCAAAACAAAACACAAATCCATCCCCTTCTGTTACTTTTAGTTTGCAGCAGCATCCTTGCCTGGGGGAGGAGGGGAAACAGATAAGGCTAAATTGGGGGCTGGGGTCAGGGGAAGGTCTGAGTCTGTATGAGAATCATGGTGGGAGGGGTAGGCATATTGGGGGAATTTTTATGTGTTATGGAGAGTCCATCATTTGCAGTTGGGGAATGGTATATGTGGGAAAGGGGCTGGTAGCTTAAGCAGGAGGGGAGAGGTATGGTAGGGGGACATACAGACGTATGCCAGGGAGACATGCCAACAATTGTGTGTGTGCACTCATGTGTTTGAAGGCCTGTGTGTGTGTGGATCACCTACCTCGATTGTCCCGGACAGTGAAATTGGCATCAGGACCCAGGGGGCTACTCAGGGAGACATAGCTACTGTTGCCAACTTCATCCCGATCCAAAGCCCGGACAACCTGAATCAGCTGGGAAAGGAGAGAAGGATTCAGAGCAATAAGAGTGCCTCAAGGACCCTGACCCTCCTCCTTGCTCCTTCAGGAAGCCCTACTCACCTGGCCAGGGGCAGCTGTGTCACACACAAAGGTGTCATAGGGCTCAGCCAGTTGTGGGGAATTGTCATTCACATCCAGCGTCTGGATGGTTACTTGTACCCGGGAGGCCTGTGCAGAGCTGTCTGAAGCCAGAACACACACACAGCACGTGGTGGAATTCAACACACAGTGTACACACGATACATACATGTGCACAACACATACAAAGCATGGAACACAATAAAATGCAGCACAGCTCAACAGGTATGCACATGTGTTGGCACACATCATGTTGGTGCATGTGTGTATACCACAGACAGGGCACATACAATACACATGGTACACACAAACTAGAAAGTGTGCCCAGGGACCACATTCAGCTCAACAGACACCCACAGAAGGCACGTCCAAGAGCACACAGCACGCGCTATCAGAAGAATCCGAGTTTCAGCTATGAGCTGAATTTCCCCACGGCCATCACACGCTGTACGTGATTTAGTTCCACCGTCCTGACCTTGGAGAGGGAGCAGCTGCAAAATCTATAGGACTCAGGATGTACAGACAAGGGGAGGCCAGCTACAACTCAGGGACGGGTCAGAGTATGAGTCAGGGTCTCGTCCTTTCACCTTCCAACATTCACCCCTCTCTCTTCCCATCTATTCCATGGCCACTCAAACAGCTGGTCAGAGGCCCTAGAGAGTCAGCCTCTACATACGGCAAAACAATGAGCTGTCCTACTCTCACCTGAGTCCTACTGCCTTCCCCCAGACTGAGTCATCCCACTTCCAATAACCTTGCCAACCAACCCTCTCTATCTCTCCTCTGGCCTCTCTCCCAGCCTTCCCCATATCTCTGTTGCTGGGAACCCCAGATGTGGCTCTGGAGAAATATGCTCCAGTGAGGCCCTGACCAACAGAAGGGGGTGTGAGAAGAGCTCCTGTTTCCCAGGTTTGGATCAATTAGACCCAAGAGAAGGAGGAGAGGGAGCCCAGAAGAAGCCAGGTAGTGGGTAGATGAAATCCTTGGACAAAAAGTCTAAAGAGGTTTCCTCCTGCTCAGGGCGCTTATGTCTGGTTCTTTTGGGGGCCAGCCTCAGCAAGGGAGGGTGGGAGAGTCTGACTATGTCTCAGAGAAAGGACAGAAACCATCCTAGAGATAGGAATGGGACAACCTCTTTGATCCAATATCACAGAAAGTTTTAGCAGGTTTGATTGGAAAAAGACAAAGAGATTCCCATGTACATGAGTACACATTACAGACTTACACATAAACACAAATCCATCCATCCATGTGCATCTGGATGCACAAATACTCATGCCAATGTAGATATACATACCTCCCTATACACTTACAGTCATGCATATACACAGACAATACAAATACACAGAGAGCAGAGAACATTCCAGGCATCACTTTCTCCCTCCCCTCCATCCCTTGGGGACAGATGATGAGGGCTAGGTCCTAGGGAGCTGGGGGAAAGCAGAGCAGTTATGTAAGAGGGAGGGGGGAGGGCAGGAGGGAGGAAGGGAAAAGGCAATACTGAGGCTGTCTGGGCTGGGCAGAGCTCCCATGGGGGCACTGAGAAGCAGCAGTAAAAATGCCCAGAATCAGACAGATGGGAGAAGAGCCAGAAATATCATGCCCCACCCCCTCAGAATCTACCCTGGAATTCCAGCAGATTTGGAATCCCACTACCTGATTCCCCTTCCCCTTCTATCTGCCTCTCCCTGGGTCACTCTCATTCCCGTCTGTCAAATTTGCAAACTTTCTAACGCTATATAAATATCAATGATTGTGATACTGCTTAGTACAGTGTGGTGGATACAATTCAGAGTGGGGAAGAGCTGGATTCAAATCCTGTTTCAAGCACTTACTAGCTGGATGCCCCTGGGCAAGGCACTCAACATTTCAGTCTCAGTTTCCCCATTTGTAAAATGAGGCCTAATAGCCTGTATCTTTGATGTTTGCAAACCATAGGTTGCTAGGGGGATGTCATTCAGAAGCAGCAGCTAGAGAGGGTATGGGTTTTAGTGCATTTTCAGGGGAAAGCAGTGTCCGGGCTGGGAGTCTCTTGGGGATAGCTGACATTAGGAAATGGAAGTGTGGTAGGAGGCTGCATCATTGGGGCATCAGGGCTGGAGATGGTATATCAGGGTGGACGATTTGCTGGAGATGGGATAAGAGCTTGGAGGAAGAATCAGAAGATTCAGGCCAAGTTCCTGCTTGTGAAGCTAAGGGTAAGGGTGGACGCAGATGTCTCTGTTGGACGGCAGCACTGTTGCTGCTGCTTCCATTAGTGTTTCACTAGCAAACTCTCAAATTCCTCCAGAACAAGAAATGTGTTCTCTTTTCATCTCTTGACACTTCCCGTATGCTTCCCCAACACCCACCTCTCCTCCGTCAGCTACCCTGGGGACCCTGGCTCTCCCTAGCTCCTTCCTCTCCCTTACCAAGTTCAGTGGCCAACACAGTGAGATTGTGCCAGGCTCGAGCTTCCCGATCCAGAGGCACAGACGTGCGGATGGTGCCGTCCTCAGGCTCAATGGAGAAGCAGCGCTCGGGATCTGAGTGGGGGAGGATGGAGTATCTGAGGAGAGAAGTGTCAGGATTAGTGGCTGGGGACGGAGCATGAAATACCTGGGGGGAGGCTGATGGAACAATAACTGACATTGCTACTGTGCTTTATGCTTTAGAAAGCCCTTTCCTTACAACAACTCTGAGCTGGGTAGGCTGAGAATTAGGATCAAAGATTTAGAGCCAGAAGGAAACTGAGAAGCCATCTATCTGGGACAACCTCTTTATTTTACAGATGAGGAAATCTCATAGAGATTAAACTGACTCCTCCAAGGTCATATTGGTCATGAAATGGGACAGCCAGTATTTGAATCCAGGTTCCCAATTCCAAATCCAGTTCTGTTTCTACTGTGCTAGATTAAGCTTTACTTCTCCCTTCTACAGGGTGTTCCTATAGTCTGGACACAGAGGCAATTGATGGTAATGCGGAGTTACTGCATTGAGTTCTGGTGAATCTTGCAAAGCGCATCAACCTTTGCATCACAAAGGATGGAAATCATATTGAAGATGCTATTTGTTAATATTCCAATTAAATAAAAATTTCATTCATTTCATTTCTTGAAAATATGCATTTTTGCCTATGTGTCCAGACTTTAGGAACACCCTGTATAAATGGGGAAAAGGAAACACAGAAGTTAAGTAACTTGCCCCAGGTGACACAGAAAGTAAGCTGTGTGTTTCTACAGCACCATAAGCAGTAGGGCTTGGAGTACCTCAATGCCATTCTCCTACATTAATTCTCACAGCTGCATTTGGGAAGAAATTAAGCTTTCTGGGGTCAAGGCCAGCTTGGCCAGTAGAATTCACCTGGCATAATTTTTGGGGCCCCAGGAAGGCCCCTTTGCCTTAAATTATCTCCTCATTGGAGTAACACTTTGCCTGAAATTAATCTTCTTTGGTTGAGACACCCGCCCAAATTTACCTCAAGGAGGGAGAACACAGTAAGTTATTACCAGTCATTAATACCTTAGAAGGAATCAGTTGATCAGATCCTTAGAATAAATTAGCTTACCAGATTGTAAGAGTTCAGTGTCTATGGGAAATGGTAGAAAGGGCGGTTCAGAGGATGAACTTTACTCGGGAAGGCAGGCCTGAGTAGGGTGTTGTGGTGTGGGCTGGGAGGAAGAGGCCCGAGAGGGATGTAGGAAGGGGACATGGAGAGTAACAGACACACTCTACTGTTACTACAATTTTGCTGAGGGAGGGGAGGGTCCTTCTCCTGAGGCCAGGGGGTATCTCTATCCAGAGGGGTAGGGAGGCCTCTTCATAGACTCCCCCAAGCCCAGGCTGTGCTTAGGGTCATAAAGCCCTTAGTCCTTAGGAATGGAAATGAAGAGGAAGGGGAGTCCAGAGGGAGTCCAACCAGTGGTTTCTCCTATCTGAATAGTATTTGGGAAAATGGATGCTTGGAGAGGGGAAGGGGCTGAAGGGAAACTAAAACAGATGAAAGTCTGGGAGGCTATTAGAGAAGGATAGGCCAGGAACTGGCAAGTCAAGGAAGGCCAGAGATTAAAGGGGACACAGGGAAGAGTCGGGGCTGGGGGGACATTGGGTGGGAGGAGCAGGAATAGGACTGAAAAGCTATAAACTTTTATATTAAATGACTGAGAGGAGCAAATGAGCAGCTGGTTTTTGAGTTGTCATTCAACAATGAATATGACAGGGCTGTGGCCCCCCCCAAGTCTCACCTGATAGGGCTGGCAGGTGAGTCGAGGTCCATAGCAGAGACACGGCCCACCAGGGTTCCCGGGGCACTGTTCTCAGGCACAGCCAAGTGGTAGGTGGAGTGGGTAAAGATGGGTGGTTCTGGAGCATCCTGGACTGCCACACGGACAGAGGCCACGTCCTTGAAGGGCCCACGACGCAGGTAGGCTGGGTCAATGAGTGTATTTGTGGCCTCTACACGGAAGGCATAGGATCTGCGGCTCTCAAAATCCAAGGGCTAGGAGTGGGAGGAAACAGGTTTGTAGAGGCTGGGGTGGGACCCTGGAGCCCATTGCATCCCTCCTAGACTGGACAGACTCCTCTGTCCTGAGCCTGGAATACTGTATGACCCCAGAATAAAGACCAGGGTCTGGGGGCTAGACATCATTTGGTATTCATTCCCCCTTCCCTGGAAAGAATGGGAGTCCTCTGATCTGAGAATCATCTGGGGATCCATCAAAGCAAGAGAAAGACTGACTCAATTAAAAGCGTATAGATGGTTGCAAGGCAGGGATGCTGGGTGGGATGCCAACCCCTCTTTCCCCCACCAAGGTGGTTAAGTAGGTGAATGTGTATCTGGGGTAATGTCTCAGAAAGTAGAGCACAGAAAGGGGGTGTTGGCTTGGGATGGGGGGAGAATATGTCAGAAGGTGGGGCACACCTTGCGTATGGTGAGAAGCCCATCTCGGCCTTGGGCATCAGTGCTGATACTGAAAGTCTCAGCCCCCTCCCCATCCAGGATGCTGTAAGCCATGAGGGCGTTGTCTCCCAGATCTGGGTCTTGGGCTCGAAGCCTGCCCACCAGGGCCCCTGGCCCTGCAGTCTCCACCACTGAAAACTGGTATAGGCCTTTGAAGAGAAGGGGGAACAGACTCAGAACAGACCCTTCTCCTTTCCCAGATACTCCCATCTCCTGCAAGAAGTAGAAAGGAGGACCCTGGGAAAATTCCTCATTCCCCTTCCTCCCATTTCCCCAGAAAGCTCTCTTGAGTGCCTCCTTCCCTCCCTCTATCCTGGTTTCTAGGGGAACATAGGGGCAAGCAGAAGGCTTCAACAGGGCCCCCCTCCCCACCTCTCTGGAGGAGAGGCCTGAGGGAATGTTATTCAGAGAGTGAGGGAAATATAGACATAGGAGCTAAGAGGTTGAAGTCAGGGGGT
The DNA here is from genome assembly GCF_011100635.1 of Trichosurus vulpecula. Lineage (NCBI taxonomy): Eukaryota > Metazoa > Chordata > Mammalia > Diprotodontia > Phalangeridae > Trichosurus > Trichosurus vulpecula. The sequence goes on along the minus strand of NC_050580.1, from coordinate 177,426,466 downwards.
AGACAGAGAATAGCCTCCAAGATCTAGCAGACTCTGGGAATTCAGAAAAGGGGATGAAGAGGGATAGAGTTGGCGCCCTTACTTTGAGGGAATTTGGGGGGGTTATCATTGACATCGCTGAGAGTGACAGTGACCGTGGTGCTGCCCGACAGCCCCCCCATGTGGCCACCCATATCCTTGGCCTGAATCACCACCAGAAACACTTCCTGCGTTTCCCGGTCCATGTTGGGGATTGCTGTCCGGACCACTCCTGGAAGGGGATGGGGAAGGATACTAAGTCATGGGCATGGAGGGAGTTTTTCTGACTCCCACCCCTCACCCTCTTTGTTGAGCATTCTTTAGATCCTTCCCCTCTGCTGCTCCCAAACCTTACCAGTCTGGGGGTCCACGGAGAAGAAAGGCAGCCCGTCCAGCACTGTGTACACCAGCTTGGCACTATTCCCATAGCTAGGGTCATCAGCATCTTGAGCTGTCACCTGAATCACTGATGTCCCTGCCAGGGAGTCTCCTGTTACCCCCAGCTCATAAGGGAGGGAAGGAGGGGGCAGGAGTAAAGGAAGTGATGGGATGGGAAAGGCTGCAGGAAGTTAGATGGGAGGATTAGAAGGTGGTTTGGGCAGGTGGGTGGTGGAGCAAGTGTTGAATGGTGGTCTGGGGTGGGGGTGGGGGGTAGTGCTCTGGAGGTAGGAGAGGGACCTGAGCATATGCGGTATGGAAGGGAGCATCCTGGAACAGGGAAGGAGATATTTTGGAATGGAGGGAGGAAGAAGGCCTGGAGGAACAGGATGAGCCTAGCCTGGGGTTTGGAGATTATATAAATTGGATGTGAGGAGCTTGCTATGGGAGACACTTGAGGGGAGAGAGGAGTCTGGTTTATTCCAGAGGAAAATTGGGGTGGATCAAAGCAAGAGTCCCTCACCAACATTGGACATCTCCGGCACAGTGGCGTGGTACGGCCCAAGGGGGAAGACTGGCGGGTTGTCATTTATGTCTTGCACTTTAATGATGAACTCAGAGGGCGGCTCTAAGGGCCGGTTGGAGGCTCTGTCCACAGCCTGGGCCAACAGCACATACTGGGCCTTCTCCTCCCTGTCTAGGCTCTTGGTGACATGGATGTTGCCAGTAGCCTCATCAATCACAAACACAGTGCCTGCTCCCTCCCCAGTCAACAGGTACTTGGTTCGGCCCTCACCTCGGTCCACATCTGAGTGAAGCTGTGTGGGACATGGAGTTAGGAGTCAGGTATTAGAAAGCTGCTGGGGTGAGAGAGCCCAGCAAGGGGAATGGACATAAGGAATCAGAAGGCCCATGCTTAGGGACAAGGTGAAGGAAGGAAGTGAAATGGGTCAAGCCAGAGGAAGGATCAAGTGGTTGGGAAATATGAGACTTTTGAGGGGAGGGGTTAATTCTTACTCTGCCAATGAGGACAGGTTCGGGGCCAGCATACTCCTCGATGACGAAGAACTGGTTCCAGACCCAGCTCCTTCTTGCCCGAAGCAGCGTAGGCCCCTGGCCCTCCCTGATACCAGCCCATGCTTGGGCTGGGGCAACCAGCCTCCCTGCACAACCCCAGCTCCCCAGCCAGGCCAGCAACAGCCGCACAAAGACCCACATGCTTTGAACCTGGTTCTGGTGTTGGCTCAGCCCAGGCTCCACTCACTGACCCACCGGCCCTCTCCCCACAGTGGTGCTGTCCATGTGGTGGGTGGGGCCGGCAGGGCAGGTATGTGGGGGCTACCCCATCAGTCCAAACCTGCAGAAAAGGAATTGGTCAGCAAGGAAGGAGAGAGCGAGATACCCTCAAATCCCCCGACTGGACACATTGGCAACTAGACCCATTAGTAGCCATTCCCCAATAACCTTTATTGGTAATGGATGCAATGCTAAGAAAATAACTTAAGGGTTTGGGGAGAAGGGGACAGATAGGACAGGAGAGGCTCAGGTTGGAAGGGATAGGGAAGGAAACAGAAGAATCCCAATACCTTCATGACCACCCCCATCCTTCTTCCCACCTGCACTGTCCCTATATTCACCTCTGGCCTCCAAGTTGTCAAATCTCTGATCAGTCACAGTGCAGCTGGAGAGAAAAGAGAGAGAAATGGAAGAAGGGCCAGAATGCAGGGAGGGTCTGAGAAATCCTCAGCCTGGGCTCTCTTCCCCTCAACTTGTCCCTCTCTACGACACAGGGTGACCTAGACTTTATGACTGACAGCTTTAGGATCTCTGCCTTGGGAGCCTAAGGAGGAGGGGCTGAGGAAAAGGGTTTGATCAAACCAGCCAGGCTTAATAGGGGTTTGATTCTAGGGGGTGTGTGTATGGCCTAAGAGGGTCTAAAAGAGAAGATGAAAGATGAAGAAGGAGGGAAATAAAGCCAAATCCCTAGGGAGGTAAAGGTGAGTGAGGCCTGAGAAAAGAGGTGACCCCTGACATGGACTCCTGAGGCCCCATTTCTCTAGATCCTGCCCCAGACCCCATGTGAAAGGCATTGCTGGGTATAGTCAGTGTGCACCGCAGTGACACCCCTTGGAGCTAAGCAAGGGGGCTGGTGGGGAGGGAGGCAGAGCCCAGGGCCAGGGCTAGGAAAAGAGGGGAATGGGGAAGAGAGGAGCCACTGAATGAGACATAAAGATGAGCGAGGGAGATGGAAGAAAGCGAGAACACTGAATGATAGTGGTGGAAAGGGATCAACGGAGGGAGACAGAGAGTGACTGAAAGACAGAGATACATAGAGATACAGAAAAAGCACGGAGCCAGAGAGCTGGACCCCAGTAAAGAGTCAGTGTGGGAGCACAGAAGAAATTGCCGGTAGTGGTGACTGGGGAGATCCCCAAGGACTGGGGTCAGACCAGGACAGGAGAGGGAACTTCAGTCTGGGGAAATGGGGACAGACAGGAAGGGCTCAAGCGGGGAAAGACAGAAAAGGAAGAAAGAAGAGCCACAGTCCCATTCCACTCTATTCCCCCCCACCCAGGGGGACACCTCAGGTAGCACCCTGCTCCAGCCCCTCCTCCTCACCAAGATCCAGACACCTGACAGCCTGTCCATCCAGTGGGAAGCCAGGGAAGGGGAGAGAGGGAAAGGGAGAGAGGTAGAGATGAAAGATGAAAAGGGGGAAGAGGGAAAGAGAGGAAAGAGAAAAGGGAAAGGGAGAAAGATGAAAGACAGAAGGGGGAAAGAGAAAGAGGAGAGAGAGGAGGAGGAAAGAGAAAAGGGAACAAGGGGCAAAGGAAAGGGGGAAGAGAGAGATGAAGGATGGAAAGGGGGAAGAGGGAGGAAAAGAGGAGAAGGAAAGAGGAAAAGGAATGAGATGGGGGAGAGGAGGAAAAGAAGAGATGATGGAAGAGATATGTGGGAAAGGGTGCAATGGGACAGATAGGAAGAGGGGGAGGAAGGAGAGAGGAAAGAAGAGGGAAAGGAAAGAGAAGGAAGGAGAAGGGGGGGACAGACAACGAAAGGAGGAAGATACCGGGTAGGAGAGAGATGGGATGGGAAAACAAGGTTTAGGAAGAGGGGAAAAGAGGGAATGAAAGAGGAAGGGAAAGAGGAGAGGAGCGAGGTGAGACAGAAAGGCTTAAAGACGGCAAAGAAGAGAGCTGGAAAAGGGAATACAGCAGATGGGTCCCCGGTGTCTGTCTCGGAGCAAACCCCTCGGAGGGGACCGCAGAGCCCCCCTCCCTTTGGCTCGCCGACCCCAGCTGCTCCGGGGCGGGCGGTAGGTCCGCTTACCTGGGCTGGCTCGGGGGTCTCTGCCTCTCTCCCAGCAGGAGAGCGAGCTGGGCAGGCAGGGGAGACCCACACCCACACACAGCCCCGCACCTCCCCCCCCACCCCACGGCCACCCGCGACTGAAGCGCAGAGCCCCAGACTGAGGCGTCGATCGGGGAGGACGCCGGAGCCCGATCGGGAGGGAGCGGGAGCCGCTGCTTTGCTGCAGGTCTGAGCGGCCCCGGCGAGAACAAGAGCGAGACGGAGCAGCGGGGCGGGGGGAGCGGGAAGGGGGGGCGGGGGAGGAGGAGGCTCCGCCTGCAGAGGGAGGAGGGGGGAGGAGGGGGAGAGGGAGGAAGAGGAGCAGGAGGGAGAGGAGAGAGGGAGAGGGAGGAAGAGGAGCAGGAGGGAGAGGGAGGAAGAGGAGAGGAGGAGGGAGGAAGAGGGGCAGGAGAGAGGAGGAGGAGAGAGGGAGAGGAAGAGGAGACGAAACTGAAGGAGGAAGAGGAGCAGGAGAGAGGAAGGCGGGGGAGAGGAAGGAGGAAGAGGAGCAGGAGAGAGGAAGGCGGGGGAGAGGAAGGAGGAAGAGGACCAGGAAAGAGGAGGAAAGAGGAAAAAGAGAGGTGGGGTGAAGAGGAGCTGAGCTGGTTTCCCTTTTACTCCTCAGCAGGCTTTCACCTGGAGGGGCGGGGGCAGTGTAGACTCCCCCACCCCAGCCCCCGGGAGCCTGCCCGCCCCCCGCCCTTCACTTGTGTGGAAAAGCGCCCGCCAGGCGCATACAGATGCCGTACCCCTGCACCCCAGCCCCCCAGCTTGGGGCTCGAACCCGGCCAGGCTGAGTCCTGTCTGGCCCCCTCCACGCAGCCGGATTAGGGGTCGAGGGTGACCCTCAGCCGTACTCGGGGTATCACTTCGGGGGCAGCTCGGGGAGCGCGGACCTCGGAGTGACCAGGTCGAGGGCGACCGGGGAGGGAGGACGGCCCTGAGACACAGCAGTCTTTAGGTCCGGCATCCAGGGAGAGGGCCGAAGGGGTCAGAATGGGACCGGGAAGGACGTGATTTCCTGGGGCGGCGATCGGGAGAAAAGCAGCCTGCGTTTCGGGACGGTCACCCTCAGTAGTCGGCACGCAGGGCGACTGCCCCCTGGTGGTAAACGCGGGGAGTCTTAGCATCTCGGAGCGGGATGGTGAAGACACCGCCACCAAGTGCCCAGCTTGCGGTGGGGAGAAGGGGGTTTTCTCTCCACAACACTCCCCACTCCTCCGGCCGTACCTCAGCGGCACCGGAAGGTCAGTGTCTCCCTCCCATTCCCCTTAGACCCATCTCTGGTCCTCCAGGTGGGAGTGCACATTTTATGGCACCTGGAAGAGTAGAGGCTGCTAGGTAGTGACCCTGCCGGCTAAGCTAGATGTGGTGCTTTGGGACCTCCCGGCTGGGAAAGGTCTTCGGAGGCAGGAGGCAGGAAGCAGGACACCCCCCCTCTTCTATTCCTAAGCAACCAAGTCCCAAGGAGACCCAACCGCACAAATAATAGGTAAAACTAAGTCAGATTTTTATTTTTCCATAGACCACATCATTTAATAATAAAAAAAAATAAAAATAAAAATAGAACAGAAGGAAAAGGCGGATATAAAGTGGAACTTGTGGGCCAGGTGGAGGCAAAGGACAAGAGGGAAAGACTTGAGGAAGTGCAGGGGCCTGGGGACTCGGGAGGAGAGATGCTGATTCAGCTCATAGGTGCCCCAGTCCTGACCCCAGCTATTCCTGAGGGGAGAAGGTGAGATCCCCGTGGTGGGGGGGGGGGGGGGGGAGTGAAAGGGGAACAAGTTATAGGGAAAATGAAAGATGGGAGATGTGGAGGATGCTGAGTCCCCTGGCTGCTTCCCATCTTTAAGATTAACCTTTACGCCCTCCCCCCTCCCCCCAGAATGGGTCTTAGCCCTACACAGATCCAGAAATGGGGTTTGGGGAAAAGGCTGAAGGGCACATGGGGCAGCACACAGCCACTTCTCCCGTGTTCTGGGAACAAAAAGAGGGACACGCTTCGGCACAGGTAATTCTGTGCAACACCCTCAGGGGTCAAGGTGGTGGCAGAGTGCCCATCCCTTTGTGGCTCTTACCCCCCACCAGCAGGGTGGCTGATGCCCGAGGCTTTCCTTAGGGTGGGGGGTTCCAGCTAGCGGCGCCCACCCCTGTCGCGCACTGGGGTGCTGCGGCTGCGGCTTCGACTGTGCCGCTTGGTGTCCCGACGATCCCTCTCGCGGCCCCTTTCCCGATCCCGATCCCCCCGGTCCCTCTCCCGTTCCCGCTCTCTTTCCCTCTCTCGGCTGTGCTCTCGACGTTTCTCTCTCTCTAGCTGCCGGCTCCGCTCTCGCTCAGCCTCCTTCTCTCGTTCTTTCTGTTCTTCTTCTTCCTGCTCTTTTCGCCGTTTCTCACGCTCCTTGGCCCGCTCGGCCCGCTCAGCCTCCTTTTGAACAATCTGGGGGCCAAGCAGGGGAATCAGGGTGTCTGCTGCCTGTGCTGCTCCTTAACAGTGGCTTTACCCCGTTCCTGTAACCCTTGCCAACTCTGTGACCGTCACCTCCCTCATTCAGGACCTTTGGGTTGTCTCCAGTCTTTTTACCAGAGAAAGCTCACCTGGCAGTCAGTCAGAGGAAGCCAGTAGATGCAGGGAGCTGCCTTGGTCTTACGGAACAAGTCATCCAGCAGCTTGGCAGGTGGTTCCTCCTGGGCCTTTTCTGCGAAGACAGTGAATGGTTAGGTTCTGAGTGTGCCTGGCCCCAACATTTCTCCCACCCAACTGGTGGGCATACCTGCCTCAGTCCAGTAGCTAGGGATAGGGAAAGCTACCCGCAGCCCAATCAATACCTTTCTTTTCACTCTTCTTCTCTTTGGACTTGGCTCGTTCCTTGCGGCGGCGGTCACGGGAGCGAGATCGGGAACGGGGCCCTTCACGAACCTTGTCCCGGTCCCACTCCCGTTCTGAGCGAGTACGTTCCCGTCGCTCCATCTCTCGCTCTCGCTCTGCCCACTGCTCCCGCACTGCCCGCTCCTGCTCCCTCTGCTCTGCCCTTGGGTGATGAGGTGGCTGGGCTGGGGGCGGGGGCGGAGGGTGCAGGGGCCGTGGGCCTCCCTGCTCCTCAGCTTTAGGCTCAGAGGGTCGGTCTGGCAAGAGGCCTCGGTGAAAATCCAGCTGAGGGTACAGAAGGGCAAATAGTAGAGAGGTAATGAAAACACTCTTGATGAATTGGTTCAGGTAAATCTCAGTGGCACAAGCAATGTTACAAGTTCAATTATGGAAAGGGCAGTGGTCACTGGAAAGAAAGCTTTCCCTGTGGAGACTCTGACCAAGGTGTCAAGGAAACTCCTTAATGAAAGGACTCTGATGCCCTGGATCTTTAGAAAGGCTGCCCTATCTTAGTCCAGACAGGGGAAGATAAGCTGCCCACCTCTTCCATCTCTTACTTTCTAGGTCTCATACCTCATCCTGCTCTGCATAGTCAGCACACAGGAATTTGGGATTGGACTGGGGCCACTTGACTCCATGCAGAGCTGTTCGGGTGGCAACAGCTTCCTCTACTGTTGAATACTGATGAAAGAAGAGCAGAAAAAAGATCACTTTTATAGCCTTCAATTTAGTCACCATCCTACAATACCCCAAGATCAGCTCCCAGAGGACTTCAACCACCCCACCCATCAAACAATCCTTCCTCCTCACCGTGACGTAGCAATGGGACTTGATTTTATCTATCCAGAAGGCTTCTTCCACCAGGGTCCCCGTACGACCCAGCAACTCCTTCAACTGGCCTAAGGTAAAAGGACGAACCTGCCAAAGAAAACGAAATGTCAGAAGCCACAAAGGAAAGAAGGATCGAAAGGTACTCGTTTCTAAGGTTTCTTAATACCCCGTAGCCCAGGCAGAGAGCTTGGGAATGCGTGTTCTTTAGCTGGAGGTGGGGAAACTACTTACCAAATTGGAGATATGAACAATGTTATTGATCTTGCCCCGAGGTGGCGAGGGCACCTGGGCTGTACGAACAGGATCATCGATTGTGATAGACACACCAGACTTCTGCTGGCTGATTGAACGCCGGGTCAGAGTGTCTCCCAGCGTCACTGCAAAAAAACCCAAAAACCAGGAATGGTTGTCAGTAGGGCGTAACTGTAGGATTACTGCCTTCTCCAGAACAACCCTTCCGATCTTTCACTGCCTTATTACTCACCTTTTTTTACTTCATGCTCCACAGGTGGAGGCAAGGCAACTTCTACAGAAACCTGAGGTGCTTCAGGGGGCTCAACTTCAGGCTCTTTTTCTTCCTCCTCTTCTTCACGTTGCCCATTTTCCTGGCCTTCTGCTGGCACCACCTATGAAAGGAAGAAGGTAAGGGAACATCGGAAGCTCTGAAGCATTCCCTAACAATTACTTCATAGCCATGACTCTGACTCTTTCTGGTGAAGCAGGGAAGAACAGTAGATCTCAGAAGCTCTTTCTAAAATGCTAGAAATAATGTTAAGTGAGGCATGTCATCTGTAACATTGTCAATATTGGGTACAAATACCCGAGTCCCTGATTTGTAGTGAGAGACACTGAATCAGTGGAAAAGGAGAGCCAGTACAAGCTCTGACTCCTACCTCAACAGCCACCCTGTTCCCAGCCTCTCCATAACCTGGCTCCTTAGCACACTGAGCCTTTTACCTGAGTGACGGTCCGGCATATCTTCAGCCCCTTGTCGTGGGTTCCATCCTCACCATTACGCTCTGTCTCATCTTCAGAGATCCTTGAGTCATCAGCATGTAGATCCACAATGGCCTCCTGCCCCGCCAGGGGTTTGATGTCGGGGATAAGGCTCTGGGACACAGATACCCCCCCACCCCGTTACACTGGGCCCACGTCTACTCCCACCTCCCCACATCCCACCCCTCGGGCTTTTCCCACCTCACCTTAAGAGACTCAGTGGTGATGCTGATGGAGGGCTTCTTCTGTGTGGTAGCTGTGCTAGCCCCCCAACGCCTCTTCCGTCCTGGCTGGCCTCCTTCTGTGTCACTGTTTCCAGCTGGTACCCCTTTGGTAGCTGCTACTCCCAAGAAACAAGGCTCAATTGTGAGATGGCCAGGGGCTCTATATTGGTTCCCTCTGTTATCCCACTGACCAACCATTAACTTGGGTTATCTATCCACCAATCCAGATTATTAACATATTTTAAACTAAGGCAAGTAACCTTAGGGATTGGAGAAAACTTGTCTTAAGAGTGAACAAGAAGAGAAGAACTACTTCCTGATTGAAAGGAACTACCTACCTGTCCTTAAAGGCAGCAAATCACAATTTGCTTGGTGGGGGCTGTGTGAAAAGGAAAACCCCTAAGCAGTTTAGCTTTTCAAATGGAGACAGAAATGACATTTAAAATTGTGGGGAAGTACAGGGACAAGAGATGTATGGTTGTAGTGGGGCCCAGAATTTTTTAAACACTCTAGCAGGATGGAAGAAAATCCTCTGTGAGACAAGGGGGCCTTCACTCTTATTCTCTGGCTCTAGGAACTTAGATGGTTGAAGGAATGTCATCTCTCTCTCTACTGCACAGACCAAGAAGGGAGGGACAGTCAATGGAGAGCAGGGTTTGAAACACCTCACTGTATTTCCACTGGGAAAGAAGTAAACCTTTCTATTACTTGGAAACTGGCCTAAGTGTAAGGAGCTCGGTGGAACCAGGAAAATGACAAAAAATCTATACTCTTGGGGGAGAAAGATGCAGAGCAACAGAGAAGTACATCTATTCCATCAAAAACTCTGGTTGCTATAGGATCCCTAAATATCAGTGATTTAAGTCTGGACTTACAGACAACGGAGATCTTCCTCTTGAAGGATTTGGGCATCGAGCTCTGTATAGAGAAGAGAAGGGGAGAAAAAGAGAAAGAGACACACCCCACAGAGAGGGGGGGAAGAGGTTAGATGAGGGTAGTTTCAGCACAGGCTCCAGAGACACAGAGTAAGAGAGACAGAGACAGACAGAGAGACCAAAACAGAAGCGGCAAACGGCAAAAACGGAAGCGGAACCGATGCAAGTTAGAGAAAAAAACAAAACCAAACGTCACATCGGGGAAAGGTCCGTCCAGTCCACACCATGCCTGCATATTAGCTTTACCAGAAATAAGTTGAAAAGAAGACTTTTAGGGCGTAGTAGCCTCCCCGCTCTTCAAAGATGTTGCCATGCCCCCTTCATAGTCCTTCTGGGTTGAGACATACCTGGCCCAGCTGAGGCCACTGCCTCTTTTGCCCAGAGTTGGCTGATGCAGTCCTCCTTGCTCCCTATTAGCTCAGGTTAAAAATGAAGGAACAAAGAAAGCCAACTCTGGGCTGGGAAAGGCCTCAAGGATCTTCATTTCCCCCCCTTCAAATGACCAACCAGTCTACCAATGAAAATGACTTTGATCCCTCAAGTACAAGCTATTTTGCTTATCCTGTGCCCTATTTGCAGGATGCTTTTGTACCCTGGAGGGCTAGACTCTGAAGATTTCTTTGACCTACAGTCCTGTTATCTTTTGGAGGAAGGCAGACCAAGACCAACTTGACTGAAGGAAAATGAGCAAAATGCCTTTTGAAGTGACAAATAAAAACTGTAGAAAGGTCTTGAAAGGGACAGCCTTTTTCACCAGTTGCATTCTTAGACCTCCCTAGGCATCTTACTTGGCTCCATGAGGGACTTACCATTCCTTTTCCAACCAGGACTCATGCCTTATGGGCTTTAACTGAGGACTAGAAGGTGGCTTTGAGACAACTCCCTTCCTCTTCCCAAAGGAAAGGGACTATGAACAGAGCAGAAGGGAAAGGCTAAGAATGGGGGACAGAGTGCAGAACCTTTATATTTGTGTCCTTATTTCTGGAAAAACTAAGGCCACCCTTCTAAAGGGTAGAGCAGGACTCTTGACAAAATCTCTTCTTTCCACCTCCCTCCCCAACCCTGCTTCTGTCATCTAACCAAGTCTCCTTGGTCTCCGTTAAGGGCCAGCCTGACCCCAGCCGGGCCGCTCTCGACGGGAAAGTTAGTGAGAAAAAAAAAAAGTCTTAATTAAAACAGGAAAAACATGAACCAAATAAATAAAATCAATAAAGAAATCAGAAAATTAAAGAAAAAAGGGGAAAAATAAAATAAAGATTTTTGGGGGGAAAAGAAAAAAAAGAAGAAAATAAATAAATTAGGAATATGACAAATGTTCCAGGTACCATCTCACACCTGGGATCTTCAGTTCAGCCAATCGCACCTCACTGTGTACTGTATCTAGTCAACCGCCGGTCCAATCAGAATGAGCCCTCCCTGCTAGGCGCTGTGCAATTGGTGGGGGGTTGGGTTGGCAAAAAAGGTGAGTGCACGGCTTGGTGGTCGGCGGCAGAGCCACAGTCCTCCCGGGGGGCGAAGGGGGGGGCAAGGGGAAAAATTGGGGGGGGCAGTGCCCAGTCTCCAAGGTGTCAGACAGTTCAATGGTGTTGCCCGGGCTCAGCGAGGGGCAGAGGGGGAAAATGAGGGGAGAGACAGCAGTCCCAGCCCTGTATGGGCACCATCTTGTAGTCCCTGATGAGGAGGTGGCCACTGAATGGCAGGAGTGGCTCATGCCCTGGATTATGAGAGGCAGACATGGCCCCCATGTCCATCAGTGGCAAACTGCAGCAATAACACTCAACATTTGCAATCCAGGTGATGGATGACTCCAGGGTCCCTTTTTCCTCTGCCTGCAACTAGGTGGGGAGGCCTTTGATCAGCTGTGGCCATGGCGCCTCGGATGAAGGTGCCCCTGGAACATTCCAGGTGAAGAATGACAACTGTAAGGCCAGGCTGCTTTTCTTCTTACAGTGTGTGGCTTCACCTCAGAGAGCTCCAGCTGGGACAGGGCTCCAGTCAGGTGGATGGATGGGTCTAGGCCCCTGCCTCCAAGGATGGAGAAGTGGTAAGAGCTGCCAGCATACTACCCTCCACCATGTGTAGCCAGGGACCAGAGGAAAGTCCATCTGATGAGTGAGCAGTGATGTAGCAGACTGGGATTGTCACCAGCATTAAGTCCCTGGGGCTCACACCTTTGACCTTCTGCAGGATCCTCAGTTGTTGAAGCTTATTCTGAGGGCCCCACTTTAGTATCTTATAGCCTGCTGCCATGCCCACACATGGCTCTTTAGGGAGGTTTTGTTGCCCTAGAAAGGGAATCCAACAGTCTGTAGAGAACAAGGAAGCCCCCAGCAGAGGCATATGGATAGGGGCCCCAGCACTGACAAAAGTTCTTCTTGAGGCATCCCAAGTAGGGAAATGGCACAAGTCCGCCCCTTTCCAGATGCACTTTGCTTTCTGAATACAAGTCTCTCCCGAACAGTACTCTTCTGGCCCCCTGCTGTAGACAGGTCAGGGAGGCAGGTGTGGGGGCCCCCCCCAGGAGCCCACATACAACAACCCCCCTTCTGGCCGAGGCACCAGGATAGCAGACTCGGCTCTTACTGGGCAGCTCAGTAGCAGCGGGTGGGTCCAGAGGAGGAGGCAGCAGCAGCAATTGGCCAGTTGGGCAGGGTTATATTTTACGGGCGGATTACCGTACATGAGGTACTTGGACAAAGTTTTACGGGGAAGAAGGACCTTGTAATAAATAATATTCTGCACATCAAATCACTTTCACCGGCCCCCACCCCCGCAACACACACCAGAGAAAGGCTACACACACAACAGTCCCACCCACCCTGTGCCCCCAGCTCCCAAACCCAGCTAAGACTTTCTCTATCACTACGATAGCCAAGGAGATTTTGCTGGCTTGGACTGAGGCAGCCCTTGAATCGGATGCATGGCATGAGTGAATGTAAAAAAAAAAACCAGAAAGGATCACCAAAGATAAAAATAGAAAAAGAATCTCCATGGAGTTAAATACATCTCAGCAATGGGACCACTGGGGGGCAGATAGGAAACTCAAAATTTCCTCAGCCTGGCTAGTGTGTGGTGAAAAATCCTGTAAGCCCACTAGGGGGCAATGCTTTCTAACAGGATAAAAAGGAGGGAAAGCAAGAAGGTGACTATTCTAAGAGACTGAAGATGATAGCAACAAAAACAGCTGAGTTTGGAAAAATAATTTAAAGAAGGAAGAAAATATAACAAGGACTCTTGTCCCTGGTGTGAGCCTACTAGGACATAACTAGGCAGCTGAGACTTAGAGCTGATGTCCTAGAAATCAGTAAGGGAGAAAGAAAGAAAAAAGAAAGGGAGAAAAAAGTCCCCCTTAATTTAGTCTCCAATTAACAATAAAAAACTGAAGAGGCCCAGGAGCTAACCTTCCTCGACAAGAAAGAAATGTAAAGCCCTGTTCCCAATACAAGGGGTATCCCTTGCTAAACCAGCAAATTCTTCCTTTGGCCCTACACTGATCAGTGTCCCTGTCTACCTCTGGGACCCACAGGCCCCAGATCTCTGCCTCATCCCTTCATTCTGAACTTCTCCCACTGTTCAAAGGGGGTCACCAGAGTGGCCTACCCTTTCCCCTAGGGTTATCCCCCACCCTCACCAACAGGTGGCCTTGAAATTTACCTCTTTCTTCTCCTCATCCTCTGCATTGCCCTCAGGGCGCTCTTCACTGCTCGCTGCATCTGCAATGGGCATGGGGGGCTCAGGCACCTCATTCTCAGGCCTGTTTTCAGCTGTCTCCATGGTCACTTCCTCCTTCTCCTCGCTGACAATATGGGGGGGGGAGGGGAAGGGAGGGTAGGAAAGGAAGGGCAGGAAAGAACCAAGGGGAACAGAGAGCAAGATGTTAGCTCGTGAGTCAGGAAACCCCCATGCTTTGTCACTGGGGATGGGGGGAGCATTGCCTATCACAGGGGTATTTCACCCCTACTGACTGCCCCAGTTCTTTGGGCTTGAGGCCTAACCCAAGTCGAAGGGAAAAGGTAAGATTTTCTTTTACCTAAGGATGAAAGGGGAATTAGCACTTCCAAGTTGGGACAAGGCTGTGATGGGGGTGGGGTGTTGAGGCCATACTGTCTCTAGGATAGTCCAACATCATTGACCAGGGCTCACTAAAGGTCTTTACTCCTAATTCCTTTCTTTAACTATTCCCTCAGAGGTGATTCTACCAGAATTGGTGTCTCTCTCCCCCCACCCCCCTGACTGGCCAGGTCAGTTAATAAACACTTATTAAGCACCTCCTATGTGTAAGGCACAGCGTAGGGGCCTTTTTTTCAAAAAGATGATAAAGTCCGGTCATGGCTGTTGCCACTGATCCTAGTGGAAAGCCTGTCCAAAAGCTTAAGTAACTATAGTCCATTCACTCATCTGATCTGGAGATGCCAGGAATGGAGAAAAATGGCAGAGGAATACCTCACCAGTAAGGGCTTATACTTCATAAGCCACAGCCCTGGCCCATCCCCTCCCCACCCTCCCATCCCCCCAGCTGTAGAACTTAAGGTGGAGTCATCCCATTTACCAACAAGGAGCAGAGGCCACTCTGATATTCAGCTGACCCTGCTTTTCCCAGGATCCCATTCTTACTTTCACAGAATTAAAGAGCTAACCACCCAGTCAGAACACACCTACCACTTCCCCCAGATACCCTCAATGCTTTGAATGGCCCTCCCTTTCATCAGAAGTATGGAATCCACTCTCCCATTCTGGATCACACAAAGTGCCCCCCCATCCCCACGCAAATAACTCCAGAGATCCAACTTAGAATAAACTGCCTCTCAATGTCCTTTAGTCCCCACCCCTAACTTCACCTCCCCTCCCCCACATGCTTAAAAAAAATCAAATCAATATGACTAGGGGCCTAATTCTCTGGAGAAGAAACCAAGCCTCCTGGGCGTGATAATAACCACCAGGAAATCCAACAGCCCAGATAGCCTGACACTCAGAGGTCAGAGAGCCTCCAGAAAGCAGACTGAGAAGGCTGTGGGGGGGAGGGGGGAGAAGGGAGGGGAAAATTCGTACTGTGCCCCCAGCTAGCAGGCCCCGACAGAAACACAGGACTCAGCTGCCTAAACCTAAAGCACAGGCAAGCCTGAAAAATGCCTATTCCCCACACAGATGTAGGGGGCCTGATTGGTATTAGGCTGGAAAGACAAAGAGGAGAGAAGCAGGATGTCTAAAAACAATTAAAAAAACAAAGGAGAAATGAAGGCCACAGGGAACACGAGAGAAGAAATGAGGAGAGGAGGCACAGATGGGAAAGGGAGGAGAGACATGGAAATGTGAACATCTCACCCTTCTTTGCTTTCTGATAACATGCTTTTTTTTTCTCCCCCTGGAAGTGCTGTTTATCCCCTTCTGGAATGGAAGAAATAACAAAAACCAAACAAAAAAATCCTAAAAAAATCAAATTAAAAAATAAAAACAAAAATAAAAAAACCACCAAAAACCAAAATCACCTTCCTTGTCCCCAGCTCCCACCACCTCCTCCCGGCCCCAGATCCAGAGAGAGAAAATCAAGAGATGCAGCAACTGGGGATCCAAAAAAAAAAAAAAAAAAGGTAAATGGAAGGGGAGGTGGTGGTGGTGAGGGGAGATTGAAATAATATATCTGGCGTTTAAGAGATAAGCGTTAAGTCCTCACGGCAAACCCCGGGTTGGCTGGGCCAGGCTCTCTGGAGGAGGAGGAGGAGGAAGGCCAGGCTGCTAGTAGTGGCTGGCTCTATTGTATTGGAGGAGCGGCAGCGATCAGCCGGAGACATGCAGGGGAGCCATCTTGCCACTTACCCAGCAGCCTGTGTGTGCAGAGAGGGGAGGGCCCTGCTGCAGTAGGGGAGGGGAAAGCAGAGGAGGGAGGGAGGGAGGGAGGGGGCGGGCGAGCCAGGCTCTCCTCCTCTGGCTGAGCAGGCCACAGGGAGCCGCTCAGGGCCCGGCCTTTCCCCCTTCTGTGCTCACTCAGGTTACAACGGATACCGGGGGCTGACCCCGGGGGGAGGCCGCTCTCTTCTGGTCCTCCCGGGAGACCGGCCGAGGGCGGGGGAAGACGCTCAAAGTTACAGCTGCTTACTTTACTTGGAAGCTTCCAGAGGACGGGGCAGAGAGATGGGTGAAGGAGAACAAGGTAACAAAGCCAGGGATGAAGCAGATACAGACAGACAGGGGACAGGCAAGAGTCTGGTACCCCTCCCCCAGGCGTGGAACGTGAAACCAGATCAGCCCGGTCGGGGAATCCTGGGGTGGGGGGTGTTAATTGACAGTGCTACTGGGTCACCATGGTAACGGGTCGGCTTTGCAGCTGTAAGGACCATGTGTTACTCCCCACTACCCCATTTCTCAGGGACAGCTGGTTACTGGAAAGTGAGAAGGGAAAGAAAAGAGATAGGGGTCTCTAAAGAGATGACAAACAACTTTGTTTGGTAGTGCTTTAATAATGTCATCTTTGCCTCAGGGTAGAACTGTAGGCAAAGAAGAGAAAGACAGAACCAGCCTGTAAGTGACTGAAAGCGTGAGAAACCCGGGCCCAAGGCCGCTCCTCTCAATTTCAGGAGAGAGCAATGTGACCTAGGGGTCAGACGCTGTAGATTCAAGTCGCGGTTCTACGACTCATTTGGGTGACCTTAGCCAAGTTCCTTTACTCATCAGGGCCCATTTTCTTCATTTGCAAAATGAGGGCATTAGGATAGATCATTTGAAAGGTCCCTTCCAGCTTAATAATCTATGATGTCTATGAGGGACCCAGGAATGAAATGAAGCAAGAAGATTTGGACTTAAAAGGATGAGGCAGAAGAAAGGCATATGCCAGGCAGGAAGCAGCCTGAAGTTCAGTGGAGAAAGTCAAGCAGAATCATTGCCACCATAACAATGGTTTAGTGTAACGCACAGATGTTTTTGACTCTGAGACAAAATGCAGCACAGTAGGCATTCAAATATTTGTTGCCTGAAGACTTCCTTCTCTAAGAGTGTAACCCAAAGTCCAGGATCAGTCCAGGATCTTTTAAAAAAGTTGAACTTTTAATCTCTAAAATGAAGTTTCCTCCCTGCTACTGAAGGGCATATTAGGCTACAACCCGGGAAGATACTGAAAGCCTCAAATCCTTCTTTTCTAGTTTCCTTTCCTTTAGTGGTCTTTGCTAATCAAAAGCCAATTTGCTTACTCTGTCACTTTTACGTTGGCTGGATGACTTCTCCTTAGCCAGCATTGTACATGAACATGTGGACATTTAATATAGATAGCTCTTATTTGAAATGATTCAAGTTATTTTTGCGATACCCTAAAGGTTGGATTGTTCTTTCTGAGGGTGATTGGTGGTTTCAAAGATGCCATTCTAGATATAACGTGGATGCTTAATAAATGCTTGTTGAATCAAATCACAGGTGTACAAGGGATTCCCCTAAAAATATTTTGTGCAGAATACCTATATAAATCATTACCTTCCAACACCTCTCCATTTCAGTTGGGCTGAGACTGCTTGCTATCCTGAAGTACTTTCCAACTGTTAATATCCCTCCCCAGAAAGAACTTCCTTTAAGGAACAATCTGGTGTTGAAGTGTGAGATTATCATGATGCCCTTCCTTGAACTCGAGACTGGAATTCTTACCATCCTTTCATCCCTCTCAAGACACAGCAGGTTCGTGTCTTTCATATGCCCAGATTATCCAATTAGAATCAATTCTGTGAATGTGTAAGAAATCAAAGACCTCATGAGGGGAAAACATAAGCAAAAGTTGAGTCCTTGAAAGTACCTGAAAAATGAGGTGATGGATTGTAAACTCTCATAACCTTAGCTCTAAGATTGTTTTAGGGAACTTTTGCTGTGCCACCCAGCTGTTCTTTGCCGTATCTTTTTTTTTGGGGGGGAGGGGGCAAAGCATTTGGGGTTAAGTGACTTGCCCAATGTCACACAGCTAGTAAGTGTGTCAAGTGTCTGAGGCCAAATTTGAACTCAGGTCCTCCTGACTCCAGGACTCACCGTGCCACCTAGCTGCCCCTGTTCTTTGCCATATCTTAAGACAAAAAGGCATATTTTATCCTTTGCATTCATGTATGAATATCCCTAATAAGCTTAAAAATGTGTGAAAACTCCCCTTTACGTGTTTCCACCCACTATTAGGCAGTACAGTATGATGGAGCCCCGATGAAAAGCACAGTGTAACCTGGAGATGAGAAATTCATGTTAGAGTTCAAATCCAAATGAAAGAAATGTAAATAGGAGTGAAGTTTAGACTAGCTAATGGAAAAATAAATTACTGCACATACACGTTTGAACTCAAACTCCAAAGTTATTCCAGATAATTCCCAGGGAGCTGAAAAGAACTGCTGTGAAAAGACAAGAGAAACCCTGGGGTATGGTAATGAGGATCCCGGATTAACTGTTGTGCTTTCAAACCCTAAAATTAATATTCCACACAAAGTTCAGATAAAGAGTAACAGCTTTTAGGACAATGAACAACTCAGTTCTATCTCTTGACAAAATTGTGGTAATGGGGGCCCAAGCTCCTTGGGGAGGGTAGATTACTCTGTGAGGTGTTTCCTTAAAGAATCATTCCCTTCTTCTCATACATGTGAAGAGACAAAGTGGATGTGCACAGTGGCAGGCAGCTACACTAAGAGTGTTACTGCTGCTGGGTCTGTAGATGAAGAAAGGTTGTACTTTAAAATTTTCAGACAAATCAACTGACAAGTTTAGAAGGTTAAAAAATAGCTACGCACTCAGGATTCAGATTGGAATGTTTCCCTGCATTCACATAGATACAGTACCATTACTTTCAGAGGAACATTTTTTTACTTCTATAGAAGCAGGCAGAAAGACTGGACTTTGGAAAAGGGCTCAGCTGGATTAGGATTTGAGACTCTTGCTCTTGTTGCATCAATGAGAATCCCCGCTCCCAATCAAAGGCCTGGCCTAACTGAATAAAATGTAGCCAAAAGACAAGATAACGAAAGCCAGCCCCTTTAAAGGAAGTGAGGGATTTTTGAAGGACAACTGGCTTTTCTAATGTTTTAAAGATGTAGCACAGCTTACCTCCATTTCTGATACACCTTAACTTGTTTAGATGGGGAAGGAAAATTGAAGTTGAGTCATGGAAGAATAAGGTTTTCATTTAGTATTGCTGATCCCTCCTTTGAAACTGGGTCAGGGTTCCAGGAGGCCACTGGTTGAATCAAAGGCCCAGGAACTCCCCAAAAGTGCTACACTTCTTTAAAGTAGATCCTCTAGAGATGTAGGCAAAAACCTGAGGTATTGGTTTACTGAATCCAATGCCAACATAATGTGGTTTAGGCTTTTAGTTTAAGTCTTTTTGTTAGAGCGCTGAATAGACCATCTGGTGAGCACAGGTAAGGAAGCAGGCATTTGGTGCGCTTCCCCCTCCACCTTGTGTTGCATCTGTACTCCCAACTACTACCCTAGTCATACAACCACATCACCATGGCTCATCTAGACAACAATAAACAAGCACACTCTTTGCCGAAGGGAAAGCAGGCTGTACCCTTTATCCTCCCTCAACCCATCAAATAGCCAGACTGATTTGGCTACTTCACTTGTAGAATAAAAAGTCAGTCACTTTTACTTGAGGGGAAAAAAAATTCAGAATTGACTCAAAGCTCTGCTTGGGGCTTGCTACTGTAAAGGAAAAAACCAAAGTGATAGTTGCCTGCCTCACCATTATACAGAGCACCTTTCTGGGACAAGATCTGGGATTCTAAATGTCATCTGCTTCTCAACAAACACAGGAAACAATCTTCTAGGCCCACTAACACCAGGCTTATAAATACCCACTTCAAAGATGCAGTTATACAAATAATAAGCTATACCCCTTTATGGGGTACCTCAGACTGATAAGCACAGGAGGGAACCCCATATCCTGACTGGAGATGTAAGCTGGGGCCAGCCATCCTTAACACCTTCCAGGATCCGGTGGGTTGTCACTTTATGTTCCTAGAAGAAAAAAACTCTTTTCCAGAGAATAATGCGCCCATTTCAAGAAGGAAAAACAAGCATCTCTCAAAGGAAGTGATGCCAACCCTGTTTTAAAAATAAAATGTAATGGCCACATGATGGCAGTAGATGCAACTTAATAGTATGGTAATGGCAGTGATGACATTAACACAGGGTCTTATCCAAAGGCAAGAACTATATGGAATATAAACCCATTAGAATCATTTGAAAATGAGGTAAAATCATACATCTGTCCTCAATCAAAGGCAAAAAAATTATTTTAGGGTCTTCAGAAATAAATTATTTGACTTACAGACCTAGGGAAAAATCTCATTAATGTTAATTTGAAATGACTTGGAAATAAGTTTGAAAAATTTTTGGATAAAGTGTTACATTGAAAAAAGTTATTCAGACACTGCAGTCTTCATAGCTGAGTAAATTATTCCCATGATGCTTCACCCTGATGGTATGACTTTTAAGTCAGGTGAATTTTGTTCAAAATGGCTGCTACATCTACAATGGGAATCAGACAGTAATTCTGAGTCTCCTTCCATATGCCAACTATTTTAATGAGACCCAGAAATGCAGTATAGGATCAAACAAGTGACTTTAAGGTCACTAAATCTCAGGCTGAAGGTTCATTGGCAGCCAGTCGGTCTAACTTGCACCCAAATAGGAGCCTTCTCTGTAACATCCATAACAAGGGCTCATCTAGACTGTGCCTGAAAATCTCCAATGACAGTGAACCCACTATCTCCCCAAAGAGCCTATTACAACTCTAATTGTTAGGAATTTTTTTCCTTCACATCAAATCTGAATCTGCTTCTCTGAAATTTCCACTCACTGCTCATGATTCTGACCTCTGGATCTCAGCAGAATGAGACTAATTCCCCTTCCCCATGAAAACTCTTTGTAATATCTGAAGAACTGATCATGTCCGTCCCCTCTCTGATGCCTCAGTCTTTCCTTCTTTGGGTTACATATCCCCAGTTTCTTCATCTTATCTTCTAGACATGCTTCATTTTGTCAATGTCTTTCCTAAAACGGGACACCCAATATTCTAGTTGTGGTCTGACTAGGAAACACTATAGCAAAAAAGACCAGATTCCCCCTTCCAACCCTGAAATCCCCTAAGTTTTTCCTACAACCTCAGAATCAGCCAGAAGCGCTATCAATGGAACATTAGGACTCTAGTGCTTAATATAATTAAAATACTAAATATGGTTCCTAAAAGCTGGTCTTTGGCATCACACTTGCTAGTTAACAACGATCAAATCTAGAGTTTTTGAACCATCCCCAGGAGTGACAGGGGCACTTAAGATCCCAGAAATAAAATTTTGGCTTAGTATAGATACTGCTATTTCATTACACTTTATTTCATAAGTTTAATAGCACTGATTATGTCTTGAGTTTGGAAGCACAATTCCCTGCTGCCTGACCCACAAGAGAAATTGCTGGTTGTGATAGCTATCCCTTCAGCTGTCCTGCCCTCAGTCCCATTTCCCAGACTTCTTTATGGAATTCTGGTAGTGGCTTCTAGCATAGTAAAAGAAACCTAGACCTTGTCCAGATAAAATTTTGCCTCCACAGATGATACAGTGAAAAAAGCACTTGCTTTTGAAGTCAAAAGTTCAAGGGAGTTGAATCCTAGCTCACTCTTCCTATCTATTACAATCTTGGACAAGTAACTTAACCACTATAGTCCTCAGTATCCTATTCTGCAAAATAAGGGCACTGGACTAGCTGACTTCTCCAGTCCCTTCCAACACTATTAATCTTGTGAACTAGGGGAATAACAAGACTACATCCTAAATTGCCAGTTATTTATGAGGGCCCATTTCAAAGGTATGACTTACACAGTGTGCTGGATCCTTCCTGGGGCTGGCTGCTGAGGGGTCTGCACCTCTGGCGCTCGGGTCTCTGCAGTGGCAGGTGGTTCTGCCTGTTCAGCTTCAAACTTCTTGGGGCTCCCCTGTCAAAAAGCAAGAAAAAACAAACATACCAAAGAGCTTAGAGATAATAGCTTTGTATTTCCCTTAACGTAATGTTCTCCATACATTAAGTGCTGAACAGAAGTTTGCTGAATTTGAATTCCTGATTCCTTTATCTGGCCCTGATAAGCATGTCCTGCCCTAGTACCTCATTGTACCCAACTTCTATCTATCCTATACCACACTATCATATCACTTCAAAAGTTGGTCACTGAGTGGAACACAGCTTAAGGAAAGGCACTTAGACAACTCTTACAGCAGCTTCTTGTTAGGTGGCTTTTATTAGCTGAGCAGAGAGCTCGGCATTCTGACTTTCACTTCTGCTCTAAAGGAGGTTACTTTTGCTCTTAGAAGGGCCTGAGATTTTGCCAGTGAGACACTAGAGTATGAGAGAGTCTGTTTAGCTTTTGTGAGATAGAGATAGCTGAAAAATATCAATTCTCTCTCTCTATATATATACATGTGTCTTAAGAAAGACCACAACTGATCCCTGACAGAAAGTCCTTTGTACATCCCAGTCAGTACCCAGAAATGAGAATAACTCACAGAGCCCAGGAGAGCAACAAGCTCATGGGTTCTGCTGAAGGACAGTTTGTTTTTATCTTGTGCCATTTTATGAGATGTGAGATAACTGAGCTCTAAAAGATGAGCAATACAATCCACTGATATTACCAACTAAGCATACTTTAAAGTTACTTAAATGACTTAGTATGTCTCAATAACACTGAAATTATACCTAGTTTTCTTCCATGGGTTTCCTAAACCTGTCTTTTTTCTCCCTTTTCTTCCTCTCTCACTCACGTGTAGAGGCTCAATAGAAGGGTCCATTCTACTCTAGTTCAGTTAACATGGTATACAGAAAGAATGGTGGACTTGGAGACAGGAGAATTAGGTTCAAATCCCAGCTCTGACATTTAAGATCTGTGTGACTTTGAGCAAGTCATAAATTCTCAGCCTCAGTTTTCTTCTCTTTAAAAACTGGGATAATACTCACACTACCTGCCTCACAACATCGTGAGGAAAATGTTTTGTACATCCCAAAATACTACATAACTGTTAAGTTAGAAGAGAGGTAGCGACTGTCTCTTGCCCACTGGTAAGGAAGTACCGTAGCCTACCCGCTCTGGTTTCAACCTCTGCGTCTTATGTTTCTCAACTGGTTCAGCCTGGCTCATACCCCTCGCTGGGGCAAAGGCTGGAGAGATGGTAGTCCGCTCTTTTGGTTCAAGGACCTGCTGCTGTGGCATTGACGGACTGCTGAGAGGTGCAACCTCCTGCCCAGGAGAGGGATCTTTGGTGTGGGAGTAGCTGGTGCTGCTTTCCCTGGAGACTCCAGGGCTCCGAGACTGAGGAAATCAGAGTGGGAACATCATAAGAACACAAGTCTCTGGTTCCAATAAGGTATCATCTAGTTTCCAACTTCCTACTTATTAAGCTTAATGTAGGGACCCTCAAAACTTATTCTCCTGTCTTATCCCAATGTTTAAGCTAATAACTTATAGTTCAATTCCCAATGATAGTCTATTTATTTATAATCTGACTACCTTAAGTTCTTTTTAACTTGTCTTTTTTCCTGTCAGAATTACCAACTACTTTGATTCAGTAGTCAAAAATGTTCTAGAATTCTTAAATTTGCTTAGACTGGAAGATAGAATCAGCCTCAGCTAGACAGGGGTTCCAAATAAAAAAGGAACCCACCCAGATATAAATTATAGGACAGGGAATTTAAATTGAATTCTAAAGCAAAACACAAAGTGAGAAATAGTAATAGGCTGAAAGCTGAGAGAAAGAGAAGATTTAAAGTCTGGGATGTAAATAATGTTGATATAAAACAAGAAGTAACATAAGGTATATAAATGGAAGTCAGTAAGAACATTTTGAATTCTGATATACTCACTTTCCTACTGTTGCTTGATGCTGAACGGGATCGAGAACGAGAACGGGACCTAGACTCTGATGTTGACCTGGAGCCTACTTTGGTTCCTGAACGTGGGTTGGAACAAGATCGTGACCAAGATGTATCCCTCTGCTTGGATCTGGGGGGTGATCGGGATCTAGAGCCTGAGCTGTCCGGAGAGCGGGATCTCGACCGGGAAGTGGAGGAAGATGATGAAGATTGGCTGGAGGGTGAACGTTTTGTCCTGTGGCTTGGGAGATGGGTAGGGGAGTCTCCTTTGCTTTCCTTCTGCACCAAAGATGGTGGCTGTTCAGAGGGAACCTTGGTGTTTACCTTGACTACATTTGATTCCTCAGCTTTTAGAGCAATCAGTGGGGCAGAATGCTCTGGCTCACTATGGAGAGCCTCTTCAGCTGGAGGTCCAGTCACTGTGCTTGTTTCAATTGGAAGAAGGGAGTTCCCCTCTTGTGCTATCTCTGTTGGAGACTTTGCTTTGGTGCCTGGAGGGCTTGGCAAGGAAGGCAGCCTTCCTACCACGTGGACAGTATGTGGGGATAATAGTAGTTCTTTGGCCTCAGCCTCTTCAAAGGGAGGAGACCTCTGGGTAAGGTCAGGGGGGGCTGGGCCTTCCAATAGCTCTGTTTCTTCTCCGGTGGTGGGCTCATTAGGAGCTGGTGGAGTGGATGCTTCCTTGGTCAGCAGGGGTGGGGGAGTCTCTTCCTCACTGGCAACTTGTTCTGGTTGTGGCCTAAGGGAAACCTTCAGCAGATCTTCAGTCAGCCGAGGTGGCGAAGGAGATTTTTGCTTTTCTTCTGGGGATTTTGTAGTTTTTACTTCTCTTTCTCCTTCATCCTCCTTCTCTTCCTCCACTTCTACTTCTGATGCTTTCACACTTTTCTCTTGCTGCAGTCTGGCTAGCTGATAAGCTTCAGCTTCCTCTTGGGCCCCTGTTGTTCTTCCTCCTTCCTCTAGCCCTTCCTGTTCCTGGTATCCAGTGCTTTTGGTTACCCCCTCCATTACCTCCTGAAATGCTGCTCTGGCTTCCACCTTTTCCCCTTGAAACTGTTTCAGAATTGGCAGCTCAATAGCTTTTTGCATCTCTTCTTCTTCATCTTCCTCCTCCTCTTCCTCTTCATCGTCATCGTCTTCCTCCTCCTCTTCCTCTTCTTCCTCTGTTTTCACATTTCGATCTGCTCTGGCCCTCAGATTTCTGGAAGGTGTTTCCCGCTCCTCTTCTTCCTCAGCAGCCTGGCTGCTTTCAGAGAGCTTGGCTGCTCTTGCCTAAAATTAAAAAAAAAAATACACATAGGCATATACAATGGCTCTGCACCTGCCTGTTGACAAATCTAGTGGAGAAAAAAAGAGAAATTTAGGACAACACCTTGGAGAAAGAAATTCACTGACTCTGAATACCACGGAAAGAGGTGAGACAATACTAAACAATTTCCTTTTTTAAAAAGTCTTGTTTTTATATAAAGGCAGCCTGGCATAGTGGATAGTGAACTAGGCTTTGAGTCAGAAAGTTCAAAGTTGAGTTAAGTCTTGCCTCTGGCATATACTAGGTTGTGTGACCCTAGGCAAGTCATTTAACCTGAGTTGTCCAAGTAGCTCTTTTAAGATTATAAAGTTGTAGAGAAAATGCTTATCTTCACTGGTACTTTAAGTTCCTCTCGGGGAGCTCCCTACTGATGAAATGGTAGGCCCAATTTTTAAAAATTTAATTTATATGTCTTATTTTTACATCAATTTCATTTCTGACTATAGTCCTCCTTCCCCTCACCAGCACGCTATTTTATCAGACATTTTAATTAAATATGATATAATCCTAATTCTAAAAGACTGCAAAGGCAGTACAGTGTTAGAGATCATAACTAGCTAGTTTTTATCAATCTTACTATTAATTTTTCTAATAATAAGTTGTTTTGGGAATACTGACAGTTTGGGTGACATCATAAGCAAATTAGGGGAGCATGGAAGAAATTACCTGTCAGATCTATGGATAAGGGATATGTTCATGACCAAACAAGAGATACAGGATCACAGGGATAAAATGGATAATTTTCATTACATGAAATTAAAAAGGTTTTGCACAAACAAAACAAATGCAGCCAAAATTAGAAGGAAAAGAAACTGCGGAAAAATTTAACAGCAAGTTTCTTTAATAAAAGGTTTCATTTCTCAAACATATAAAGAGCTAAGCCAAATTTGTAAAATTAAGAGCCATTCCCCAATTGATAAAGAATCAAAGGATATAAACAGGCAGTTTTCGGGAGAAGAAATCAAAGTGAACAACAGTCATGTGAAAAATAAAAATAGTAAATATGAAAATAAATAAAATAATAAATATGAACAATGCTATAAATCACTAATTAGAGAAATGCAAATAAAACAACTCTGAGGTATTACCTCACATCTATCAGACTGGCTAAAATGACAAATGCTAGAGATGTAGGAAAATAGGGATACTATTGCCACTGATGCAGTTGTGAGCTGGTCCAACCATTCTGGAGAACAATTTGGAACTATGCCCAAAAGCTATAAAACTGAGACAACCCTTTGACCCAGAAAATACCACTACCATGTATATATCCCAAAGAAGTAAAAGAAAAAGGAAAAATAGACCTATATATACAAAAATATTTATAGCAGCTTTTTGTGGTGGCAAAGAACTGGAAACTCAGGGGATGCCCATCAACTGGGGAATGGCTGAACAAGCTGTGATATATGATAAGGGGGATGGTTTCAAAAAAACCTGGGAAGACTTATATGAGCTTATGCAAAGTGAAATGAGCAGAACCAGAACACTATACACAGTAACGCAATAGTCTAAAGATGATCAACTATGAAAGACTTAGCTATTCTGATCAATACAATGATCTACCACAATTCCAATTCATGATGAAAAGTGCTATCTACCTCCAGAGACAGAACTGATAAACTCTGATTGAGACTGAAGCATATTTGTTTATATGGAACTACTTTGCACGATTTTACACACACACACATACGCACACACACATACATATATAAAATGAATATCATGTTTCTTGCCTTCTCAATGGGTGAGGGAGGGGGTGGGGACAGGCGGAGAGAATGTGGAACTCAAAACAAAATTTAAAAAAGGGAGAGAGAATACTGACAGTTTGCTAACTCCTTGGAATCTGGCTTCCCTGATAATAACTGAAATTACTTTCTCAAAGGCTACTAATTCCCTACTGCTGAACCCAAAGGCATTCTTTTCCTTTATAGTTTTAGACACTACTGACTACTGTCTCCCGGATACCCTTTTCTTCCTTGGCTTCAGCAACATGACTCTTCTCTGGTTCTCCTCCCACCTTTTTAATTACTTTTTTAGTCTCATTTGCTGGCTTCTTTAATGCTGGTACTTCCCTAAGAGTCTGTCCCACTCTTTTCTCTCTATATGCTCTCCCTTGGCAATTTAATTTACAAACATTCATCAATGCATTCATTCTACGCATTCATCCATGCTTCAATGCTATATGCTGTGGAATCTCAAATCTATGCTTCAAACCTTGACCTTTCTTCCAAGACCTAGACTCACACATCTCACTTCCTAGATGATATTTTCTAAGTAGATGTTCCACCACTAACTTAACCTTAGCACGTCTAAAACCAAACTTATCCCAGTAACTTAACCTCAGCATGTCCAAAACCAAACTTATCTTTTTACCCAAAACTGATCCTCCTTCTGACTTCCCTATTTCTCCAAATGACAATTCCATCTCTTTACTCACTCAATTCTGAAACCATGGTATCATTTTAAACTTCTGCCTTTCATTAACCATGCAGATCAATTTCAAAGTTTTGTTAATTCTAATTCCACACTATCTCTTGTATTAGTTTCTTCCTCTCATGAGTAGCCAAATCAGACTACTTATTGTTGAACATATACAAATAATTAGCAATATCTGCATTGGGGCAGTACAAACTCAACCTCCATTTAAGGAGGGGGTACAGGACAGACATCTCATTTCCTCCTGGCTATACTCATGTCCCCAGAAACCTCATCATTAAGAAGTCTCATGATCCTGAAAGAGCCAATTAGCCTTGGTACTCACACCTCATTTGTACCGTACTTTCTGTCCCTGGGTTTGGAGGGTGGACTTACTAACTCAACTCTTCTCCCTTGTCCCTTTCCCTCAATACTCACTTTGGACTTCTTTGACTTCACCATGCTCCTGTCCCAGTACCTTCCCCACTGTCCCTCCGTCTCACCTCCTTTTTCACTTTGTGTATTATCTTCCCCAATTAGATTGCAAGCTCCTAGAGGGGAGGGACTGTCCTCAAACAAAATCAACTTAGGCATCAAAGCCAAACAAATGCCTTCCATCTTCTGTTGCCCCTTCCACATACATGGAGCAAGACCACGAGGTGCAAGGTTCTCCCATGAATATGAGAAAACAGGTATGGATCACTTGTTGACAGGTATGTCAACAAGAAAGGGCATCCATACAGTTTGGGCCAGCAGCATCAACAAAAGCACCAGCTCTCGATGCCTTCACACTTCTACAGAGAATCTCAGCCCATTACTATTCCAGTCTGGGAGTTGGCCTCATGAATGATCAGGATGGAGAGAGAGAGAAGTGCCTGGTTACATGGACACCAGGGAAGTGAAAGGGAGAGGTGGATGAGTGTGAAGGGTATGTGACCTTCTCCCACTATTTTGGGATCAGAAATACCACACCTTGAGACCCAAAAGCTTTGTCAACCCCTGTGCATCATGGTGCTGACAACATCAAGGTAGTATGTAGCAGTCTCTCCAGTGAAGTCACCAGAACAGTGGCCATTCCTGTGGAGGAGGAAGCATGCTAAGCTCTGTTTTATCTAAGCTGCTAGACTGTTAAGTGCTTTCACTATCTTCTGAATGTGTTGCCACAGACCCAAACTCAAGTCCCTTGCCCTAGTTACTATTCTGCTCATACATATACCCTATAATTTCACTTCTGTGCCTTTCCTGTTCACTTTCCCCGGAATGCCTCCTCTATCTGTTGAAACCTTTGTCACCCTTTTAAGATATACCTTTAAATGCTATTTCCTTTATAAAAGCCTTTCCTTCTTTATCTTCTCTCAGACCCCAATTGGTAATTTATTTTTGTTTTTAGAATCCCAAATAGCACTTGGCTTTTATCTATCTTAAGAATTTGTCATGAATTATTTTATATTTTATTTACATATCACAAATCTACTAGTTTCAGAGCTTCATGAGGGCAGGAGATTTGTCATTTAATCTTTATATTTCTTAACACCTAGCAAAATATACTGCACATAGTAGGTATTTAATTTTATTTGCTGAACCTGAAATAATTTCTCTGTATCATCAACCACAGTCTTGGGAACCCGTTCTCATTAGACAAGAAGAATTTCTATCCTTGGAAAGATATTTCCATCAGGAGGCAGTTACCTGTCTCACCCTGGATGAGCGTCTTTCTCCTTTTCTTGGTCTTTCATCATCAGATTCACCTTTCTCTTCAGAGACGGAACAGCCTTTTCCTACCAAAAGGAAAAGTAAATGAGCTCAGGATCTTGTCAGGGAATCTAACCCATGGTTGCTTTCTTTATAGAATTTACATGAAATCTACCCTGCCCAGTCAGAGGCATAAACACTGATTTCTTGCTTCATTACCGTTACAGGTTCTAGAATCTACTGGAAAGAAGTTCCATGAGTTCTATAACTGCGATCTCATTTCTAGTTCCTATTGAGCACTTAAAAATATTCCTAAATCAATTCAGGGTCTATAAATAAGTCAAAGGATGGTATCTAACTGCTGTGGCTAGGTGGCACAGTGGATAGAATTCCAAGTCTGGATTCATGAAGTCCTGAGTTTAAATAGTGTCTTAGACACTTACTGTGTGATCCCAGGGCAAGTCACTCAATGTGTCTGCTTTGGTTTCCTAAACTATAAAAATGGCAATAATACGAAGACCTGCAAAACTTTGCAGGGTTGTAATGAAGATAATAGAAAGGAAGGTTCATTTAGATAGCACCTACTTTGTGCCAGGCACTGTGCTAAGAAAGCGCTTAGCATAGTGCTTACACATGGAAGGTGCTATCTAAATGCTTATTCCTTTCCTCTGTGGGTACTCCTTCCAACAATTTAAAGAGCAACCTACTCATGCTCACCTAACCTGTTCATCTCCTATTCATCTAACATGCTGAAGTGGGGGCAATTCCTCAGCATTATGTGGTTATCAGTGGAGCCCATGAGTGGTCCATTAGTTATCCTTCACTCTCACTGAGCGACCAGCTTATCTTTGTTTCTAGTCACACATTTCTCTAAGGATATCTTTTATACCATTTCTCCTAAGTAATTCTTCAGCTGTAAGGCACAGCAACCTGCAGTGGAGAGGTGGGTGTAAGCAAGCAGTGACACATTTAAAAACAAGCAATTCTGCTATGCGATTAATTAAAAAAAATATACAGTAACTTCCAGGAATTTCCATTTGTCTTCCTTATACTTGGGACTAAAGCACACAAATTCCTTTTATTTTTACAGATCAATCACTCCTGTGAATCTTTGTTTCTGACTGATTGTTAATTTGTTTTAAACAGATTGTTATGGCACATACATTTTTGCTGATATAGATCCTCATTAAACAAATATACATGTAGGTGGCAAAAAAGCTCTTTCCTTTCATACAAAGGAAATAGACTTAAGGCAACTCACTTAACATTCTAGTTGGACATCTGTTTCTCCATTTGTAAAATGAAAGGGTTGGATCCAATTCAATTCAATCAAACACCTCAAAGGGTCAATATGGTGCTAAGATTCCATGATAAGGTAGAATTACAAACACATCTAAGGAAATAGCATTTTAAAGGGTCTGAAGAAAATCATATTCTAGGATAATATTTAACTAGCTTGGTTCTAACGCCATTGCTGAAACTAAAACTACTTTCCACACCAATGGTGGACAAACTATAGCTTAAAACAATGTTCCTAAGAGGGCATAAAGTATGCCCCCAACTCTAAGCTCTTCTCTTTTCCTGGCTTTATTTTGTCCTGACAACATGAAATGGGCTAGAAAGCTTCTATTAGGTTGGTAAGAATTTACTCAAGAGTTCTCTTGATTGGGCTCTATGAATTCTCTCAAGCAGGACTGATGCCAAATTTCACAACAGAGGAAGTGACTAGAGTCTTGTAGCTTCACCCTACCTACACCTATAATTTCTAAGGTTAGGACGGACAGTGGCCAGACCTTTGGGGATTTCTAAGAACCATCTGTTAGAGACCATCATTGTTAGTGCTATGATATTCACCAATGAAAACTCAGAACAGTTTAAATTAGAAAATATGACATTTGAGTTCCCTTTGTTAAGACCAAAAAGAGGAATGTGTTATGTGTCTATATGGTTATGGAGAAGTACAAAGTCAACCAGCTATAACGTATGAACTGAATACTATGTAGTGTTTTATGTTAACATATACATGATTGAGACTTAAATCTCGATATATGAGAGGAAACTCATTTTTTCCCTTTGTGGAAGAAGCACATAGGTGGCACAGTGTATACGGCATTGGACCTAGAGAGTCAGGAAGACCTGAGTTCAACTTTGATCTTACCAGGTGTGGGGAACTTGCAGACTCGAGGCCACATGTGGCCCTCTAGGTCCTCGAGTATGGCCCGTTGACTGAATCCAAACTTCACATAACAAATCCACTTAATGAAAGGATTTGTTCTGTAAAATTTGGACTCAGTCAAAAGGCCACCACCAAGGACCTAGAAGGCCACATGTGGCCTCGAGGCTGCAGGTTCCCCACCCCTGCCTTAGACATTTGCTAGCTGTGTGACCCTGGGCAAGTCATATAAATTCTATCTCAGTTTCCTCATCTGTGAAATGGGGATAATAGCAGCACCTGACTCCCAAGATCGTTCTGAGGATTAAAATGAGAATATTTATAAAAGTGCTTTAAAAACCCTAAAGTCCTCTATAAATGCTAGTTATTATTTTTTATGGAAATTAGTTACTTTTTTTTTTTAACCAAAATGTGTTGCTGTTGTATCACACATCCACACAGCTCTTTACAAATATAAAAAATTATTTCTTCTACCATATATTATCTAGTTTGATCTTCCTAATCTTGTGACGGCAGGGCAAATATAATTATTCCTCATTTTCAGATCTAGCTGAGGCTAAAAGAGGCTGTATGACTTGTACAACACTGCGTCCACTCTTCCACACACTAAGTGGCTGCACTGGGACTAGCACCTGTCTTCTGACTCTACTTTGTGTGACAATTCTGCCCCTGTAAAATGACAACAGATCTGAAGGGCACCAAAGTGAGGGGTTAAGAAGAAGCTGGAGAAGCAGATAAGGCTGGTAACTTGCTTGTGACTGCACTGCACTAGCAACTTGCCAGTTACCACTGGTCCACAGACTAACTGAAGAACTAGAAGCATCCCTCTGACAGGAACCAGGAACCAAATGGTCAATTCAGAAGGAAGAATGAGTTCTGAAATGGAATGAGGTAATGAATTAGAAGGTTGCTTCTGGGATGACGAGGAACTTGAGGGGTAATGACAGGCTTCACCTGGGAAAGATGGCCTGTCACAGAAGCTGCTTGGGGCTGAGCTGTTCATGATACCAGGATGAGATGCCGGCTTAGGAAAAGAGGTGAGGAAGCTGAATGTTAACAAGGAGTAAAACCAGATTTAACAAGCAGGGTGAATAGGCTGCAGGAAAATCAAATAAGAGAAAAATGGATCAAGAACATGATGAGTGTCAGGATTTCCTGAAGACTAGGGAATTCAAGGAGAGAGATGATGAAGACTACTGTAACATCAGTGCAGGGTTACCTGAAAGCTAGGGAAGGAATCTTTGGGAATGAGAAAAGTCAATAAACGATTTCTTAGCCAGAAAGGACAGGAATTAGGTCAAAACTCACAGGGGGCAGTGTGGCTGAAGAACAGTTAACTGGGAGACCCACAACTAGAAAAAAGGAACAGGAATCGGGCTCTATGAAGGCACAAGAATCCAACTAAATATTGGCAGTAATGCCCACTGAAATCTATCTTAAACAAGAAATTTAAGCAGCGATCTAATACTCTCCAGCATCACCAGCAGACAAGATTTCAATAAAGAAATGAATAAAGCCCGCATGCCTATGAAGCTATTTGGTAGTGCAATTTATCACTTACCTACAGTTAAGAAAGCCGTACCCTTCAAATTTATGTCTGTTATGTCTTTGTATTTTTTTTTTACTTGAACACAGGAAGAACAGAAACTGGCCTCAAATATTTACTAGCTATATGACCCTGGGCAAGTCACTTTACCTGTTTGTCTTAATTTCCTCAACTAGAAAATGGGGATAATAACAGCACCTATCTCACAGTATCATATGAGGATCCTATGTGATAATACTTGTAAAGAGCTTAGCACAGTACCTGACATACAGCAGATACTATAAAACTGCTTATTCCTCATTATTTCCTAGTAAAAGTTCCTTCTGAAAAATTCCAACCTTTTGTCAACTAAGGAAAAAGGGATTTTCCCATAAACTGATTAGGTAGGATACAGAGAGAAGAGAGGGCCCACAGAGACCAAAAGTAGTTGAGGCATCATGAAAGAAATGTGTTCCCCAAATATGCAGAAAAAAAATCTGAGGAAGCAGGGCACAGATGGGTGAAAATCTAAGAGATATACACCTGTGGTGTAAAAATTGAATACTTTTTAATCCAAGATAAAATGTCTGCAAGTTGACAGCACATAAGTGAGTACAACCTGATTAGCATATTGGCAAACACCTGACTTTCTGATAATAGTAAGGCTTCAAATTATCAGAATGATAAATATGAAGACTAGGTAAGAACTCATCAGACTGGTCTATAAACTATGTGTTCATTATGAAGTATCTTCAAAGCAGGAATCAGAGAGAATCCCTGGAAATCTATAAATAGCCTCTATTATCAACAACCAAAATGCCATTCTAAGTCTCAATCTCTCATGGTAGATTTACAACTTAGACCTGAACAAATCTATGTTCTAGATATATACCTGACATTAATTCTGATTCACTTAGGAATTGTTAGAGCTCTAAACTAATACTTCATAAAAGGTTTCTAACAAATCCCGAATCTATTCTAAAATTCATGTTCAGAGATAGTAACCTTACAGCTTGCAAGGCAACTGAAACCAAATATTAATTTATACATATTATTTACATAATTATGTATTATTTATATAAATAAATTTTATTATTTTGCTCTCTGCCTAATTCCTGGCTATACTTTTTTCTCCTCCCCCACCACTAGTGACATTAACAAGTACAGCCCAGCAGTGAGTCCTCAGCATTAGACTCTGCTACACCTTGATCTGTATAAATCTTTATTTGCTTTTTTATTCATTTTTATTTCAGAGCTCTTGCCTTTCATCTCTCACTTTCACCTCAAAAGTATGGTTGAAATGGATAGTGTTCTATTGTGTTCATATCATTCTCATACTTCCTCAACAGCTCCCCATTACTCAAAGAGTAATGTCTAAATCTAGTAATAAGGTATAGATTCCTCAGCCTAGCATTAAAAGCCTTTTATAACCTAACTTCAACCAATACTTCCAACTTCATCTCTCTTACTCTTCCCCAAAATGAACCCTTTGTTCCAAACAAGTTAATTTCTTGTTTCCTGAAAAAGCCCTGTGCATTTCCACTTCCAATCTTTAGCTCATGACATTTTTCCTGGTTCTACAATGCCTTCTTGCTTTCAGCTAGACCTAGTCAAATTCTACCCTGATCACTCTAGCCCACAGTATTTCTCTTTCTTTCAACCCTGCCAATATTCCCTATTGTCTATACCACTTATTTGGACTTGCTTTATAAGTTACCTTCATATGGGTCATGTTTCTCCAGCTAGAATACTATGTATGGTCTAGGAAGAGAGGGACTATATGAAATGCTTCTTGTTAACAGAGCAGCTCAATCTTCATATGTGTATGCTGTTTTTGTAGCTACAGTATATGACCCTGAGAAGTTAGGATGATATATTATGCTGGTAATGCAGTAGGTATTCAAGAAGTATTTGAGAAATGACTAAGAAGGAGGGAGTTAGGAGTTTTTCTTAGGAAGAACTAACAAGAGACCTCCAAAGTGGCTCATTAATAATTGTAGGGGCCGTCTGGCAGGAATTAAGTTTAGACCAAGACACCACATTACAAAATAAGGTACAAATGGATATAGGCCCTAGATGATTCATGATGAGATAAGAGAGGATCAGGGGAAGAAAAAAATGGAAAACCATGATTGCATAAAAGTTTTTTGCACAAATTCATCAATAAAATTAAAATTGGAAGGGAAAGTTAATTGGAGAAAAAAGTCTTGGTACTAAGTTTCTCTGATAGAGGTCTGACAGCCCATATGCATAACAAACTAACATGAAAAAATTCTCCAAATCATTAATACTTAGAGAAATGCAAATTAACTCTGAAGTTCTACTTCATACCATCAGATTGGCAAAGATGGCAAAAAAGGAAAACAACAACTGCTGGAGCAGCTGTGGAAAGATGGGCCCACTGGTATATTACTGATGGAGCTGTGAATTGGTCCAGCCATTCTGGAAAGCAATTTGGACCTATACCTAAAAGTCACTACACTGTGCATACTAGTGATATCATTAATAGGCCTATGTCTCAAAGAGATCAGAAAAGACCCTGTGTATAAAAATATTCATAGCAGTTCTTGTTACAAGAAAGAACTAGACCCTAAGAGAGTGGCCATCAATTGGGGAATAGCTGAACAAATTAAAATCTCATAAGAAATAAAAAGGAGATGTCTTCAGAGAAAACAAGGAGGACTTTACGAACTTATAGAGTGAAGTGAAATACCAGTAGAACAATTTATACAGTAACAACATCATTGTAAAGAAAAACAACTTCGAAAGATTTAAGAACTCATCATTACACTGACCACTCACGACTCCAGAGGACCAGTGGTGAAATGTGATACCCATCTACTGACAAAGAGCTGATGGACTCAAGGTGCAGAATAAGACATTTATTTCTGGACAAAGAAAATGTGTGAATTTACTGCTTGATTATGCTTATTTGTTACAAGAACTGTGTTCGGTTCTAGCTTTTAGGTTTT
Organism: Trichosurus vulpecula; assembly: GCF_011100635.1. Lineage (NCBI taxonomy): Eukaryota > Metazoa > Chordata > Mammalia > Diprotodontia > Phalangeridae > Trichosurus > Trichosurus vulpecula. The sequence goes on along the minus strand of NC_050580.1, from coordinate 177,390,918 downwards.
GCTAGCAGTAGTGTTGCAAAAAAAAAGAGGGTCATTGAAGCATTTCAAAAATGCAAAGAGAACAAAAGGAAGTTCAGAAGGAAACACGGACAAGGAGGACAGCTATGAAAGTAATATGCTGAATATGTTATATACTTTTTAAAAAAGCAAACTGTACGTAATAGAGATTTTCAGTTCCATATATAATCCTTTTTCTGTTTTCCTTTATACACGAAAATGTTCTGTTTTTCATGTTAAAAGTTCAGAATTTTTTTTAAAAAATAATTTTTTAAAAGGAGCAAAAGAGACTCAATGAAATATTTAAAAAGAAAAAAATTCCATGTATGACTTAGAAGAACTTCTAAGAGGTTATCACCAGTTGGAAGATTTGAGTTAAAAGTACAGTTTGATCAAAGATAAAATTTGCCAAATAAATGAGAAGAGCCGAGGATTTAAAAGTTGGATCCAAAAAAGAACCTATTAAAGTAGTCAAAAAACTGCTTTCAAGATGAGCTAAATTGTGGAATGTGAGCAGGTCAGAGAATTGAACTCTAAGTTGGCCTAAAAATAGCACATTTTTAGTTGAATCTTAATTACTAAGAAGATACTATGGTTGTTGCTGGCTTAGAGGCCCTTTTGATAATCTTTCTACTTCTATATCAGATCCTTCTTCAAAGCAGTGTTTTATCCTTAGAATGTCCTTCCCTTCCTCTGGTCTACCTAACAAAATTATTCTCATAGTAAAAAAGTTCCTAAAATCTCACTTCTTCCATGAAGCCTTCTTAGATAAGAAGAAATGGCTATTTCCCATAACTCGATCTAATCTAAAAACAATTTCCTTTTACATAGTGCTTTGAGGTTTGAAAAAACTCTTTGTTCATTACAAACCTGTGAGGTAAGTAGCATCTTATCTGCATTTCACAGATGAGAAAGTCAAGACATGGAATGGCTAAATGACTTTCCTTTAATCAGATGGTTGGTTAAGTCTCCAGAAGGATTCAAATTCAAATCTTTTAACCTAACTTCCAAGTCTAGTGCTCTATCCACTACACCATGCATGGAACTACCTTAGTAATTCTCCCTATCATTATCTCCTTGACTTCTAGTCCTTGTTATTGTTCAGCTATGTCCAACTTTTTGTGATCCCATTTGGAGTTTTCTTGGCAAAGATACTATAGTGGTTTGCCATTTCCTTCTCCAGCTCATTTTACAGATGAAGAAACTCATGCAAACAGTGACTTGCCTAGGGTTACATAGCTCTAAGTGTCAGGTTTGAACTTAGGAAGATGAGTCTTCCTGATTCCAAGCCCAAGCTCTATCCACTGTACCACCTAGCTGCTCACCTTCTACTCCTTAGATGTACTTAACCATAATTTATATGAAATGCTAATATCTTACTATTAACTATTAGTTCTTTACCTTATTATCTATATATACCTCATACACCTGGGTTATCATGAAAGCATCTGTCTTAGATTGCCAGCACACAGCTGGTAAGGACCAAGGCTATGTAATTCTTCATTGATAACACCTAATTTGGTACAGTGAGATACATAATAAATTCTGATGATGTTGACACTGATAGTGAAGACTCAAAAAATTACTGTAAAAGATACCTACTGGGAAGGAAAGTTGAATGTGAGATGACAGGTAAAGGTGAGCTCTGGCAGCAATGCTATGATTGCTAGCCAAATTCAGGATAGAGGTAGTTAAATAAGAAAGGATGATTTGTTTAAAAAACTTTAAGATGTAAAACAAGGACAAGATAAAAGCAGAATCAAAGGGACACCAGTTCCATGAGGCGCAGTAGTCAGAGGTCAATGTCACAGAATTTCCCTGTTACTGTCATGACGCCTTACAAAAAAAGGGCAGGTGATAACCTTCTCCCACCCCAATCAGCTTTCCAGTGCAGTGGGGAAGGATACATTCTAGCTGAGTGTCTGCTGAACTCTAGGTCTGGTGTCTCCAGGCTGCCCTGAAACATGGGAGGCAGCAAGGAAACCACTCCCTCAGGATGGATCATCTTGTTCTCTGACTAGGCTGAGGCTTTTGCAAAGCACAGAAAAGCGGGGGTGGGGGGTGGGGAAGGAGAGCTCATGTGCGAATGAGGTGAAGAAAGGCAGAAAGCTATGGACACAGATCTCTCTCACACACACATGGAAAACATCTCATATAACCTAGCAGATGTCTTCTGTCCAGATCTATCTACTGGATGGAATACTTCTAATCAAAATAACTGTCAACTGAAGCTTCTTTTTCTCTGACAAAAGGTGAGTGGTTAGCTCCATGGGTCAATAGAGACAAAAAGTGGCAGTTCCGGCCTGAAATAGACTTACTAGTGAGGCAGCATTGTCAGAAAAACCTATTAATCTGTGACAAAGCTATAACCTTACAACTCCTAGAAGAGGAAAAGGATGCCCATCTAAGGTTACCTTCAAGTTCTGCAGCTTCTCGAGCTTCTCGTTCCAGTCGCTGCCGGAGTAGCTCCTGCTGCTTTTCCAGATACTGCTTTATAAAGCTATTCTGGCTCATCTCCTCACCAATCTGTAAAGAGCAACAGAAAGAATATGAATCTTAGAGGATAATAAAAGAGAATGCACAGGAAGAAAGCAGCTATGAGACAGACATAAAGTTTCTTATACAAAGACAGAAGAACAGCAACCATGATGTTGGAAGGTTTTTGTCTGAACTACTCCTGATAGGCTAAAAAGCAGCTGTGTATCTGACATAAGGTGGCAATAGAAGGAATTATGCACAACTCTTAGTTCTAACCATCCAGTTCCAACTAATATGACCTGATGTTTTATCCCATACAAATAAGTTAACAAGAATTATGGTTTAATGTTTCTAACTATACTGTATTTGGATTTCATAAGTCCTCTTGTGTCAATTAAAGAGACAGGCAGATAGGTAGCTAAAAAGACTAACTTTCACCCTTCTCCATCAGCACACATAAAAGCCTAAAAGCCTCCACATTCAGAGGAAATAGTTAAAAATTTGTCCATCTTATATAGTAAGGAGACTTACGAATGAGCTTTTTTTGGTTCATGAGAAGATTAGTGATAAGAAATCTAATGAGCTATCTAAAGCCCTTGCTTTAGACCATGCTTTTCCTCATATGTCTTTGCTCTTCTACTACCTTCTAAGAACCTTTTTTAAGAGTAAAAAATAAAGACTTCAGTAAAGAAACAAAATAAAAAATCAAATTTTACTTCTGTGTTTTCAAGCCTTTTCTTATAAGCTTTAATATTTCACAAGGCCTGGATCTTAGGCAGAGACTTCAGATCAGAAGGTTTATAAAGAATTTAAACCCACGTTTGTAAGAACAGAAGTGCTAGGTTAGAAACCCTACAACACCGAGAATGACTTAGCCTGGGCCAGTTTCTTGGGGTTGTTAAAGTACCTGGACTAAAGCTTTGTAAGCTGGCAGGATTAAGGAACTGTCTGGCTTAATGAGGAGATAACAAGGGAAAAGGTGGGGCCTCTGTGGAGCTTGTTTTTCCCTAGCATCCTGGGACCTAATCTAATAGCAAAACTGTAAATGTTGGAAGTAATAGGGGCCTGGATGTGTTTCTCCTTTAATGTTTTGCTGCAGAGTCAGAGACTTTCAGAGTTGAAAGGAACTTTATAAATAATTTAAATAAAGCTGCCCTCCATTTACAGGTTAAAAAAATGGAGACCCACATAGCTTTGGTGACTTGTCCAAAGTCACATCACCAATCAAACAATATCAAGCTCCTACTATGTGCCAAGCGTTGTGGTTGAGAGCTGGGGATACAAAAAGAGGCAAAAGACAGTACCTACCCCCAAAGAGCTAACAATCTAGTTGGGGAGACAACATACAAACAAAAAGCAAGCTATATACAGGATAAATAGGAAATATTAAAAAAGGAAAGGCACTGGAATTAAGAGGGATTGGGGAAAGCTTCTTGTAGATGGTGAAGTTTTAGTTGGGACTTAAAGGAAGCCAGAGAGGTCTACAGTTGGAGGGGAGGAAAGTGTTCCAGGCCTGGGTGACAGCCAGAAAGAATGAATGCCTGGAGCTGGGAGATGGAGTGTCTTGTTCCTGTAACAGCCAGGAGGCCAGTATCACAATTAGTTATATCTAAAAGGAAAAGGATTAAAACTTACTTCCTCAAATTTAAGTGATTTACAAGGCTCTTACTAAGAGGGAGAAGTTAGTGGGTGATCTAGTCCTGGCCACCATTTATAAGTCTATGTCAACATAAGCTTTTCATCTTGCCTGCCTTAAACAGGTGTTTGCCCAAACCATTCTAACAAAGTGTCCATTTCAAGTTTATATCTCGTGTCATCTGGACAATTTTTTTTCTCATCAGTGGAAAATAAGTGATCTGACATTCTGAACCCAATCTAGGTGAGGCATTCCTCTCAACGCAGCTCTATTAAACACATACGTAAATCTCAGAAAGCAACATGACAGCTCTTTCCCTTAGGATTTTGTAAACAACTGAAATGGAATCCAATGGCTTTAATACAGGGACATTTCAGAATTCTGTGAACTGGGAAGGATTTGGGAGGTAATAAAAGTTTTAGGCACTGTGTCCACATTCACATCAATGGTCCACTATTATCAAATGAACCTTTTCTCTTACCTGCGAGTTTGGCTGGAATGCAGTGTGAGGTGTTGAGTGTTTCTGTAAATTCTCCAGCATTAGAGCCTGGGACAAACACAGAACAAACTCAGAAACACACAAAAAATCAAACCCTCTCCCTCCATCTCCCTTACCAAATGAAAAACTAACCATATACATTCAAATTACACTTCTTTTTCAAGGACTTCAAAGTCCTCTACTAATATTGTTTTCATTCAGTTTCAGAAGAACCCTAACAGCAGCCATGCCTATTGTCCTCAACATACAGATGTAAAAACTCAAAAATACATAAATTAAAGCCAGTTGGCTCCTGTCAAAATAATCAAGTCAGTGACAGATCCAGCATCAGGATCCTCAGTCATTCTGCCCTTATGGCTCCTGCTATTCTCAAACCTGGCCAAGCAATCACCTTCAATTCAAAGGTTAAACCAACTCCAAGAGCCCCAAATTAATACTTTAATTGCTCTTCTTGGATAGAACCAATCACTTTGACAAACAGCAGATAGATTATAGATCCTAAGGTCTTTGAGATCAGGACCATGTCTACTTAACTGAGCTTGTACAGTACTGAATTCAAGAGTAAGTGCTTTATAAATGCTTTCTGATGAAGAGGATGTTACATGCCCAAATAACTGACCAATAAATAAATAAATAAATGAACCCAAACCACTCTGGTTTATCACAACTACAAATTGGTTTGACTAAACCTATGAAAGGAAACAATCATTATTAGTCCTAAATCCAACAACCTGTCCCCCAAAACTATTTTGTTCCCCAGACAACCCAACCCCAAACACTGTCAACTCAAACCCATACTACTTGTAAAATGTTAATCCTGCCCTAATTCAAACACTGACTTTATCCTCTAATTCAACTGCTCCTAATCTATATCCTTATCAATTAAACTACCTAATGGCAATCCCTCCCTGATCACCAATTTTCAACATACCTACTCAAATCAATCATATCCAAGGTCTCTGAAACCACTCTAACTTCCTCCACTAAAGACAACACTTTACTTCAAACGGGATCCCCAAAAACAAATGGCCCACAACCAGCCAAGCCCCTTCTCCAGTTTTCCCCTTCACTTCATCCTCCAATATAATTAACCCCTTCAGTGCCAACCTAAACAAGACCCAGCTCCTATCTACCTTCTTAGTCTGACCCGGTCTTCCCGACAACCCCAACGGCCACTTTGCCCAACTATGCCTCTAACTCTGAGTCGTCTCCCCCCCACCCCCCGCCCCCAACCCCCGCCTTCCCACAGGTCAATAACACTAGTGGTGGTGGTGGGATTTAACTCCTTCTGCCGCGCATGCGCCGAAACCACAGACACAAACAAGGAGGGGGTGGGGGAGGAGGAAGCGCAAGACACTCTAGGGAGAGTAGCGCGCACCCTCCCGTTTCGAGCTCGCGCTGCTGCCGTTAAAGGCGGGAACCGGCACGGGCTCCCTTCCAGCGCGAGCCCCACCAACCACCGCGCGCGCGGATCCAGAGGCTCGCGCTGGCGGCCTGAGCGAGCTCGCGCCGAGCCCGGATACTGCGCCTGCGCCGCGGCGGCGGCTCGTCTCTACCGGGTCCGCTCCCCTCCGACGCCCCTGCGACGCAGTCTCCTTACCCCTTTGAGCCGCTTGACCAGGGCACTCTTCTGTCCACTCTTGGCCAGGCCTCGCTGTTCTAGTGCGGCCTTCAGGTCGGTCACCCGCAGCGCCTGAAGCGGCTTCCCGTCCAGAGTCACCTCCTCCAGCTCCGCCATCTTGTGTGAGGTACTCGGCTCCCGTCTCGACGGCTTCGGGCATCTTCGGTAATTTCCGCCAACGCCCTTCGAACGTGCCGATCCGACCCCGCCCACTGCCACGGCCAACCCTTCCCCCTCCCGGTCCTCTGATCCGAACGCTCAGCCTTTTCGAGAGCACTCGGGTATTTCCGTTCGCACCTTAGCACCAATCAGCAGTTTCCATTCTCTCCGTAGGCTCCGCCCCTCGCTGTCCCCTCTCCGAGCTCGGACATCTTCGTCCTACCGAGCCTAGGACTAGATTCCATTAGTAAACGCTCTTCTTTGGCAGAACCGGAATCGGAGACGTTCGGCTTTCTCCGGACCCACGGCTCTGGAAATAGGGTCCGGCTTACTGGTGCCGAGGCGCCCGGGGAGGTGGGGGGGGAGTTCTGGGGCCTTGTACGAGGTCCGGAAGTGCGTGGGTTGCCTAGTGGGGTTTGCTGGGAACATGGAGGTGGCAGAGGTAGCCGGAACACACGGACTCCTGTGACTTCCTTCTGGGGTCCCCTGGGGTAAGAATAAGGAGGTAAGCTAGGCGGAGGCCCTTCCTCTCGGACCAGCTTACCTTTTATCCGAGCACTGGGGTCGATTTATTTGCCCCACCCTCACCCCGAGCTGCCGAGGTCTCCCCCGGCTCTTGATCTAGTGAGGAGCCCGCCTGGGGGCGCCGGGGATGGCGGGGGAGCAGTGTTGGAACTTTGGCTTAACCCAGACTTCAGAGATGCGAGGTTGCTCGCTCACGACCCCACACTCACCCCATCTCCAACCTTCTCTCAACATCTAGTCTAAGAGGAAGATTGACTTCCCAATATTTAATGCCCACAGGTTGCACTATTATTACTTGCATGCTAAAATGAGGCGGGACACGAAGCCCCCACCCTGTGTCCTGTGCATTGTATCCAGGATTTAGGACTACTCAATTCCGATGATCCAGACAAGTGGGTTTTCCTGAACTCCTCGGCTAGCGATCCCGTACTTCAGTGTCAGCCTTAGAAAGATACCTGTGGCAACACTGTAGCAGATTCTTCCTTCTGAGAGCTAAGTTTGCATTCTGTCCTGCTGCCCTTGTCCCTAAAGATGTAGCTGTTTGGGCCTGTGGAAGAAAGGCTAGGAACTCTCTAGGACAGAGTAGTGAAACTGTAGCTGTTGCTGATAATTTAGCCAGTGCTTGCTTTCATTCGTTGACCACAGTTGCTACATGTCTTTCACGTTTGTCAGAAGAGACAGTTGTGTGTAGGCGGCACTATGACTGTTGAATTACTTAGAAAAAACTGTAGCCGACCTGAAAGGATTTATAGGCTAGCTGTTTCCTATTTTCATATTTAAGGGATTTAAAATTACTTAGGTAAAATTGGACATAGCCTCACACCACCAGCATAAAATCAACAGCTCAGGTATTTGTCAGTAATATGTTAGTAAATGAGATGGGAATTATGTATAATGAGTAAAAATATAAGTATCCATTACATCTTTCCAGATGCTTGGCCTACCAGACCAACCATACTGTTTCTCCAGAGCTTTTGGCAAAGAACACAAGACTTAACTTTCCTGTTAGTCTCTTGCATGATTTTGGGTGAGTCCCTTATATCTCTGTTTTTAAATTTTTTTAGCTGCAAAATGAAACAAGTGCTTTACAGTGAACTAATTAGATGGTGGGTGCTGCATGAACCACCAGTGGCTATTTGCAGTTCAAGGAAGACTTTTCACCATGAAACTTAGTGATGACTTTCAACATTACTCTTTATTCAGTGACCAAAGCATTCAAAGCCTTGTGCAGCTATATTTGTTATACAAAAGGATTCCGCTGTTAAATGTATATTCATTTTAGAGGAAACAAGTTAGATCAACGTGCTGCTTGCCTTTGCCCAGTTTTGGGGGGCTTAGGTAGGAGGAGGAAGAATGAGAGATATTAGTTATTTTGGCTATTATTACAAGGAATAGATAGATCCCAAAGGGAAGCTCCGAGTTTGAAAAGGTGGGGAGTAAGGTTGGTAGATTTGGAATAAAATTGTTTAAGCAGGCCTTTTCAATGTAGTACTGTTATTTGGAGAAAACAAAGTATCTTCCTAAATAGTTAAATATAGGATAGGAGAAAAAAGTACTTTTTTATGTATTTGAAGAGCTAAATTTTGTGCCAAGATCCATGTGTCAACTGTTCAGCCATTGAACTTAGGGGTATCCTTATTTTATCCACTGTAAAACTGTCTTTTGTTTTACCCTCAGGATGTCACTGAAGTCAACTGCCTCTTGGATATCACCATCCTCCTCCTCTACATTAGCCACTACTCCAGACAATTACTCCTTCCTTTCCATGTCTTACTTCACTTCACAGGAGATGAAGTGTGTCTTACATTGGTTTGCCAGCTGGTCAGATCCCCAGCGTGAGCGTTTCCTGCAGGACTTGGTAGCTAAGGCAGTGCCAGGCAAATTACAGCCTCTCTTAGAGGGATTGGAACAGCTTAGTGTGTCCGGAGCAGACCGACCACCACACATCTTTGATTGCCAGCTTCGACTCTGGGATCAGTGGTTCCGAAGTTGGGCTGAGGAGGAGCGCAATGAGTTTGTCAGACAACTGGAGGCCAGTGAGCCAGACTTTGTAGCAAAGTTTTATCAAGCAGTAGCTGCTACAGCTGGTAAGGACTGATAGGAGTTAGCATCATAAAAGACAATATGACTGATGGAGTTGGGTTGATAGCTTTGATGTAGGAGTGCCCAGATGAGAAGGAAATGTCTCGAGATGACATCTAGGTCTGTTTTCAGAGTTATTATTGTTGGATTTCTAGCCTATAGATTGCTACAGGTTTTAAAATCAAAGTCAGTCCAAATCATTGGCTATTATTCTGCTTCCTCCACATAATCCTAAAACTCCTTAGACTGTGTCATCTTGACTTCCTTTGCAAGCTGTCTCTGAAAAGAATTGGAATATCAGAAACCCAGATCTTCCCAGGTTTGGTCCACCAGAGGGGGTGAAGGGTAGGGGAGTAAATGGAACACTTATTATGGGAACAAGCTTCGGGCAATTAGATAGTAGGTGGGTATCAGTTCAAAGAGCTTAGCTAAATCTGGACCAGTGATCTCCTGGACCCCTATCTGGTTTGGTTTGTAAGCTAAGTGTTAGGGTATCAATGGGTCAGTTAAATGGAGGGATGAAGTAGAGATGATTACATGCCAAGCCTAAGAGCCCTGGTTCCAAAGTTTCACAGTATTTTTGGAGCCAGTAGCAAGAGTTCTTATTTCATAACTTAGCTCTACCAAGATTATGAAAACAAATGTCACATCCTATGAGATGGAAGGTTTATTTTTGTAATTCAAGAAATAATAGGTGCTGGGAATACAAAGACAAAAAAAATGGCCTTTGCCCTAGTTGGGCATACAGGTACTTGTACCAGAATAAAAGGATGCTCTCATGTAATCTAAATGATCTCTACTTTTTTTCCCTCTAGGACCTAATGTAGGATTGAACTAGAGCCCTAGTAAAGGGGGAATGGGGTTGGGTAGCCAAGGGCAAGGAGAAACTTGGGATCATAGGTATAATCCATCTTCATCTCCTTGGTGGTTCCTCCCACTTCTGTAAAGTCTTTGTTTGTGATTTAGGGTTTCATCTTTTTTTTTTTCTTCCATCTGAATGAAAATCTGAACCATGACCTAATGTCAGATTTTTTCCTCCCCACTAGTCTGTGACAGAGGAAAAGCATTCTTGTTACTCTAGGGCAGGGGTGGGGAACCTGGGGCTGCAGGTTGATCCAGAACCCATGGCAAAGTGCTCAAAAAGGAGGTCAAACCCACATCCAGAAAAGATATTAAGAACCTAATGTGTGCTTCTAAGCATTTGGGAATGTAAAGATGAAAAAAGCCTAGGGGCAGCTAGGTGGTACAGTGAGTAGGGCACCGGCCCTGGAGTCAGGAGGACCTGAGTTTAAATCTGGCCTCAGACACTTGACACACTTACTAGCTGTGTGACCTTGGGCAAATCACTTAACCCCAATTGCCCTGCCTTCCACCATCCCCCCAAAAATGTCCAAAAGTCCCAGCCCTCGTGAAACTTACATTCTTGGGGGCAGTGGGAAGGACATAATATACAAAGTCAGTAGGGGCCAAACACTAACGGGGACAGTCAGGGGAAAAGCCTCTTGTAAGAGGGGCATTAAATTGAACCTTCAAGGGACCTAGTGACAATAGGCAAAAGTGAGGGAGAACATGGTAAGCCTAGGGAAAGCTTATGAAAAAGAATATAGAAATGGGAATACAGGGTACATCACAAAGTGAGGTTGGAGCCAAATTGTAAAGGGCTTTAAATGCTAGACACAGAGTCTTGTTCTGTCCTAGAGGCAGCACTCGAAGCTTCCTAAGCAGGGGAATGATGTGGTCATACTTAATAGTCCATTTACTATTCTCAGCTCATGTTCATGATAATGTCACATTATACTTCCCTCATTCCCTCAGATAGGTTTCTTATTGATTGTGGGAGTCCTGATGAAGGATAAGAGGTTGATGGTGCAACTCGAAGGGAAGCTCGATATTTCCTGTAGGCCACAGTTCCTCCTGTACCCATCAGAATAAGTAACATGAGACTGAGGCCTATGGGCAGGATTATACCCAGATTTGGGGAAATGAGGCCTCGTGAAGCCAGCCACCTGGACATAAAGAAGGAACACTTAATGTTTATTTATAGGAATTTTCATTGTATCCACCTCCTTACCCCCAACCTAAGTCATCATCTTCATATGGAAGAGTTCTAAAATGAAATAAGTGACAACTACATTGTAGAAGACTAAGTGTCCTTTTCGACTCTAAATCCTTTGGTCTTTCATAGCAAGCACCTAAATTCCTATCATTTCAGGAAACTTTAGTATCAGAAGAAGGTCTACCCTAGTCTGAGTTGGTGGTAGATTTTGAGGTGTGGCAGGACCACTGATTCTAAAAGCAGATAGAAAAAGGTTCTGGATGATTACCTTGGGGGGGAAAAGGGATTCTAATCCCTTTGTCTTGGAAATGGAGAAATTCTGTAATTTCACCTGATTAGCAAAAGGTAATCACTGTTGGTCAGAGGCCATGTCTTCAGATAAAATTGGATATGTGTGTAGCATAGGGCCACGTGAGTGTTAAATGCTGCTCTTGTCTGGGTCCTAGGAGTGCCAAAGAGTATATTCTGAAATGGCTCCTTACCTGTTGTAGTCTGTGGTAAAGGTGGCTCCACCATAGTCCACATTGAATGGTGTGTCATTGAGGGATTGTCTCAGAGCCCTATATAGCATCTCATTTGGGGGCCCTTGACAGCCAGGAAACTCCCAGATATGCACAGTAAACACCAGATTAGAGCTTATTGATGGACTGTGGAAATGGCACCTGAATTGACATTTAGAAGAAAAATAGAATAGATGAAGGAATTTCATATTTTTCTCATATTTAGAGTATAAGTTCCTAGAAGAGTAAAGTTTAGATTTAGGCCATTTAAAAAAATGAGTATTGACAGACAAATTAGCTCCTTTGGAGAAGAGATATAGAGGTTAGATCTTGAGACCCCATCAATCCTGGCTTAGACATAGTACACCTTAAGTATTTACATGGGGATGCCTGCTCTGATCACCAGGGCCTGCAGTATAGCTTGGGTCAGTTCCTGCTGCTGCATTTTGCTCAGGTAGTAGCCTGGAGGCCAAGCTAGTCCCAGGGCCAACTGGATCAGCAAGCCTTGGTATGAAGAGCTTGTAGTTGATGGAGGAAGAGCCATGAGATCCTCATTTGCCTGGCAGAACCGGCCCCAGGGACAGAAGAGGAGGCCATAATACCCAGGGACCTGTGAGGAGGAGTAAAGATACAGGTAGAACCCTGAAGTACATGTTTCCATCCTTTATTCTAGAGGAGGGGGTCCAAACTAGAACAGAACCAATCAGGGAGCCCTTTATAAATGATGAATGTCTAAGAGATCACTCCCAATTCCTACCCACCTGAATAGCCTTCCCTGGGAAGCAGGGGACCCAGGGTGATCCTGCTGCCTGCACATAGTATGCACTTCCTTCTGTGCATCTATGTAAGTAGCAACGACCAGTGAGCTCCACCTGCTTGAAGGGCAGAACTTGAGGGAAGGGTGTGGTTCCACTCCTGAGCACCAGGACTGAAGTGAGGTTAGCAATGAAGCAGCGGCTTTTGGGATGGTAGATCTCCCCATGTGGGTTTCCTGCCACGGGAAGAGGTGCGTTTCCCTTCTTCCAGCATTCGCTCTGAAGAGGGCCAAGAGATGGGAGAGTCTGTATTCCAGTCCTGTATGTGCCTCATTTCTGACCTGCTCAAGTAAAGCTGACCTTACTCCTCACTTCCCAGGTTACTTACTTGATTCCCTAATGGCTTGTACATGCGGCAGCCTTCCAGCAGAGGGTCTGATGAGCATTGCCCCTTGTCAAAGTGCAGGTAGTGACAGCCCAGCCCACTGTGGAAAAGAGCAAGCAGTGAAACTAAGGTCAGAGGCAACCTTCTTGTCCACCAGTGTCTGAATGCGATGCACACACCTGCCAACACAGAAGAAGTCTGAGGAGCCAGATGTACAGGATGTGACCAATCCAAAGTTCAAACCAGATCCTGCTTAGAGTATTGAAAAGGAAGTTGGAAGAATGCCATAACATTCTCCTCCTCTCTCATTACCACTGTTAAATTTGGGATGACAATATTTGTGCACTGTATTTCAGGATTATGAGGCAAGCACAAGGTGTACCTGAAAGGTTTTACTTTTCTGTAGCACCTTGACTCATACTTAGCAGCACCCCTCTTCTTAGCTACCTGCAGAATATCTGATTCCTTACCCTGACCCCACACCAGTTCCTGTGCAGCACTGTGATTTACTTGGTACCAGCCAGAGTCAGCAAAGGCAGCAAGAGTGATAAGGTCAATCTGGGTCCGGTGAGCACCACCAAAGGTAGCGGTCATTACAGAGCCCTGGAGTAAACGAGCTTCCCAGTGAGAGGAAGATGGACCCTGCAAGTAGAATGCGTAAAAGGGTGTTCAGGACCTTACTCATACCTTGTTCTTCCTTCTGCAGCTCTCTTGCTTTAACTCTGCTCTCACCTCTTCTTCCAGGGGGACTCCCTCTATGGCTTCTGAGACTCCCAAGTGCCTGGCTAGGCTGTGGCTCACAGTGGGGGTGGTGAGAATCAACTGCCCCCATTCATCCCTTCTGGTGACCTGTCGTCTTGGGGAACATTTTTCTCCAACTGGTGAGCAGGTTAGGAGTAAAGGAAGAGACAGAAAGGGTAGAAAGGGTGGATTGGGGAGAAGGGGCAACATGAGAGAAACAAGGGAATTTGAGAAGTCATTCATAGGAACCTTGACATAGGAACCCACGGATTGGGATTGTAGGCATCCTCTATCCTTTCCCTTTACTCACTGCTGGGGCCTGCAGTACAGTTCCTCCATTTCTTGAAGAGTTGTCCAGAGAAGCCCAGGACATGGAACAATTCGTGTATTGTTGCCTGAAGAAGGGAAGAACAGATCCAGGGGTGGAGTGACTGGACAGGAAGACCAGGACCCTCTCCCACTTTCCAATGGCTATGTCTTCCTTGTGTACTCCTCACAGATAAAAGTACCCTTTCACCCCCAGATAAGTGACCCTCATCCTATTCTCCATTCTTGTCTCAATCTAGTCACCATGACAATGTCACTGTGGCTGTAGTGGAGGCCACTGAGGTGGTGTGTGCAGAAGATGATGGTGCCTGCAAGGGGCCGGTCTGCACCATCCAGCTGGCAGCAGGCAGCATAAGCAATGATGGAAGGCTGTGGATAAACAACACGAAAGCAGTAGTGGAAAGCAAAGCAATGTTGGGAGGTGAGGACGCAGAATGTGGGAGATGGATAAGGAGTTCTAGAATAAAGAAGGGTGAATAGGGAGACAAGGTAATTTGATTTACCCCTCACCTCACGGTGGCATTTCATAGTGTGGGCTACTTGTACGTACAAGAGGAAATCAGTGTCTGGAACTCCAGGCCCATCTGGTTGGATCAATTCTGGGGGACCTTGTTCCGGCCATAAGGAATAACCACGGAGATGGGAATCAGGAATCTGGAGAGAATAGTATATAGGAGCAGGCCCAAATTGGGAAACAGGTAAATAGGAGAAAAATCAGTAAGTTGGGGGCCAAGGAATTAAGATCAGAGGTGAAAAGGAAACTGTTGTAACTGAATTCTTGCTCTGCTACTTCAATCAGTAAACAATAAGCACTTACTATGTGCCAGACACTGCTAAGAGCTGGGGATACAAAAAGGGGCAAAAGAAAGTATCTGCCCTTAAGGAGCTTACAATCTAATTGGGGAGGCAATATGTAAACAAATATATACAAAGCAAACTAGATATTGGATAAGTAGGAAAGAGGATAACTAGGAAGTAATAGAAGAAAGGCACCAGAATTAAGAGGGGTTGAGAAAGCCTTCTAGTAAAAGGTGAGATTTTGGTTGGGAATTAATGGAAAACAGGGAAGTTAGTAGAGCAGAGGAAGGAGAGTGTTCCAGACATGGAGGAAAGCCAGAAAAAATGCCAGGAGCTGAGGAGATGGGAGTGTCTTGGCCAGGAGGCCAGTGTTACTTGATCAAAATATTGTCAGGGAGTAAGGTAAAAAGACTGGAAAGGTAGTGTGGGGATAGGATATGAAGGGTTTTGAACGCCAAATGGGATTTTGTGTTTGATATTGCAAACAATAGGAAACCACTGGAGTTTAATGAGTAGGAGACATGATCCCACCTGGGTTTTAGGAAAATCACTTTAGTGGCTGAGTGGAGGATGGATTGGAGTCAGGAGAGATTTGAGGCAGGCAGACCCACCAGCAGGCTATTGCAATAATCTAGGCATGAGGTAATGAGGGCCTGCACCAGGGTGGTGGTAGAGGAGAAAAGGGGGCGTATTTGAGAGATGTTGCCAGGGTGAAATTGACAGGCTTTAGCAACAGATTGGATATGGAGGGAGAGAGAGAGTGAGGAGTCCAGAATGACTCCTAGATTGCCAGCCAGACGGCCTGGGAAGATGGTGTTGCCCTGTATAATAATAGGGAATGTAGGGGGGTGTGGGACAGTTAAGGAGGGAATAATACCCTGGTTACGATTAGGCCCCTGCAAAATGAAGGAGTTATGCTGTGATGATCTCAAAAAGCTCTACTTGCTCTAAATCTATGATAATTATGGTCAGAGATTCAATAATTATTTGATACAAGTCACTCACCTTTACCCCCAGACAATTTTCTCCCACATAGCCAGGGTTTAGAAGGCTGCATCTGTCAAGAGAAACCCTCTGGAGTGAGCTAGAGACACTCATGGGCTTTTCTGGAGAATAATTGTTCCCACCCCCTTTATAGCACGCACTCACCTGTAGTGGCTTGGGGAATCTGGGTCCCTCCAGATAGCTTGACAATACTGTTCTGGGTCACGACTCAGAAGAAGGGGTCCTTGCACTGGTGGGACTTGGGGAGATAGAAATCAATTAGCCTTTTTTATAACAGCTTAGGATCCCTGGTCCTTCTGAGTCAATCTCTCTTCCTTGAAGCCTTCATTGCAATCCATCGTGGCTCCTTCTCCTTTTCCATCTCCTTACCTGCAAGCACCCCCTGGATCCGATGAATAGCCTCTCTCAGAACTGCATCTATCTGAGGTTCCCAATGCATCCAGTTTCTCTCAGGGTACAAAGTCTCACTTTTTAAGCTTGATCCCTTAGGGTACCAGGCCTGGATACGAATTGGGCTTGGAACACTGGAATGGGAGAGGGAACCAAAGCGTGGCTTGAGGGACAATGGGGAAACAAGTGGCCCAACAAGACTCACAGACCCTTGTGTTTCCTCATGTAGACAGCGGCCCTTAGTCCCCTTCTGGAACAGCAGCAGGAGCAGAAGTAGCAGGGAATTCCTCTCTAGGGAAGGCTGTCTTCCCCAGTAAGCCCCCTGACAGCCTTCCCTAGGCATTGGTCTCCTGCCTAGCTTCCTAGCTCAGCTCACAAACAGGGTTACTCTTTCTCATTCTCTTCTCTCTGCTTCCTTTTATTTCCCCTCTAGCCACTGACAAGGAGTTGACAAACAGATTTCTTTAGGATGTGAAGCTTGGGAAGAAGGAAGCCCCCTCCTCAGGGGACCAGGAATGGAAAGCTTGGGGGTGGGAAGGTAATTTTTCTTGAGGCCTCAGCTGAGCTTAGTAAAAGAGGTCATGCTGATTACAGCTCAGAGCCCCCTGGGTGGCAGCTGCTGTGGCTAAGTGTTGATGAAACCAGTGGTGTCAAACTCAAATAGAACCTGGGGCCACCAATCCATACACAAGCATCCTTGTTGGCAGCTGGCGGTGACTTAGTTTTAATAAAATGCAGTGTTATCTGTGTTTCCTTACATTTTTATTTATTTTGTCAAATATTTCCAAATTACATTTTAATCTGGTTCAGGCGGCACCCTGAAGTATTGTAGAGCCTTTTTTTGAAACCCTTTGGACTACGTAATAGCTTAGTGAAATCATCTTGTCTCTTAAAGCCCACAGCACTGGGAAGAGGGGTGAGGGAGGACTATAGAAACAGAGAAGCACAACAACTGGACCCAGCAGTTCCCCTGTTCCAACTGGGTCTCCAAATCAGGATGAGTAGTTTGCCTTTCCTACCTCAATTCCTTCCTTTTCTTTCCCAGGAACCCATGAGGGACATATAGAATCTGCAGTGGCTGTGGAGTCCACACTACACCTGAACAAAGAATGTCTTCTTTGATAGAACACAGCATGTGGCTATCTAGCTTTTGCCTGAAGCCCTCCAGTGAGTAGAAACCTACTAAATCCTGGGCAGTCCATTCCACTTTTGGATACCTCTAATTGTTTGGATTTTTTTCCCCTTACATCAAGCCTAATTTTTTTTTCTTACATCAAACCTAAATTCTGCAACTTCTACCCCATGCTTCTAATCCTATCTCCCGTGTAACAACATTCAGATACTTGGAGCCAGCTGGCTATCATATCCTCCCTAAATTCTTTACTCCGGGCTAAACATTCCTAGCTCTTTTTTTTTAAAACACCAATTGTTTTTGGTATGAGTTTTTATTGTTTTTTTTCTATTCTTTTTCCAGATTTTAAAATTGTTATAACATTTCTAATTGTCTCTTGAAATCATTAGCTCACATTTGGTCAATTCAAATTTTTTGGTTTTGTTTTTTTTTCTTTAGTTTACAATACTCAGTTCCACAAGTTTTTGGGTTCCAAATTTTCTCTCCCTCCTACTCCTTCCCCCATCCTCCCAAGACGGCATGTAATCCAATGTAGTTCTACATATGCCTTCACCTTGAACTTATTTACATAATAGTCCAGTTGTAATGAAGAATGATAACCAATAGAATGAATCATGAGAAAGAAGAAACAAAGCCAAAAAAAAGGAAAAAAAAAAGCAAAAAAGTTCGTCTCGATCTGCATTCAAACTCCATAATTCTTTCTCTGGGTGTGCATAGCTTTTTCCATCATGAGTCATTTGGAGCTGTCTTTGAACCTTGCATTGATGAGAGGAGTCAAGTCTATCAAAGTTAGTCCTTACATGTACTGTGGGTCTGTAATCATGTACAATCTCTTGGTTCTGCTCCCCTCACTCAGCATCAGTTCGAAGTCTGTCTGCTCCTCATTTCTTATAGCACAATAGTATTCCATTACATTCATATACCATGATTTGTTCAGCCATTCCCCAATTGATAGGCATCCCCTTGATTTCCAATTCTTTGCCACCACAAAAAGAGCTGCTATAAATATTTTTGTACATGCAGATTCCTTTCCCACTTGTATGATCTCTTTGGGATACACCTGTAGAAGGTGGGTCAAAGGGTATGCACATTTTTGTAGCCCTTTGGGCACAGTTCCAAATTGCTCTTCAGAATGGCTGGATCAGTTCACAACTCCACCAACAATGCAACAATGTTCCAATTTTCCCATATCCTCTCCAGCATTTATCATTTTCCTGTTTTGTCATGTTAGCCAATCTGACAGGAGAGATGTGGTACCTAAAGATTGTTTTGATTTGTATTTCTCTAATCAATAGTGATTTAGGGCATTTTTTCATATGCCTATAGATGTATTTAATTTCTTCCTTTGAAAACTGCCTGTTCATATCCTTTGACCATTTCTCAATCTAGGAATGACTTGTATTCCTATACATTTGGCTCAGTTCCCTGTATATTTTAGATATGAGGCCTTTATCAGAGACACTGGTTGTAAAGATTTCCTCCCAGTTTTCTGCTTCCCTCCTTATCTTGGTTGCATTGGCTTTGTTTATACAAAAACTTTTCAATTTATGCTCTCTATCTCTTGTTGTGTCATGAATTCTTCCCTTTTCCATAAATCTGACAGGTAACCTATTCCTTGCTCTCCCAAATTGCTTATAGTATTAGCCTTTATTCCTAAATCATGAATCCATTTTGACTTTATTTTGGTATATGGTGTAAGATATTGGTCTATGCCCAGTTTCTGCCTTACCATTTCCCAGTTTTCCCAGCAGTTTTTGTGAAATAGTGAATTCTTAGCCCAGAAGCTGGATTCTTTGCATTTATCAAAGAGTAGATTGCTATAGTCATTGACTACTGCGTCTTGTGTACCTGACCTATTCCACTGATCCACCACTCTGTTTGTTAGCCCGTACCAAGTAATTTTGATGACTGCTGCTTTATATTACAGTTTAATATCTGGTATGGCTAGGCCACCTTCCCTAGCATTTCTTTTCATTAATTCCCTTGATATTCTGGACCTTTTGTTCTTCCAGATGAATTTTGTTATTATTTTATCTGGCTCTGTAAAATAATTTTTTGGTAGTTTGATTGGTATGGCACTGAATAAATAAATTAATTTAGGTAAAATTGTCATTTTTATTATATTAGGCTCGGCCTAACCATGAGTAACTGATGTTTTTCTGTTTATTTAGATCTGACTTTATTTGTGTGAAAAGTGTTTCTGCATTGGTAACTCAGGTGGGGCCAGTGAAGGGAGGTCTGATTATATCTTCGCTCCCAAGTAGGTGCTACTAGGTGCTAAGTCAGTGTGGGTGTGAAGCACCCAGGGTCCTAAGGGGAGTTGCTTAGACCAGAGCCAGTAGTAAGAGCTTAAGTTCTGGTAGCTCAGATGACGGTTGTTGGAGGCTAAAGAGTGCATAAAAAGGGAAGACAGAGTTATTTGCTTAGGGTCATCACTCTTGGAAGAGTGCTGATGTGGAGACTCTGGGCACCTGTAGTTAAGAGCCCTCCAGCTTGTAAATCTGGATGTTGGGACTTTGTTAAACTCTGTTAACTATGAGATTTGAATCAGACAAGATCTGTCTGTTGATGTTTGTAATTTGTGTTTGCTCTGAAGTTCAGGGTGCTGGCTTTTTTCCCTGAACTAAGTGAATGATATTCGTATGCTGGACCCCTTAATGTTCCTTTCCTTAGTAAAGCAGATCAAAAGAACCCGGGCTTGCAGCATTCTTGTTGTTGGGCTCGTGTTGGTTTTTCATCCCCACAGCAGCTGCTACCTGAATTGTTGCAACAGTTTCATAATTGTGTTCATATAGGCCTTGGGTTTGTCTTGGCAGGTAGACTCCTAAATATTTTATAGTGTCTACAGTAACTTTGAATGGAATTTCTCTTTCTATCTCTTGCTGTTGGGCTTTGTTAGTAATATATAGGAATGCTGAGGATTTATGTGGGTTTATTTTATATCCTGCAACTTTGCTAAAGTTGTTTATTGTTTCAAGTAGTTTTTTACTTGATTCTCTAGGATTCTCTAAGTAAATCACATCATCTGCAAAGAGTGATAACTTAGTTTCTTCTTTGCCCATTCTAATTCCTTCAATTTCTTTTTCTTCTCTTATTGCTAAAGCTAACATTTCTAGTACCAAATTGAATAATAGGGGTGATAATGGACATCCTTGTTGCATCTAGCTTATCCGCATTACATGTAATGCTTGCTGATGGTTTTAGGTAGATGCTACTCATAATTTTATGGAAGACTCCATTTATTCCTATGCTTTCTAATGTTTTTAATAGGAAAATATTCCTAGTTCTTTCAAACTCTCCAGTGAAGTGAATGTCCATACATTCTGCCTCTCTTAACACACTCTAACTTTGAACCGCTTTCTTAGCCACCACATCACATTGCTGAATTGTATGGTTTGTATAGTCAGCAATTTCATTCAATAAACATCTGCTGTGTCTGTGACTTCTGGCCCCACCTCTGACACATGCATGTTGTATATATGGGGGGAGGTTACTTAACTCTTCAGTTCTGTCCCCTCCCCCAGCTCTCTAAGATCTCACATTGCAGACCAGTTGCTGACCTGTCTTGGTAAAGGGAGTTTTCTCACCTGGAGATCCCAACACAGATGAAATCACAGGTACAAACAAACAAAAAATGCGTGTGTATGCACACACACATGCACTGTTTATATTCTACTCAGGGATGCATCATATAAGTACATGCAAAGTTTATACAAAAATAATATCTGATATCCAAACCTTCCAGTCTTTCTTAAACTCCTGGAGGAGTTGTAAGGAGACAGGGGTAGGAAGATAATGGAGGCTGATTCAGTAAGACCCAAGGATAGATCTCATATAATCAGTGGGAACTTAGGACAGATAAATTGGTCAAGTGTTCCATTTTTTCTTCATACCTCTTTCATGAAATCCTTCTGACTAGTCTGCAAGGACCTCTTTCTTCTCTGAACTATCTATTGCCTTTTTAGCATGTACTGCACCAGTGGGCATTTGGTTGCATTCTGTCTGGTACTGCTTTTTAACCTCCTGTGGAGACAGCTTTGTATTAGTATGAGAAAAAACAGACTAGTTTCAGATGCCCTGGTGTTCAGTTTAACAAATATTTGGTTTCCCTACTTGAGATGACCTACATTCTATTGGGGGGAAGCAACAAGTACATATAAAAACATATATAGAATAAGTATAAAGTTAATAAATGCATACAGAGTAATTAAATGCAATGTAGTTTGGTACGGAGGGTGTTAGAAGTTGGGGGGATCAGGAACAGCTTCATAGTGCCTGATGCTACATCTTAAAGGAAGAGATACAGAGGCAGAGGTAAAATGGGAGTACATAAATGTGTTATATATTACTTAGTACAAGTTAAAATGTGCTGAGTATGTGTGGCACCCCTTCTGGGCTCACTCATAATGGCAGTTTGACACCCCAGAGGCCGATGACTATTGCACCCCTCAGGATTTTGAGGTAATCCTGAGCATTAGGGCTTCTAATACTCTTGATGATGAGCTCCCACCTGTGGTGCTTCCTCCATATCAATCAATCAGTCGATAATGATTAGCTTTTCCAGAAGGGATATTTACAGATTGCTTGCTGTCTTGAGGAAGGAGGAGGGAAGGTAGGGAGGGAGAAAAATTTGGAACTCAAAATCTTACAAGAATGAATATTGAAAACTATTTTTACATGTAATTAGAAAAATACTATTAAGAAAAAAGTAAAATATAAATAAGTTGCTTATATAGCAAAAAAAAAAAAAAGGCATATTTTACTAAGAAGTTATAGCAAGGAAAGAAGTTAACCAAAAACACCTCTCTAGCCAGGGGCTCACCCTCCCCTTGCTTATGTGACAAGGTTTTTAGGAAGAGTGGGCTCACAAGCTTGAAGCACAAGGATAGTCAGGCACACCTACAGAGAATATGTGGGATTCGGGAATGCCTTGAGACTCCTGACCCTGGGAGTCCTTTTTCCCCTTTGCAAAATATTCTCCATATTCACTTCAGGGCAAAGCACCAGTGAGGGACTAGTTATTTCCCTTCCTTAGCTGGGCTACTTCCTTGAAGGACTTGAGGTCTCAGCTGATAGGTCATTCCATTGCTTGGATGGGTCAAACAGGTCACCCAAGTTGTTTTGTTGGCTCCTCCCTGCACTCAGCTATTTCTGCTACTGGCTCTGGTGGTCTCTGTTATTACTGACTGTTTGCTAAGGATACCTCTGGTGGCTCCTCTGACCTTTCAAAGCTTTGGAGGTAGTCACCTGCTCAGTTCTTTATCTAGATACCTTGCCCAAGACCAAAGAAGAATAAACACAAAAAGAAACAAGGACCATGTACTTAGGAATGTATAGCAAGGGGGTGGAGGGGGGAGGTAGGGAGGAAGCTTCTAGCTTCTCTTCAAGTTACCCTGAGGTTCACACCAATTTTTGGATCACTAGGCACTATGGGAGGAAAAGTTAAAAAAAAAAAGCTAAAGGAGGGGCAGATAGATTTTTATTTATTTATTTTTGTATTTGAACTTAGTTCCAGCTCCTCAGCCAATCAGAAAACTCATCACCAGCCAGCAGCAGTCATGACCCTAACTCCTCCTCCCTGCTTTTCCTGATGGACAGAAGTAGACTCAGTAAGCCTCCATGTGTTGGGTTGGAACAATGCAGGTAATATTACTTATGCTCTATATAACCCACTAGGAAGGGTGAGTGAAAGCATGCTCAGAGGACGGGTCCCTCATTGAGTAGTCCTCCCCTTACATGTATAGAGAGACATTCTAGTATAACAGTATGAAGAATCTGAGGAGGAACTTTTTGGCTGAGGGGGTCTGAGGAAGCTTCATGGAGAAGGTGGTACCTGAACTGTGCCTTGAAAGATTTCATTAAGGAGGAAATGTGGCAGAGACTATTATATTCTGTGTCTGGAATGTATTTCCTCCTCCTATCTCTCAGAATTCCTTGTTTCCTTTGAAACTTTGCACAATCTCCAAGATTTTCCCATTTGCTAGAACCTTTCCCTTCTCCCCCATTTATTTTGCATGAATTCTGTATTTATTTGTGTACACCTATCTTGCTGAGCAGCTGGTGGTGCAGTGGGTAGGGCATTGGGCCTAGAGTCAGGAAGACTGGACTTCAAAACCAGCCTCATTGTGTGACCCCAAGACAAGTCATGTAACCCTGTTTGCCCCAGTTTCTTCATCTGTAAAATGAGCTGGAGAAGAAAATGGCAAACTAGTTCAGTATTTTTGCCAACAAAACCCCAAATGGGGTCATGAAGAGTATGATGGGAATGAAATAGCTAAACAACATCTCCCTCTCGCTAGGTAGCCCATAAATGCCTAGAGGACAGAGACGTTCTTTTTGTTTTTGTTTTGTTTTTTTGCATCCCTAACTGGTAGAACATGCCTGGCTCTTAGCAGATGTATAATAAATGTGGTCAGTTGATCGATTACAGGCTTTAGGGAGGGAATGAGCTCTGGGGAAAGTTAGGATAAGAAGAGCCAGAGAAACCAAGAATGGGTTAGCTTGGATGAACCATTAAGTGGGTGAAAAGGAATAGTATGTGATAATGATGGAATTACAAAATCTTAGAGTCAGAGGAACCTCACCGATAATTTAATCTAGCCAATCAGAATCTGACCCAGATTGTTTTCTAAAACTACCCAAACAAGGGGTGGTCTATCCTTTGAAGGCTTCTGATAAGGGGAAACTCACTACCCACTGAAGCAAATCATTCTGCTTTCTTTCTTTTTTGTAGCTCTAATAATTGAGAATTGTTTTTGTGTTTTACACTGTTTCAAACTCCAATAGAGACCAATCCCTGCAGAATTGTATATTGATTTAGGAAACCACAAATTAACATTATATATGTTTCATTAAGTGGGCAGGTAGATGGAGTAGTGGATAGAGCTGGGCCTGGAGTCCGGAAGACCTGAGTTTAAATCCTCAATTTTAATCCTGAGTTTAAATCCTTACTAGTTGTAGGACCCTGGGCAAGTCACTTAACCATGTTTGCCTCGGTTTCCTCATCTATAAAATGAGCTGGAGAAGGAAATAGTAAACCACTCCAATATCTTTGCCAAGAAAACCCCAAAAGGGGTGGACGTGACTGAGCAACAACATGTTCTATTGTATTTTTATTTATTTTGTTAAACATTTCCCAGTTACATTTTAACCTGGTTGCAGCGCACCCTGAAGTTTTGCAGGGGCCTTGTGTCCAGAAAGCTGAGAATTTGACAACAATACTTTTATACTATTATGGGAAATTTTGATTTACTCTTATTATTCAGGACTTGGGGCCATTCCTTCTGCAAATTTTGGTTAACTAAAAGTCTGTTAACTTCACCGACCAAAACCTGTCCCATGAAATGTGAAAATTTACTCAGAACCTTAAACATTCCTTAGCTAAGTAGCCAGAGGAAAATCTCAACTGTCCCTGATGCCTTGGCAACACGTAAATCTTCCTCCTGAATGAGCTTATTTGTGAGCCCGCTAAATGTAGTTTAATCTGTAACCTGACTTAGATTACCTATAGAGTTTGTTTGATGAGGTTTGTTCAACATTGATGACATTAAAGGAAGTATGGGATTATGGATCTAGCTTCTCTTTAACTTTTATGGCCTGAGAGGAATGTACAAGATTTCAGTATATAAAAGAATTGTATCTTTGCCACTGCTGTAATTTTGTCTATGACCTTGTTAGTGTCCTAATCAAGGTTCAGTTTTTTCTCAGCTTCAGCTTAATAATAGAATGTAGATTTTTAACCTCTGTAATTCCTACATTATGGTAAATGTATACTTGGTACCAGTTACCTACCACATGAACTCAGAGAGGAGATACTTCTCCCATAACAATGTCAAAAGTAAATTTGGGGGGCGGAGCCAAGATGGAGGCTGGAAAGCAGGGACTAGCATGAGCTCCCTGCCAAGTCCCTCCAAAAACCTACAAAAAATGGCTGTGAACCAATTCTAGAACTGCAGAACCCACAAAAGAGCAGAGGGAAGCAGGGCTCCAGCCCAGGACAGCCTGGATGGTTGCTGGGTGAGGTCTTTCATGCACGGAGCTGGGAGTGGAGCAGAGCCCAGCGTGGGAGGCAGCAGGACCAGCCAGACCAGGAGCTAGGCAGAACAGGCCCTATCACCCTGAATCAGTGAGCTGTGGCAGTTACCAGACTTCTCAACCCACAAACACCAAAGACAACAGAGAAGGTTAGTGGGAAAAGCTGCTGGGATCAGAGTGAAAGAAGGAGTTTGCCGTTAGGCCACCGCCCCGAGGGCAGCAGAGGTGGGGCAGCTACAGAACTACAGCTGCAGTTGCTTCTGGCCCCAGGCCCACCTGGTGGGAGGAATTAAGTGGCAGATCAGAGCAGGAGTGAAGAGCCTGCGGAAGATCTAAGTCCAGTCTGGGTTGGGGGTTCTTGGGGAAGGAGGAGTGCTGGTGTGGCAGAGCTGGCGCATCCCCCCAAGCTTGGAGCATAGTACTCTTTACTCTACAAGCAGTCATACCCCACTGAAAAACTCAAGGGTCAAGTAAGTTGGCTGGGAACATGGCCAGGCAGCAAAAACGCACTCAGATTCAGTCTCAGACTTTGGAATCTTTCTTTGGTGGCAAAGAAGACCAAAACATACAGCCAGAAGAAGTCAACAAAGTCAAAGAGCCTACAACAAAAGCCTCCAAGAAAAAACATGAACTGGTCTCAGGCCATGGAAGAGCTCAAAAAGGATTTGGTAAAGCAAGTTAGAGAAGTAGAGGAAAAATTAGGAAGAGAAATGAGAAGGATGCGAGAAAACCATGAAAAACAAGTCAATGACTTGCTAAAGGAGACCCAAAAAAATACTGAAAAATGTACTGAAGAAAACAACACCTTAAAAAATAGACTAACTCAAATGGCAAAAGAGCTCCAAAAAGCCAATGAGGAGAATGCCTTGAAAGGCAGAATTAACCAAATGGAAAAGGAGGTCCAAAAGACCACTGAAGAAAATACTACCTTAAAAATGAGATTGGAGCAAGTGGAAGCTAGTGACTTGTTGAGAAATAAAGATATTATAAAACAGAACCAAAGGAATGAAAAAGTGGAAGACAATGTGAAATATCTCCTTGGAAAAACCACTGACCTGGAAAATAGATCCAGGAGAGATAATTTAAAAATTATTGGACTACCTGAAAGCCATGATGAAAAAAAGAGCCTAGATATCATCTTTCAAGAAATGATCAAGGAGAACTGCCCTGATATTCTAGAGGCACAGGGCAAAATAGAAATTGAAAGAATCCATCGATCACCTCCTCAAATAGATCCCAAAAAGAAATCTCCTAGGAATATTGTCGCCAAATTCCAGAGCTCCCAGATCAAGGAGAAAATACTGCAAGTAGCCAGAAAGAAACAATTTTGAGTATTGTGGAAACACAATCAGAATAACCCAAGATCTAGCAGCTTCTACATTAAGAGATCGAAGGGCTTGGAATACGATATTCCGGAGGTCAATGGAGCTAGGATTAAAACCAAGAATCACCTGCCCAGCAAAACTGAGTATCATGCTCCAAGGCAAAATATGGACTTTCAATAAAATAGAGAACTTTCAAGCTTTCTCAGTGAAAAGACCAGAACTGAATAGAAAATTTGACTTTCAAACACAAAAATCAAGAGAAGCATGAAAAGGTAATCAAGAAAAAGAACAAGAAAAAGAAATTGCAAGGGACTTACTAAAGTTGAACCGTTTTGTTTACATTCCTACATGGAAAGATGATGTGTATGATTCGTGAGACCTCAGTATTAAGGTAGCTGAAGGGAATATGCATATATATACACATATATATGTGTTTATGTATATATATGTATATGTAAGTGTGTATGTATGTATATACGTATGTGTATATATATATATAGAGAGAGAGAGAGAGAGCGGGCACAGGGTGAGTTGAAGATGAAGGGAAGATATCTAAAAGAAATAAAACCAAATTAAGGGATGAGAGAGGAATATATTGAGAGAAGGAGATAGGGAGAGATAGAATGGGGTAAATTATCTCACATAAAAGTGGCAAGAAAAAGCAGTTCTGTAGGAAGAGAAAAGAAGGCAGGTGAGGGGGAATGAGTGAATTTGACCTGAGGAGGGAATACCATACATACTCAATTGGATATCTTACCCCACAGGAAAGAAGGAGGAAGAAGATTTAAAAAAGGGGGGATGATAGAAGGGAGGGCAGATGAGGGTGGAGGTAATCAAAAACAAACACTTTTGAAAAGGGACAGGGTCAAGGGAGAAAATTCAATAAAGGGGGATAGGTTAGGAAGGAGCAAAATATAGTTAGTCTTTCACAACATGAGTATTGTGGAAGGGTTATATGTAATGATACGCATGTGGCCTATGTTGAATTGCTTGACTTCTTAGTGAGGGTGGATGGGAAGGGAAGAGGGGAGAGAATTTGGAACTCAAAGTTTTAAAAACAGATGTTCAAAAACAACAAAAAAAAAGTTTTTGCATGCAACTATAAAATAAGATACCCAGGCAATGGGGCATAGAAATTTATCTTGCCCTACAAGAAAGGAAGGGAAAAGGGGATGGGAGGGGAGTGGGGTGACAGAAGGGAGGGCTGACTGGGGAACAGGGCAACCAGAATATATGCCATCTTGGAGTGGGGGAGGGTAGAAATGGGGAGAAAATTTGTAATTCAAACTCTTGTGAAAATCAATGCTGAAAACTAAATATATTAAATAAAAAAAATTTTAAAAAAAGTAAATCTGCCCCTGTGTACCCTTGAAGAAGGAAATAAGCATTTACTAAGCGCCTCCCATGTGGCAGGCACTGTGCTCAGTGCTTGACAAATAGTGTCTCACAACTCTTGGAGAGAGGTGTAATTATTATAGGTGTTGTTGTTATTATCCTCATTTTGCAGGTGAAACAGAGGCAAAAAAGAGATTAAATGACTTCCCCAGGGTCATATAGCTAGGAGTTGTCTGAGGCTGGATTTGAACTCCTGACTTCAGGTCCAGAACTTTATCCACTGTGCCATTTAGCTACCTGCCTCCTTTCACCCATAGCTCCTAATTTTTCTCTCTGGGGCCTTGAAGGATGTTCATAGCATAGCATAGCCCTTCTTAGATACTTAAAGAAAGCTACAACCTGCCCTGCTAAATCTCTTCTTTTCTAAGCTAAACATTCCCACTTCCCATCATCAGACCATCTTGGTACCTCCCTCTGGGTCCTTCTTAAAGGTGGTACCCTCAACAACAAGTCGCATAACCAGTCACTAAGAATGTATTCATTTTATAAAACGTTTCTTCTTACAATAACCCTGTGAGGCAGGGAGCAAAAGAACTACCCAGCATATCCCAGTGTCTGACCAGAGGGATCATCACCTCCTCTGCCCTTCAATGCAATGGTGCTGTGGACAGACCACATGGGCTTTAAAGTTTGAAAAAGAACCAGGCTTCGGATCCTGGCTTCATCACTTACTATCTGTGTGACCTGGGGCAAGTCTTGTTGTCAGTCTGGGCCTTAGTTTCTTCCTCTAAAACCAGGGGGTTATAATTGATGGCTTCTGACGTCCCTTCCAGCTCTAGACCTGATGTCCTGTAATAATATACCTTAAGATCACCTTAGCTTTAGGTTTGATCCAGATTAGAGAGGGCCTTAAATGTCATAGTCATTTCATTTAGTCATTTGGATTAAATGTTTGAGTATAGGAGTGATGTGCTCAGATTTGTATCATACAGAGTACTCTAGGAGCAGAGTGAAGGATGGGTTAAAGACTTAGGGAGAGATTGAAGACAAATTAGAAGGTTGTACATACAGGTTCCTTTCCAACTTCTGCCTCAGTTTCCTCATCTGTAAAAATGGAGATCATAATAGTACCCGCTTCCCAGGGTTGTTGTGAGGATAAAATAAGATAATATTTGTAAAGTTTGCTTTGCAAACTTTAAAGCACTATGTAATGCTAACTATTTTGATTATACCTTTATAATAATAGTATATAGCAGGCCAGGGACTATTTAATTTTTGTCTCTGCATGGTGCCTGGGACATAGACACTTAATAATGCTTGATTATTGATTGATTGGGAGAGGTGGGAAAGATAGGAGATTATGGTCAGAAAAGGGAATTTCAGAGCAATTGGTGGAGAGGGGATGGTGAGGTCTACGATGTGACCACCTTGGGGAGTAACTGAAGTAGATGGGAGGGGGGAGTCTTAGGAGTTGAGAAGTTCAAGGAATTCTGAGGATGGAGTCATCTATGAAGAAGGGTCATCAATGTGAATATTGAAAGGATGGAGAGGAAGATTCTGAACTATGTGCTAGAGTCATGGTGTCAGTGTCCAGGATGTCAGTAGATAACAGAGACAAAGATCTGGAGAGGGTAACATGAGGTTGGATAGCATATAAAATTCAACAGAGAAGTAGTTGAGTGGCATTTTACCCTATTCTTATTTCCCAAGCGTGCCCCTGTGGAATCAGGTTGGTTTGGCCTAGCTTGGAAAGATGGACTGATTTCTGCCTTAATGAAGCCTATATCTGGCTTCCTTCCTTCAGATTCTCAGCCCTGGTGGTTGCCTTTCATTGTAGCTTTGTGAGGCTCTGCTGCCCTCTTAAGTCCTTCTAGAGGAATGGCCAGAGGAGCTAAGGGTCTTGATGTCAGTGGGGGAGGAGCTGGAAGGGCAACCGGAAACTGGCACTAGAGGAATGAGATGCGGTGAGGGAAGGAAGTAGTTGAAAAGGATACCGTTGGTTGAGGTGGTTGAAGTGAGGTAGATTGAATGGAAAAGTGAAGTGAGCAGAAAGGGGCAAGGTGAAGAAAGGAGGAAGGAGATAACAAATTACAGGGTTGTATGAGGAAGAAAAAAATAAGGTAAGGAGAATTAGGGAAAGAAAGAGAAAGATTGGAACAGTTTTGGAAAGAAGAATTATAAACTTTTAGAAACCATATGGAAGATTGCAACAAATCACTAACAAGAAGAGAGATGCAAAATCAAAACAACTCTGAGGTTTGACCTCACACCCTGCAAATTGGTAAAGACCACAGAAATTGGGGTTAGTTAACGTTGGAAGGGCTGAAGAGAGATAGACAAAAATAATATATTGTTGGTGGGGCTGTGGATTGGCCCACATTCTGGAAAGCAATTTGGAATTATGCTAAACACATTACTCAGATATCTATACCCTTTGACCCAGAAATCCCTGTTAGGTATATAACCCTAGAA
Organism: Trichosurus vulpecula; assembly: GCF_011100635.1. Classification (NCBI taxonomy): domain Eukaryota; kingdom Metazoa; phylum Chordata; class Mammalia; order Diprotodontia; family Phalangeridae; genus Trichosurus; species Trichosurus vulpecula. The sequence goes on along the minus strand of NC_050580.1, from coordinate 177,360,666 downwards.
GGTTAAAGGCAAAGAAAATTTCCTTATGCATTCAGACTAAGAGTTATGGAATTTGAGCGATGTAAGGGACCACAGGGACCATATTGCCTAACTGATACCAGAAAGGAAAATCTCCTGTCATAATATACTAGAAAAATAGGTCTTCCAGCCTCTTTCTGAAGATCTCCAATTATAGGGAGGCAGAGGCAGCCCATTCCATTTACAGATAATTCTAATTGTTAGGAAGTTTTTCTTGATATGAAGACAAATGTGCCTCTTTGCTCCTGTTCATTGGCTCCTGGTTCTGCCTGTCCCAGCTTTCGTGGTCATGATTATTTGCCTAATAGAGGCAGCTAAGTGGTTTTGTGGATAACCTAGCCTAGTGCTAGCCTAGGAGTCAGGAAGACTTCAGATCAAATCTAGCCTCAGATACTTAATAGCCATATGACCCTGGGCAAGCCACATAACTGCTATTTGCCTCAGTTTCCTCATCTGTAAAATGTTGATAATACTACCTATCTCACAGCATTTTGAGAAAAAAGGGACATAATACAAGTAAAATTGTTTGCAAAACTTTCAATGCTATTATGTCTGCTATGGTTATTCTCAATAGTCAAATATTCTCAGCCATATGAAATTCCCTTATACTTTCAGCTGGATACTACTGTCTCCTCCTCATTGGCACTGCTTTCTTCTATGATTATATGCCTATGTTCTACACTAGGGGAAGCTGCTGTTCCTGTAACTGCAGTTGGCTTGTAGATGTCAGTTGTGCTTTGAGATCTCTGAAGAAAGCTGTATCCCCTAAAGTTCCTCTTGAGCTTCCATTTCTTGACCTCCATAAAATCGGGGAATTGGGCTAAGTGATCTCTAAGACCCCTCCCAGCTCTGAAATCTGATGACTTAACGTCTCTTCTTACATACATCGAGAGTACTTTGAGAAAAAGATCCAGCCCATACATACCCACTTACCAATCTTCTCATTATATAGTGGGGGAGATATAGCTCACTCACTGACCATCACATGTTTCTATTTTAAAAGAGTAAGAGGTGGAGCACAGTTGAAGCATGAAATTGTACTTTGGTAGCAGAAAGCTCGGGAACAGACCCATACCAGCTGCTAGATTCTTCCTCTTACCTGTCTCTGCATTTTTGCAGTTTGGGGGAGAAGAGGAGAGAGAAAGACTGTGCAGGATATTGTATATTTCCTGCATTTTTTTCTCTGACACAACTGCAGATAGCCTTTTGTTGGGGGAGGGGTAAGTAAAGCCAAAGTAGACACCTGTCAATTTAGAAATGGCTAATCAAATTGTGGTACAGGAATGGAATGGAATGTTATTGTACTGTGAGAAACAATGAATACGAAGAATTCGTAGAAGCATGAGAAAACTGATATGAACTAAATCAGAACAAAGTAAGCAATGTCAAGAAAATATTAGGCAACAACTACAACAGGTAAATGGAAAGAGTAGCAGAAATTGAACCAAGCCCTAATCATAATGACAGAGCTCTGAGAATGCATCTCCCTCCTTTTTTTTTTCCAAGGCAAGGAACTATAGGCGTGGAACAATGCTTCTACTGTAGGTCTTGGCTAATATGTTGGTTGGTTTTGCTGTGCTACTTTTCTTTCTTTTCTTATTCTTTATTACTAGAGATGGGTCACCAGCAATACCACTAGGGGGTCTGTATACCAAAGAGATCAAAGAAAAAGGAAAAGGACCTTTAGGTACAAAAATATTTATAGCAGCTCTTTTTGTGGTGGCCAAGAATTGGACACTAAGGGGAGGCCCATCAACTGAAGATTGGCTGAATAAATTGTGATGTATGAATGTGTTGGGATATTATTGTGCTGCAAGAAATGATGAAGGGGATGGTTTCAGGAAGACCTGGGTGTATGAGGTGATGTAAAGTGAAGTGAGCAGAACCAGGAGAACATTGTACATAGTGATAATGATATGAGGATAATCAGTTGTGAAAGCTATTCTGATCAATATAGTTCCAAAGGACTTGTAATGAAAAATACCATCACCTCCAGAGAGAGAATGAATAGACTGAGAGCAAATTGAAGCAGATTGTTTTCACTTTCTTTATTTTTCTTGCCCTTTTTTTCTTTATGATATGGCTAATGTAGAATATATTTTGCATGGCTTGCACCACATGTATAATGTGTATCATATTTGTTTGCCTTCTCTGTGGGTGGGGGAGGAGTGGAGGAAGGGAGAGAATTTGGAATTCAAAAGAAAAAAAGAATTTTATAATAAAATAATTTTCAAAAATATCAAAAACAACTCAGAGATAGGTCCCTAGTGGGGGAGGGGAAAGGGATATAATGGGAAATAAAGAGGCTATAAAAACAAAAAGATCAATAAACATTAAAATTTTAAAAATATGAGGATCAAGCTTAGCCCTGGAAAAGAGCTGAAAAAACGCATGGTTCTCCCTTGTTTGCATAGCTGGGGGAATACTGCATCTTGTTAGGTTTGGTGGGTATGCCCCTTAGTTTTGCTGAATTGCTTTCTGTCTCCCTCTTTTTAAATTTTTGTTAGAAAGAATGGTTCTCTAGCGTAGGACCGGGAGGAGGGATATATCCCAAGGGTAGGAGCTAGACTTGTTATTGGTGTAGGGAACTTCGGGTAAGGAAAATCCCTCCACCAATGCACGTTAGCATTGCAACTTTTTTTCGTGTATAGTTACCAGAGAAGTTAAGTGATTTGCCCAGGGTCACGTAGCCAATGTGTCAGAGGCAGAACTCTAACCCAAGTCTTCCTGCCTTTGAGCTTACTCTATGAATAAAAAATGGACTTAAAAAGAGAAAAGAGTAGATAGAATAGAGAGGGGGCAGGATGGTGAGAGGAGGAGGAACCTGGAGTAACAAGACAAAGATGGGAGAAAGGGAGTGGGCTGAGACAAAGAGTGAGTGAAGGGATATGATGAAGTCAGAAGATTGGCTGAAAAGAGAAGATAAGGGATAGGAGAGAATATGAGGGGTAAGAAGAAAGAATGACAATAGATCCAGATGGCGATGGTGAAGAAAACAAAAGCGGATGAGAAAAGAAGAGGTAGGGTATGAGAAGAGAAGATGGAGGTGAGGAGGGAAAATGAAGGTGAGGAGACCAGGTACAATGAGATGAGACAATGGAAGTGAGGAAAGAAATGGGATGAGGAGAGAGGGTGGAGGTGAGCAGGGAGGCTGAAGAGAGAAGGAATGGAGGTGAGAAGAGAACACCCTCATCACTTCTTGCTTGGACTACTGCAATAACCTCTACACTGGTCTCCCTAATTCCAGTCTCTCCTCTTTCCCCTTTCTGTAGTTGCCATGCTTAAAATACAAATCTGTCCACATCGCTACCCTACTCAAAAATCGCCTGTAACAGAATATAAAATCTTCCATAATCTAGCACCTACCTACCTTTCCAGCCTTATTTCATGTTACTCCTATTCACACATTCTCTATTCTGGTGCAAAATGACTGCTCTTTATTCACTGAAGACCTTCTTTTCCCCACCTCTTTGTCTTTCCACGGTAAGTCCCCCGTGTCTGACATGCCATCTCCTCCTAATCTCTCCTTCATAAAATCCCCAACCTCCTTCATAGCGCATCTCCATTGCTATTCCCTACATAGGGCTTCTCCTGGTCACCCCAGTTGCTAGTGCCCTTCTTTTCTTGACACTTTTTATGTACTTTATATCTCCTTGTCTGTGCACATGTCATGCCTACCTATTGGGATGTAAGCTCCTCGAAGGCAGGCATCATTCTGGTCACATCCCCAGAGCCCAGCAGAGTGCCATATACACAGTAGGTGGTTATTTACAAGTATGTATTAACTTGAGGAGAAAAGGAATTAGGAGGGGTTGGCAGGGAGTGGAGAAAGCACAAATGGTGGGAAAAGAAGGTGGGGATGAGGAAAAGAATGGTGAATGCAGAGAAGGTGGGGGAGCAAGGATTGGAGATGGATGTGTAAAGTAAAATCATGAGATGTGAGGAGGGAAGATGGAGCCAAAGGAATTGAGGAATATGAAGTTCAAGGAACTATGAAGGCAGGATGGATGAGAGAAAAGGGGAAGGTTAAGGAAAAGGAATGGATGTGATGGAGAGACCAGAGGTAAGACAAGAAGACAGGGATTAGGAGAGAAGATGAGGGTGACAGAGGATGGGAGTGTTAGGAGAAAGGGTAGGAGTGACCGTGAGGAGAAGGTTCGAAGCAGAGAGAGTGGGGTAAGGATAAATGGGGTATGAACAGAGAGGATCCAGTGAGGAGTGAGTGCCTCAGGGTTGTAGTTGGGAAGGGGTCTTTGGACTCAGACCGGGTAAGGGCCTTCTGAAGCTTGAGTCAACTTTTCGGAGACCTATGCTTCTTGTGGTCATGGCTGTTTGTGAGGTTTGTGGGCTGGACAGGTGGGTGGAGCCATAGCTTATCTCTCTGGGACAGTCCTAACCTCAGATGGTGACAGAGCAGGAGCCAACCGGGGGTTTTGCAAACCGTCCCGATTGCAGCAGGGTCGGGTGGCCTGGCCAGGAGTGACAGGACTAGGGGACCAGTGTAAGGGTGGAGCAATGACTCTATAGATAATAGGGGCCTGTGGAATGCAAAGCCTTCAGAAGAGGGACCTCATTTGTGGGAGAGAGGAGGGGAGAGAGCCAACACCTTATTGGAAAGTAAAGGGGTTCCTATTCAATATCCAAGGTCTAGTATTGTATGACATTGTTCTATGGGTCAGTTTCAGCCCCATTTCTGCTTAAAAGTGGTGGAAAGAGATCTGGAGTGGGTCTTTGGTGCTATGCATCTCAAGAGTTTTCATCTCTTCAAAACTGTCTTTGTTCTAGATACAGGTCCATGGATCAGCATTCTAGGACCTTGACATTGGCCCCTGGAGCCAGAACTGAGAGCCCCATCTGGTTTTCTTATCCTTTAGTATTCCCAAGTGATGTAGTCCCTTTCATGCCCAAGATCAGTGCAGCTTCCCTTGAGGAAGGTCAATTATATGATCATAGAATGTCAGCTCTGGAAGATGATTTAATCCAATTCCTGCCCCCACTGATTTTATAGATGAGGATAATGAGTCCTAGAAAGGTGAAGTAGTTTACTGAGGGGGGTCACAGTTAAGTGGCTGAACTGTTAATAGAATCAAAGGCTTATTGTTGTTCAATCATTTAGTTATATCCAACTCTTTGTGACTCCTTTTGGGATTTTCTTGGCAAAGATACTGGAGTGATTTGCCATTTCTTTCTCTAGTGGATTAATGCAAACAAGGATAAGTGACTTGCCCAGGGTCATACACCTAGTAAGTGTCTGAGGATGGATTTGAACTCAGGTCTTTCTGACTCTAGGCCCAGCACTCTATCCACTGAGCCATCTAACTGCCTCCTAACTGAAGTCTACTGACATTCAATTAAGCATTCTTTCCACTACACTATAAAGTCTCTCTTTGACTGCCTTCCAACAAGATTGAGCCTTCTCTCCCCTTCCCCAGTGCTCCTCTCAGAACTCCCGATGCTAGCAGAACCCAATCAAAGGGTCATAGGATAACATATCTAGAACTAGAAAGGATGTTAAAGGCCACCAAGTCCAACAGATGAGGAAACTGAAACAAACGGAGGTTAAGTGACTTGCTCAGGGTCACACAACTAGTAACCATGAGACTAGACATAGACATAGGCATAGATATGTGCAGTAGTGTTATGCTAGTTGGCTCGTTAAGATTAATGTTATTAAGGGCTATGGGACCTTGAGCGGTGAGAAGCAATGTCAGGGACAGAATGTCTATGAAAGGGGACATGAAATAGATAATATGAGGTAGGCAAGAGGGCAACTATATGCAAATTCACACCTATTTTTTCCCAATGGGCTGTCCCCTCCATCCAGTTCCTTGCTGGTGGGGGATGGGACTAAGAGGTGTGAGGGGGCCCCTCTGCCTTCACCCCCTCCCAGCCCCCACAACCCCAGCCGGGATCTTGCGACATTGGGATTGGGCCCCAGGATGTGGCAATCTTGAGGGGGACCAGCAAGTGAGAAGGGGGAGTAACTTTCACAAGATATTGACCTTGGCAAGCTCACCTTGGGGCAGCTTCCTCCCTTTGTTGCCCCCTCTTCCCCATAGTCTTCCCCTTCCTCCAGTTGACCTTTTTTCACTTCTTGTGTGCTCAGGTCTCCAACTCCTATGGGAAATATACCTTTGTTTTGCTTCAGAGCCATGGGTGGTCATTTGCATGTTGTTTTGATCTTTGGTTTTGAAGGCATTCATTTAAAATGGGTTGTCTCTCCCATTAGAATGTGAGCTCCTTGAGAGCAGGAACTATCTTTTCTATTTGTATTCCCAGTTGTTGGCAGAGTGCTATGCACATAATGCTTAATAAATGCTTCATTCATTCATTCATTCATTCATTCAATATGATAATTTTTTTCCCCTCCTTCCCAGTGTCTCCCAATCCCTGGTATATCATATTGGGTTGCAAAGCCCAGAAAAAAAAAATGCTGGTTGGCTCCACTCAGTGTTCCGGTCTTCACTGACTGCTCTACCTTTTGGTTCCTCCTCCTTTCTCTCTCTCTTATAGCAGTTCATATGGAGGTGGGATAGGATGAGAATTTTGGGAAAGTGAGGATGGAGAGTAGAATGGAGGCTGGTTGTCAGGAACAGACTCAAAGGGCAGAAGAGCTAATTCTCCCTCCTTCTGGGTCAACAAGTTCAATCTCAAGTCATCCAGGGCCCTGAAAAGAACCACCCTATATGAAAAGAGTAAGTTGGAGACATAGGAATGGAAGCCAAATCAGAGAAGGACTTCTCTCTCTCTCAAGGCTGAGGAAAGCCCAAGTTTGGGAAGAGGTCCTACCAGGTAAGGCTATGAAAGGAGGAAAAAAGAACCCAGGGATTTTCTTGTTTAATTAAAAAAAAAAGATTTAGAAAGCATCTACTACATGCAAGTCACTGTGCTAGGCAAGGGAATACAAAGACAAGAACAAAGCAATCTCTGCTTTCCAAGAGCTTATATTCTACTGGGGAGGGGGGGAAGGAGAAGGGATACAACATGTACACAATTATAGTACTAAGTAAATGCAGCAGGGAAGGAGAGCACTGATAATTTGGGGTAGGATGGAGCTGTCAGGATAGATCAGAGAAGGTGACACTTGAGGCTTGAAGGAAGACAGAGATTCACACAGGTGAAGAGGAGGTGCATATCGAGCATGGAGACTGGCTCGTGGTCCAGTTTGGCTGGAAAGCAGAGTATGAAATCAAGTTGGAAAGGTACATGGGAGACAGATCATGGGGCCTTGAATACAAAACTAATGAGTTCATATTTTAGATTATGGGGAATAAGGAACAGGAGACTACAGTGATCAGAATTGTAAGGCTTAGGAAGGTGATGGCAACTGTGTGGAAGGAAGAAAAAGAAATAAGTATTTATTAAGTGCCCATTATGGACTAGGCACTGTATTAGGCACTTTACAAATATTATCTTATTTAATAAATTGGAGATAGAATAAATTGGAGAGAGGAGAGACTGGAAGCAGGGAAACCAATGAGGGGAATCTTAATAGTAGTCTAGGTGAGAGGTGATGAGGGCCTCAGAAGTAAGGTAGTGGCTATGTAATTGGAGGGAAAAAGGGATTCGAGATGTAGAGAAAGAATGGAGAAGACATGGTGATTGTTTGGATATGAGGAAGGTTCTGGTGAGAGAGAAGAAGAGTCAAGGGTGATTCTCAGGTTATCAACCTGCATGACTAGGACGGTGGTCATACCCTATCTCCCCCTCACTGTCCCTACCCTCATCTCCCCATACACACAAATAAATGAGGGCTGGAGGCTGCCCATGCACGGTCCAAGGAAAGAGTGGAACTCCTGTCACTAAGATATTACTATGCCAAGGATTTTATTTTGAATTGGACCCGTGACTTCACTGGTGTAGGAAATTCTCAAGAAGGAAACTCTTCCTGCTAATGTAGATCAGCACCTGCTCTGAAATTTATTATCTTAAAGAATTGCCTGGACCACTTAGGTATTAAATGATTTACCCCAAGTCATAAACCAGTATGTGTCAGAGGTAAGACTTGAACCCAGCTCTTCCTGACTCCCCAGACCAGCCCTCTACCTGCCAAGCCACCTTGCCTATTTCAACAACAGATGGTTGAAATGAAATTAGCTAATCTGCCTAGTTAAAATCAGATCAAGTAAATATAAATGCTTGATAAATGGAAAAAAATCAGGTCCAGTAAAACAGTAAGAGTTTAATATTGATGCTGGTGATTGCAGTGATGACCACAATGGTGGTGATGTTGAGGATGACTCTCATCGTCACTTTTAGGAAACTTTGCTCAGCGCAGACCCAAACTCTAAGGGGATTTGGGGTAACACAGTTCAAGGTCATAGGGAGGAAGACTGGGAGTTTATTCCTAATCTATGCAGGTCTCACTTCACCAAGAGCCTTGACAATAAAGCGAGGGGCAGTAGGATTGAGCTGAGGAGAAAAGAGGGGAACTGGTTGCTCCCCGTCCCAAACCGCACTTGCTCCGGAGGTTGAGTCACTCACCACGCTCTGTACCAACCCCCCTTATGCAATCTGCCCCTTAGGGCTGTAAAGAAGGCGCCAGTGTCCCATGGGGCTCCCCCCAGGCAGGCACAGAGACCCTGTACCAAACCCAAAAGGTTCCCACCAACTCCAAAACCAAGCCTTTAACACGCCAAGTAAATCCTGTCCAGCTGCGCTGGAAACCTACCAACACTAACCAGACTGAGGGAAAGGTGAGACCCAAGGAAACCCAGAGACATGAAAGAAGCAGGTCTGGAGAGACTTAGATACATGGGAGAGACAGGGGACACCCCCCCCCCCCCACCGCAGCATCTTCTCTGGGACAAGTTTATATGGGAAAACTGGCACACACATTTCCCTGTCCACGAATTCTTTCCGATGTCTGATGTCAGTTTTCCAAGCTGTGTTCTAGGAGCTGGGGACAGAGCAGAGAGCTCTGCTGCTCTGCTGTTCCTCACTTCGTTTGCTTCTTTTCATCCTATCTCTGTGCTGTTGGCATGGTCATTCACCAAATACCTATTAAATATCCAGTATGTGCCTACCCTTAGGCTAGATGCTACTCCATATACACCTGATAAGCAGGATAAAGATCTATGTTTTAGTTTGGGCTTTGCCACTAACAAGCTGGGTAACCAGTTGCCTCATTTCTTTGAATATGAATTTTCTCATCTGTACAATGGGTATAGTAATACCTTGCCACCCTGATAGCAGGGGGCTAGATTGTGGGATCACCTGGGGGCCCCATCCATCTGTAAGATTTGTGATTATTTGATTCTAATACTGGTCTTACCACTAACTAGATGTGAGACTTTGGACAATTCACTTAATTTCTTTGGGCTGCAGTTTCTTCTCCAAAATTAAGGAATTGTACTAGATGGTCTCTAAAGTCTCTTCTAGTCCTAATGTCCTATGATTTTAATTCAGTTGGGTTCAACAGGTGTTTAGTAAGCATGTTCTCAACCCTGTGCTAATTATTTGGTCCACCCAAAACATTTTAAACTTTGTAAATCTTAAAGTGCTGTTTAATGTAAGTCATTATTATTATGACCTCTGATTCTAACTTACACTCACCTAGCATATAATACTTACACAAAGGTAGTCCCCATGTCTCTTGCCCTCTCTTCCAGAGGTATGGTGCCATATCTGGTATGGTACGGTATCCTGGTATATGATACCAGCACATGAATCACAGTATGAATTTTGTTTAGTCATAGAAACACTTTTCACAGATCCACAACACTTTCCTTCCCTGCCACCCCCGCCAGGCAAGTCTCCCAACAGATTAGCCCGGTAATTGGGAGCAAGCCACCTAAATTCTCTCAGTCTGTTTCCTCATCTGTAAAGCGGGGGGTATATCTACACTACCTAAGTCATAAAGTTTTTGGTTGGAAAGCACTTTATAAACGTTACCTTGATATATAAATGTCAGCTATTCTTATCACTGTTATCCTCCTCCCAAAGTGTCACAGCAAGGGAGGCAGCCACCTAGGGTGTAATACAGATGGAAGAAGATTCAGGGAAAGACACTTTTAAATATCACTTTTAATAAATGCCCTTGTTTAATGACAGGAAATACTTAGGTCCATGGCACATAAAGTATTTATTACGCAGTAAGTTGTCATTTGTTTTACAAGGAAGGCTAAAAACCTCCACGGACCAGGGATGCAGTATTTCACTGTATTAGGGGAAGTGCTATCTCCAAACCCTGCCCAGGGTGCTGCCCAAATGCCCTGGAGCTGGCTCAGCAGCTAGTCTGTCTTGTCTGTCTGTCTGAGGGCATCGATGTACCCTGTATGTAGGAAGAAAGCCCAGACTGAGTTGAGGGCCTCCCCCTAGGGATACAGGGGGTCCAGAAGTCCCTCAGAGCCAGAGGAGGAGACGATCGCCCCTCTGCCCATTAGCCCTGGGGCTCAGCCACATCCTACTCCCTTGATGAGGCTGGCAGCTTCGGGGATCTGGCGGAAGAGGTTTCTCAGAGTGTCGAGCTCCTGCGTGAGCTGGTCCACGCGGTTGCGGAGCCGCTCGTTCTCGGCCATGTACTCCAGCACCTTTTGCTGCGTCTCCTGGATGCGCCGTTTGGCTTTGTCCCGGCTTTTGCGGACTGCAATGTTGTTGCGCTCACGCCGCAGCCGGTACTCCAGGCTGTCTTTGTTCACTGCTTTCTTGCCCTTATGGGGGGGCCCGGCTGGAGAGGGAGCCTTGAGGAGAGGACTGCAGGGAGGGGCAGCAGCGGCAGCCAGGGGTCCCTGTGGTGGGAGGGGTGAGAGGTACGCAGAGATCAGGTACAGGGCGCAGATGTTCAGATACAGAACTGGGGACTGGGAGAGAGTAGGAGAAAGAGGGAGAAAGAAAAGGACCAACCGATACAGGGAATGACAGATGTAGGGTAGTGGGGCAAGATGGACAGTGGATTGAAGGGGAAGAAGTTTATCCAGTGGACTCCTCCCCCTGCCTCCTTCAGTATACATCTTGGTCTAGGAGACCCCTTTTGTACAAATCAAATCATCCATTCCCTTGCCTCCAAACAAGACTGCAGCCCAAACCAAGGATACTCTGTCCTAAAGATTTCAGAGGAAGGAACCCCTGGCAGCTTTCCTCAGCCTCCCATTCCACTTTCTCACACGACTCAGGACATTTCCCTCAATAGCTATCCTGAATCTCCCGCTTTGAAATTTATGAGCATTTCCTCTTCTCCAGCCAGCCAGACAGGAGGCAAAGGCAGGCAGCCAAGGCTGGAGGGGGGTAGCAGGACAGATTGGAATCCACAGAGCCCTTTAAAGCAATGTTTGGTGGGATGGGCAGTGGAAATGGTCAGAATTCAAAGAACTCCACAAAAGCATTTGAGGTGCCTCAAAATATGCAGAGCTCTATGGAGAAGACTTGGTATATGGGAATCCTAGAGCTGTCCTCAGGGGTGTGGAAAGATTCAGAATTCTCAGGGTCTTGGGGTGGTAATTTAGGATCTGCCGAGCCAGAGAAAGAGAATCAGGGGAGTGGGTCAGAACCTGAAGAACTGTGGAGAGGGATTGTTGTACATCAGAATCCTCAAAAGTGTAGAGAGTAGGGCATGGATCATAATCTGTAGCACTTTAAAGAGAGATGTCATCTGAGACAGAACAGCCCAGTCTGATCTTAGAGATACCCTGTTCTGGTCCCCTCTCAAACTCTGATCTCTTGAATATAGGGGTCCCAAGGAGCCAAGAATAAGTATATCAACCTCTTACCTTGAGGACTCGAAGGGGCTGGTTGGGTGTGCCCAGAGCTGGGGGCAAATGCATGGCAGTCTGTCCACAGTGTGCCACCTGGTACTGCAGTGGGTTGTAGCTACCTCGGCTAGAGCTTCTCCCACACTCTGGCCCCCGAGGCTCTTCTTTCACGGACACTGCCCGTGGATCATAGCCCTCTGCTGGGCCATAGGAATTGGGCCCTAAGCCCTTCCGGTCAGGGCCAAAGGCATGGGCCGGATAGACAAAGGTCCTGGGGTCTGGTGGGAGGTAGTGGGGGAAGGCAGGAGTTCCAGGACCCTTGAGCCCACGAGGCTCAGGTTGTGGTTTGACAGCAAAGAGATCAGAGAGGAGCTGTTCCTCCCCGGATTCAATGTAGGCTGACAGATCGATGGAGGCCTCGTGGTCACACATGTCCCCCAGCTCTCCTGGCCCAGTTCGGCTGCCTGGGAACTCTAGTGGTTGGCCTCCTCGTTGCTCACAGTCGTAGTAGATCCCGTGGGACATGACCTAGACCGCCCCCTCTACTCCCCGCCCTCTGGCCACACACCCTGTCCGGGGACTCCCCCTCTGGGTGTCTGGCTTCCCTCTCCCTTTTTGCCCCTTCTCAACTCTATCACCTCCTCTCCCTCAGGATCTTCCGCTCTCCTGGCTCCTGCTTTCTCTCCTCTTCTCCCCTACTCCTTTGTGGCCTCTCTCCTCCCTCCTTTGTGCTGCTTCCTTTTCCTTTCTGCTGCGGTCAGTGGCTCTCCTCTTCCCTTTTTCCCCCCTTCTCTCCCTGGTGCAATGTTGGAGGGAGGGCAGAGAAGGGAAGGCTAGCAGAGGGGGACAAGGTGAGTCCTGGAAGGAGAAATTTGACGGTAGGTAGCTGGTCTCCACCAAATTAGGTCATTGGCCTGTTCAGCAGCTAAAGTTGTCACTTTTTTTGCTGGTGCTCTCTTTTCTTCTCCACTGCGTGAGTAAGGGGGGCATCAGGGTCCTGGCGTTGATGAGTGTTGGTGCTTCTCTAAGTAGACCCCTTACTCTCATCCCATGAGATCCTGAGTCCCACTTGCAGGTTACCTTGTTTCTTCCTCTGGCTCCCAAATTGTTTTGAGCAGAATAAGGTTTCAACTCCTAGGGGAGCACTGAAAACCCTTCCTTGGCAGACCCCTAGACTAGTCTGAGCTCCACCCTTGACATAGCTCTGCCCCCTTCAGCCTGGGCTCCACCTATCTCAGGGATAGCTCCTGCCCCTCCCTTAGAAATCCCACCCCCCTAGACAACCTCCTGGAGGCAGGGCAAGATAGGGTAGGACAGGGCTGGGCAGTGGAGGGAAGGGAAGTGATGGACTAGGAAAGAGGTGACTGACTTGTTTCACAGAGTGCCTGAGGTTGCTAACCCAGAAGTAGTGAACACCCTTTTTCATGAAACTAACGGAAAATCTTTGCAACCACTGCTTGCTTTAATGGGAAAGCTGGAACAGGAAAAAGAGCCCTGAATTTGTTGACAGAGGTTGTTGCTCTTCATGACCCCATTTGGGGTTTTCTTGGCAAAATATTGGAGCAATTTGTCATTCTTTCTCCAGCTCATTTTACAGATGAGGAAACTGAGACAAACATGGTTAAGTGACTTGCCCAGGGTCACACAGCTAGGAAGTATCGGAGGTCAGATTTGAACTCAGGAAAAGTCATCCAGTCTTCCAAGTCTCTAGGCATGGTACTCTATCCACTGTGCCATCTAGCTGGCCTGGGTTCAAGTGCTGGCTCTTATTTACCTGTGTGACTTTCAGCAAATCAATCACCACCTGTTACTTCATCTATAAAATGCGGGAGTTGGACTTACTGGTCTCTTTCCCTTCAAAATTCTCTTTCTCTCTCCATTCCCTCACCCATTGAAAAGGCAGGATAGATGATATCCATTATACGTATGCAAACCATATTTTCAAAACATTATCCATGTTGCAAAAAAAAAAACTCCAAGAAAAATAACATAAGTGAAAAAAAATATGCTTCAGTCTGCACTCAGAGCCCATCAGTTCTCTCTGGAGGTGGGATAGCATTTTTCATGATTCCTTTAGAATTGTCATGGATCTACTGGTCACGCTAAATCCCAGTTCTAAATCCTGTGATCCTGCGTGAACTTAGCAATTGGATTCCCAGTTTCGAGTTTCTTCCCTCTCTAATCCATCCTGTGAGCAGCTGGCAGAATCAACTTTGTAAGGTCCAGCCAGGGCTGACCATGTTGCTCTCTTGCTCAAACATCTTAAAAGGCACCCTGTTATAGCCTCTAGCTCTAGCATAAAATATAAACACAGCCTGCCATTTAGAGCTCTAGACAATCCAGCTCCAACCCACCTTTCCATACTTTGCATTACTTTTATGGCTGCTTCCTTTGCAGAAGGCTGACCTCCATACCTGGAATTCGCTCCCTCTTCGTTGCTAACTTTCAGAACCTCTAGCTTGGATACTGCCTTCTCCAATTAACTTTCCCTTATTCCACCCATTGCCAGCACCAGTAATTAATATTTTCTCATTTTCTTTATGTACGTGTTATATCCCCTCAAGAGAATGTGAACTTCTTGAAGGCAGGGACTCTTTCATTGTTTTCATTTTCCCCAGCACCTAGCATAGTGCCTGACACACAGTAGGCACTTAATAACTACTGGTTGAAGTGAATTGAATTATGCCAGATCCTAACTGAGTTCGGACTAAATACCCCAGAGGAGCCCCTGCCCCTGTCCTAGCAGTGCTAACAACTTTGCTTCAGTCTGTCTTTCTTGTCATGACCTGGAGATTACAACCTTCAGAGGATAATGCCATTGTCCTGTCTCTGGAATATATTTCACTCTCCCACCTCCCTTCCAGTAGGATTCCAGGACCCTTCACCAAGACCCTGAGATCTTCCCTCCACCCCTGGCTTAGCTTCCCCCTTGCTTAGAACAGCATTACCTCCACCGCTTCTCTTCTGGGCCCACTTCCTCTTGAGGGGCTCAAGAGCCTTCCTCTCTGCAATCACCTCTCCATGGGGCTTTCTTTCTCAGGGGACTCTAGGAGAACCCCACGGGCCCCTCTCACTTTGGACTTCCTGGTTTCATGCAGCACGGCTCTCCAACCCTCTTTCCCCTCTCCACCATGATTGCCAAAACCCCTCTGCTTATAGGAACTCAGAATCAGGGAATCAATAGTGCTTTCCCCAAAAAACATGTTTGCTGACATTAATGGGGGGGAAGAAAATTAAGCCAGTTTGAAATAATTGATGCCATATTAGACAGTATGGCTTAGTGGACATAAAATTTGAGTTGGACTCAAGTATCCTGGGATCATATCTTGACCCTGCCACTTATTAAAGTATCTGTATGATCATTGTCAAGTCATTTAATCTGTGAGCCTCAGTTTCTTTATCTATAGAATGAGAGAATTAGACTAGTTTGGCCTCTCGGATTTCTTCCAGTTCTGAAGATAAATTTAGTACTATAGTCCTGTGACTCCAGAAACTGAAAAAGAGGAGAAAAATGTGCTGTTTTGCAGCTCCTAATAGTTAACTGTCCAATATGGAATAAAACTTGGCAACAAAGTAAACTTCAAAGTAGAGGATACAAAATATGCCCAGAACATCGGACCCAAGATTATTGCTGATTTGATCCTGTTCGTAGTTGAAAAGAACTCCGTGTGTGTGTGTGTGTGTGTGTGTGTGTGTGTGTGTGTGTGTGTGTGTGTGTGGGCAGGGAGTGTTAACAAGGACCAAGGAGAATATATTTGTCTAGAGATTTGCAGATCTGGTCAAGAGAGAAAAAATTATTTACACAGATGTGTTAAGCCAAGAAACAGAGAGAAGCAGATATGGAAAGAAAAACCAATAGCATGGAAGTGCCTGGTGGTTTATAGGAAACCACATCCATGAAGAATCACACAATCTTGGGGTTGGGAGAGACCTCAGAGGCTTCATAGAGTAACCCACACCTGACCTAGAATCCCCTCTGTACTATCCCCAGCAGTTGTTCTTTCAGGCTTTGCTTAAAGATCATTAATGTGGGGGAACCTGCTGTCTCCTGAAGGTAATCCATTCCACTTTTGCATAATGTTAACTATTAAGTATTTTTTTCTCTTTTTAAATAATTGTCTAAAAAATTTTGAACTTAACAAATAATACTCTTCCCAACCCAACCCTGAACGCTTCCACATACAAAATAGAACACAAACAAGGATTATATGTGAAATTTGCTGTGTGACCCTGGACAAGTCACTTAAACCTTTGTTTGCCTCAGTTTCCTCATCTGTAAAAATGGGAATACTAATAGCTCTTACTTCCCAGGGTAGTTGTGAGGATTAAATGAGATAATTGTAAAGCACTTAGCCCAGTACCTGGAACACAGTAAGTGCCATATAAATGCCAGCTGTTACTACTGTCCTACTTAATCTGTGCTTTCTTCTGTAGTACTCTGTACACTTTAGCAATGTTTTCAGAGCACTCCTTTTTATCCTTTTCTCTTTTCTTTTGTATCACCATCCATAACCCTCCCCTCCCCCCCCCAAAAAAAACCAGAAAGAAAGAAATCTTTGTGATAAATACATTATCAAGAAAAACAAAACCCTACAGTGGCCATGTCCAAAAATTTATGCCTCCTTCTGCAACTTGATTCCACCACCTCTATTAGTAGGTGGGTAACATGCTTCATCATAAGTCACTTGGAAATGGGGCTGGTGTTTGCCCTGATCTGAGTTCTTAAGTCTTTCAATATTTTTTTTCTTTATAATATTGTTCTCATTATATAAATTATTCTCCTAGTTAATCCCACTTCACTCTGTATCAGTTTCTAATTTCCAAGATTCTCTGAAATTGTTTCTTTTTGCATTTCATTACACTCGTATGTCCAAATTTTTTTCACCACTCCTCTTTGCTTTTCTTTTCCCTCCTTTTAGTCCTCCCCTTAGAATCAGAAAGTTTGTTTTGGTTATGACTATTTGCTTCTCAGTATTATCCTTCCTTTTAATTTTCCTCCCCCATTCTCACCTGTTTCCCTGTTGAGTTTGATAGATTTTTTCACTAAACTGTGCATGTGTTCGATTCTGCTTTCAGTTAAAAGGGAGTTTTTTTTTTTCTGATGGCCTCACCCCCAACTAAACCCTGCTGCCTAATTTATATGAGAGTCTACTCAGCCATTCTCTCTAATACAACATCGAAGTGATGATACTCCTTCCTCCTTCCTCCATCTTTGTTCCTCCTTTTCTTTTCTCACAACCCAATTATGAAAAAAAGCAAGTTCTACCCCCTTCTTCCTCTTTTCAATACTAGTGTATTACTTTTATCCTCCCTTTTCTTTCTCCTCAGAACAGAGTCAATCCATCCCCAGGTCTTCCATTTTTGTTTGTTTTTGAGGCAGCTGATGACACAGTAGATGTAATACTTGGCCTGGAGTCAGGAAGACCTAAATTCAAATTTGACCTCAGATACTTATTAGCTGTGTAGTTCTGGTCAAACCTATGTCTACCTCAGTTTCCTCAATTGTAATATGGGGATAATAATAGCATCTCCCTCTCAGGGTTGTTGTGAGAATCAATTGAGCTAATGTTTGTAAAAGAGGCAAATGGTTTATTCTTTTTTCCTTCCCCTTATTTAACTCCCTCATTTTCTTGGAAGATGATAAGGTTCTTCTTTCCTGGCAAGATTGTTAGCCCTTTACTCCAATAAATAACCTTTTTAGGTTTCTCTGGAGTCTTGCTTTTGTGTTTCAAAGTTTCTACCCAGCTCTGGTCTTTTCATGAAACGCTTGAAAGTCCTCTATTCCATTAAAGGTTAACTTCTTTTTCCCCTATAAGATTATACTCAGCTTTTCTGGGGAAGTTATTCTTAGCTGTAAGTGTAAGGGGATTTGATCTTTAGGTGCCCAGATCTCCTAACAGGGAGGCACGCTGTATCCTGCCTTTTCCTACTACATGGGTGGGAGTGGACTCCTTTGACTGACTGTGTAACCACAACAGGCTCCTTCTTTAAAACTGGCCAGACTGATGTAGTCTCTCTTTTCTGTGTGCTCTTTCCTGTTTCATCCAGAAGGTGAAAAGTACAACTCACTCACATCATGGGAGACATGAACAGAACCAGGAAGGGGGAAAACCTTCCCTCTCCCCCTTTCTTTTACCCTCAGCTACTATTAATGGGTCTGAGGGTGTTCTTTTCTGTTCTATTTTATTTGTCCTCAGTTTTACATGCCAGTGATGATTCTCTTCAACCAGAAGTTTGAGCCACAGTGACCTCGGAGTAGGATTCCCATAGGGATGTTGCAACCAGCCAGCCTGAGCAGGGAAGCCCAGAGAAGCCTAGGTATCTGGGACTTGAGGTAGAGGTGGGTTTTGGACTCAGAAATAAGACTGTACTTATTGAAACCAAGCTACTTATGAACCTAATCCTCTTACCTTCCCCAGAGACTGAGGTTGTACAAGGGGTAGGGAATAGGAGAAAGATTAAACCCATGTTGAAAAAATAAGTCTGTTTGTTTGTTATTATGAATTTTGATGTAAATACTCCTTTGAAGGTTAATTGTATTGTTAGTGGTTAAATAAAACTGGAGTACAGGAGGTCTACCCCCTATAATTGAGGGAACATCATCAACTGGGGCTATATCCAATGGCAGAGATCCTCAACACCCTCCAATCTCCCTTAAGGTATCAGAGAACCCTAGGGTGAGATGAGGATTCATCTTTAGGCCAAAGGGGCCTGGGATAATCAGGGTTACATATGAGGCCTTGTCTGGGATTAAATTGGACACTTCACTTTCATGGGGCCCTTGGAGACTTTTTTTAGATTTTAGATATTCTAGACTACAAGATTGTAGAGGAATTTAACATTTTTTTTTTAGGCTGTAAATGTACAGTTGATTTTTTCCCGGTGTTTATTTCCTCACAAGTCAGTTGCATTGGTGTAATTTTGCAGACTTTTCATTTGTTGATAGCTTGACTTTTTAAATATTTATACTTTTTGAATTATTGAATTCCGTGTAAGTATACTGATATATTGGTTCTGTATTACTGAGTTCTATGTAAGTACTGATATACTGATATTAAGTTTAATATGAGAAATCTGACCAGGTTGCTACTATCTAGGTGAAATA
The DNA here is from genome assembly GCF_011100635.1 of Trichosurus vulpecula. NCBI lineage: Eukaryota > Metazoa > Chordata > Mammalia > Diprotodontia > Phalangeridae > Trichosurus > Trichosurus vulpecula. The sequence continues at coordinate 177,341,853 of NC_050580.1, read as the reverse complement.
TTTCTATTGTTCTTTTGAATTTAAAGAGACCTATACTACTTGCCTTTTTGTGAAAGCTTCACAAGGATTGAAAGGATTTAAAATCCTTCAACTTCTTAGGGTGAGATGCTGGTGCCTAAAATCTGTAAGTGGCTGATATTCTTTGCTATTCGCTAAGTGAGCCTATTTTTCTTCTTGGACTAACAGACTTGTAATTCCGTTTGGTTTACCCAGGCAGTAGCTAGGATCTGTGGGAGAAATTTTGGATACCCTTTGGAATAAGGTCCCAGAGGAAATTGTCCAGACTTCTATGTAGACAGGCTATGGTCCAGAGGATCCTAGAGAATTTTGGTGTGTAGAAAGGCACATTTTTGGTCCACACTCCAGTTGGATGATCTTATGCACTGAGGGAAATCAGTGGATTCTGTGTATTCTGGAAAGCTCAGCATGAACCAGGTTTTCATCTTACATGGGAAATCAATTTTCTTTGCCTTCTTTGCTTTTTATTTTATTTGTGGGTTGAGAAAGGCCCTCTAAGCTAAGGCTAAGCAAGCAGAGATATTTGGTAAATTTTATAAAATGCTTCTATTTTGTTGAATCTGCAAAACTTGGTATTTTGGGGTGTGATTTTCCCTGTACATATGGGCTTGTATATGATCATTTAACATTGACTGTTTCTGAGACTTTACTATGTGACGCAAGGAGCCAAGTAAATGGATGTTGTTTATGCCTCCCCAGAGAACAGAGAAGTGTTATGAATTTGGGACAAGGACTGTTCAAAAACACATTGTCGCCTATTTGCTGAGGATGGCAAACAGGGAAATGATTTGTAAGGTAGCCTGAACTTTGAGTGGTTGGGAGAGGACTCCTTTGACTGGCTGTGTAGCCAGAACAGGCGCCATCTTTAAAACTGGCCAGACTAAGACAGTCTCTCTCTTTTCTTCAAGTCTGGAGGATAAAGATCACAGTTCACCCATAGCATAGAAACCATGAACTGAACCATAAACCCCCTTCTCTTTTGCCCCGGGTCTGAGAATTGGACTGGTGACATTTATTTCTGTCCTATTTCCTTTGTCCTCCTCAGTCTTAGGAGCTGGTAGTCCCTACTAGAGCAGGATTTTGTGCCATGATGATCTTGGAGTCAGTACTTCAGGTAAGATAGTGCAACCAGTCAGGAAAGCCTAGAGAGGCTAGGGGGGGCTGAAAGGGGGATTTGGACTTGGGACTGGGAATATGTCCTATAGAAATTGAGCTAAACCATTTCTATTCTTGTTACTACACTGACTCCTTTGTAAAAGCTGATCTGACTGTTAGTAATAATTAATAATATCAGCTGATATTGACACGGCACTCTGTATGTGCCAGGCATTGTACAACCATTATCTCCTTCGATCCTCATACAACAACCCTAGGAGGGAGGTGCTGTTATTGTACAGATGAAGAACTTGAAGCAAGCAGAAGTGACTTGCCCAGGGTTACATAGCTAGTAAGTAACTGAAGCTGATTTGAAATCAGGTCTTCTGATCCTAGGCCCTGTACTCTATCCACTGTACTGCACAGTTGTCTCTGCTCTTAGTACTTAAATGGAAGTGGGGTGCAGGTATCCTATCCCCTACAATTGAAGGAATATCATCAGTGGGGACTAGAGCCATTTATAGAGAGCCTAGATACCTAAAAGCCCTTTAAGGGTACTAGAGAACCCTGGGGGAGGGGTGAAATGTAACATACCTGGCCTTTAGGCTGTGGAGGCCAGAATAGTCAGTGTTACACCGGCCTATATTGTTTGCCTTTGGGAATATTGCATCCTTCCAGGGAAGGAGAGGAGCTTCCTAGTGTCCTAGACTACCTGGGCTACCATTCTATCTCCCTTCTTTTGTGACCTCCTGAAATTCCACCTCTATCAATCACCTCAACAGAGTCCACCTTGTAGGTATTTCACACCTTCCCCCCTACGCTTTCCAGCTTTCCAGTTGGAATTTGTGCCACTGTGAATGCCCTTGGAGAATTCTACCCTGAGGCCAAACCCTTGGGGATGATCATATGTCTGAACCTGTTTCTTAATGATGAACAAACTCTGATCACAGCCTCCCTCTCCCAGGCATTCTGAACCTCTGGCTGTCATTGTTCAAACACTATTCTCCATGTTTATTGCCCTCGCTTTCAACCGAATATCCCCAAAGTCCCCTCCTAAAGCTATCCACCCCTTTCACCATGCTCTTTAGAATGCCTGGTCCATAGGAACAAACTTGCTTTCATCTTAAACCTTTTCTTTTCTCACTCTTTCTGTCTTTGTGACCTGGCATCAGAGCTTCCCTGGCCACCCTCTCTAGTACCTGATTGAACTTTCATTCATACTCCCCCGCTTCTTACCCCCACCCCAGGCTGGTTGAGGTGGGGAAGTCGCAATATTCCTTGCTCCCCAATGCCACTTCCAAGCGTTCCTTCTAACCCAATTACTAAGTAATCTCTCCTCTTTTGAGGTTCATTCAATCCATATTTACCACCCAATTGAGATTCTGGTACCTCTTATTTACTGACATCCAGGACATCCTCATTTTTTCCTCAATTAATTCAATGCCTGGCTCACAGCCTTTCTCTCCTCCCCAACTCCTGCCCTCATCTGAGGGGATTTCAATATATGTATTGATAATCCCTCAATCACTCCTATCTTCCAGTTCCTGATCTTGCTCATTTTCTATGATCTATGGCTCCAGCCTACCTCAGCTACAGTGTTGGTCATACCCTTTGTCTTACCATCACCCACAAATGTACCACTTCCATGTTCGTGAACTCGAAAATTTCTTATCTGATAACAATCTGTTGTCATTTCACCTCTCCCTTTGCCCTTTGCTTTGCCTTTGACAGTGACGTCCAATCCCTCCATACGTCACTTCCGTCCCAGACTATCACTCTTGCACTGGCTACGCTCTTCCCCACTCTCCATCTTGACCTTTTGGTGAACCAGTTTAACTCTACACTATCTTCTTGATTCCATTGTCCCCTTATCTTATTACTGACCTTGCCCTGCCAAGTCTCAGCCTTGGATCACTCCACCACCTGCTGCCCTTCTCCTTTTTCCATGCTACTGAAGAAGAATGGAGAAAATCATGAAACTATTCTGACATGGTCCACTATGGATTCTTGTTACAAAGCCTCAACTGGGCCCTCACTGCTGCAAGGCAATCCTTTTACATCTCCCTAGTCAACTCACTGTCCCATTCAATTTAGTGGCTTTTCCAAACCTTTTTTTTCTTTTATCTCTCTTCAAACCTCCTCCTGTCCACTGAGAGAAACTTGCCTCATATTTCACTGAAAAAAGTTGAGGCCATTTGTCAAGAGCTGCCTCTTATCTCCTCCTCACCTCATACTGCTTAAGTGCTTTCTGCCACTGTCTTCTCCTTCACTCTTGTTCACAACAAGAAGTGGTCCTTCTTCTTGCCAAGGCAAATTTCTCTACATATACAGGTGATTCCATTCCATCTCCAGCATATTTTCTGCTGTATCATTCTTACTCTCACTAATCTTTAATTTCTCCCTGTCTAGTGGCTGCTTCCCTGGTATTTAGAAATATGCCTATTTCTCCTCTGTCCTCAAAAATCCCTCATCAGGTTTGTTCATCCCTGTTAGTCTTATTTTTCTTCTCCCTTTTGTTACTAAACTCCTTGAGAAGACTGTCTACAATTGGTACCTCCATCTCCTTTCTTCTCACTTTGTTTTTAACTCTCCTCAGTCTGGCTTCTGACCTCATTAACAACTGAAATGGCTCTTTCCAAAGTTGCTAATGATCTCTTAATTACTACATTTTCTCAAATCTCATCTTCTTGACTTCCCTGAAGCCTTCGGCACTGTTTATCACCCTCTTTTTGATATTCTCTTTTCTCTGGGTTATTGTGACACTATTTTCTCCTTATTCTCATACATGTCTGATGACTCCTTTTCAGTCCCTTTTGCTCGGTCTTCATCCAGCTCACTACCTTTAACTGTGTGTGTTCTGTCCTGGTCTCTCTTCTCTCTCTGTACTGTTTCACTTGGTGATCTTGGTGATGAGCTCCCATGGACTCAATTACCATCTTTATGCTGATCATTCTCAAATCTCCTTATCTAGCCCTAACCTTTCTGCTGACCTCCAGTCTTATGTCTGCCATTTCCTATTAGAAATCTCAAACTAGATGTATTAAAGAGATGTTAAGCTCAATGTGTCCAACAGAATTCATTATCTTTTCCTGCAAGCCATCCCATTTTCCCAATTTTTATATTACTGTTGAAGGCACCACCATCTTTCCAGTGACCCAGGCTTATAGCTTTGATGCCATCCTCAGCTCCTCACTCTCTTACACTTCCCCCACCCCCATATCCAATTTGTTGCTGCTAAGTCCTGTGGATTTTACTCTCATTACATTGCTTATGTATGCCAACTTCTCTGATGTTCCCACTGCCCTGATTTGGGAATGCATCACCTCATACCTAGACTGTTTAATGGCCTTCTGGTTGTTCTCCCTGCCTCAAGTCTTTCCCTGTTCTAATCCATCCTCCACTCATATGTTAAACTGATGGAGTACATGTCACACTCCTTCAATAAATTCCGGTGGCTACCTATCACTTCCAGGGTAAATATAAAATCTTCAATTTGGCATTCAAAGCCATAAATTTCTACTGTGGCCCTTTCCTAGCTTTCGTGTCTTCTGATACATCCTTCCCTCCAAACATACCCTGGGATCCAGTGACACTGGCCTTTCCTGCTGTTGCTTGAACCTGACACTCCATTTCTCAGCTCTGTGCATTTTTACTTGCTGCCTCCAGGCCTGGAATGTTCTCCCTCCTCACCTCTACCTTCTAGCTTCTGTGGCTTTTTTAAGTTTCAGTTTATGTCCTACCTTCTGCAAGACCCTTTCCCTTAATGCTAGTGTGTTCCCTCTGTTGATTATGTCCTCTTTATCTTGTTTGTACATAGTCACTCTAGGAGCCCCTTGAGAGCAGGAACTATTTTTTTTAACTCTCTCTGTATCCCAGCACTTAGTACAATGCCTGGTCCATAGTAAGTATTTGATCAATGCCTTTTGACTTTGACTTAGGCTTTGGAAGAGTATTTCATATCAAGAAGATATATTCCTATAATAAAATCTATGAAGAGGAAGGAAAAAGCATAGTGGAAAGTATTAGGGAGAGGATCAAAGTATGGACAAACAAAAGCCCGAGTGTGGTAGGAATACATACAGAATGCTTCATCAGAAAGAGGAAATGGATAGATGAAAACTCATCACAAAACTGTCATAGAGGCAGGATAAACTAACAATGGAGAATTGCAACGTGCTTTAGGTTATCTCTCATTTAAAAGCAGAGCAGCTAACAAATTCCTGACTTGCCTTGCAAATAACTTGTAGCATCTAACATAGTGCCTGGCACACAATAGGCATTTAATAAATGCTTATTTGAATGAATGTTGAATGAATCCTTTAGAAGGGAAAAGCAATGAAGGGAAGGGACCATTGTCCTTTGAAGGGACTTTTCTGGCCTTGATTCTGACTAAAAAGGAAGAACTGGTTGCTGAAGTAGAATTGTCAGGAACTTGGGGAGGAAGTAACCACACCATCTTAGAGTTGATAGATTAAGCATCTGGAGATGGGGGCGGGGGGTGGTGGTGGTGGTGGTGCGGTGTGTGATGTACACCTTAGGTTCTAGAAGACTAGGTTTCTAAGGATTCAGAGATATGATCACGTGACCTAATATTCTACAAGGGAAACTGGTTTAGGCAGGAATTGGAAACTCCCAGAAACAAAACTCCGACAACAGAAACACAAATAATTCTGATAAAGAGGAAGAGGGGAAGCAGCTTAAAGAGTCTGGTGTGGCTACACAGGGAACTAAATGACCAACTAAGAGGTTCGAAGGATATGTACAGGAAATGCAAGTAAGAGAGTATGAGAATATGAGTATGAGAATAAATACAAAATGCAGCATGATTCTTTAAGAATAATGTCAAGATTACACTTTCAAGTTGCTAACCTGAGTATTTCAAATTATCCTAGATGGGAACCTAAGGTGCCTACTATGTGCCTGGCACTGCCCTAAGTGCTTTTTACAAATATTATCTCATTTGAACCTCACATCAACCCTGTGAAGTAGGTGCTATTATTATCCCCATTTTACAGTTGAAGAAATAGAGACAGACAAAGGTTAAGTGACTTGGCCAGGGCTACACAGCTGATAAGTATCTGAGGTCAAATTTGAACTCAGGTCTTCCTGACCCCAGGCCTAGTGCTCGGTACAATTCTCTATTCAGCCACTAAAGTGATTTTCCTAAAAGGCAAGTCAGATCATATCACCCCTCTTCAAAACCCCCATTCACTAAACTCCAGTGGCTTCCTATTGCCTCCAGAGTCAAATACAGAGTGTTCTGTTTGGCATCAAAACCCTTCATAACTTAACCCCTTCCTACCTTTCCAGTCCTCTTAACACCTTACTTCCAGAGACATACTCTTCCATTCAGTGACACTGACATGCTGGCTATTCATCAAACAAGACGCTCCATCTCTCTACCCTGGAGGGCTCCCAAGCCTAGAATGCCCCTCCTCCCCCATTCTGACTATGGCTTCCCTGGATTCCTTTAAGTCCCAGCTAATATCCCACCTTCTATAGGAAGCCTTCCCCAAACCCTCTTAATTACGATGCCTTCCCTTGGTTGAATTATCTCCTATTTATCCTGTATGTAGCTTGGTCTGTATGTATTTGTTTGCATGTTGTCTTCCCCATTAGATGAGAAGCTCCTTGAGGGCAGGGACAATCTTTTGCCTGTTTTTGCATCCCCAGTGCTTATCACAGTGCCTTTCAGATAGTAGACACTTAATAAATGTTGATTAATTAATTATCCACTCTACCATCATCTCTCTCAGTAAAAAGATTAGCCAAACTGCAAAGGAGCTGGATGCAACTGGGGTGAGGAAAATCTTTTCAAACCCTAGAATTTCCCCTAATTACTATACAAATCAGTTCGGGAGAGACCAAAAGGAGTTAGGCGTAGAACCCTGTAGATGCTACAGACCTTTGCTGTATTTCCCACCAGCAACTACATACTCCCTTGTGTTTTCCCTACTTATATTTTTCAGACTGTAAAGAAAAGCAAAATGATTTAAGAAGGAATTGAAGCCCCATCTAAGTGAGAAGATAAGAAGGCACTTAACCAGCCTCAATGAGTTTTAGTCACCAGATCCAGACAAACCATCAGGGATGTTGAGAGAACTTGGAGGGGTGATTGCTGAACCACAGTGGATATTCTAATTCAAGTCAACATTTATTAGGGGCATGTGAGGCTGTAGGATTCAATTTTGCAATAATGCTATAGTTCTGTCCTCAAGGAATTTATACGTACAGGGAACCGAGGAAATAATAAATAAGCATGAAGGCTGATGGGGCAAATTGGAGATCAAGACAAAGTGGGAAAATGAAAAAAGGGAAAGATTATTTTCATTTGGGGAATCAAAGAAGGATTCCTAGTGGAGGTGGCACCCAAGTTGGGCTCCAGAGGAAGAAAGGATTTCAACAGGTGGCAATGTGAAAGGAGCACATTCCAGGTATGGAGGACAGCCTGTGCAAATGCATGGAGACTGGTGAGTGTAGAATGAGATCAGGGAAAACCTAGAAGTCGTTTGGCTAGAATATGGGAAGTAGGGAGAGGACAGAACCAAGTTGGTGAAGTAAGGCAGGGACTTGCCTGGAAGCTCCCAAATTTACCTCCAAACAACTATAAGATAATACCACAAAATGAATTCTGGAGCAGCAGAACCCACAAAAGGATGAGATAAAACAATTTTCCAGCCCAAGACAACTTAGAAGGTTGGCAGGAAAGGTCTGTCTCATTTGGGTTAAAGGAGAGCACAGTCCAGCACAGGTGGCATCCAGCAAGCCACCAGCCAGGTCTGGAACCCTGGGACACGCTAGCAGAGAGGCTTCGTTAGAAGTTTGGGATAGTGCCCCCTTCACCCCAGGAGCAGAACCCAAATTTAACATAAAGTTAAAAGTTACAAAATAGGTTGGAAAAACAAAACAAAATAGAACATGACCATAGAAAGTTACTATGGTGACAGGGAAGATCAAAACAATCTCAGAAGAGGACAGCAATGTCAGAATAATTACATGCAAAGTCTCAAAGAAAAATGTGAATTGGTCTCAGGCCCAAATAGAACTCCTGGAAGAGCTCAAAAAGGATTTTAAAAATCAAATAAGAGAAGTAGAAGAAAAATTGGGAAAAAAAATGAGAATGATACAGGATAATCATGAAAAAAGAGTCAACAGCTTGGTAAAGGAAGCATAAAAAATGGAAAAAGATACAAAAATTCACTGAAGAAGATGACTCCTTAAAAAGTAGAATTGGCCAAATGGAAAAGGAGGTACAAAAACTCACTGAAGAAAGTAATTCCTGAAAAAAAATAGAATATGGAAAGTGCATGAAGGTAATAGTTCAAAATCAGGCCTAAAAGGCAGGTAAGAAAAACAATGTGATTGGGCTTTAAAGGTCAGGCTAAGGAGTTTATATTTTACCCTAAAGACCAATGGTTGTGAAACTTTTTTGATCACACACCCTCACCAGGATAAAAATAAAATAAAATTTAAGCACATTCATTTATAAATTATATTCACATACTACTAATCGTTATGGACATTATAAAACTTACACAAAAGAGATGTTTTTTCAAAAGGATGAGATGAAGATAAACTATTTTATCCTAGAATCAGAGATTTTAGGGATCATCTGTGGGAATCCTCTGTATTTACTGAATAGGGGAATGATATGGTCAGACTTATGCTTTAGGAATTGAGGCAGAGGGAGCAAATAGGCTATTGCAGTAGACCAGGAGAGAGGTGACAAGTTTTTGAAGCAAAATTGTGGCTGTGAGAGCAGAGGGAAAGAGATAGATGCAAGAAATGTCATGGGGGGAAATGAAAAGATTTGGCAACTGATTGGTTGTGTGGAGAGAGTGAATTGAAGTCAACACTGAAGTTGCGAAACTGAGTGACTGGAAGTATGGTAGTGTTCTTGACAGTAACAGGAAAATTTGGAAGAGGGGTGAGGTTGGGGACAAAGATAATGTAAAGAAGTCTGTTGTACAGATCGCAGTTTTTCCATACTTGGTTATCCTGTGTGACTCACTCTAGTTTACTCAAAAAGAAATCATTCACTGGTCACTGCCCCAGAACATAGCACCTGGCCTCAGAGGGGCAACTTCCCATAACCATGAGCTGATGGAGTAGGAGGAGCAATTTGCTAACAGCCCTTGCTATGAGTGCCACTTAGTTATGATTCCACTAAGGGGCCATGGCATGACCCCAAAAAGCATTCAATCAACCAGTCAGAAGGTAGAAAGATGGGTCACATCTGACCCTCCTCATGATATCCAGTTGTGGGAATTATCTCCAACATAACCATGCTGACCCCAACTCAGAAGTTGGAGTTTTCATGGCAAAGGGAGATGGTAGAGTTGGGGTCAGCATGGTTATGTTGGAGATAATTCCCACAACTGGATATCATGAGGAGGGTCAGATGTGACCCATCTTTCTACCTTCTGACTGGTTGATTGAATGCTTTTTGGGGTCATGCCATGGCCCCTTAGTGGAATCACATTCCCACATCAGAGAGCACTGCTATGAAGAGGAGTAACAGAAGACTTTTGAGTAAGAGAATGACATGAGAGGAAATACACTACAGAACTGAAGATGGGCAAATGTACCAGTTCTCAAAAGGAAGAAAGTTGATTCTTCAAACTGTGGCTATTGAGCTTGATAGAGAGTCTAGGAAAATTCTATTTATAATTAAATGTTTAGGCTTATGAGTGTTTAGAATGAGCAGTCATGGTCACCATTGACCAACATGGGCCCATCCCAAATGGCTCACCTCATTTCCTTCTTTTGACAGTGTTTATAGAGATGTCATATTGCTATGAATTATGGAATGCTACCATATTCAAAGAATCAAAATTGTGAGTGACCCAAAAATCATCAGAGAAACTTGTAGTGGTTGTAAGTGGGCTGCAGTACATTGCCAATGATGACAGAAGTGGCCTGAAAGATTTTATCTAGGAAATATATTGAAAAAGGATGACTGGAAATGGAGGTGGGCTGATTGCATAACTACAAGTAGGGATGGATAGTCAGAGTCTTGTACATACAGAAGATTAAAAGACCTAGAAGAAGGCCTCTAGAGCTCTGAATACATCTTCTATGAAGGATTTATGGGAGGACATGAACAAGAATTATACAGGATGGGATATAGATGACTTGCAATCTGCACCACATCTGTACCACATCACTGAGATGGAGGATTGAAGTATTTCAGTTGTTTTCCAGTCATGTCCAACTTTTTGTGACCCCATTTGGGGTTCTCTTGGCTGAGATACTGGAGTAGTTTGCCATTTCCTTCTCTAGCTCATTTTACCAGTGAGAAACTGAGGCAAACAGGGATGGGTAACTTTTCCAGAGCTAATCAATGTCTTAGGCCAGATTTGAGCTCAGGAAGATGAGTATTCTATTCACTGTGCCACCTAGGTCATACAGGTCATATAGCTACTGCATAGTAGAGTTAGTACTTGAACTTAGGTCTTTATGACTCTAAGGCTGGCCCTCTACTACACCATCTTGCCTCACAAAATCAGATTTAATAGGAAAAATTATGAGATCCTACATTTAGTGTTTTTTTTCTTTTTTAAGATAGATTTTAATTGATATGTTTTTATTTTTACTTTGCCTAGATTTCCTTCCGTATCCTTCCCCTCCTTCCTCCCAGAGAGCCATCACTTATAAGAAAGATTAAAAAAGCTATAACATGAAAAGAAAAAATTTAGCAAAATGACCAACACATTTTAAAAAATTTGGTATGCCATACTATGCAATGGTCCATGCTGCAGACCTTGACCTCCAAAGGAATGAAGGCAAATGTCTTCACATATCTATTCTCTAGGTTCTCAATTGTTCTTTATAATTTTGCAATACAATGTTTTGATTGTTTGTGGTTGTTCTTTCCATTTACATTGTTGTAATCATTTTGGATATTGTTTTCTTGCCTCTGCTTATTTCACTCCATATCCATTCATCTAAATCTTTTCATGCTTCTCTGTATTCATCACATTTGTCATTTCAGCACAGGAGTATTTATGTGCTATGGTTTGTTTAGTCATTCCTCAGTCAGCGGGCATCTATTTTTTTTTCCCAGTTCTTTGCTACCACAACCTACATTTAATTTTTTTTTGAAAAATAATTGCAGAGGCAGAATGAGGGAGAAATAGCTAGACAATAATTTATATGAAAAAGACCTCAGAAAATGACTCTTTGGGAGGGAAAGAGGGAGAAGTACAGGGAGAAACTATGGTATTACTTTTTTTAAAAAGAGACATTATTAAAAACTTATTTATAAAAAAAGAAAAGAAAAAGATGTGGGATTTTCTAGTGGACCCCAAACTCAATATGACAAACAATGTGACGTGGAAACCAGAAAAGTTAATGTACTATTAGGCTTCAGTAATAGAAATGTACTGTGCATTCTTTCCAAGTGACAGTGAATATAGCACAGTGATTATTAATATAGTGTGGGCAAACCAGGTCAAATCTGAACCAGCTCCTGTCATTGTCAGTCATCAGTCAGTTGAAATAAGCTTATGACACAAAAGAATTATATTTGCTGCATTTGAATGTGAAGTGTTTGTACATTTACTCAAAACTAAACAATTTTTGCATCAAAATTAAAAGTACAACATCTATTATATAGTATATTCCAAAAATCATAGTGCAGTTTTAAGCTATTAAACTATACTAGAGACATTTCTCAATAATACTTCTCACTATTGTTCATCACAATGTGATAAGCTAATCCCCGCCCCAACACTGCAACTCTAAATAAATTGATATAACTCCAGAATGATTATAGAAAATAATTTGAGATTTTCAAAAATTAAATCTAATCATCTTGATTTTTGCTGTTTTAAAATTTTTATGGCAAAATAATATTTTGTCATGGATAAATACATAAATAGTTGGTAAAGAAAATACCCTGGAACAGCTGAAACTAGTACAAATGTAAGACATTGCCCTCCATGTATACATTTTGATTCCTGGAAGGAGTGGAAAAAGAATATTTTATGCAATTTTTATGCAGCTTGAAAAGAACAAACAGTTCTGAGAGAATCTAAAACAAAGGCAGCCTCTCAGATGAAAGTGGAGGAGAAACATATAAAGATCTGAGAAGACTGGAATGAAAACATGCCTCTCAGAGGTAAAAGTACTCATTATTAGTAAAAATCTCTGATGTGCATTGTTTCCTAGAAACTAATTTATATATGGTTGTTTTTAGGACTTTGAAGTTGCTTGCTTGGAAACTCTGAATCAAAGAACGGTTTTTGTAACTATGGGACTATTATATTTTAATTTATGTCATATCTGACAGAAATATGAATTTCGAGTTTTTCATCCTCAAGAGAAGGCTTTGATTTGGGGCATTAGAAGCCAGAGGAAAATCAGAGAAACTGACTAGAGAAGCTGCTTACAGATGACAATACAGAAGCCAACAAAACCAGGAGAAAAGATGCTGGGACAATGGGAGGGAAGAACAACTGACTCTGGCAGACAAGAGACAGACAAGCTCTGCTGTTGATGACGGGAGCCAATTTGATTAGAAGATTCTGGGAACTGATTGGAGAAAGCAGTATCTGATGTATGAAAAGCTGGCTGGAGAAGGCTCTCTACTTCCATCCGTAGCTTGAAAGAAGGGAAACCCTCCAAATCCTACATTGCCTTTTACTGCCCTCTATGGCTCAAGAGGGGAATCTCCCTTGAAGCCCTTGGAGAAATGAATAGCTTTTCAGATTCCCATGGATATGGTGTGCATTAGTGGGAGCACTGGAGCCCTAGAGTCAGGAAGACCTGTGTTCAAGTCCAACCTCAGATACTTCCTAGCTGTGTGATTCTGGGCAAATCATTTAACTGCTACTTGCCTTAGTATAGCAACTATCTCCCGGGGTTGTTATGAGGATCAAATGAGATAATATTTGTAAAGTGCTTTGCAAACCTTAAATCAGTATATAAATACAAGCTCATATGATTAGAGTTGTGGTTCAGGTTTCTGGGTAGACCGTTCTGTTTTAATTATTCCTGCTTTTGCTTCCTATTTATTGAATGTTACGGTTATCCTTGTTTTCCCCCTGTTGTTTAGTAAATGTTTCACACTTAAGAATTAATGTTACCATTGTGCTGATTTGTTCTATTAGGAAGCACCTCCTTAGGAGCTCAGAAACAATAATTATGAATGTAGATATGTATATATATTATATATATATATATATTTCCCCCATACCAGGGATACCCTCTAGAACGCTGACAGTGAGCTATAGCCAGCCTCCCCTCCCCATCATAAGAACTACCCCCTGCCATCTGGCAGCATGAGTGTAGTTTGGAGTGAATGAGCCGGGGGTGGGGGAGAGATCAGGTGTTCATGTTGGATATTCCCTTTACATAAATAAAAACAATAGACACTGTCTGTTAATAGAAATGCAAACCCAAAGTAAAAAACTCAGATAAAAAATGTATTTAAGACTGGACAAAACAAATATTGTTGGTGGAGAGAAAAGGCGGTAAGGGAAGGAAAGGGAACAAACATTTATTAAGTGTTCCTATGTGCCTGGGGGCAGCTAGGTGGCACAGTGGATAGAGTGCCAGGCCTAGAGTCATGAAGACTCATCTTCCTGAGTTCAAATCTGGCCTCAGACACTTATTGGCTGTGTGACCCTGGGCAAGTCACTTAACCCTTGTTTGCCTCGGTTTCCTCATCCGTAAAATGAGCTGGAGAAGGAAATGGCAAACCACTCTAGTATCTTTACCAAGAAAATCCCACGAAGAGTTAGACAAGACTGAAAAACAACAGTACAGCAACAACATATGACAAGTTCTGTACTAAGTGCTTTACTGCTATGTTTTCTTTGAATATGTGCTTTAGCTACAAGCAATAAGAAGACCAATAAATTGAAATGATATCTTAAAGATGCATTTGCAGGATACAAGAAATTTTTCCAGAGAAAATTGTATACTTTCAATATTATATACTTTTGTATATTGTATACTTTTAATAAGCAAAAACATTTCAAAAAAACGCATCTGTGGCATCAAAAGGATTGCTTGAATTATACAAGGCTGTGTATAGAGTTACTAAGTTTAAAGAGCTACATTTAGTTGGGAAAATGTTACAGCTATTGATAAGGTCAAAGTGATCCTTAGGGAGCAATTTGCAAAGCAAATTTAAGAGTTCCACTTGCAGATAATACAGTGGGAAGGAGAATTGCCCATATGTTTGAAAATGCTTGTGGTTCATTAATTGAGGAGCTCAAGTCTTGCTATTTTGTATTGTAAGTGGACCCCCAAAAAATGATGTAAAGGTGCCCATTTAAAAGAATATGTGCAATATATTGTTGAAACTGATGTTAGGGAACATTTGTTACTTTTGCAAACCTATTGATGACAGTGCCGTATCAAGAGAAAATGTCAATATAATTGACAGAATTTTAAAAGTGAAAATGATAAAATGGCAGGATTATACCAGACTCTACAGTGATGAAGCCCAATAGATGTTAAGATAAAATGTACGCCCCCAAGTATGAGTTTAACGTGTATCATGAAATATTCAAGAGGAGCTACATAAGTTCGAGTTGTTTCAAGAGTAACCAACTTTGTAATAAACAGTCCATTGAAAGGAAGACTCTTTATAAAATTGTATGATAATAGAAGGACAAAGGAGAAAGAATTGCCTATGATGCCAAGGTGCAGTCATACATGGTGACTGAAAGGATGGTAGTATCTCCAATAGAAATAGAAAACTTTGAAGGAGAGCTGAGTTGAGGGTACAAGAAGCGCCATTTTGGACACACTGAATTTGAAATTCCCAGGGGACTTCCATGTAGAAATACTAACAGGCAACTGGAGATGCTGGACTAGAACTCAGGAAAGACATCACTGATGGGTGTCATTTGCAAAGAGATAATAGTTGAGCCCATGAGAATTGTTGAGTCTGCCGACAAAGTGAGGGTATAGAGAGAAGACAAAAGTCTTCCCAGTGTATGGTTAGTGGTCCAGACTGGGGTGATGCAACAGAAAAAGTGAATGAAAAAGAGCGCACATACACGTAGGAGGAGAATTGAGAAAGAGAATCCAGGATGAGGGGTCAATTTTGCCAGAAGCTATAGAGAGTCAAGAAGTAGGAGGGCTAAGAGACGGTTTGTGGAGTTAGCAATTAAGGGATTATTGGAGAAAGTTTCAGTTGTGTGCTGAAGTAGGAAGCCAGATTACCCAGGGTGAAAAGTATGTGGAAGAAGAGAAAGTAGGAAAAGAAGTATTATCTTTTTCTGGAAATTAGGTCATGAAAGCGGGGAGAGAGAGATACAGGACTGTTGTTTTAACTGATTATTCTTGCTAACTACTTGACTGTTAGGGCCTGGGGAACGTGCATATGTGTGTGCATGTAACTGTGATCTGATACCTTTCTCCATTCCTCTGACTACCTTTCACCACCACCATCCATGACTGAATGTAGGCAGAATCCTAGGCAGCCAGCTCTATTTGAACTGTGACCTTTAGACTGTAAGTTCTTTGACTTGAGGGCAGGATCTATCTGTGGCCATTTTTTATCTCTCCCGCCCCCTCCCCGTGGGGCTTAGTATAGGACCTGACATATAGTAGGTGCTTAATACCTGGTAATTAACTGGCTGATTGATGGTAGGTGAGACCTGGCCTTGGGCATGGATCCTCCACCCAAGGCCAAAGATGGCTCAGATGTCCGACCAAGTGCTCTTGCCTTGTCCTAAGTAGGGGACTGGCTGGGGGGTAGAGAAGGGGAAAAGGGAGTACATCACTGGGCAACATGTCCTTGTATAGGTTCATGGCCTTGGAATCTGTATCCTCCTGAGTCTAAACTCCCCCTCTAAAGGGGGAAGAGGGCTGGCCAAAGTGTCAAGGTCCTGGAACCTTGAGAAGAAGAAAGGCATTGGAAGTTTAAGGCAGTGGTGTCTCCAGGCTGCTGGGGGTAGCTGGGTGGCACAGTAGACAGAGTGTTAGACCCGGAGTCAGAAAGACCTGAGTTCAAAGGTGGCCTCAGACACTTACTAGCTATGCAAGTTACTTAACTTCTGTTAAGTAATAAATAACTGTAAAATAAGGATAATAATAACAGGGTGGTTGTGAGCTTCAAATGAGATAACTTTTATAAAGCACTCAGCACAGTGCCTGGCTCAGAGCAGGTTCTCAGTACATGCTTATTCCCTTCCTTTCCCTTCCCTTCCCTTCCCTCTTCAGGATTTTGGGCTCATGGCAGGTAGATGAACTGAATTTGCTCGAAGGACTCTGGAGTATTAACAGTCCCACCCCTCCCAATCACTGTCTGGAGTTTGGACTTAACTCCCCTCTCCCATTTCTGTGAGGCCAGTTTATCACATCTAAATTCAGCCACTCTAGGGCAAAGGCCTGCTTTGTTACTGCTTTGAGTAAAAGGATTATTAGCCCTGTTTAACAGATGAGAAAACCGAGGCTCAGAGAAGTCAAGTTCCTTGGCCAGCATCACCCAGCATCACCCAAAGACAGATATGAAGAATTCAGAGAGACAAGGGAAGACTTGTATGAAATGATGCAGCACCAAGAAAATAATATGTATAATGAATACAATAGTGTAAATGAAAATAAGACTCAAAAGCATCTGAATGCAGATTGTCATGAATAATTGGCTCACCTCTAGGCAGAAAGATGGAGGATGAGTATAGAATACTGAATGCGCAGTTGTGTAGTCGCTATGTTGGTTGGTTTTGTTGAATTCTTTCTTTGTTACAAGGGAAGATTCAATGTATTGGGAAATTAGTTATATTTATGAAAACCCCATCATTAAAGTATTTTTAACAGTTAAAAAAGAAATTACGTGTCATCCAACTTAGGGCTGGACCATTTGCTTTTGTGATTTAATTCAATTTGACAAGCATTTACTAGATGCCTACTCTTTGCCACTAGGTGGCGCCATAGTGCATAGAGCACTGGGCCTGGAGTCAGAAAGCCTCATCTTCCGGAGTTCAAATCCAGCCTCAGACACTTACATACTAGTTGTGTGACCCTGGGCAAGTCACTTGCCCTTCAGTTTGCCTCAGTTTCCTCATCTATAAAATGATCTGGAGAAGGAAATGGCAAACCACTCTAGTACCCAAAATGGGTCACAAAGTGTCGGCCATGACTGAAACAACCAAACAGCAGCACTGTGTGCCAGACACTGTCCTAGACTGAAGGAATAAAAGTCAGAAACAAGTGTCTGTTCTTGAGGAGCTTACGTTCTACAGGAAGGAAAGAGCATATAAATGGACAAGTGAATATGTTGTTCGGTCGTTTCAGTCATGTCCAACTCGTGACCCCATTTGGGGTTTTCTTGGCAAAGATCCTAGAATGGTTTGCCATTCGCTACACCGCCTAGCTGACCTCCCTACAGACTCCCCCTAAAAAGACCCTTCCACAAAGTTCATAGCTTCCCCTAACAGAAAGCCCTCAAAATGGAAGCCAATTAAACCAGCTACCCCTGAAACAGATCATCTCTGAACAAAGAAAGGGATCTCAACTATTCAACAAGTGGAGGCACGACCCCTATTTTCGGCACTCTGCACACCTAGGAGGGGCCAAATTCAGGGGTTAAGGAAGAGGTTGGTCAAACCAGTCAGTACCAACTGCACCCACTGCCCAGGATAAAGGGTGAGCAGTCTGGTCAGAGGTCTCTTTGTTTGGCTGCAGTAGCATTGGCCGCTGTGAGGCCAAGTTATGACGTTCTGTCTGATATGCTTTGTACCCTGCACATCTGCTCCAGGAGGCACCAGAGCATGTGATTGAGCTTTGGTCTCGAGTCAGTGAGCCCCAAACACTTCTAATTGCCTTACCTAGCCGCACCAGCTCTGATTTTGTATGTTCTCTTTTCCCTCTGTAAATAAACACTCCAAGTGCACTCTTATTCTCTGGAGTGTGGGCAGATAAAGGATAGAAAGGAAAGTGGGAGCCAATGCCAGAATCTGGTGTCCAGCTATAGTGGCAGCATCAGAGAGTTAATTAAGAGAAATCCAGGGAATGCAGAAGATTGGGGGGAAACTTTTATAGACAATCTCCTGGATAGGATGTAATCATAGTGCAGTAGTGCCGTAGGGAATATGATGAACTGGCTGATTCAGGAAAAACATGGGAAGACTTGGACTTAGGAAGAAAGAGAAACCGAGGCCAAGTGGGAAAATGTTTAGTATGGTCTTACATGTATGTGCATGAGTGTATGTGTGTATGTATGTGAATACATCTATCTCCACGTTTATTCGTAGCCTTCTTTAGGGGAGGGAGGAGAGAAGGAAGAAAAAAATAGAGTAAAAAGTGCACAGCAGAGAACGAAAGAAAACCTACAAGGAATAAAGGAGAGCTAGGTGGTGTTGGAAAAAGAATGAGTAGTATTTATTATAGAGGTTTTCTTGAAATGAAAATTTATTGTTTTGTATTGAATCCTCTCATGTTCTTCTGGGTGCATGGCAATATTCTTTTTTTCCTTTTCTTGTTTTGTATTTAAGTTTAAAATGAATTTTAAAATTTACAGAAAAAGAAAAGCTAATTAAGAACCTATTGCATGGAGTCAGGAAGACCTGAGTTCAAATGTGGCCTCAGGTACTTGACATACTTACTAGCTGTGTGACCTTGGGCAAATCACTTAACCTCAATTGCCCTGCCCTTCCGCCCCAGCAAAAAAAAAAGAAGAAGAAGAAGAACCCATTGCAGTAAATCATTGAAATAAGAGAGACAGGCAAGTTCAGGAGACCCCAGTCCTCAGAGACACTTGACACACTTACTAGCTGTGTGACCTTGGGCAAGTCACTTAACCCCAATTGCCTTGCCTTCCCCCCTCCAAAGAAATAAAAAATAAATCAATCCAAGGTGATAGCCCTAGGGCCAAAGATGTGCTGCCTGGGACTAGTTCAAGGAAGGAAGCCCCACATAACTGAAACATCCAAAGGCCTGGAACCTAGATGTTGGCAGCCTGGGATCCCAAGTGTCAGAATTCGATCCTTCACAAGCAGGGAAACAGTGTAATATATTGGGAAGCAAAAAGCTGCACTGGCAAGCCATAGACCCAAGTGCCAGCCCTCGCTCAGGTCTGCTGTGTGAACCTGGTCAGATTAGTTCTTACTTTTCTGGTTTGAAACTAGAAAACACTTCAGAACACACTCGAACTTCTTTGTTCATAAAATAAAAAGTGTCAGACTAGAGAGCCACAGACCAGAGGACTGAAGATTTGTAGAAGGGGACTCAGAGTCTATCTCATCTAACCTCCTGCTTTTACAGATGAAGACACTGAGGCACAGAGCAGTCAGGTGGCTCGCTCGGAGTCACACATACCCGAGGCAAGGTTCAAACCCGGTTCTTCTCAGCAGTCTGTGCACTACGCCATGATGTCTCTCCTTCCAGCTCCGGTTCTGTTTCTGAGTCACTTAGTTGTGTCCAGCTCTTCATGACCCCATTCTTCACGGTGCTCTCTTGGCAAAGATACTAGAGTGTTGTTTTTATTTCCTTTTCTAGGGACCCCATCTTATAGGTGTGGAAACTGAGTCCCACAGAGTTTAAGTGACTTGCCCAGGACCACACAGCTACTAAGTGTCTGAGGTTGGATTTGAACTGAGGTTCTCCTGACTCTAGGCCCAGTGCTCTGCTGTATCTCAATTCCCACTATGCCTATCCCCACACACTCCTTACCTCAGGCCAGCAGCCCAGCCATGCTTGACCTTCTCCCCAAACTGTGACCTGAGTGATGGGAGGTTTGTTTATGTATATACCACAAGTCTTGCCTTTTAAAGGATCCCCTGAATTGGATCCCATGAAGGACAAAGCAGCCCAAGAGGTAGTACCCCAGATTGACCACCGGGTGGTGGTGTTTGTCCAAAATAGCTACCTGTGTTCTTTTACGTGAGAAGAAGGAGTAGGTTCTCAGTACCCTGGAAGCCCCAACCAATTCTGTGCTGCTAGAAAGTGGAGCAGTGAAGACCACAAGGAGGCCCCTGAGAACAATTCAGGGAAAAGTAGTTAAGAGGTGAAGACAGAGCAATTATTTGAGATTCATTTCATGAGGCATAAATAACAACATACCTTTACCCAGCGGTTTATATGGTGATACATACCATGTTCACCCTCATTTCTTTATTTGGTCTTTCTGAGTAACACTGAAAGTATGATCGTCTTAACTTTACAGATGAAGAAAGAGACTCAGAGGGTTTAAAGAATTTGCCAAGAGTCAAATAACTAAAAATAATAATAGCCGGCATTTATAGATCTCTTTACGGTTTGCAGAGGACTTTACAAATATTAGCTCATTTGATCCTCACAACAATCCTGGGTGTGTGTGTCTGTGTGTCTGTGTGTCTGTGCATTACCTCATTTTATAGTTGAGGAAACTGAAGCAGGCACAGGTTAGATGACTTCGGCAGGGTCATCTCAGCTTGCCTGAGGCCAAATTTGAACTCAGGTCCAGTGCTCTGACCACTGCACCACCTAGCTGCCTGTAAAAAACAAGGGCCGGGACTTCTTAGGGGCAGCTAAGTGGCTCAGTGGATACAGTGCTGGGCCTGGAGTCAGAAAGATTCATCTTCTTGAGTTCAAATCTGGCCTCAGACATTTACTAGCTGTGTGACCCTGGGCCAGTCACTTAACCCTATTTGCCTTAGTTATCTCATCGTAAAAATGAGCTGGAGAAGGAAATGGCAAACCCACTCCAGTATCTTTGCCAAGAGGGGTCATGGAGAGTCAGACACCATGACAGAAAGACTGAACAACACAAAAGGACTTTCTATAGGGACTGCCCACGTCCCCCCATAGCAGGGATGAGGCTCAGAAAAGTAAAATACGTGGTCACAAAAGCAGTAAATGGAGAACCTCATTTGAGTAGGTGGACATCATTCTAAAGCCTTCCTAACTGTAAATCTACTTTTCAAAGCAAGTCATTCTCTCAATTCCTGTTCTCAGTAAGCATGTGGGAAAGGTAGGTTAGATATTATCAGCCCCTTTTTAATAGGAGTAAGCTGAAGCACAGAGAAGCCGTGAGTGAATTGCCTAGGGTCACACAGTAAATGAAGTACAGGTTATCCCACGGATGATGGGAGACCAGGGCAGTATTTGACTGCTCTCTGGAACAATGGCTGTACTAAGGAATACAGTGCAGGGTGTGTTTTTAGAGACATTTGGAAGAGTAGGGGGTAGATTGGGGCAGGGGAGAAAGGGGAAGGAGATAGCATCTATATGATTCAGATGACCTTCATCCCCCCAACCCTTCCACTTGAGGAAGCAGAGGAGCTCAGGGGCAGGAAGGAGGCAGTAATGGATGAGGACCAGAGGAAACCGTGAGATGCGCAAATAGATTGGACCGGAAATGAGAAACCTTCTGATGGACATAGGCATGATGAACAAGAATCAGATCCTCGAATCTCCAGGCTGGCAGCTGGCAGTCTTTACCCTGCTGACATCAGTGTTTCCCCAGTAACCAGGGGCTCAGGGAAGGGAGCAAAGCCTTAGCCTGGGGCCTCTCAGAAAGGGGGATGGGACAGGAAAGGTAATATAGAGGAGGATGGGGTAGGCACCCACAAAAACAGATAGATATTCCTCTTATACAAGGCAGGGGTATATAAGGGGGAAGGTATTCTGGATCCTGAGCTCTGGAGTTGCCTTCAGAGAAAACCAATTCCTCTTAAGAAAAGAAAAGCCCTCTCTAGAAAGAGGGCAACCAGATCCCCTTCCTTCTTTGAGATGAATCCGGATGGATTGGGTTCCTCTCATAGGATCATACATGATAACTTTAGAATTAGAAGGTACCTTAGAAGCTACTGAATTCAACCCTCTTATTTTGCAGATGAAGAAACTAAGGCACAGAGGAGTTAAGATTTGCCTAGGGTCATAGGGATAATAAGTGTCTGAGGCAGGGTTTGACCTAATTTCTTCTGACTCCAAGACCAGTGCCCTATTCAGGCTTTCTCTCCTCAGTAGGACAGGTCTCAGAGTAGGCAGCAGTGACTTTAGGGGTGTTATTCAAAGGCCACTCAGTCCCAAAACATCTCTCTAGCACTGGCATTCCATGAGGGCCTGAAATTCTTCCTATTAGAGTCACCAATTTGGGTTAAGCCTTTTTCTTTGGAAGACCCCTGTCAAGAGGTAGCTTATTGCCAGGGAGGGAGAAGCAAATTCAGTCTTAAAATGAATGTTCAAAATTGAAAAAAAAAATTAGTTAAAAAATAAAGATATAACCACACGCACAAAACTGATTCCTTTGACAAATCACTATGGGACCCAGATACCTGGCAAAATGAAACAGCAGAGGCTATTTGGGGATTGGGAGAGGTGAGTTTTCTTAAAATACCACAATTGGTAGCTGGGGCGGGGTGATAGAAGGACCTTAATCTAACTAACCCTTTTATTTAGTTTTATAAGTTGTTTTTGTTAAAACTTAGCAAATAAGGTTTCAACTTGCAAAGAACAGAAGAGGATTGCACATGAAAGCCTGAACTTCTATTATGTTCAATGGTTTGTGGGTTGTTTTGGTTTTGAAGCAAACTACTCATTTCCCACCCAGCTGTACTCCTCTGGATTTCATTATGTCCTTCAGGAGCCTCAATGTCCTACGAGATCACATCAGCCTGGAATTAATACCTGCCCAGTACCCCCTGCTCCTGGGGCTCCACCTTCCCTCTTTAATATGAGGGTAGAGGTCAGAAATCAGAGAGACCCTCCATTTTTGGAGGGCAGCAGGCCAGCCATCACTTCATTTCCCATGCAGGTGCATTCCTCTGAAATTCATCATGTTCCCCTCACCGTCTTCCACTAATGGTAAGATTTCGAGCCCCTCTTAAATTCCATTGCCTTCCCCCTGTTGCTTCCTATTTATCCTGCATATAGCTTGTTTTGTACATATTTGTTGGCACGCTGTCTCCCCTATTAGATTGCAAGGTCCTTGAGGTCAGGGACTATCTTTTGCCTTTCTTTATATCCTCAGCACATGGAACAATGCCTGGTACGTGCCTGGCACATAGTAGGCACTTAATAAATGTGTTTATTAGCTGACTATTGACTGACACAGTTCTCTAATTCAATGGAGATAAAATCATTTATGCCCTGCCATTATGTGCAGTGTTTAACAATAGATATTAAATTTAACCTCGCAGTAACAAAAATGTTCTGCTTGTCTTGTCCTGCTTCTGTGTGTGTGTGTGTGTGTGTTTGTGTACACATTTCATTGGCTAATCCCTTCATTTTACAAATGAGTAAAACTAAGGTCCAGAGAAATGAATTAATCTGCTTGCAGAGCTAAAACTCCATGTCTTCCGATTACAAGCCTGGTGCTCCTTCCAGACTCAGGCCAGCAAGGAGGAACCCGGCAGTGGCCAGCCCTGCCAGGGGTAGCTTTAAGTAAGCCAGGGAGAGGAAGAAGGGGCCCCTGCACTTCACATAGTCCTTGCTCAGTAAATGTTTGAGGATGATTTTAATTGCACTGGAGAGATGATGTCCAAAGCCCCTTCCAATGCTCCGAGTCTGTGTTAAGTCTAGGATGTGGCTGCTCCAGAGGCCTTTGGGGCAGGTGCTTGGGAGGTTTGCCAAAGTGCAGGTGGACTTCATAGCCCCACCAGTCCTTCTCCCCAAGCTAAAAAGTCATTGCTCTGTGGGGCTTTACAGGCCTTGAGGCTGCCGGAAAAGTTAAGTGAAACCTTGGCCTAAGGTTAGCTAGTAGGCCCTATCCACCCTAGGCAGGAATGTATCCAATCTTGCCTTGACTAACAAGATGACATTTAAAAAGTAACTCTATAACCAACCTCAGCCTCCTCCCTCATATTTGCAGTTCTTCTTTTTATCAAACCTAAATCTATCCTTCTTGTAATCTATGCTTATGCCTTCATATCTTGTCCTCATGGAAATGCAAATTGGCTGGTCACCACTCCCAAAGAATTGCAGTTTGTCTAACCTTTCCCCCAGAGAATTTTATCCTTTCTTCTATCTTTGAAAAGCCTATCATTCAAGGCTCCCTGGGAATTCCCTCCCTTTTACCTTCTTTCCTAACCAACTTAATTTATCATCGCTTTCCATCTTGTCCAAAGTCACAGTTGGAGACAGTCTTTAGACTCTATATCAGCTATACTTGTTTCTTTGTCCTCCCCTTCCACAGTATCTCCCCTCCACCCTACCTGGAGTGTCTTCTTGACTCTTATTCACCTATTCACATCCATCAATGTCTTTAAAATCTCTGTTGACTCCCCTCTGCAATGCCCCTGCTGACTAAACATCCCATATTCAGTTCAGTCATATTTTAGTCCTGTCTGACTTTTTGTGACCCCCTTTTCAGGTTTTCTTGGCAAAGATACTGGAGTGGTTTGCCATTTCCTTCTCCGGCTCATTTTATAGATGAAGAAACTGAGGCAAACAGAGGTAAATGACTTGCCCAGGGTCATGCAGTTAGTAAGTATCTGAGGCTGGATTTGAACTCAGGTCTTCCTGATGCCAGATTGGGATCCACTTCATCACATAATTGCTAAATATCTCACATAGCGTTTATGTGTATGGCTTGGGCTGGAGTGCTTTTGATGTGCTCCTATTTCCTATTCATTTTAAAATTTTAGAGGGGAGGGGGATAAGTTTTGTTTCAACACGCAGACCCTGACCTTGTTCCCAAATGAAGGCTCTACAACATATAATCCCAAAAAAGTTACCTAAAACAACATTAAAGAATAATTGGGACTAAGTGTGTCTGGAGCAACAGTCCATTTCTTCAACATCCTTTTAGATAATAATATTGATAGCTAGTATTTATATAGTGCTTTAAGGTTTTACAAAGTGCTTTGTAAATATCATCTCCTTTTATCCTTGCAATAACCCTGAAGACAGGAGCTATTATTTTATAAATTTTTTCGTTGTTTCATTTGTTTTCAGTCATGCCTGTCTCTTGTGACCCCATTTGTAGATTTCTGGGCAAAGATACTGTTTGCCTTTTCCTTCTCTAGCTCATTTTACAACTGGAGGTAAACGAGGTTAGATGACTTGCCCGGGGTCACACATTCAGTAAATGTCTGGGTCCCATTTGAACTCAGGTCTAACTGGTGCTCTATCCACTGTGCCACCAGCCCCCCCCCCCCGACTCCCAAACCAGTGCTTTTTCCACTAAAACTACATGATCTCTCTAGTTTTTCCTTTTTTTTGGCTACCATAAATAGTGCTGCTATGAATTTTTTGGTGGTCTTTTCTTATTGTCAACAAGGTCCTTGGAGTATAAACCCAAAAGGTGGGAGGGTATCACATTTCCCCTCATTTGACTAACTCTATGCTTACCTTTGAGAATTGCCAAGGACACTAAAGTTCCCTTAACTAGTATGTCAGAATCTGGATACAAATCTAGGTTTTCTGGACTCTTGAGACCTGTCCAGGGGTGGGGAACTGTGGCCTGGAAGCCAGGTGTGGCCTTCTGGGTCCTTGGGTGTAGCCTTTTGACTGAGTCCAAGTTTTACAGAACAAATCCTTTTATTAAGGGGATTTGTTCTGCGAATTTTGGATTCAGTCAAAGGGCCCCACTTGAAGCCCTAGAAGGCCACATATAGCCTCAAGGCTGCAGGTTCCCCACCCTTGCCTACTCTCCTACACCCCTTCTCTACCTCCATCTCTCTGCAACCAGGCTTGGAAGAGCAGAAGCTGATATACTCCAGTAGAGAGAACTGGAGAATTGTTTTTGTTAATGAAATCATGGGTACATTTTTTTCAAGTTTATCTTGTCTTTACAAGATCACAGGTTCCTTGAGGGGAGGATTCTTTTTTAATTTGTTTTCACCAGGACTTCAGCTAAGGAGATACATATTTTACAATGCCTTAAGGTCTGGTGTTTCATTAATATGGATATTCCTTCCAACCACTGAGATTACAATCTATGCAGCTGATTAGTTCCAAGGGATAATAAAAATAACTTGGTTGTTGTCCTTTGTTCACAAAGAGGATCAAAATGATATCACTATGCTAGAGTTTCAGTGTGTCCAGCTGTGGCTGATCAGACCAACATGAGCTCAGAATGCTCTGCCACAGGTCAGGCACAAATGTGGGAACATTTGGGGTTGATGCTCTAAATTTGCAAATAGCATCCTGTGTTTCCTGTGAGCTGTTTTATCATAAAAATAACTACCATTTATATAGTGCCTACTATGTGCCAGGTACTGTGCTAATTGCTTTACAGATGCTATTAACTCACTTTATAGATGAAGAAACTTAGGTAGACAGCTGACATGCCTAGGATCACATACCTAGTGTCTAGGCTGGATTTGAACCGGTCTCTGACTCCAGGACCTGAGCTCTCTCCATTCCACCACCTAGATGCTTCTAGTAATAATTAACATTTATACAGAGCACTGGGCTGGGTGCTTTGTGATTACCTCATCTGGTCCTCACAACAACCCCGGGAGGTAGGTGCTAATATTACCTCCAGTTTACAGATGGGGAAATTGAGGCAAACAGGGTTAAGTGACTTGCCCAGAGTCACACAGCTAGTGTCTGAGACTGGATTTGAACTCAGGTCTTCCTGACTCCTGGACTACAGTTCTATGTACTATACCATCTAACTGCCTCTAGTTACTGATAGCCAGAAAAATTGTCCACCAGTGGGTGGACAACCCTGTAGTTATGAAAACTCTAGATTTAGCTAGGTTGGTCCTCAGAATGCAGACACAGTTCTGGTCAACAAGTATTCATTAAGCACATACTGTGTGCCTTGAAGTTGCTCTTTCTAGGCTAGCATGGACTCCATTGATATAGCCTTGGAGAACCCTCACCTCCATTACACAACCAACCAATGGAGGAGAGTTTCACAAATTTTAAGTAGGTCCCCTGGGATGCTTACTGGAACTTGTCCCAGAGACTGTATTCCAGATTCAAGGGGGTTCCCAGAGACTGTGCCCTCATCAGTGGGACAAGGGGACTCTGGGTTTGAAACATTGCTTATCTCGTCAGTGTCCTAGAACGTGGTTAGTTTTGCTGGACTGATTTTTAAAAATCACTCTTTTTTCATTCGTTGTTACAAAGCATCGCCTGCTGGGCAAAGGAGTGGGAGAGGAAGAGACACAGAAATGGGGATATGAAACCAAAAGCTATTTAAAAATATAAAAACTGCTCATTCTAAAATTTTAATTAATAAATACTTGTTGGATTTGAAATAAGACCCGAGTTCTAATAGGTACTTACTAGTTGTGAGATTATGTGCGAGTCACTTGATGCCCCCTCCCCTGCCTTGTGCCTCAGTGTCCTCATCTTAAAAGGGACGTAATACTTTTACCACTATGTGATCTTTTTTTTTTTAAAAAGCATATACTGTGTATGAGTCAGCTGAGTGGGGCAGTGGATAGAAGGCTAGGCCTGAAGTCAGGAACCTCGAGTTCAAATTTGGTCTCACTTATTAGCTGTGTAATGCTTCCTCACTTAATCTGTCTACCTCAGTTTCCTCACCTCTGAAATGAGGGTAACAGCATATCTCTCCCAGGATCACTGTGAAGAGCAAATGAGCTATGCGTAAAGCAGCTAGCACAGTGCCTGGCACACAGTAGGTAAGTTCCCTCCCCTAAACTCAAATGAGACAATGTATATAAATAATTACTTTGCAAATATTTAAGGACTCTATAAATGTCAGCAATTATTATTTTTAGATGAATAGATATTAAGCTGTAAGCTCCTGTACTTTGTTGGGACAGTTTCAGGAGCCAAAGGCAAGTATTTAGCTGTATGATATGGACCTGGGTCAGCTCAAGGTTGTAGAAAGTGAGGGGCCTCAAGAATGTCAACCTGAGGTGAATTTTGGTATATACAGCCCTGGGTGGGAAGGGCTTGGAGGGGACCCTGCCATCCTCCCAGAGGACCATTTAATCTCCAAACATCACAACATTTCATTTTCCATTTAAAAAATTTATTACATCAAAAATAAACAAATACAACCAAACCTAAAACCCAAACAACCCAAAGATACAAGAAGATCATAATCCAGGCTTTCTTGTCTAACCCAGAAAAAAATATCTGAAAACATTTTAAAAAACAAAAGAAATAGAAATGCCAGCTTCAAAAATATTTATCCAAAAAGTAAGGCATCCACTTTACAAAAAAATCGACAATACAAGTAGAGGAACGGGTTGACAAAGGAGGCTCAATAGGAAGGGGTTGACCCCTGCACCTTGGCTGCTTTCTCTTTATCAAAATCTGGGCCTTGATTAATTAATCATATGAGGCAGTGGGGTAGAGATGGTGATCTAAGGCAGGCTAGGGGTTAAAGGTAGAGGGGAAAGAGAAATAGAGCTGTCCTTGGAATTCCCAGTCCTTAAGAGTGAACTGAGGAGATTTAAAAAAGGAGCCAGAAGGAGTATTGGGAGAAGGTAGGTTTCCTAGCTCCAGGTCTATGTGGTGATGCGTGGGAAGGGACAAAGTTTGGAGAGCAAGGAAGGAATTAACAGATCTCAGAAAGCTTTGTGGGGATCCAAATTCCGTGGACCCACCATCTTTAGCTGCACAGCTATGGTGGTTGAAGAGGTTAAAAATTAGCCTTATGACAAAGGACCAACATCCTATTTCTATGAAACACATGGAAAACCAACTATGAGACATTCATTCTATCTGTCAAGACATAATGAGGACTTATTATCTTGGTTAGCCAGCCAGAGGAACTCCTTTCTTCCATAGTAAGGGAGAAGAAAGTAGATAAAGTTATCAGATAGGCTTTTCTGACATTATCTCTCTAAGCTAGCTTCCATCCTCCCTCATAAAAGTCCTCTTTGTCTCTTAGATTAGTGGTATGTCCTATCTTTGGAAATAAGTCCTGAAGGGAAGGAGGAGGGGAGAGGAGGCACTGTCTGGATAGGAGTGTATTTGTAGGGGAAGAGAGCCCCAGCATGAGGGTTGCTTGGAAAGAAAAGGGGAAAATAAGATGGCACTGGCCCTCACTCACCTCAGGACATACTCCTCCCGAAGCCCTACTTCTCTGGTACTCTTGTCTTAAGATTGTAGAATGAGATCCCCAGTAAGAAGTAGGTAGCTCCAGCAGGGAAAGAAGGATGTCCTAAGAGAGAAAAATGGGAAGATTTATGCCCTGACCCTGGTGTGGAAGATGATGGAAGAAGTTGGCCCAGCCCAGATTCCAATCTGGGGACTACGGTAGCTCAGAGGGGAGACGCCCTACCCCAGGGAAGAGAGATATAGTGTAACTCTGAAAAAATGGCAGCACTGAGAGATGGAGTTGGGGATGGGACCTTGGGGGACAGAGAAGGGTAAATACTGGTGATAATTACCAAAACATCTCCTTCCCACTAAGGGCAGTCCCAAGGTGGGGAGAGGAGCTGCTAAACCCTGTTGCTAGCAAAAAAAAAAAAAAAAAAGCCACCTCTATGAAACCAACCAGGAAACAAGCTTCTCTGGGTCTAGAAAGCTTTGGCACCGAACTAGGGGGTAGGATACAGGGAACAGTACAGTGGTGTGTGTGTGTTGGGGGAAGGGAGAGATGGGGAAGAAGAGGCAGTGCTCATCCTTTGTTGGTCCTTAACCCTAGAGGGAATTTGTACATGCCTGGCAAGGAGCCACCAGTGAGACAACAAGACGATGGGTGTGTGGGGAAAACACCTGTCTCCTTCCTTTTCTGAGACTCCTGCACCCTGTGATAGGCTCACAAGCTGCTGCTGCCATCAATTCCCCTTCCCTCAGAGACCTCTGGCTTCCATGTCTGATCTGTTCCTCCTTTCAACTCAGGCCTCTGTTCTTAGGCTTGGAAGGGAAAAAGAGAATGCAATACCAAACTTGTTTCCTGAGGATGCTGCTTACAGGGGATTTTTGCATACTTGTTGGCACCAGGATTTACCCCCGGACGGCCCTCACTCCTATAGTTGGGGTCTGGGTAGAGGAGGTGTCCCTTGGCTAGACTCCCTCACCCCTAAACATCTGAGGGGGCAGTTCCCCTCCCTAGGGACAGCAGCACTGATGAATGAATGATATTCCTACATAGACCCTAGCAGTCTGTGGCTGGTTGTTTGGGTACAAATTAAACTGGTTATCATTTCCCTCCTGTACCTCTCTGACTGCTCCTGCCTGAGAATAGTTTTGGGGTGAGGGTAAAGAAGGAGGTTGAGCAAAGGAAGGGATGAAGGGTGGGGAATCAAAGTCAGAGAAGCTCAGAGACAAGCCACTCAGAATCAGGGTCGGGATGAATCGGTTGACTCCGGCCCATTGGGGCCAGTGGATTTGTAGATGGGCTGGCTCTGTTCTTTCATATCATCAATAGATTCTTCCTCTTTCGATGGGCTCTCATCCACCTGGGGATATACGACCACACACAGCTTCTGGCTCACCAAGGTTAGGGATGCTGAGAAGGAAAAATGCAGGAAGAAAATCAGAGAACTTCTCACCGCGGAGGATGTGATGGGATTGGCTCCCCAAACGCTACTTACTGGAACCCCACCTCTAATGGAGGACATCCCATAAGCTCTGCCCATCTGCACCTTAACTTACGATCCTTTACCTGATGGTCTGTTCTCCTTACGACTAACTCACTCTAGCCCTAGTCCCGTCAATCACTGCCCCATGGGCATTTCATCCTCCTCAGTGCCCCTAAAGGTGGCATTTTCCCGGGCTAAAGACCCTTCCTATAGGACGCTGGCTGATTTCTTCGGGAAGCAATTGGAGTTAAGTGATTTGCCCAGAGTCATACAGCTAACATCTGAGGTCAGATTTGAACTCAGGTCCTCCTGACTCCAGGACCGGTGCTCTACCCACGGTGCCACCTAGCTGCCCCTGATTTTTTCTTAACTTCTGAGGTGACCTTTCCTATCAGTCATGCATTTTTTTTTTTTTGCGTTATAATTTTCTATGTGTCTACGTATCTATGTAGAGAACAATTGTGGTAAAGTGTACAGAGGGGCCAGACTTGGAACTAGGAAGATATGGGTTCAAGCCCAAACTTTGGACACATACTAGCTGTATTACCTTGAGCAAGTCACTGAAACTCTCGTGTCTCTAAGCAACTCTTTAAAGACTGAGAATAGGAATTTTTTTCATTAATTGTACTTAATTCTTCAGCACCCAGCTGAAGGACCCCACCTAGGACTGGGTATATAAGTATAAAGAACAAAACATTACTCACTTAAAGGAATCTTACACTCCAAGGTTATTAATTGATTAAATGACTATAAATTCCAAAGCAGGTGCTGATCTACACTAATAATAAAGTCCTGTGGAAGAGAGGGGAGGGAAGGTTGTTGGTTGTTCAGTCATATCTGCTTTGTGACCCCATTTGGGATTTTCTTGGCAGAGGTACTGGAGCGGTTTGCTATTTCCTTGTCCATTTTATTTTACAAATGAAGAAACTGAGGCAAATAGGGTTAAGTGACTTGCTCAGCTAGTAATTGATTTGAACTCAGGATAGTGAAGTCTTCCTGATTCCAGGCCTACCATTCTATCTACTGTACCACCTATCTTCCTCTATTAATAAATTAGATGACTATAAATTAAAAAGGAGGTGCTGATCTGAAATTTGCAAAAGGAGCATTTCCACTGGGAGTTCCCAGTACTAATAAAGTCCGTGAAAGAGTAGGGATGGAAGGAGAAGGGATGAATGTATTTTATCCTCCCTATTAAACTACAGGCTCCAAGAAAGCACAGACCATGTTTTAAAACAGTGCTACCAACACAATGGCTGCTTAACAGAAACCTGGTAAAATTCCCTGGTTTTCACATAGTATTTTGTTGAGTCATCAGTCTTGACAACTTGTCTGAAAGATGTCCCGGAAAGGTCTTCTTTTTGGGATTCTGTTGAGCCAGCTAGAGGATATTCTGTTACCAACCTCAGCACTAGACTCTAGACCCTGGTAAACTGTCAAGGTTCTTGCTGATACTGTTTCCCAGGTCCTAGACTGGATCATTGACTATCCCTCTTTCCTAGATCCCCTCAGGCCAGCTGTGGAGTCATCCCCAAACTTACCTATGAAGTCATTGAAACACTGGGGTTTGTGCTGCCAGTACACACCGAGAAAGTAGACAGGGATACCTGTCATCATGATAGCCAGGCCAGTGCCACAAACCACAGGCTCTGACCACAGACTAAAGACCAGTAGGAAGGCCCAGAACAGCAGGTAGATGACAGGAAATATCAGGTGTATCTGGTGGATAGAGTTGAGATTCTGTTAGCCACAAAGTCTCGTGAACAAAATGGGAATCCTAGATACTAAGATTCTGAATATCTAGCTCCCCTACAGCTCTGGGGAGATCTAAATACTTTTGTTCCTTTTCAGGATTAGAGTAGGCATTTTCTAATCTGCAGCCATGATAAGTCTATGATTCAGCCACAGACATCGGAGAACCTGCCCACAAAACCCAGGCCTACCTAGAACTTTATAACCTTTGCTGGTCCTTTTATTTAATTCTAAATATTTTTATTGGTAGCATTTTTATTTGAAATTCATCCCTTCCCTCACTCCCTGAGCCCTGTAAAAGAATAAAAAAAGAGGGTGAAAAAAGTTCAGCAAAACCACCTGACATCATTAACCAAGTCTGATAATGTGTACAATGTTCCACACCCAGAGTCAGAGTCTTTCACCTCAACAAAGCCGGGAGGGGAATATCCTCTCTACTAGTTCTTTCTAAGGGACTTGGGAGGCTAAAGATATCTGAGGCAGAGGGTTTATCTGATATAGTGGTTCCCAAATATTTTCCAATAGCTAATCTCTCTCCTACCCGCAACACCCACAGCCTTCTACTATAGTTAATTTTGATTCCATTAAATTAAAATGTTTTTGCACAAACAAAGCAAATACAACCAAGATTAGAAGGAAAAGTGGAAAGATGGGAATTTTTTCACCAAGTGTTTTTGCTAATGGCTTCGTTGCTTAAATATATAGAGAAATGAGTCAAATTTATAAGACTACGGGTCTTTCCCCAATGGATAAATGGTCAAAGGATATGAACAGGTAGTTTTCAGATGAAGAAATTAAAGCTATACATAGTTATATGAAAAAGTGCTCTAAATCACTGTTGATTAGAGAAATGCAAATTAAAACAACTCTGAGGTATCACATCACCTATATCAGATTGGTTAATATGATACAATGATACAAAAGGAAAATGATAAATGTTGGAAAGGTGGGAAAATTGGGGCACTTAATGCATGGTTGGTGGAGTTGTGAACTGATCCAACCATTCTGGAGAGCAATTTGGAACTATGTCAAAGGTCAATCAAACTGCGTATACCATTTGATCCAGTGATACCACTACTAGGTCTGTAACTCAAAGAGATCATAAAAAAAACAAAAAGGACAAATCTTATTTATAGCAGCTCTTTTTGTGGTGGCAAAGTATTGAAAACTGAGGTAATGCCCATCATCAGGGGAATGGCTGAACAAGTTGTGGTATATGAATGTAATGGAAGAAATGATAAGCAGGCAAATTTCAGAAAAACCCGGAAAGACTTACACGAGCCAATGCCTAGTGAAATGAGCAGAACAAAAGCATTGTACACAGCAACAACATTGTGTGAGGATTAGCTATGATACGTTCAGCTCTTCTCAGCGATGCAACGCTTCTAAATTCTAAAAGACTCATGATGGAAAATGCTATCCACATCCAAAGTAGAGTCCGAATGCAGATTTTTTTGGTTTATTGTGGCTTTTCCTTTTGGTTCAGTTTCTTCTTTCACAACATGACTAATGTGGAAATATGTTTAATATGATTGTACGTGTATAGCCCACATCAGATTGCTTGCCATCTTGGGGAGTGGGGATGGGGGAGACAGAAAAAAAAATTGAAACTCAAAACCTTTTTAAAAAAATGACTGTTTAAAACTATGTGTAATTGGGGAAAATAAAAATGCCATTTAAAAGAAAAAAAAAAGAACTGGGTCTAGCTAGGATCCAGGTTTCCTAATTCCCAGAGTTTCCACAGATATAAATGTGAAGGCTAACAAAGAAGCTACTCAAAGAACAGAATGGATTGATGGATGAGGGCTGCTCTCAGCCCGGAAAAGCTGAAGGGCAAGGGGGTTTCAATGACCAAAATCTCACCTTGATGGGGCGGGCGATATTAGGTTGCTTCCAGCGCAGGACAATTTGCCCAGCGATTGTGACACCGTAGAATAAGTAATTAATGAAGCCTACATAGTTGATGAGTGTATATATGTCACTGGTCACCAGCATCAGCAGGGTGGAGAGACACTAGGAGGATGTAAAGTTGAAGTTAGAGTCATTCAGTTACAAGGACTCTGACAGGTCCTCTTGATTCCTGAAAGCCTCAGAATCTAAATGATGCCACTTTAAAGATGCCCAGAGAAGACTGCTTTACCTCCTTCAATAAGCTGCTCCCCTGACCCTCTAGGTTAGGCATTTCTTCCTAATAACTTATAGCCTTCTTGTTGCAACTGATAAAAAATTTTCTTTTTTTCTTTTGAGCAGAGATGGAGAAAAAGTCACCAGCCTCTGTAAAATACCTTTTCATAGTATAAAAGGAACAGAAACTAGTCCCTCTCATCCTTGTTTTCTCTCAATTTGATCATTTCAGCTCCCATCACACCTTCCCCATTGGCTGAGTTTTCCAGTCATTTTGGCCACCATGTTCTTTCCACCACTCTTGAATGGAAGAGGAGTCCAGTCCAGTGTGGAGTATAATTTTCTACCAAAAATCTGATCAATACCGAGGATAACGAGAGGGCATTTTCATGGCTCCAAGTCAGACGTGTGACTGCACCACATCGCTGATTCAAGCACCCCTTGTGGTCCTGTAGGACCCTGGCATCGTCTTCAGCCCCACTTACACATGACCAATCATCCGTATTTATATCCTCAACTCTTTGGGTTTTTGTCTTTTTTTTTCTATCAAAGTGTACTACTAGCTTGTCTCTGGCTACATTGAACTGTATTCTGCTCATTTCTGACCAAATTTCAAATAACCCAAAGTAATCTTTCATCAAACCTTATCAAGCAATGGGTAGTGGGGGGTACTGAGGAAGGTAGAGCATTTAGAAGTCAAAAAGTTTTAAAAATGAATGTTAAAAATTGTTTTTACATGTAACTGGGGAAAAAGAAAATACTAAATAAAATTTAAAAATAAATTTCCCCTCTGTGTCAGATGTTTTTAGGTTTATCAGCTTCCTTACCTCCCCGCCCCCCTCAGTTTGGCAACCTCTTTTTTAATGTCGGGTCTTCTCATAACTGAGGATATTTCCGTTCCCTTTGATATCAATAAGAGGCAGTGAAGGGTAGTGAGTAGAGGGATGCTCCTCGAAGCCAGGAAGACTTGAGTTCACGTCCAGCCTCTGACACATACTGGCCCTTATTGCCACACTCAGTGGCAGCTCTTTAAGACAATAATCAGTAGAAAAGGTACTGATCTACACAGGTGGAGGTAATCTCCTCACCTTGAAGTTCCCTATGAACTCACAGGTTCAGAGCATGTAATGCCACATTCAATCAGTTGGGTGTTGGAATGGTCTATGTGAAAGACTGGAACTGGCAGCTCAGATGCTGATTAGAATGCGATGGGTTAGGTCCAGTGGTGGTATTCAAATAAATTAACAACCGGTTCTCCATGGAACCAAGCCAAGGCTGCTACTGACCTGGTGAGTGGGTGCAGGCCCTGTTCCGCCCCCTCCAACAACCGGTTTGCCTAACTCAACCTAAAATTAGGTACTGGTTTTGCCGAAGTGATGCAAACCAGCTGAATCCCACCACTGGTTAGACCTAAACAGAAATAGGAACAAAGGGGAGAGAGCTAAGATGCGGCAAGTGGGCTGAGGGGCTGACCGGTCCTTACCGTGAAGAGGAGAGCAGGGATGGGAGTACAACGTTTTATATGGATCATAGCCAGCACACTGGGCAGGTGGCCTTCCCGGGCTCCGGCAAAGAATAGTCTAGTAAAGGGAGAAACAGTAGGGATCTGCCATGAGATGCTATTTCCTCTGGAACTAGCAAAAGCTTAAGACTCCTGGCATACCCCACTCCCTCCCCTCACAGCATGCCCCATCCTCAGCCTCCCCCAATAACTGGTACCAATATACAGGCTTCCCCCATCCATGCACATACTTAACACCCAAGACATATACACATACTGTCCTATTCGTCTCTCCATGCTGTCACTGAGGCAGCTGACAGATGGGCTCTGAGTGACCTGGGAACACCTGGTGTCTGGGGTCTAGGTTGTTAATGGCCATGCCATCTTCAAGCATAGGCAGAGAAGGCAGCTACCTGCCTGAAATAATTTCAGAAGCTGCTGGGAAAGTCACCTCCCTAAAATACCTTTCTGTACTTTGTCATATTTGTAACTATATATACCTTTCCCCATTTTTATTGAAAGGACAAATCTCTTTGGAATAGAGAGTTCTAAGTTCTCATTAGTCATTTATACTTTAGTATGAATATTGGCTTAAGTGTAAGGGAGGAGATAAGGAGAAGGCCCAGAACTAGGAGGTTCGCACTCCAAAGATGGAACCGCTAATTTCAGTTCTGTCCAGGGTCAGCACTGGGAAGGGTAAGGGAGGTGCTGACTAGGGATGGCAGCCCATGAATTAGTCAGTCAGGCAACAAGCATTTATTAAGCACTTATTATATGCCAGGTGTTGCACTAAGCACCGAAAATACAAAGGAAGGCAAAAACATGATCCCTGGTAGAACTGGGTCAGGTTGACACACATGAGCATGTTTGCCAGACTTGCACAGGAATCTGAGATGTGGCACCAGGTACTCTCTGCCACCAACTGCCTTGGCCACCCTGCCCCACCACATGCAGCCATACACGTGCCCTGGATGCTCCAGCCCACCTGTGAGCACCCCTGCAGGGTGGTGTCATGCACCAAGAACAGCCCCCAGATACAGCTGAGTCTTATGTTTGCTCTCCTATTTGTGCAGCCAATACCATCCTCCTGCCCCCCAAATCTGTTATCCCAGTATCCAAACGTAAGGCTGCCTAAAGACAATCCCTGCTCTATAGCTGATGACTGAAGAAATGAGAGGGTGTCACACCCACACACACTTCCACATCTTGGTAAAGAGCCATCCATTCCATACCTGAAATGAAACCTTTTTAAGGGACAAGTAAATAAATGAGGAGAGAAGGTCATTCCTCCAAGAAGGGCCTTAGGGGTGGGTGGGTGAGAGAATACCCCACCCCAGATGACATGTGCAGATGACTAGTGCACACATACATCCCCTGTCACTTGCATGCACACACACAACTACACCCATCCACGTGCATCCAGACCTGCCTGGAGGGACAAACCCAGCTCTAAATTGGCTTTAGTCACTTTCTCTTCCAAAAGATTCCAGAGAGCCACGATGGACAGGCTCTCTTCCTGGGCCCTCCGCTGTGACTTCCAGGAAGCTGCAGCTCCTGTTTAACAGGCACATGAGGGTGCCATGGGTGAGTGTTTGATGCCTCAGTTACAGGAATGGTACCAGGACTCCGCACAATGGCCCCCAAACATGGCACCTCGGCCCCCTCATGGGAAAACCTGTCTCTGCTGGGGTAGTGCTATGTTGGCTATAAGCCAGGCCAAGTTAAGCTCACAGGCAGCCCAGTCAGTGAGCTGAGTAGTGGGTGAGACAGCATGTGGCCTCCCTGACTGCATGACTGACTCTGATTTGGGTATGAAAGCTCCCCTGGGGCTCTGGCCTTCCCAGGAGCATGAGGTGGCTCAGTTCCAACCCAAACCTAGTTTTGCTAGAACCCTTTCTGGCCTCCTGGAGGCATTCAGTTCAAGGTGAAGAAGGGGAGAAGATGAATCCTTTCTCCTGCTCCTCCTCACCCTCCATACTCTGCACCTTGGGCCTGCAAGGGTCACGGCAAAGACCACCTGGGAAGCCGGGCTAGGTGCCTGCATAGCCTTCTGCCCCTTTTCCCTGTATTGGTTCTTCAAAGACACTCATATTCAAGTGAAAGATATGGCCCTGGAGGGTCCAAAGGAGGAAGGGCTTAGACTTAGGATCACAGACACCATGTAGTCTAAACTCCTCACTTTACAGATGAGGAAACTGAGGCCCAGAGAGGTTAAGTTTCTTACTCGTAGTCACACAAGGCAGTAAGCGGTAGAGCTTACTGTGAACCCAGATGTCTGGCTCTAAGGCCAGTGGTCTTTTACAGTGCCCACACTCAAAAATCATGTCTTCCTCTTTCTCTCCCTGTCCCTTCCCAGGGTTGTTTTCATTCTCCTCATTAGCACCTGGAGCCCCAGACAAAACAGACCAAGGAGACTTTTCTATCCCCTAACAGGTCATCGAAGCTGAGAATGAAAGGGTCTGGGGGCCAACCCCACCCCTCCACCTCATCACTGAAGTGGGTCCCAAATGGTAAAGGTGCTGCTTCTTTTTCCACCCAATGGTAGGAACCTTAGAAATTGCTGTCTACACATGCATGTATGAGCTCTCTCTCTCTCTCTCTCTCTCTCTCTCTCTCTCTCTCTCTCTCTCTCTCTCTTTCTCACACACACACACACACACACACACACACACACACACACACACACACAGAAGTACACACCTCTCTGTAAACCCAGAGATATACACAGAGATCAAGAATTCACACATACTTTCACATGTCATATGCATACTTACCTACCTGGATGTACAAAAACGTGCATACATATGCACATGCAAACACACAAACACACACATTTTTGCACACAAAGCCATTTAAACAGCCAGGCTCCCCCTCTCCACTCACAGACAAGTGTTATGTGCACTCACCTGGAGGATGTGAAGAGAGATCCATTGACTCCACCAAACGTGGACAGAGCGACAGAAATGGGCATGATCCAGGCCATGACCCCGAGAAGCTTCTCTCCAAAGGTCTGGAAGGGAAGACAAGGGACAAGTGGAAACTCTGTGCTGAGCTCACTTACAGAAAGAAGGAGCAGTGCCTGTGTTTGCCCTCCTTCATGTTGCAAGACCTCGAGTTCAAATCCAATCCCAGATGTGTATTAGCTATGTGACCCTGGGTTAGTCACTTAATCCTGTTTGCCTCAGTTTCCTCATCTGTAAAATGAGCTGGAGAAGGACATGGCAAACCCCTCCAGTATCTGTGCCAAGAAAACCCCAAATGGGGCCACAAAGAGTCCAGCAGGACTGAAGCAACTGAACAGCAGCAAAGCATTTATACGGCATTTTAAAGGTCTGCAGGATTGCTTTATGAAATCTCATTTTACCCTTACAACAACAAAGGGGCCACCCGCTATTTTGAACACAAATTCTTAGCTAAAAACAGGTGTAAGGAAGGGAGGGAGGTACTATTACTATCTGCATTTTTCAGGAGAGGAAACTGATGCACAGAGAGGTTCAGTGCCTTGCCCACAGTCACACAGTCTAGTCTTTCTTCTCTCCAATCTACCTGCCGTACAATTGCCAAAACAATCTTCTTAAAGCATAACTATGACCATGCTACTGCCCTGCTCAAGGAGCTTCTTATAGTCTCTAAGATAAAATACAAACTCTTAAGTGCAGCAGTTAAATCTTTTCACAAACTACCTCAGCCTACCTTTCTAGGCTTATAGAATATTCTTGTCCTTTGTACACTCAATACTTTGCAGGCCAACTGACCTGCTATTCCCCATGTGTGGCACTCATCTCCTGCCTTCCTGCCTTTGCACAAAGCATTCCTCCCCACCGCTCCTAGGCACTCCCTTTTCACCTCTGCCTCATAGAATCCTTATTTATTTCAGGGCTGTCCAAAATGTGGCAGGACTACAAGCATAGAAATTTGTATAAATGCTTTTAGAGCTCTCACTAAAATGGCAAATCAAAATATATTGTCTATTGTTTCAATAAAAACCTAAGGCTGGACAGCCCTGGTTTATTTCAAGGCTCAGATCTCATACCATCTGCTGAGATAAGGGATTCCCTACGGTCTCCTCCACATATCATCTTGTCTATACTCTTTATCTGCTTACTTTTTATATCTATCTCCCTCTCCTAGGAGAAGGTAAGTTACCGGAGGGGATGGACTTTTTTTCATTTTGTCTCAATCTTTAGAGTCTCCCATATAGTGTCTTGCACAGAATACAGACTTAATAAGTGTTTGTTGGATTGGATTGGAGAAGACAGGTTGAGAGCAGACTTTAGTCCTACTGGAGAAGAAGATAAAAAAGATGCCTCATCGAGATACACATAGGCTGGAGGCCCATAAAAACTCATTCAAGGAACCTGATCTCCCACTATTTTGAGCATGCATGCTTGGCTAGAGCTAGGTACGTGAAAGTCTTCTCACTGTTTAATGAACAAGCCATGCACATTTCTGTCTCCCAGCATTCACTCATAGGAAAGGCAGCACAGGAAGGAGCAGAGATTTGATCTGGGAGTCAGGAAGGTCTGGGTTTAAGTCCCACTTCCAACATGAGCTGATTATGACCCTTGGACAACAAAAAGGAACAGATGCTGATCTGCCTTGGTAGATCTCACCAGGGAGTTCCTTGAAACCAGTGACATCCTAGATCCAGATCAAATGTTGATTCAAGTACTAGTAATGAACACCTTCCCCTCTCCCCTCAAGCCCTGGTTGCCTTGAAGACCCAGCTCAATTCCTACCCTCCTCCATGATTCTTTTCCTAACTATTGAGTATCACTAACACTACATTTCAATGATGTTGACACCTAACTAAGTTCCAGGCAAAGATGAAAAAATGGTATAAACCCTGACCTCAAAGAACTTACAATCTAATGTAAAAAATGGTCTGGCAAGACCCAATGATAAGACACACAAAGGAAAAAAAAATCTTCCTCTGAATTCTTGCAGCACTTTAATACCACATGGCACAATTTGGCACTTAATTATAGAATGCTTACCCTGTTATTTCAGCTGCCATCATTTTTCTCTCCCCAGTAGATATGAAGCAACTCTGATCTAAACAGACTGGCTTTCTCTCTGTCCCTCACACACACGACACTCCACTTCTATGCCTTTCTATCCATGGCTGTCCTTCCATGCTTGGAATGCACACCCTCCTCATCTCTGCCTAAAAGGATCTCTCTATCCCTTTAAGACTCAGCTCTATAAATTCCCTCAAAACCCCCAAACTACCTTGTATTTAACCACTTCATATTTATCTTGACTATACTTTCTCTTGTTAGAATGTAAACTCATTGAGGGCAAAGTCTCATTTCAGTTTTTGTATCTGTATTCTGAGCTCCTAGCACAGGATCTGGCACATAGATGTTTATTTTAATAAATACTTGTCCACTGATCAATGGATAGACTGTGTGTTAGGTTTCTTTAGTAGTCACACTACAGCCCTTATCCCAGTATGGCCCAAGCAATGGACACTCAAGTTAATATTGGTGGGCCAATTCAGTGGTCAGGAAATTATAGCCCAGGCCAAGAACATTCTCAGCCCACAGCAGCCTGGATTTGGTTGTAGTTTGCTTACTCCTTGCTATAGAATTAAATGAACATTTGGAGAATGGAAGAAAATCCGTGAAAGTTGAATGACTGGCTGGTGATACTTGTTAAGGGCTCACAATGGAGTTGAGATTCATGATACAATTCTCCTTCCCTGGGGATTAAAAAGTTGTTGCTGCCGGCCCTGATGCAATCTCATGAGCAGCAAATCATAAAGGGGGAAAAAAAATAAAAATAAAATTAAAAAAAATCATAAAGGGGGAAATGACAGGTTTGAAGGCTCCAGATATCACAGGTTCTGTCCCCCTCTGGAGATAAACAGTCAGGCCTGTGTTTCAGGAAAGCAGAGATGATTTGCAAGAATTTGTTACTTTGGACTGGATTCAGATCTGTTCTACCATTGACTTACTCGGTGACCCATAGGTGATCAATAATTCTATTCTGTTCAATTTAATTCGATCCAACAAATACGTATTAAGTGCCTGTTATACTGCGCAAGACTACGGGGATTACAAAGACAGAACGAAAACGCAACAGTCCCTGATAAGGTCATGTTGCCATGATCCAGGTTTTTCATTTCTCTATGCTTCAGTTTTCCCATCTACAAAATGGAGAGAGTCATCCATGCTCCCTACCACCTGAGGATCCTAGAATCAGGAAGACCTGATTTCAAATCCAGCCGCAGATACTCACTAGCTGTGTGACCCTGGGTAAGTCACTTCTTAACCTCAGTTGCTTCAACTATAAAACGGGTACCACCTACCTCCCAGGTTATCATGAGAATCAAATGAGATCATAATTGCAAAGAATAAATGCTAGCCATTGTTATCGTCCGCTGGATCATGTTTACAAAGTGACTTCATTTAAAAAATAAAATTCCTCTCCACCCTCTGAGAATGTCACTGTAACAATGAACTGCTCAGGTCACAGCATAGCACAAGCAACTTCTGTATTATGTTAATAATGAGTTCACCCCTAATAGATCCATGCTGATTGACAAGGCAGGGCCTAGAGAAATCCAGAGGGTTCAAGAGTCACCGCCACAGCCAACGGGCTGGAAAATATGACTATGAGGAAAGACCGTGAGAACCAGCTATTATTTTGCGTGGGGGAAAAGGTGTTGTGGGGTTGTATAACAACCGTCTTGAACTGAAAGGTTATTGAGAAGAACTCAGTGACCAGGTTATTCTTCAATCTCTAGGGACAAGCCCTTGGCTGGGAGACTTTGGTTGGGCAAGAAGAAGAATTTCCAAACAATAAGACTGGAATGGAATACAGAAGAAGACACATTGCCCTGCCTTCTCCAAAGGCGTCTAAAGATAAAGACAGACTCCATCTAATGTACAGTGGTGGAATGGGATGAACCATCTAACCTATAACCCTGAGGGATTAAACCTTAGGATCTCTTCCATCCAAAAAGCCCAGAGAACTTTCTTCATCCATGTTGGTTATTTACCCTCACATACTTTTCCTCTCTTAAGAGGGGTCAAGGATCACTCCTAGAAGAAATAGTAGATGTATTAGGAAAGATTTCATGTCAGCCTTCAGTTGTAGGCTCCCTTGGTCTCATTTTATTCATGTAATTGCAGACTTTGGAGTTGAAGGGGGACATTAAACAGGTAGGTGGCCCTGAGTTAAAATCCTGCCTCGGTCACCTACTGGCTATATGACCCTGGGCAAGTTCAAATCTGGCCTGAGTCACTTAACATACTTACTAGCTGTGTTACCTTGGGCAAGTCACTTAACCCCAATTGCCTTACCTTTCCCCTTTCAAAAAAAAAATGATAGCACCC
Organism: Trichosurus vulpecula; assembly: GCF_011100635.1. Lineage (NCBI taxonomy): Eukaryota > Metazoa > Chordata > Mammalia > Diprotodontia > Phalangeridae > Trichosurus > Trichosurus vulpecula. The sequence goes on along the minus strand of NC_050580.1, from coordinate 177,298,675 downwards.
ATCTCCCAAAGTTGTTGAGGATAGAATGAAATATTTATAAAGCACTTTTGCAAGCCTTTATTATTCGAATCCTCACCTACTACAATTGACAAAGTGGGAACCTAGAGAGGATAAATGACTACTCTAAGGTCACACAGGTTGTAATAATATCTGACATTTATATAGCACTTATCACGTGCTACACACTTTGCAATTATTACCTACTTTAATTCTCACAATCCTGGGAGGTAGCTGCTACTATGACACCCATTTTACAAATGAGGAAACTGAGGCAAATAAAGGTTAAAAATGACTTGCCCAGGATCACATAGCAAGTTCTGAACTCAGGTCTTCCTGCTTCTAGGTCCAATGAGCTACCCACTGGGCCACCTAGCCGCCTACTAAGTAGCAAAGCTGAAGTCTGAACCAAGGTCCCTCTGACCTTCAATACAGAACTCTTTCTGCTACATCCTCAGTGACATCATCACAGAAGTTAAGGAGCTTGGTGATCACCTATTCCAAACTCCACATTTTACAGGCAAGGATGCTGATGCTCAGAGAGGGTAAGGGATTTTTCCAGAGTCACACAGATGGTCAGTGGCAGGGTCAGGACCTGAACCCAGGTGTGCTGGTCCCTGGCTCTGTCCACTAGATGGCAGATGTCCCACCTTATTCACAGCTCTACTTGGCAGGACATTTGTTTTTTGGTGTGTTTTTATTTATTTTTCCTCAGGCTGGGTTTGGGGGGGGATTGATGCTCATGCTTTGTGGTCCTTGTGATATTTAGTCACTCTGCTGATGCTGGTAGAAGAGCTAGTGAATTGGGGAAAGAGAGTTAGGAGGTAGACCGGAATTCCCTGCTTACTCCAGCTTCTGTTTACTGACGTTTGAGAGTGAGCAGCAATTCCCAACTGGGGCTGAATCCTTACTGAGGTTCCTGCCCATATGACTCAGATCACTGGGAAAAAGAGCTCAGATGAATTACTCAGCCAAACTTCCTTCAAACTTCCTGGTTCAAAGGGTCCTTGGCCTCAGAGGGAGCTTCAGAAATATGAGATTCCTTACCACAGCAACAGCATTGGAGGCCAGCAGCTCCTGGGGTGACATCGCAGTGACATAAGCAATGTTGGCAAAGACATAGACAAACGTGACCAGTGGGATGGAGATGAAAATAGCTCGAGGAAGGTTCCTGCAGAGTGAGATAACATGAAATGGGGAGGGGATCACTAGGCATAGGAACTCACCACACCCCACCTACTCCATCCCCCTAGGTTCCCTAAGATGGAATAAAGGTGTTTTGTCCGGGATTCTATTCCTCTTTTGAGGCTTCAAGTTCACAGCCTGTCCTTGGGCAAAATATTCAAAGTTAATCAAGTCATTTGGAAATGAATTTGCCCCAGTCTGGGCAGACTGCCTAGAAAGAAATGAAACAGATTGGAGAGATGTATTCCAAACCTACTGTTGACACAAAGAGGTTTATCCCTTGCTCCCTTCTACAGGATGCTCCACTCCCCCACTTGTCCTAGGCAGATGTGTTCTTGCTCAGAGACAGGTGGATGAATCATAAACCTCTCAGAGCTCAAGAAATCCTTTTTAAAAGTTAATTGTCTTATTTCTTTTTTTTTTAAATAAAATTTTCTATCACCTACATTTCCCAATACATCCTTACCCCCTCTTACCAGACAGCTACCCCTTATAAGTATGAGTAAAAAAAAAAGACAACTGTTCAGCAAAACTAACCAAATTTGACATTATATGTAGAGTCTGGCAATGACTGGTTATTTCCACACCGTTCTCTACTTTCTTCCTGGTCTACGTTACTGACACTTTAGGCAATTTTTAACCTGACTCTGATGGAGACATCTGATTATTTTTTCCTTACACTGCCAAAAAAGGATCCCAGATTTTGAGATGCAGAGCTAGAAGGGAACCTAAAGGTCATCTGTGTCAACTCTCTCATTTGATAGATAATGAAACTGAGGCTTAGGAAGGTTAAATGATTTGCCCAAAGTCACACAGGTGGTATTATATGTGTGTGTGTGTGTGTGTGTGTGTACATGTAAGTGCTTTCCTTCAAACAGCCCTGGGAGGTAGGTAGCATACGTATTATTAACCCCATCAGACACATTAAGAAAACCTATGCTCAAAGAGACCAAGCACTTAGCCCACACTCCCAAGAGCAGGTGGGTGTGGGAACTGGGATTCAAAGCCCAGCCCTCCTGACTATAGATCCAGTGCACTTTCTACCCCAGGACAGGTAGAAGGAAAATAGTGCAAACTCCTTGGAAGAGGAGAAATGCAGGCTCCAGTCTCTCCAGCAGCAAGTGTTGTGCCATTCAAGGATATGATAGACAAGGTGGGCTTTATCCTTACTCACTTGTAGGGATCAACCAGTTCCTCTGTCACATAATTAAGGAAGTTCCAGCCTCCATAGGCAAAGGAGCCCTGAAGGAAAGCCAGTGCAATGAGGCCGATGTCCGGCTTTTGGAAATTTTCAAATGCGTTTTTGGGCTCCAGCCAGAAGTACTGTCCTGTGAACACAAGGGACAGGAAGTTGTTTTATCACAGTGCCCACCCCCCTCACCCCCAATTTTTGAGTTCTGATGGCTGGCCTGCCTGGCCCCATCGACTGAAACAAAGCCATCTCTTGACATAGTCCTTAATGAAGCTTCAGACTGACAGATGAGGTAATAGATAATGTTCTAGGAAACACTTCCAAGGATATCATTTTAAAATCTCAGACCCTGATCCTGCTTTCAAGTTCAAAACATTTCCAAATGTTTTCCTTTTAAAAACTATGTTTAGATACCTGGAAGGGACGAAGACCAGAGAGGGCAGGGAAATTAAGAATATAGGGGATAGGATGGGGTAAGAATGGCATTAGGAGTCTTCATTTTGCCCTTTTCTCCTTTGCTGCTTTTCTTTTCTGGTCTCCACCCAAGTTCTGTGTATTTTCATCATGAAAAATATGGGAGAATTCATTTCATTCCAGAATTCTCAACATACCCTGTGCTGTTCCATATGGTCACATCTTTTGCCTTTTCTTTTTTTTTTTTTGTTAAATTTTTAAAAACATCTTTTTCTGATGTTTTTTTGCTCTGTCTCAATCAGTTAACCAATAAACATTTACTAAGCGCCTACTATGAGCACCATGCTAAGCACCTTCTCCTCTGTAAAGTTGGCTTCGTCCATTATATTATATTGCAGGTATGTGTTCCGCCCCCAACTGGTCACTCAATAAAGGTTACTGACAAGGCTGGAGTGACCATGGGCCGCTGATCCAGGTCCTCTGATCCAGGTCCTCTGACTCCAAATCCAGGGCTCTTTTCCACTACACCTTGATTTGCATTAAAAAATGATACGTACACCAATCTTTTCTGGCATTTAGAAAATGCAATAATGAAGCAAGCGTGGGAAGGAGAAACAAAGGATTCTATTTTATCAAAATATCATGCAAAGAACTTAGTTGGCATTTCCAGGGGAAAAGATCAAGCCCTACACCTGGGGTTTGGGCCAATGACTGAAACCTCCCTATATGTCATCTGACTTTGACTGTGAAGCAGTGATATTAGGCAGAGCCTGGTGGTGCCATAAGTCCCATGGAAACCAAACAGAATCCGGGCAGGGAAAGGAATAAATCCAGGAGAATGTTGGCACAACACCCAAGAATGTATCTCTCAGCATTGTAAAGGTTATGAACAAATTGAAAACCTAAAAAACAAAATAAGCCAAAAATATATTGTTCCCCTCAGATATAAATAATATAAAGGGTAAGGTGCTCTCCTTGGGTCAGGGAAGGGGAACCAATTCAATTTTACAGCATTGACTAAGCATCTACTAGGTGTAAGACACCATGCTGGGGACTCCTACTGAAAGGAACACTGTGGGTTAAGATACAGTCCAAGATGTGTAGAAAATGACTGAGTGCTTCTAACCTTTGCATTAAAGCAAGGGAAGAGGAGTCACTCCAGTATGGAAACTAGAAGACTTACAGTACACGTATACAGGTATGTGTGTGCAAATGTTGTATGTGTGTACAGGTATACATCGAAACCCGGATACTCTCTGTGCCTCACCTTTGCAGATCTGCACAATCCCCATGATAATAATCAGGCCCAGGGCCAAGAGCTTTCCAGCTGTGAAGATATCCTGTACTCGGGTGGCCCATCGCACGCTTGCGCAGTTGACCCATGTGAGCAGCACTGAAACGACATCCCACACATATGTACGCTTAGAGACAATAATTTCAGGCATTAAACTAGAGATCTGTGTTCCCAGTACACAAAGACACAAATACACATTAAGTCTTAGAAAGGATGGGATGATTTTAATGAGGGCTCAAAAAAAATCCAATTTGATCCTAGTAACCAGAAATTACAGCTTTGCAAAAGAGTTACAAATTGGGACTAGTTACTTTCATTCCTAGATGGAGGCAAAGATCCAAAGGCAGGCAAATATGGGCAGTGACTTTAAGCAATTCACAAGTTGCTAAGGGTAAGGACCTAGAGGAAATCTTGACTGCTGTATCACACAGAAGTAGTTATGCATCCCATTTCCCACTTCAACTGAGCAGGACAGAGCAAAGAGGATCACACAGATAGTAAATTGTAGGGTCTAGATTTGAACTATCTGTGTGATCTTGGACAAGTCACTTAACTTCTCTAGGCTTCAGTTTCCCTATCTGAAAAATGAAGGGAAATGGTCTAGATTGCCTTTAAGGTCTCTTCCAGCTCTGACATTCAATAATTGTAGGATTTAGTGAGAGTGAGGAAAGACTCACTTGGAGGGAAAGGCATCTCCTGTTCCATTCACTGCACAGGATCATGGGACTTAGAACTGGAAGGGACCTTTAGATAGCATTTTTTTTTTGAAAGCCCAGTAGACCATTTTTCTTATACAGATGTCGACTCATTTTTTTTTTTTTAGCCTCAGGGACCTTATGATGGTGCTAGGATATACTTGAGTAAGGGGCTAGATATAACCCTGAAGTCTTTTCCTCCAAAAAAAGAGATCAGGAATTTATGACATTGTGGGACTAAGAGAGGACCCCAGGCATGTACACATTGACCTACTCAGGGTTGAGGATACTGTTTCTGGCTCCTCTTTGAAAAGAGCAATACTCAGCCCAGTATCCTCAGACATCAATCATCCTAGAAACAACCCCTGTGGAGATGCAGCCTGGTAGCTACATCTATAGATTCTGTACTCATAGCTACCAAAGATCCAGAAGAGAAAGTGCTTGCCATCAGACTCCTTGGTACTGTCAAATGGTTCAACACAAGTAAATGAAAGCATTTTACAAGTGGAAATGATAGTAAAGAAGAGGTATTACTTCTACTTTGCTACTGCACCCTAAGGACAATGGGACTTTTCCGTTTAGCTTGAAGCTGAAATCTTCCATTTGGGTCGTCCCAAGGTGAGCTCCTTGGGAACAGGGACTGACATACTTTTCTGTTTGAATCTCCAGTGCTTAGCACAAAGCTTTGCACATAGCAAGCACTTAACTAATGCTTTATTCATTCCCCAAGCTTTAACCTTGGCACTGATCCCAGATAAAAGGAAGTGGTCTTTGTGCGTAAAATGATGGTAATGATAATACATGCTCATACAGTATTTTTACTTTCAAATGCTTCCTCATCTTATTTTATTTTTACATCATGCCAGCAAGATAGGGCATTATAAGTATTACTATGTTCACTTTACAGCTGAGGAAACTATGGAATGGAATAGTTTTGTTGATTGGCCCAACATCATAAAGATAGGGATGACTGTGTCAAAAATAGACCCTGCATCTCCAGATTCTCAACTTAGTTGAACTGAGTAACTCCCTGTTCTTTGCCTCCTGGACTTACGAGACCCCAATACCCTGGTGAAAGGACAAGGTAGCAACAGTATGGGAAGCTGTAGTAGCAGCATAAAGCCCAAGAAAGCTAGCTGCTGGCAACACTAATTTGGCACTAATTGCTTCATTTTTGCATTGGCAGACATGATCCTAAACCTTTCCCGCTCCCAACATCAGGCTTGCTGTTGTATCATATACCAGTTGCCCTCCCTTCTCAGCAGCTCCCACTAGCTCACCAGCTTTCCTCCCTCCACTCCAGGCCTGCCTACTCTATTCATCATCACCCGACTGCTGGAGTAAACACATTAATGGTAGGTAATGCATTTGTTGACTGTTTTGAACCTGGCAAAATGCTTTCCTATGTTGTCCTTGACACTCCAGTCTCAACTCTCAGATCCCTCTAATGACCTACAAGAGAACACCAACTTCTATAAAACGACAAGCAAACGCTGATTAATTTTTATGGAAGAAACTGAACTAGGGCAAATTGGGTCTTCAAAAGCAGAAATCCTTGACACCCTGTGGATAAGCTGTTCCACAAGATAGTGTCTGTGTGAGCAGAATGAAAACATGCTGTCAGAAGGGGTCTTCTGAGTGACTGAACAGAGAACATTTCCTAAAGACCTGAGCATTCCACAGGAACAAGACAGATGGGAGATGAACACACATTTGTTTTAATCTTATATAATATGAGGATTTCAGTAAGTGAGGGTACAACCAAAATCACCTCATGATTAAAATCCCCGGGCTTATGATCTCGACTTTTCCACTGGATCCCAATGGTTAAGTCAGTAGAAGGTCGAATCCTGTCCTGTATGATGACAGTGTATAAGGAATTCAGAACAGACAGCTAAGCCAGTGCTGGAAAGATCAAGGGAAGTGTTTTATGAAAGAAGATTAAAGACAAAACTGGGTTGCTGAAGAACAAGTGAGGATTATTAACCAAGGGGATATCTGTTTCTGAGACCATAGGAGAGACACACAGAGTATAATGGAGAGGAAAAAAGAGAGGGCAAATGAGGTCTGGGAGAGGGAGAGGGCAGAGACAGGGAGAGAGGAAGAGACACAGTGAAGGGTAGAGATGATCAGAGAATCATTGATTTAGAGATGAAAGGGACCTTAGTTGGTGGAGTCCAACTAGAGGGTAAAAATGACAATGGAAGATAAGCTGAAGAAGGATAGGGAGGAAAGTGGGGGTGGGGAGGAGCAGTGGCTATCAGAGGGAAGGAAAGAAGAGAGTAGAAGTGAATGGAGATGAAATGCAGAAAGGGAATGGAAACTGTTGGGAGCAAAACAAGGGCTGTGGAATGGAAAAAATGTGCCTGGGCTAAGTTCTAGTGGGAAATTCTGCCACCATTTATTCCACAGGGAAGGGCTGAAGGGAATGAGCATTATAAAGCACCTACTATGTATGCAGCAGGTAGTATGCTAAAGAGTTTAGAATTATTATCTCATCTAATCCTCATAACAATCCTGGGAAATAGGTGCTATCATTATCCCCAACTACCTTTTTTAAAAAGTTGAGGGGCAGCTAGGTGGAGCAGTGAGTAGAGCACTGGCCCTGGAGTCAGTAGGACCTGAGTTCAAATCAGGGCTCAGACACTTGACACACTTACTAGCCATGTGACCTTGGGCAAGTCACTTAACCCCAATTGCCCTGCCTTCCCCCCTCCAAAAATAAATAAAATAAAAAGTTAAATTGGCCCAAGTGGTTGAAAGCAAATTATCATTCCATCAGTAAAGTTCCTTTAAAAAGATAAACACTGTGCAAATGAAAACAATTCTAAGGTACCACTTCACATCTTACCAGATGGGTTAAGATAACAAAATGGGAAAATGACAAATGCTGGAAAGGCTGAGGCAAAACAGGTATTCCAATGTACTGTTGGTATAGCTGTGAACTGGTCTGACCATTCTGGAGAACAACTTGAAATTATGCCAAGAGGGGTATAAAACTGTGTACTCTGACACGGCAATACTGCTACCATATCTATAACTCAAAGAGATCAAAGAAAAAGGAAAAGGACTTGTATGTACAAAAATATTTATAGCAGCTCTTTTTGTGGTGGCAAAGAATTGGAAAGTGAGGGGATGCCCATCAAGTGGGGAATACCTGAGGGCACCAAGTTATGGCATATGAATGTAATGGAATATTGTTACACTGTAAGAAAGGATGAAGGGGATGGTTTCAAAGAAACTTGGGAATAATTGTATTAACTGATGCAAAGTGAAGTGACAAGAACTAGGAGAACAATTTATACAAATAACAGCAGTGTTGTGGAAAATTTTGAAAACCTTAGTAACTCTGGATGAACACAACCCCATCACAATTCCAAAGGACTCAGTATGAAACATGCTATTCACCTTCAGAAAGAACTGATGGACAAGAGTACAGATGAAAGCATATTTATTTTTTGGACATGGCTAATGTCTGAATTTGTTTTATGTGACTATACATATTTGTAATATATTTTGTTTTTCTTAGCTTTTTAATGAGGGGAAGAGAATTCAAAACTTATAATGGAATAAATATTTTCTTAAATGTAAATACTATGGGGAATAATAAAAAGATCCATCTTAACCTTGGATTATAAACTTTTTAAATATTTGGTCATATAACCATATATGGTCAAACATTTAATATTTGATCACTATGTATTTCACAATATAATTGGTTTTCTTTGTATTTATATGTGTTTCATTTTGTTCATTCAACAGCATTATTTTGAGAAGGGGTCCTTAGGCCTCACCAGACTGCCAAAGGGGTCCATGACACAAAAAAATTTATTCCCTAGGGATAATGAAACACCTCTGAAGGAGAAATTAATTCACCAAAATAGTCTATGGTGAGCCCTAAAGTGACCTCTAGGTTCCCTACTCCCTTATCACTTTATTCTCAGGGACTTTTGTTAGGGTAGCAACCTTTCACCTCAAGTGGGCTAGTTTAAAAGCAAGAAGAAATGAGAATGAGGTGGGGAGACAGAACAGTTAAGTCTGGGGCTCTCATGACACCTCATGTCCACAAGGCCTGTGCTCCTCCAAGTCTTGACCCTTCACACTGTAGCAAAGGATAACAGCATGTGATTGAAGGGAAAGGGAAGAGCAGAAAGACAGCAGGGTGCTCATTTGCAGTCTCCTCAGTACAACAGAACACGATGCCCTCCTCTTACAGAAGGACTGAAACCTGAGCCACCTCCCCAGAGAGGAAAGGTCAGCAGCCACAGGCACAAATCAGCAGGATTCTTGCCAGCTCTCCTGCTCTGCTTAGGGGTCACGAAGAGCCCTTTCTGTGACTGATGCCGATTCTCTCCACCCCCACCCCCAGCTCTTTTTTCCATTTAGCACCTGATGCAGGATTCCAGAGATAGTTTTTGCTTTCTCTTGGGCTGTTCCTGGACTTGTCAAGGGGATTATTTCAGGCTCAATGACTGCATAGGCAGGATACCTCCATTCTTGAAATTCAGTGCATTTGGGGCTTCTGACCTTGCAAGTGTCTAGAACAGCATGGGGCACTGGCAGGATTTCATATCTAAGGATACAACTTAATGAATTAATTAGTGCATATTACATAATGCAGCATTATGTAATATCGAAATTTTGTTTCAGCAGTCTATAAAGAATGGAGGGTGGAGGGAATTAGATCTTAATTCTATGTGACTTCCTAAAATGTGCTAGCTCTGTTTCTTTCTCTCTTTCCCCCTTTTGCTTTTGGTTCACCTTCTGTTTTCACACTGAAGAGGTGGAAGGAGGCCAAGATGACAAAAGACCTTAGGAGGATGCCGAATTCAAGAGTGTATTTTCTTAATTAACTCCTTTTGAAAAACTTAAAAGAGTCAAGGTGACAGGAAAGAGGAAAAGGGGTAGAAATAAAGAAACAAAGTCTTCAAATTCAATGGCCCATTAGGGATATGAAGGAATCTATACTTTAGAAAAGGGATTTGAAGTCTTTTATTCATGGGAATTTGGTGGGGTGAGATGGAAAAACAATTGCTGACTGATGACTGTGCATATCCTGCTACCAGATGTCTGCTTGGGAAGGTAGGGGGTGGAGTTAATTGGACAAGTCTTCCCCTAATGATAACTCCTCTAAACCTCTTTATTTAGCCACTACAGGAACCTAGGTATGATGGAAACAAGCCTCCTCTAATCTATTTCACTTCACTTTCAATTGTGAAGGGCACAATGACATCAGACTACACGTAGGGCCAGGTACCTGGAATCAAAGAGAGAGGTCCTGTACTGGGGATCCTTGAAGAGTTTGGCCTTTGTTTCCTTTGATTAATTCAGTGTCTTTGATTGAGTCTTGCTAGGTGCTAAGCCCCAGGCCCAAACCCCTATGTATTAGGTGCTAAGCCCATGTGGGTGTAAATTGGTAACTAAGGTGGGCTCCAGGTGAGGCCAATGAAGGGAGATGCTAACAATAGAGCCAATCATAGGAGCCTAAATTCTGGTCATCCAGATGACATTTGATAACATCTGAAACTGCATAAAAAGAAGGCTCTCACTCCTGGAGGCCCAGGACTCTGAGCAGCTGCTGTAAAGGTCTTCCGGCTGAACTCAGATGAATTGTATTTGGTCTGTTTGTAATTTGTATTTGCTCTGAGTTCAGGGTGCTTGTATGCTGGATTAAATTAAGATTGTTAACCCCGAAATGTTGCTTTCCTTAGTAAAGCAGATCAAAAGAATCTGGGTTTGCAGTGTTCTGTGAGCTGGTTGTTGTTGGTTTTACACCCCCACAGCAGCTGCTAGCCGGATTGTCCCTCTTACAGAGAAGAAATATTTAAAAAGGAACCAATCAGCAAAAACTGGAAGAGGGGCCATCCTGCCTCAGGACTGGCAGAAAATCCATGTGATGAGGTGAAGGCAGCATGGTATAATGGGAGACAATGTGTAGTAGAAAAGAGTGGCATTTGGAGCCAGAAAACCTAAGTGAAAATCCACAATGTGCTATTTCTTACCTGTGTGACCTCAGACAATAAGAAACCAGACTTCTCTGAGCCCCAGCATCCTCATTTGTAAAACAAAGAGAGTTCTCCAAAGGCAGGTGTCTATCATCTTGCAGTGTCTATCATCTTGGCTTCCCTATTTTTTTTTTTTTGAGGGCTCCAGCTACCAAATTTACAAAGTCAGAGTTGTCTTCAACTTCAACTTTTCATATTCTACCAGTGGCCAAGTCTTGTCTATTCTGCTTCCATTACTCTCTCTCCCATCTAGCTCTTTCTCCATACTCACACAACCACTACCTTAGTTCAGCCCTTGAATCACTGAACCTTCTAAGTGGTCTACCAGCTTCTAGGCCTATTCACTGAATGGGTGTTACCTCACTCAAAGTGAGAACTTGAAAAGGCCTTAGCATAAAAAGGGCCAGGGTCTCCCACTGCATCCAGTCATCCTTTCCAAACCAATCTTCCATGCAGATTCCAAATCAATGTTCCTAAAGGACAGGTCTTACTCAAAAAGTACCACTCGCTCCCTCTTGCCTCTGCAATTCCAACTCTCACACTAGGCATTTAAAGCACTTTGGACCTGCCATATTCTATATTAGTCCCTGCAGTCAAGCTATACTGTCCTACCAGCCACTCCCCATTTCCTCATTCCACCTCCAGCCTTGACACATTTGCACAAGATGACCCGATATCCCTGGAATAAGTGCCACTGCCATTTGGAATTCCTAGGCCTTTCATGTCTTATCTTAGTAACACCCTACTACCCAAGGCTTTTTTCTAATTCTTCCCAGTTGTAAATATTCCTCTGCCTCTTCCAAAGTACTTTGTATTCTACTAAGTGGAGGGGAAAAATTACTTTGTATTTACTTTGCTTGTTTTTTGTGACCCTTATTCTTTGTTCTACCTATCTTGTCAGCTCTTATCCTTTGCTAGGTCATCAGCTCTCTCTTGGATCCCTGAATGTGGGTATATCCCAAAGGAATCCCATGGATTCCTTTCTTCTCTCCTTCTACCATTTCTCTCAATGATTCTCATCAACCTCCATGAGTTGGATTACCATCTCTAGGTGGTGTTTTCCAGAATGATAGGGCCAGGCCTCATGCCTCTCCTGAGCTCCAGCCTGGCATTACCAACTGCCAAGGGGATGTTTTGAATCAGATGTCCCGCAGATATCTCAATCTCAACATGTTCATCCCCTCTTCCCAAATTCCTGATTACCATTGAGGACACTGCCATCCTTCCAATTGCTCACTCTTTATTATCTTTCTTATCTATTTATTATCTTTATATATCTTTCTTATCCTTGACTCCACTTTCATTCTTCTCACATTAGCCAATCCATTATCAAAGCCTGCCACATCTACTTTCAAACCATTATTTGTATTCATTTCCTTCTGTCCTCACACAACCACTATCCTAGTTTAGGCCCTTATCACCTCTCACCTGAACTACTGAAATACCTTTCTGTAGTGGGTCTCCCAGCCTCAAGTCTCTCTCTCCCCAATCCAATTCATCCTCCATGAGGCTGTCAAAGTGATTTTCCTAAGTCGTAGGTCTGAGGGAAGTCTTGGGAAACACCGGGCAGTACAGAGAACACTGGCTTTAGAGTCAGAGAACCTGGCATTGAATCCTGGCCCTTCTTCATATTACCCACCTGACCTTGAGTCACTTATGTTCCCTAGGCCTCAGTTTCTTTATCCGATAATAGATGTTTGTTGGATCTGTAAAATGAGATTATACTAGATAGGCTCGAAGTCATCTTTGAGGACACCTGACTCTTGAGTCAGTGACCCTATAATCTTATGACGCTCTAGAAATAGAACGTGAAGGGTGATGTCACAAACGTACTGTCCTATTTGGCAATGTAAAACATGGCAGCTTTAATACATACTCCAGACCCTACGGCTTCCACACCACTGCTTCTTCTTCTTTCACAAGTAATTCAATCCAGCAGCAAACAGACTTGTCCTATAATAACCTTGGCCTGCCTCATTCCTCTTTTTCTCCTTCGGGGTAAAACCACATACAAACACACACACGAACTAGCCTTCATCTGGAGCCCATGCCATCCATCCCTGGTCACATGGAACATGATGCACACATTTCATAGACCTCAGAGAAACACAAACCCAGACGAAACAGAGAGGTAAACACTGTTGGCCAGTAACAATCTCTTTATAAGTAGATTTCTTTTGACAGTAAGGATCCTATGAGATTAAAACTTAAATCTTGCCTGTTCTTTAGCCCAGTATTTTTTTGTGAGGCAACTGGGGTTAAGTGAATTGCCCAGGGTCACACAGCTAGTTATCCCAACATTTTTTTTCCCATTTATTTTTTTGCAGGTGGGAAGGCAAGGCAATTGGGGTTAAGTGATTTGCCCAAGGTCACACAGCTAGCAAATGTGTCAAGTGTCTGAGGCCGGATTTGAACTCAGGTCCTCCTGACTCCAGGGCCGGTGCTCCACTCACTGAGCCACCCAGATGCCCCTATCCCAACATTTTTATTGAGCTTTCTAATCAGGAAATTTATAGGGGACCTGAAAGATAAATGTATGGGTACTAAATCTGAACCCCCACCTACTCCAGACAGCCAGTTATACCGAGATAGGCCTGAGAGGCAGTGCTGGTCACACCTAGGTAGAGTCCAGAATGTAATTTTTTTAGACCCAGCCAGCGCAACCTGACTGAATCAGCAGGCACTTTGGCATACTGGGAAAAAGAATCTGGAAATTTCACAAAGAATGGAGCAAGAGTGGATGACTAAAGGTGACCTAAACCACTAATCATGCAAATTATATGTAAAATAAGGAAATTCAACATTTATTTCATTTTCTCAAAGTGAAACATCAGAGAGAAAAAAAAAAAACACAAGATAGCAATTAGGGAGAAATCGAAGACCTGTAGGCTCCTTCTACTCAATGCTTGCCCCTGTGGGTACATTCCCTAGGTTTACAACCTTGTAATCCTAATGGTTCACCTATGAACACGTAGGGCAGCCAAGTGTCACAGTGGATAAAGTCCTGGAGTCACGAAGACTCATCTTCCCGAGTTCAAATCCGTCTTTAGACACTTACTAGCTGTGTGACTCTGGGTAAGTCGCTTAACCCCTGTTTGCCTCAGTTTCCTCAGATGTAAAATAAGATGGAGAAGGAAATGGCAAACTACTCCAGTACCTTTGTCAAGAAAACCCTAAATGCGGTCATGAAGAGTCAGACGCGACAGAAATAACCGAATAACAAAAAAAGATCCTTTGTCTTCCCAGAAATTAGGAAAGGAAACAAAAGGATGATAGGATCATAAATTTTTTTCAACCTTTTCATTTTACAGTTGAGGAAACAGACTCAGAAACATGAAATGACAACTGAAGATCAGAGGTAGCAAGAGGGCTGGATCAGATTAGATGCAAGGTCCTCTACTTGAAAGCCAACACCCTTTCTGCAGCATGTTGCTGATAGCTGTAGCCTCCTTTCCACTCTACCTGCCAATGTCCAGTGAATAGATATTCACTGAAGGGCAATAACAAAGGAGGGGAGCAAAGAGGAAGGTGTAAGAGGGGTTATTTAGCTTCTTGGGAGAAAGGCAAGAGGCCTACCCAGACCTCAGGGGAAATGAACCTTAACCAGAGGCCTGGGGGAACCACCCCAATTCCTGTAGCTACTGTAAACTCACCTGCTTTATAGTTTGGGGATTTGGTGCTCAGGGAGGAAAGATAGGTGTGTTTGGATGAGGACTTAAGAGCTTGGAGCTGGCTCACTTACCAGTACAGAGTATATATACTGTTTTCAAATCACAAAACTGGCGGTTTCCCGCAATGTTCTTGTCCCTTTCCCCCTCCATTTCCACCCCCTTTTTCATTCAGTCTCATTTACTTCAACCTCTTACTCTGGGATGTATTTCTCCAACAGTGACTTGTGGTAGATGAGTCCCTCCAACCAAACGCTCAGCAACACAGAAACTTGGGCACTGGGTGATGGCAACAGCAATGGATGGAGTGTCAGGAGGCTGTTTTCTAACTCTGCTTCTATTTCTGACTGACCTTCACGTAACTGCTTGGTTTCTGCAAGGTTTCCAGGTGCGATACACCATTGCCAGCACCCCCACCCAAAGAAAGTTTTCAAAGTGCAAGTTATGGACAGGCAGGCCACTGAGCAAATGACTGGGCAAACTCCCCAGAGGCCGTGTGAGTCTGTTTCTTGCTATACATCAGAGGTTCTTAACTGGGGCCCATGATGTTTTTTTTTTAATATCCTGATGAATATGATTCCATTTTAAAATCCCATTTATTTTAGTTTGTGTGTTGAAAAGTATTATTCTGAGAACTGTTCTATAGGCTTCATCAGACTAATAAGAAGGTCCACGATATGATGCAAAATGTCAAGAACACCCGCTATAAATATATATGAGCCTGTTGTTCTCCCAGTGTTACCTTAGAGAACTGGGCTGAACATAAAGCCAGGAAGGGACACCTTGATTTTATCAGAGACACCAGAGAAACAGATCAACAGATGTGGCACAGCAGAAGGCATGCAATTATACTCGTTGGATTGTTATTCTGATTTCATTAAGTCAAAAAATAGGATAGGACCATTTGGATGGGAGCCTAGATTAGTTTAATGAGAAGAGCAAAAGTTAGATGAATGGATCAGATAGGTCATTGATTTAACCCAGTGTTAGACCATTGCAGGAAAAAGCTACAGTGCCTGAAACAACATCTAGTGATAGCCTACCACAACTCACCTACTAAATTCATGTATTTCCCTTATTCCCTTATCTTCTTTCACACTCTTATCCCTTTCTACTTTCTCCTAACCTGTGTCTTTGGCACTTAAGGGCTACCACCCAGGGCTAATGAGTCTCTTGAACCCTGAATTCATTTCGGATCTCTATTCAGGGAAGCAGGAAGTGAGATGTTGATATGACTTATATAGTAAGGGAAATATGAATTGGCTATGCTTTAACGCCCCTGCCCCTTTAAAAATATTTTTCCTCCAACAAACTGAGTTGTTTCCCTCCTTTGGAAGTTATGATCCACTAGCTTTGCCTCCCCTCCTTTTGGCCCCTTTGCTAATATCACAATCGTGTGGTCCCCAGAATGCTGGGAACTCCATTTGGATTTCTTGGTATCTCTGGCATAACTCCCTTCACAGGAGCAGGCTGCAGGGTGGCGCTTGTTTTCCTTTTTCTTTTCCAAATCACACAGCCAGAGAAGCCGATAGTCAACAGGGACAGATGGGGAAAAGGAGGAGATATAACTGGGGGAGGGGCAGGGAGAAGAAAGAGGGAAGAAAAAGACCAAAACACAAAATTGGGGGGCTGGGAGGAAAGAGTGGAAAGGGTAACAGAGAGCACAGAAGGCTGAAGTGGGAGGTGGGGGAAGGAAGACCAAATGAAGCAGAAGCAGAGAAAAAAGAGGTGGAATGCAGCAGACAGCTGTTAAAGGGGGTGGGGGCAACTGTCAGCTGACATCAGTTTCTACAAACTAGAACACCCTGTTCCTCTTTGAGAGTACCAAAACAAGTACCTTTTCTCAGAGAGATGATCCCCTTCCCCTCTAAGAAAAATTTATCTGGGGTAATAGACATACGAAAAGGACTTGCTTCCTTGTCTCACTTTTTGAACTGAGTTCTTCCTGACTCCAAATTCACCACTCTACTCAGTCTGCCACCTAGCTGCCAAGAGTCCCCAGCCTTTTCAGAGACCCCCTTTTAATATCAAAATACGTATACTATCCTGCCTCATGATAGCAATCATACTATTAGACTAGCCTCCTGGCTGTTTCTCAAATCATGTCTCAGCTCTGGGCATCTTTCTCTGCCTGTCCTCTATGCCTAGAATTCTCTCTCCTCATCTCTGCACAGTGGCTTCCCTGGCTTCCCACCTTCTACAGGAAGGCCTTCTTAACTCCTCTTAATTCTAGTGCCTTCCTTCTTATTCTTTTTTTTTTTTTTGGAGGGGGGAAGGTGGGGCAATTAGGGTTAAGTGACTTGCCCAAGGTCACACAGCTAGTAAGTGTGAGCCCTAAATTTGAACTCAGATCCTCCTGATTCCAGGGCCAGTGGTCTACTCACTAAGCCACCTAGCTGCACCTGCCTTCCCTCTTTTAGTAATTTCCTATTTAGCCTCTATGTAGCTTGTTTGTATATGTTTGTCTGTTGGTGCTCCCATCAGATTATAAGCTCCTTGAAGGGAGGGACTGTCTTTTGCCTGTTTTTATAACACAGTGCTTGGCTCAGAGTAGGAGCCAACAAATATTTGTCAACTGTCTGACATACCACGATATGGACCCTTTACAAATAACTCTTGAGATCCCCTAAAGATGCAAAGACCATAAAGTTGGGAGCCATTAGTGATCCAGTTCAACCTTTCTACAAAGGAGGAAACTGAAGCCCAGAGGCAGCAGGGTAGAGTGGACAGTGTTAGATTTGGCATCAGAGGTGCCTGGATTTTAAGCCGAGCCCTGACACATTAGTACCTCAGTGACTTGTAAGTAAGCACTTTAACTTGCATTTGGAAGGGCTGTTGGGATACAGGTTAGATGATGCTCTATATAGAAGCCTTCTTCGTGTCTGCTTTCAAACTGTAGGGACTCCTCCCTGGGCCACAGTGGGGAGAGTGGGGTGGGGAGGGGTGTGTCAGCGGGAACCTCAGTGATAGGTTGGAGTCACTCTCCCTGGAAGGTACTCCAGCTCTTGGAAGGAGTTGGGCACGGGTTTCTAATTGTGGAACAGCCTTGTTGGCACATCCCTGCCTGATGTAAGAGAGTCTCTAGAGACCCAGGAGGTAACCAACAGTGGGGGCCAAAGAAAATACCAAGACCTGTTTGACTTTGAAAGTCCGGGCCCCAAGGCTCAGATAAGATTCTTTTCTCTCTACATTTGCCAACTCAAGGAGAAAAGGCTGTGTTCACCACACCTACAGAGGATCTGGAAAAAGTAGAACAGAAGATAGCAGGTCTCTGAAGCTTTCGTTCTGTTCTTAAACTTTTATATAATTATTTTTAATTGAGTATTTTCTCTCCCTCCCAGCCCCTCTACTTAAAAAACAAAAATAAAAAGCAAAAAACAAAAAACAAACTCTCATAACAAGTATACATAGTCAAGCAAAACAGATTCCTACATTGGTCATGCCCCCAAATGTTTGTCTTTCTCTGCATCTTGAGTCTCTGCCAGGAGATGAGCAAAATGCTGCATCACGGATCCCCTGGAATCATACTTGGTCATTTTACTGATCACATTTCTTGAATCAAAGTTATCTGTTTTTACAGTGTTGCTGTTGTATAAATTGTTTTTCTTGGACCTGCTCCCATAACTGTATCAATTCATACAAGTCTTTCCAGGTTTCTCTGAAACCATCCTGTTTACCATCTCTTATGGCATAATAGTATTCCATATCATTCACCATTCCATTAGTTTCCAACCTCATTTCCTTGAAGTCTAGAACTGAGTCACTGTTCCGTTCATAAAGGTTAGAAAAGTCATAAAGGACTTCCCAAATACTCTTGGAAATTTAATGCAAAGCTTTTACCCATAGTGGTGGGGAGGGGATGGGTGGGTCTGATTTTCAGAGAAATTCTACTTGCCACATGATGACAATTTTCCTTCTAAAACTTTCAACACAAAGCAAATTACTGCTCACATTTATATTTTATATTTCAAGGTCTAGTCTTTTCCTCACAATAACTCTGTAAGACAACATTACCTAACTTTCCCTAAAATCAAACCAAATGGAGAAGCCGGACACTTGGCTATCTGAATGCTCACTCATGTCCACTGTATGTAACCTGTGGCCTTTCTTAGTTCGTAATCCACTGTCTCTTTTCAAGTTAGTCTTCAGTCTTCACTCCTCACTCTCTCATTTTTTTTGTCTTCCTCTTTCGTCTTATCCTGTCTTCTTAAGTGCCAGCTGCCTGGCCAGGAGTTTCTGCTGAATCACCAGCCTGTGCTTAGATCAGCCAAGAAGAAGCCCAAATACAGTACTCAGCATTTCACAAGAGCTAAGCACTTCTCTTTTTCTCTACTAGCCCATGGAAAGGAGGCCAGAAAAAAACCCAGAAATAAAAAGCCAAAGGTAATCAGTACTCAGTGGAGACTCCCTTGATAGCTAATTGTTTTCCCAGGGTAGGCTGGACAAATTCTTAGATAAATGTCAACTCATTCCTTAATCCTTGCAGAACAATCTGTTAATAGCCAGGTTTTAGATGCATGGGTTAGACAAAGATGAAACACAAAGGTTATGCTTTGGTAATCTAGGGTCCGCGAATATTATAATTTTTTTTTGAAAACTACTTCTCAATAATTGGTTTCCTTTGTACTCCTATGAATTTTGTTTTATATATTTAAAATTTCTGAGAATGGGACAGAATAAGGTGGCCAAAGACACCCCAAAAGTTAAGAACTCCTGGTCTAGAGTGATTTCTGAAGGGCTGGTCTGAACCTTTGGTCATCCCAAGTCAGAGTTGGCATGCAGAATCAGAGAATCTTAATTCAAAGGGTCCTCTCAGAGGTCATACTGACAAACCTATACCTGAGCCCAGAAATCTCTCTGGTCATCCAATCTTCATTCCAATGGTGGAGAATAGATTATCTTCTAAAACAGCACATTCCACATTTGGAGTTCCTTTAACCCAAGAAATAATT
Organism: Trichosurus vulpecula; assembly: GCF_011100635.1. Taxonomy (NCBI): domain Eukaryota; kingdom Metazoa; phylum Chordata; class Mammalia; order Diprotodontia; family Phalangeridae; genus Trichosurus; species Trichosurus vulpecula. The sequence continues at coordinate 177,279,273 of NC_050580.1, read as the reverse complement.
ATGCTATCTAGCCTTTTGGTGACTTTTCTCCTGCTAACTCAGGAAGTAATTCTTTCTGCACCTAGCTAAAATCTGCCTTTCTGCAACTTTTGCCCTGTTGTTGTGGAGTAATGTCTGATTCTTTGTGACCCCATTTGGGGTTTTCTTGGCCCAGATACTAGAGTGGTTTGCCATTTCCTTTTCCAGCTCATTTTACAGATGAGGAACCTGAGGGAAACAGGTTTAGGTGATTTGCCCAAAGTCACACAGCTATTAAGTGAGGCCAGATTTGAACCTTGGGAAGATGAATCTTCCTGACTCCAGGCCCTGTGGTCCATCCACTGTATCACCTACTCCTTGACCTTATATTCTGGGGCCAAGACAAACAAATATTCTTCTTCTTTCACTGACAACTCTCCAATACCTGAAAGTAGCCATCTTTTATCTCAAGTTGCTCTCCCCAAACCCTTCCAGGACCTCTCCTCCAGTATAAATATCCCTTTCTGGGAAATAGCTGATTCGCAGAGAATATTGAATATTAGCAGTGGAAAGGGTCCCTCAGGCCGTTTGGAAACCTGATACCTTCATTACAGTTCAGTAAGGCACTAAGAAACCCCATTTTCCTTTGTCCCAAATGGTGAGTTCCTCCTGAGGCCTGCACTTTGTGGAGGGGCCTAGGCTGGCTAACTTATTCTCCTCCTCTTAGCTCTGCTCCTTGCTTTTGGAACTTGTCACCACGCCTCTGCATTGGTACCTCTCTCTCTCAGCCCTTTTTCAGGTTCTTTTTGGATGTTTTCTTCCCCTACTGGAATGTAAGCACGATGAGGGAAGGTACCGTCTTTCTTTTTGCTTATATTTATATCCCCCAGTGCTTGGCACAATGTTTGGCACATAGTTAAATACTTTAACAAATGTGTTACCTGTCTGCCAGTCTGGACAATTCCTGAGAGATGGCTCAGTTATAAGATCGACCCCACGGTTCAGATAATGCATCTAAAATTTTTGTTTTGGCACCTTCTGTCTATCCAGGGGTTCCCAAGTCCCAATTCTGGGAACTGTCCGCTGCCACTCAAGCCTCTGTAACCATTTTTAGTGAAGTCATACTGAGCTCTGTTGGTTAAAGGTTATTTCCTGGCTCCATCAGGAGAGACAATATAGTCTTTAGGTGCCAATAGAAGAGAAAAGAGAACCCAGATGTCCAGGAAGGAGGCAAAGAGAAAGAAGACAGTTTAACAGAAGTCAGACACAAGGAAATACCTGTTTTTCAGGTGGTTGGGAAACTTAACAATGAAAGACACTAACTCCTCTGGAAGCAGGATCTGGCAACCAAAAGAAATGCTGCTCACGTATCCAGGGCCTTTGACTGTGACTAGCTGTACTATGGACCTAATAAAGAAATACAGATTTCTTATGGAATCAGGGAGGAAGAAGGAAGAGAGCTAAGAAAGAGGCTACAGTTCAGTTGATGTTTGGAGCAACCTCTACCAAGGAATCTCTAGGTTATTCTCTAATGTAGACAAAACTGGACATTGTATTTATTCTTTGTACCTGTAAATGCCTACCTGTACAGTGTAACAGAATGAGAAAAACACTGGACTTCCAGCCAGGAAGCAGTTAATCCTGGCTCTGACACTTATTAGCTACGTGATTTTGAATAGGACAATCCCTTCAGAGCCTTTGTTTTCTTATCTGTAAAGTGGGAAGTCACATAGTCTCTCCATTTTCCACCATTGGAAAATGAGGGGGTTGGACCAGAAGATATTTAAGGTCCAAATTTATGGTCTTTGTGACCTCTCTCAGTCATTGCAAAGACTGCATAAAGTAACTAAAACACTGAGAATTCTTAAAGCCATCTACAGGTGCAGGGCATTAGGATGATTTTGGTTATATAGTCTTGGAGTGAACAATGAGCCCAATTCTGTTGACCCTTGAGTCTAGGTTGACATCAAACTTACGTCTGAATCATTACCCATGGAGTGCTCATGGCATAGGTAAAGAGGTGATGGGGGAAAGGAAGAGAAAGGAACAAAAGCAAGAATAGGGTTAGAAGACAAGAGAAAAAAGTTTTGTACACTTGGGTGTTAAATGATTAATACATAAGTGATATGCAGAACAGAATCCTCATTATTACCTATTAAATCTCTCCAACAACTGCTCAAGGACCAATATGTTGTGTAACTACAATGGAGTTCAGAGTCAGAAATTATACATGAGAAATGAAATCCTGTTCCCTTACCACCAGATCAGGGAAAGTGGCAAAGTAGACATTTGAAGCCAAGGAAAGCTAGCCCTTCTGGAATCTTAGGAGAAAAGATGGAAACCTAAACAGAAACATTTATCTCCCCTGGGCCTTTCATTAGTTAAGCACGAGAGAAACCTTTTCAGAGGGTGAAAGAGGGGAAGAGAAAGGAAAAAAACAAGTCAGAGGGAGTTGGAGACAACCGGTGACCCTGGAAGCAAGGAAGGAGCCCAGGAGTTGCATTAACTAACTTTGCAGGGTCAGCATGTTCCCGAATACAGAAGGAGACAAACAGATCAAGGAAAGGGTGGGGGTGGGGTGCCCCCGGGGAGCAGGAAAAGAGGGAGAGGAGGGACTGCCCAGAATGATAACCTGCTCCTCTCTCTGTAGTTGCCACTTCAGGTTGGTTATAACCAGAAATGGGTTTTTGTAATTTATTATTTTTCCTCCCAATTACGTGTAAAAACAAATTTTAGCATTCTTATAACCAGAAGTGTTGATAAAAAGCACATACACACACGCACCTGTTCCTCTCTGCCTTTCCTTACTTCCAACAAATACATACACACTCTTAAATAGAAGAGCGTTTCATTTAATTACAATGTAGAATCCTTCTCTTTTCTGAGCCTCTGTAGGTTGGGGAGATTTTGCTGACTCAGCAGTGAATAATCAGCTTTGACCTGAATAATGAAACAACTCCAAGCAGCAGCTGTATTGCACAAATCCAAGTCTGCAGTCTCCACTCCTCCCCCCTCCCCCCCACCGAGGCACAGCAAAAGCAAACCGGTTGCAGCAGGTTCTTTCCTCTTCCTCCTCCTTTCCTCTCTCCCCACTCTGGCACTTCATATCTCAGATCTCTTCCAAAGTAGCCCCATAACGGTTACTCCATCTCAAATACCTCCCACATTCAGGCAGCACAATCCCAAGACTGAATTTCCTAAGCACGCGTTCCTTCCCTACCACACACTGATCTACTGAACTGGATGTTCCCCATTACACAGCAGTTTTTCCCTCCCTAACTTCCAGATTCCTCCATATTACCCATTTAAAAAAAAACCACAAAACATCTATTTCTTGTGGTTGGAAATAGGGAAAAGAAAGAGGGTTGGAAGTGGAATAGATTTGGCACCTTCCATTTCCACCTCTAGGGAAAAAAAACCCTCTTTGGGGATCAGTTTTCTTGTCTGTAAAAATGAGAGGCTGAACTTGAAGATCATAAAAGTTAAGAGTTAGAAGAGAACTGGGAAGTCATCGATCTCATCCAACTTTGCTATATTTGTAAAATGCTCAGCACAGTGCCTGGCACATAGTAGGCACTCTATTATAAGTTCTAGCCCCCTTCCCATTTCCACCTACAACTCTGGAGAAAAATGGCAAATGCTGTCAAACTCAGCTCAAAATAACAATGGGTGTTTTAAATAGGTCACCTCTGACACAGGCTGTCCCTTTAAATGAATCTGTCTTTTCAAGATAATTCCCCTGGCAACCTAGTTCCAATCTATGTTAGATACATAGTTATATTAGATATATAATCTATACATCAAGAAACATGAGGAATCCCACGGGAGGAGATCTAGGGGAAAGTGATTTAAAAACAGGTTCCTTGAAAGCCAGGTTAGAGGAATTTGGGGTACTTGGCCTAAATAACAAGATTCGGGAGAGCAGAATAAGGAACGTGACATAGTGCCTGGAACACAGTAAGAACTTAGGAAATGTTTACTGATCGATTGAGTAGGGGAATAGGGACTTAAGTTAAATAGTGGGATATTACACAGGCAGTTGCAATCAGAGCTTTCATAGATTTAGCTCTGAAAGGAATCCTTAAAGATCATCCCATTATAGGATGATTAGAATGGACCAACTTAGAGGTCATCTAGTCCAGTCCCAAGAAACTGAGGAATGGAGGTTAAGTGATTTGCCAAAGGTCAGATAAATAAGAATCTGGAGAGGATTAAGCTTAAATCAACTGGAAAGAATTGTTTTTTTTTGTTTTGTTTTTTAGCAAGGGAGATTTTGGAATTATTCTTTCTGGAGGCTAATGGAGTTGAAAATTGGCCCTCTGAGGTAATTTAGATACAATTGGCCTAGAAATCCTGGGGGATAGGCCAAATGACCTTTGGTGATCCTTCCTAGCATATGTGTCTTGTGATAAATGCCACAAGCCAGGCTTTAAAATTCTTTCCCTGGCTCTATCCCTAGCACTTGTCAGATGTTGGAATAGGTTGCTGACAGAGATTGTGAAATCTACCTCTCCGGATCTATTAAAAACCAGGAGGGATCCTTATCCATCTAAAAAGTCTCAGGGCAATTTGTCTCCATTGTGGGAGGACAGTGGGGCACATACTCCAAAGAGGGTGTGTGCCCAGTAGCCTGAGCCTCATATGCTTTGGAGAACACAGGGCAAAGTAGAAGTGAGAACTAGGAACTCTACCTGTTGACCTGTCATTGGGGATATTTTCTTGCCCTGTTATGAAGAAGCTATCTAATCATAGAGTATAAACTTGATGACCAGTAAAGGTTGCTTCCAGCTCTCTGAAGCCACGATACTATCTAGTTTCCAGCCTAAGACGCTTTCAGCAACATCAGCAGGAAAGAGGAAATTGTGTGTCTGAGTGCTCACCCATGAGAGACAGAAATAGCAGTGGCCAGCATTTTGGTTGTTTTTCAGAGTACCACCAAAATTAAGTTTGTCCAGCAGCAAAAGGCAAAAAACTATTCCTGCCTTCCCAAGAGCTCCTTCTTGGAGCTTGCTGACTGGCAAACAGAGTGCTCCAGAGACCCAGGTAGTCCCTAGCTGCTTAGCTGCTCCATGTTGTCTAAACACTGTACACCTGGAGCACAAACAGATGAGTATGTATTTGAAATCCTCTGGTGGTGTTGGATATTTTCTTCCTTACCTACTGAACAACTTTTCACAACTACAGGAGTCCCCTGGAAGGCGATGCCCTGTGTCAAGGACTGTCAACCTAATTGACCAATGCCAATGATGGCCCACTGCAAGAGCCAGAACTGGTGCATAGTTGAATCCACTGAGGAGAGTCAGGTCTTAACAGTCACTATTATCCCCTTAAACCTTCCCAGCCTTCACCAACAAGTCCAGAATAAAAGAGATCAGGACCTTGGACCACCACTTTTGAATGCAATATAAGTTAACCCATAAACCAGTCAGGGCTGCATTAAGGGATCTAGGTAGTACAGCAGAGGTAAACTGTGCTAGGGGCATAATATTGGAAATGGGGGGGGGTGTCAAGAGAGGATAGTTAGCCCTAGAACTCTGGAACACAGACACAGACACACACACACGTACTTACGAATCTGTGATTTATTCAATTCAAGTACTCCCTCTGATAAAGCAGGATGACATCTATCAATTCCTGATTATTCTGTGGGACCTTTGCCCATGTACTACAAAGCTGTCATGGAGATCCACCCAAATCTGGCAATCTAATCCATATCTGTATCTCTATTATGCATATCATTATGATTAACTGCTAAATTCTAAACTGTGATCACTGCTGTAGGATTTCATGGAAAGACCATTATGGGTTGGGATTAAGAAATTAACCAATCCCAGCATTTGGTCTAGTGTAGGCTAGGTGATATTTAAATCACTTTCAATTAAACTGCCTAAAACTAAGTCATTCATTGTACCTGGGGGCTTAAAACAGCTATAGCTTACACACTCAAACACAGGGAGAAAGAGACATCAATTTGGCTCCATGGGAGTCTTTTTACATGCACACCAAGTTTTGGCTCAGGAGCCAATCAAAAGGGCATGTATCTAGGGGACTGGAAGGTCAAAAAAATACTACCTTCATATGCTCCTGCTTCTAAGTCCACATGGCAGACTGCCTCAGGCAGAGCACACTATGTGAACACATATACGTGAGTTTCCTAGGACAAGCTGTAGAAGCTTAAAATTGCACTAAGACTTTTGGGACAACCTGTATACATGAAAGATAAGGTGTGGTGGACAGAGGGCTGGTCTTGGATTCAAGAAGACCCAAGTTCAAGTCTCACAACTCTGATACAAGCTGGCTGTGTGACCCCGGGGGCAACTCAACTTAACTACTCACTGAGGGCTCTAGTAACTCTAAGACTATAAGTTTGCAGAGAAAAGTGCTTACTTACATCATTGATCTGAATTTCTTTATCTGGAGGTTCCCTACGGCGATGAAATCAACCATGGGTCCAGTTCCTACCCCAAGCTGCTATCTATGTGTACGTTTGGGCATACATAGGTACATATATACAATATGTGTGTGCAGGTATGTGCATGCATGTGTATGTGTAATTCTGGTTGTTTCCTGCAGCTCATATTTATGTAACGTTTTACAGTTTTTTACAGAGCAGCTTCTCCACAACAACCTTCTGAGGTCAATCAGTAAGTAATGCAAGTATGCTTGTTTCCATTTCACAGATGGAGAAACTGAAGGTCTATGAAATCAGGTGACTGACCTACAGTAGCAGAGATCGATTGGATACTACCTCTCCTATATCTGTAAGCCAGCTGGAATATAAACTTTAAGGGCATGAACTGCATCTTACAAATTTTTTGTGTGGTTGCTTATGAAACATCTGTTCATAGGTAGATATGGACCCACTGCCATGAAATCTGACAAGTCTGATAAGACCCACAGTAGACACTTGGAAATACATGGTTTTCTCCAAGACACCAGGCAAGTAGAACGTAGGTTAAGGGAGGAGAAATAATGAGAAAGACAGAGGGTGCAGGATCAGGAACACGAGGGCTGCAAGGAAGGCACCCAGAAGAAGAGGGGGGAAGACTCAGCAGATACTCACGTAAGCAGACTCCAGCCAGGAGTCGGAGCCCAGACTCTGGAGGAAAACAGGTGGGGAAGAGTGGCTGCAGCACATAATTGGAGAAGGTGAGAGCAATGACGGCCTGGTTGGTGGGGTAGATTACTAGCACAGCAATCCACAGCCTTAGGAACCTGATGGAAGGAAGAAGACAGGTCATGAATTGAATGAGTCCCTTCCTTCAGGGCTAGCAAAAGTACAACTTGCTCCAAAAAAGGACACCTGGGAAACTCGAGAGCAGCCTTTGTGGAAAGGGAGGGTGTTAGAAGGGAGTACCCTTTATCTTCAAGTTTATGAAGGTGCTAAACCACAAAGAAGTGAGAAGCATGTCCTTTCAGGCTGTGGATGTGTTTTATTAGCAATTATTGTTAATGTTTCAGCAAGTAATAACATAGGCATTTATTAGCACAGACTTCAGTGTTCCTCCTGCCTCCCTCCCCCATATGTTTCCACCCCACTGGCTCCTAGTTTCGTCAGTGATAGGGGACGGATGGACAGATGAACCAAACATATTTTTTAAAATTTCCCCTCAGATCCAAGCAAGGAGGGTTAGTCTCTGAAGCAAATGAATTGGTGGGATTGAGGAGAATGAGGGCTCTTTATACCCCTTTCTTAGAGAGGGAGGGAGTAAAGAAAGGATAGGGTTAAGCTTCTCCTGAAAGAACTGTAGATATTGCTTGGCATTTGAGGGAAACCTAGGAACCATATCACTGAGGTTTCCCCTCAGAGCAGCGAGCCTTGTTAATGTGGGAAGAACAGGACTTGTGTTTCTTCCAGTGATGGGAAGATGACCGGTCTCATTGGTCAAGATGAATGAACAAGAACAATAGAATATTTTATGTGTCCAGGGCTCTTACAAGTTGACTCCATGATGACAGCTGTGTGGTTTTCTTTGCTCTGTTGGTGGGTTTTCATTTTGAGCCACTCACCAATAAGATGGTGATAGGGATAAGAACCCTGTACCTTATTCTGCTAATGCTATCAGACTGGAGCAACTATGAGAAATTCCCAACATGGAGCCATACCAACATTGGGGTCTAAGAGGCAATTGGTAAATCCCCCTCTCTAGCTTTCCTCAGTGCTCCAGTTGTCCCAAGAAAGGACGGAATGAAAATGACTCTAGGTACTAGACAAATTGGCCAATTGTCCCATATTAAAGTTAGGCTAATTCTGTTATGGGGTTACTTGGCCTGAATTATCATTTGTCCCAAGCCAACAGAAATCTGGACATCTAATCACCTCATTTCAGCAACACAAACTTTAAAAAAAAAACCCCTGTATTATATATACATATAATACAATGGTATGTATTTATTTAGCTTTTGTTTGTGTCTTTTTAAAAATATTTTATTTCCCCCTGCAACCACATGGAAAAACAATTTAACATTCATGTTTTTTTTTTTAATTTTGGGTTCCAAATTTTCTCCTTCCCTTCCTTCCCTACCCCTTCCCCAAGAGGGTAAACAATCTGATATAATTATACATGCACCAACACCACTTCTTAAAGGAGAAGCATCTTATAATTTATAATTGTGTGTCTGAGTCAGATGAGGGACTTCTTCTGCTCCCCTTTTCCAAGAAATGGTACTTAAGGTCTTGGGATACACTGGAGGCTGATGAAGCCTGGCAATGGTCATTGAGGATCCCCAATCATCCAGCGAAGAAAGAGAGCAAGGAACCCAAGTGATGAGATCCTGAATTGTACTGCCTAGAATTCCCAGGCACTTCCATTTCCCTGTGCCCAAAGTTACCCAGTGCCCCAGGTAATAACCTTACCCAGCCAGGCCTCCAAAGATGTCTTTGACATAAGAGTAGTCACCTCCAGATTTAGGGATAGTAACTCCAAGTTCAGCGTAACACAGTGCACCCACAGCTGTGATGAGCCCTGTTATAATCCATATAATCAAAGCAAGGCCCACAGAGCCAGAATTCTCCAGGACACCCTTTGGTGAGACAAAAATTCCTGAGCCAATAATGTTTCCTATAAGAGGAGAGAGAAAGGAGAAAGTCAAGTCAGATCAAGTAAACTAGCATTTATTAAGTGCCTGCTAGTTGTATTTGCCCTTTATTTTCGAAGAGGACCATGACTTCAGGGAAATGATGATATGACTTGCAGTTGACTTTGATTTGAATGAGGGAGGGCTGAAAAGTTGAGTGACTTGCCCAGGGCCACAGAGCTAGCAAGGGTCTGAGGCTGGATTTGAACTCATGTATTCCTGATTCCAGGCCCAGTGCACCACCTATCTAGCTGCCTTCAGGTGTTAAGTGTTGTAGATGGGTCCAGGAGCTTACAATCTAATGGAGAAAACAAAATGCACACCATTGTGTACAAACAAGATTTATGCAGGTTAAATAGGAGGTAATGTCAAAGGGAAAGAACTTGGCGGGGAGAGAGAAAAGACAGGAGAATATAAAAGACCTCTTGGAGAAGGTAAGAGTTTAACTGGAATTTGAAAGGAAACCAGGGAAGTCAAAAGGCAAAGATGAGGAAGAAGAGGAAAAAAATTTCAGGCACAGGAGGGAAACTGCCAGGAAAAATGCCTGAAGTAAGGAAATGGAGGAATGTCTTGTGGAAGGAGCAGCCAAGGAGGTCAGCGTTGAAGATCAAAGTCTAAGACTGGAAAGGTCAAGGGGCTAGGCTACAATCAGGAGTAGGATATTTGATCTTGGAGGCAATAGGGAACCACTGGAATATCGAGTGGAAAGAGCAGGGACTAATTTAAAGTCAGTAGTAATATGAATTTGTATGGACATTTTCACTAAATAAATTGTTTGCCACTTTCATTCCTAAATCCTATGAGGTTTTTCTTTTAACCAATATGGTATTACAGTTTAATAATACTATTCCCAGGCTCGAAAGGCAGATCATACTTGCCTTTCAAAAGCTAGACACAAGTATGATAAGAGTGAAGGAATAGCAAGACAGCTACCTCACCCACTTTCACTAGGTCTCGTGCTCATCTACATAGTCACTATCTATGGCCCCCACCCCTCCCAGCCCTGATCTTCCAAAGGCCAAGGTTTGCCATAGGTACTTCTTGTTCCCAAGGCCTCTTGCTTGGTTTCTTAAATGCTTAGGAGCAACACTGAAAAAAATCCATACTATCTATAGCATATGAAAAAATGCTTCAAAGAACAAATAACTAGAAAAATGCACATTTAAAGCAACTTTGAGGTTCTACCTCACACCTGTCAGACTGGCAGGGAAGGAAAATGTCAAATGTTGGATGGGCTGTGGGAAAGCAGGTGTATTAATGCAGTATTGGAGGAGGTACAAATTACTACAGACATTCTGGAAAGAAGGAACTATGCCCCAAAAGTTATTGTGTATGTCCTTTGACACAGCAATACTACTACTAGTCTGTATCCCAAAGAGATCAAAAAAAGAGGACAATGGCCCAGGTACAAAAATATTTAGAATGGCACTGTCACAGCAAAAAACTGGAAACAAATTACATGGGATTACATGCCCTTTACCTGAGCAATGGCTAAATAGATTATGGTATATGAATATGATAAATACTATTGCACCTTAAGGAATAACAAACATTGTTTCAGAGAGACTTAGGGAAATCCTGGATGCAGAGTGAAGTGAGAAAAACTAGGAAAATAATCTGTACAATCACAACAAAAATGCAAAGGAAAATGACTCTGAACGCTTGATCCTCAAGGTCACAAAATTTTAGAGTTAAGGAGCACACCTGAGCAGGGTGACCCAGCGTCTGCTTACAGACCTCCGGTGAAGGGGTTCCCCTGGAGGTACCCAGTTCCATTCTGGGGCGGCCCTAAGTGTTGGGAGTAACATTAATCTTGGGAGGTTAGACAGGACGACTATTACAATTCCCGCCGTACGAATGAGGAAGCGGAATCATAGAAGAGTAAATAAAGTGATGTTACAAATCACTGTATTCTTTAAGGTCTGAACCAATGGAAGGTGGACTTTGTTCTCTTTGCCAGTACGACGATTAAAAAGACTCTTTCCAGAGACATAGTTCCTGGGTAATTTAATCATTTTATTAATAAGGCCAGAACATTGTTATTTATAGGGAGAATCAACCTACCCCCAGACCAGGTTACTCAAAACAAAGAGTCATCAATTTCCATATCAGCGGTCTTGATAATTAGGAGAATCAACCTTCTCCCAGACCGGGTCATTCAAACCCCAGTCAAAGAGACATCAAATTCCACATCACCAGTCTGGACAATGGGGAGAATCAACCATCTATCTCCCAGACAGGTAGGAGCAAACAACAATGACCCATTAGCCCAAACTTAGAATTCCTTTCATTATCTAATTAGATGGTGGCCAGGGTAAATTTCTAAGAGAGATTTTCCACACTGGTTGGTTTCTGGATGAGGAATTAACAAAAATAATTAGTTATAAAATACGAGAGGAATATTAATTTCTCACACCAGTGGGTAAAATGGCACCTCCTACCAGTATTATTGTAAGGATCAAATGAGATAGTAATTACAAGAACTTAAAAAATGCTAGTTTTCTTCCATCCAACAGATTCTGCCTCCCTCACTTAATGGGGTTGGTCTTCTCCAGAGAACTAGAAATAGCCTCAGGATAAACATTGATTCTAAAAATCTCTACTTCCTGGTCTAAGTGAGGCTCTAGCAGACAGGACATGGTGGAAGGTGCACCAGACTTTTATTCTAGAAAGAACTGGACTTACTGGTTGTGTGACCATGGACAAGTCACTTAGCCTTCCTGAGCTTCAGTTTCCCCAATTGTAAAGGATAATACTGGTAGACCTTCTTCCCAGGGTTGAAGTGGATGAAGATCAGATGAGATCATCTCAAAAGCATGTTGTTGTAAACCTTAAAATTCTATAGTGCTGGCTATGATTATTGCCTGTTTGCTTAGTAACACTATTACATATTAAAGAAAAGGAAAGTTCAACTTAACAAAGACACAAGATGGGAGAGACTTGACTAAGTAAAGTCCTTTGGGAAAATCTTAGGGATTTGACTAGAAACTCACTGAGTCAACGTTAGGACATGGCAGCCAAAAGAGCCAATAGGGCCCAGAAGGAGGGAAGCCATGTCATCCTGTTCTAACTTGCCCTGGTCAGACCACATACCTGGAGGCCTGGGTTCAAGTCTGGATACTTAGGTGATGATAGCATGAGAACAGAGTGTGTGTCTAGGAGAGGGTGACCAGGACTGATGAGGTTTGGGGTTGAGGGTGATGAGGGCCCAGCAGCTGGGAACCCCCTTGAATCTGGAATACAGTCTCTGGGAGCCCCCCTGAACTGTCCTTGAATCTTCCAACTGGATCTGGCCTTCCCCTAAGGCCACAAGCCTCACATTATCATTAGGCCCAAATCTCTACCTAGCCTCGCCCTTTGTTGTTCAACTACTTCCCACCCTTAATCCCATTACCTCACCTTGCCCTCCTCGGACTTCCCCTCAAGACCCTTCCTAAACCCCTCCTCTAGTCACCCCAGACCACCCCTCAATCCCTCCTACAATCTTTGTGTATATAATCTCCATCTTGCCTCCATGAAGGTGCTCAGATTCAATCTAATTCAGTAGGTTGAATCTGGCCCGCTTGTGGAAACAGGCGTCACAAGGTGGGGGGATTTCTTAAGACAGCCCATTATGGTGAATCCCTAATAAACTTTGTCTTTTCCCTTGGCTGAGAAGGCTTGAGTCGAATTCTTTCGGCAGGACCCGGTGCGTCAATATTTCGGGGTGTCGAGCACCCCTCAACCTTAAACCTCTTCAGAGGGGTGTTCAAGACCCCAAAATACAGACATGCCAGGTCCTGCGGAATGAATTCGACTCAAGCCTTCTCAGCCAAGTTAAAACAAAGTTTATTAAGGATTCGCCATATTGGGTAGACGCTTAAGGGGCCTGAGCATTTGTGAGGCTAATGCCAGCAGGCCAGACCAATCTGAGCTGAGCTAGATTGAATCTGAGCGCCTTCATGGAGGTAAGATGAGACTTAGATACAGAAAGACTATGGGAGGGATTGAGGGGTGATCTCGATTAGTCTGGGATGACTAGAGGAGTGGTTTAGAGCAGACTGGGGCGACTGGGGTGAGGTCAGACTCCAGGGTGGGGAATAGCTGAAGGCTACCTGGAGATGACAGACAATGAGAGCTAGGGTATAGATATTTTGATCAGGATCAAGGGTAGGAAACAGCCAGAAGGCAATCCAGAAATAGCCAGACAATGGAAGGCTAGGCTGGGCTATTTGGGCATGAAAAGCCAGATCAAGTGGAAAGATTCAGTGTGGGGTTCAAGGGGGTTCCCACAGTCTAAACCTCATCAATACCAGGATCAGTTCAATGAGTTGGGAATATTTAGGCTGGCGAAGTTGAAACACAGTTCTTGACCAAGAAAACCCCCAACTGGGGTTACTGAGAGTTGGACGTGACTCAAAAATGACCGAAGAACAACAAAAATGTGCTGGCAAATGCTTAACTGGTTCTCCAGAGAAACATGTGCCTACAAAACACTTTTAAATTTAATGAACATCATCAACATTTCTCCATCACTTTCTTAAATCTAGGCAATCAACAAAATAATAAATCAAGTCCTGATTTATTTATTTTTGTCAATTTCTGAGGGGTAAATGCTTTACACTGAAAACTTAACAATCAGCTCTCTCCAATACGTTCAAGCTGGCTCCAGCACAATAATGCTTATACGAATGAATGTTTTTTCCTGCTATAGAATATAAATCCCGGCTCCTTGAGAACAAGGGCTGTTTCATTTTTGTCTCAGTATCCCCCTTGGTATCCCTATCTAGCATAGTGCCTGGTATAGAGCAGGTGCATATTAAACACTTTTGATTAACTGAAAAGACATCATGGGAACTGTGTTGGGAGGCATGATCATTATCTTCAAGCAGTCAAAGTTCTAAGATTAGACTTGCAATTTGTGGAAGTTGCAGTGAAGCCGATTTAGGTTTGATATAAAGAAAAAATTCCTCACAACTGGAGATATCCAAGAGAGGCTACCTCAAGAGACAGTAGATTCCCTCCCACTAGAAGTCTACAAGCAAAGGTTGGATGACCACTTGGTAGTAATTTTGTAGAAGCAATTTCCATTCAGGTAGAGTTTAGAACAGAGCCCTACTTAAGTCCCTTCCAGTGCCAAGGTTTTGTGGTTCTTCCTAAAACGCAGACACGAACATGTTACCCATCTACTCAATAAACCCCACCGACTGCCTAGTACCTCCAGGATCAAACATAAAATCCGCTGAAATCCCACCTTCTTCAATGAGCTTTTCTTATTCCGGTTCAATGCTTCCCTCTCAGATTGTCCTCCATCTAACCTATATAAAGCGTGTCTGTCCATCATGGTTTGTCTTCTTGATTAGAGTTTGCAAGGCAGGTACTGTTTTTGCCTTTCTTTGACTCCCCAGCACTTAGCACAGTGCCTGCTACATAGACTAATTGACTGAAGAACACATTCAGGAGAAATTGTTAAACTGAGAAATTAGAAACGTCTCCCAATCAAATTTGCCAATGTTCTTGGAAAATAGCCCACAAAATACTTCCAATCCCCATCCTCATCTCTCTCTGGTAATTTGGGACTAGTGTTGGAATAGACTAGGTGAAGGGGACATAGCATTTTACGGTTGATTGCCAGAAACCTGATTTCACAAACCTCATCCAAAAAGCGACGGACCTCATAGCCAATGCAAACTTCAGCTTTAACCCTAACCTGAAACTTTCATCTCAAAATTTCCATGTAATTTTCATCATTTCATCCTGAGAGCTGGTGCCTATCTAGTACAGCCAGAGAAGGAGATGAGAGCCTCATTTAGAGGCAGCTCCTTCTCTACTTCCTTTGGGCCACAGAATACATTGTCCTTTGTGATATCAAAAATACTAATGCTGCAGTGTGAAATCAACATTGGAAGAGTCAGGAGACAGAGTCCACTTAAGAATGACTTCCAAAGAAATTGAAATTCAACCATGGAAAGACCAGAAGGAGAAGGAGCTCGTTTCTTTCTCACAGTCGGTCTGAAATTTCCTTTTCTACTGTTCAGAGCCCATCCATCAGAACCATTAGTTTTGGTGCTACTGCCCAGAAACTCAACTAAAGCAAGAGTACTGTCCCTACTCTCTGATTTTATGAAAAAATATAAAAAAGTTTCTAAGTTTTCCTGATTGTATGAAGCTATTTCCTTTCCTCTCCAGCTACTTAGTTTTTGCAGAAATCTACCTCTTTAAAAGTTACTCCATTAGTGTAGAATTAATAGCTATTGGAAGTTGGCCTCTTCCCAGCTCAATGAAGCTACTAAAAAGCCTTAATGATTTCAGACTGACAAATGTGCAATGCCTTCTTCACTGGCCAGTGGTGTACAGGAGTTAACAAAGTACCTGGATGAGACCAAATAAGGGAGCTTGGGTTGCTGTCATGGCTGAAACATGATGGTAAACCTAAAAACACCTTGCCTTGGCAAGATTTTATCAGCTGAGTGATCGATGTATACAGCATTGCAAGCCACTAAGAGAAAAGCAATTGAATCAGGGGTCATAAAAGTAGCTCAAGGGGTTAGAAAAACAAGGTTTGACTTTGGTCCTTAAGGTGCTGAAAAAGGAGGAGTAAGCCAACGTATTTCTCCTGAGTCAGGACTGTCTTTGCTGAGGGCAAATGAGGGAGGTGGTTGCTGTTGAAAAGATCTGATCCTCTGGAATGAGAGACATCAGAATTTGACCAAAAGTTCATGAAAGATAAACATCTGAATCAGAGATCTCTTTCTCTAGACATTTCTAGAATGTTTCTTTCTCTAGCTCTTGGATTGCTCCAGATCACTAAAACGTTGAGAAAAGTGCTTCTAACCTCTAAAAAGTTTCACCAATTCATTTGGGGATGAATAGCGTATAGCATCACCTCTTTTACCTAAGATCTGGCTGTCCAAAATGCAGTGATTTATGTGGCAGCCTACAAACATAGAAATTTACATAAATGCTTTAGTAAAGGAAGCCGAGGTACTGCAGAGCTCTCACTAAAATGGCAAATCAAAATATATTGTCTATTGTCTCAATAAAAACCTAAGGTTGGACAGCCCTGATCTAAGATATGAAATGCTTGGAATAGTTGGAAGACTGGAACAAAGGTCCTCATTTTATCAAAATCCTAAGGGCAAAGTTAAAATCTAGGGAGGTACCGAGGTCAAAGTTGAACTATATGCATTTGTCTCACTCTGTATTCAGGGTCTTCGGACTCCTCAGTCCATTGACCCATTTATATTATGCCTATTTTGCTAATCAATTAATTATTCACCACATAGTATCACCTGGTAAATATTTATATATTATTTAAAAGTTTGCAAATGAGGTGTCTGTAGGGAAATTAGCATTTCTCAAGGAGACATAATCAAAGTCCCAAACCTTTGTTTGCCTGGCTAAATTTGCTCAGTCCACAAGCATTAAGCACCTCTTATGTGCTAGGCACGGAGGATACAAGATACAAAGGACACAAAAGTGCGGTCCCTGCACCTAAGGAGCCCACAGTCAAATGTGGAAGATGATCTGCAAATAACTATGCACAAACGTGATATACACAGGACAGACTAGAGATGAAGAAGAGGGAAGGTACTAAGTATGGAGGGTAGCCAAGAAAGGATTCTTGCAGAATGTGGGACTTCACCTGAAACCTGAAGGAAGTCAGGGAAGCTAGAAGGTGGAGATGAATGGGGAGAAGTTCAGGCATGGAGGGCTACCCGTGAAAATGCCCAGGAGTCAAGAGATGGAAACTCTTGTGCGAGGAATAGCAAGGAAGCCAGTGTCACTGGATCACAGAGTACAAAAGGAGGGGACCAGGTTATGAAAGGGTTTAAAAGCCAAAC
The DNA here is from genome assembly GCF_011100635.1 of Trichosurus vulpecula. Lineage (NCBI taxonomy): Eukaryota > Metazoa > Chordata > Mammalia > Diprotodontia > Phalangeridae > Trichosurus > Trichosurus vulpecula. Next base: position 177,262,414 of record NC_050580.1, on the reverse strand, counting down.
AGAGGAATTTATACTTAATAGTCAAGGCAATGGGGGAAGTTACTTAAGTTAAATGAACAGGGGAGTGACACTCTATGATTAAATAATTGAGATAATATGATTTTATTCCCCTTTCGGGGTTATTTTGTCCTATGCTTACAATAAAACATTACTTCAAAAAATTAGATCCTCACAGCCCTGTGAAGTAATACATGTAAAAAAATTCCATTTTATTAATGAGGAAAGTAAGGTAGCTATTACTCTCCTCATTTTATGGACGAGGAAAGCAGGACAACTATTATCAGCCCTAAATTAAAGAGAGAGCAACTCTGGGCAATTTCCAACATGAAACTACCCTAGTATGATGATCTGAAGCTTCTGGAAATGAAGGCTTAAAGAGGCCAAGTCAATTTCCCCGAATCGTACTATACCTAAGTGGCAAAGCCACGATTAGAGGAACCCAAGTCTCCTGAGGGACTGGGAGAGGCAGCATGTTGTAGCGAAGAAGGACACCGGATTTGGAGCCAGAGAACCTGGGTTCCAATCCTGGCTCTTATTGATAATGATGGGGTTTTAGAATCTGGGAGCCCCCTGGAACTCTCCTTGAATCTTCCCACTAGATCTGGCCTTCACCTGAGGGCATAAGACTTCCATTATCACTAGGCCCAAATCTCTACCCAGCCCTGGATTGTCCAACTACTTCCCACCCTAGATCTTATCAAAATATCTAAGACCAAATCTGTTACCCTTTAACTGGCCTAGCCGGGCTTGGTCAATTACCCCCGGACTGCAGATTGCCTTCGGCTGCTTCCCACTCTTGATCCTATCAAAATCCCATTCTCTAGGTTCCTGGAGTCTGACCTCTAGTCACCCCAGTCCCATCAAGATCCTCCTTAGACTCCTCCTCAAGATCCTCCCTGGACCCCTCCTCCCATCACCCCAGACTACCTGACCACCCCTAAATCCCTCCCACAATCTTTCTGTATATAAGTCTCATCTTGCCTCCAGAAAGGTGCTCAGATTCAATCTAGCTTAGTTTAGGTTCAATCTGGCCCCTTGGCATTAGGGTCACAAATGCTCAGGCTCCCTAATAATAAACTTTATTTTTCTTTGGCTGAGAGAAGGCTTGAGTCGAATTCATTCGGCAGGACTCAGTGCGTTGGTGTTCTGGGGTCCTGACCACCCTTAAACCCCTAAAACCTCAACGTATATTACCTAACCTCAACATTATCACTTATTACCTGTGTACCTTGGACAAGTCTTGTAAAATTCTCTGGGCCTCAGTTTCCTCATTTGTATAATGAAGGGCTAATGTGACAAACTCAAGCCTGGCAAAACTCTCAGCCTCCAGACAGAACAAGATCAAACTTTCTGGTAAATGTTTAACAATTTAAATAAGAATAGAATATAATGTAGATAATGTTAAATAATCCCTACACTTGCAATGAGTTTAAATAAAACCCAAAGAAGATGGTGCCCAAGCTCCATCTTGTCGAAGAGAGGAACTCTTTGAGGCAAAGGTAAGGATGAAGTGCATTTTCCATCATGCAAGAACCTCATCTTTCTGGTCAATCACAGGAACCTGGGAACTCCTGCCTCAGTTTGAATGGGGTTGAGAGTTCCTCCCAGAACCTTGATTTAAGGGGAGTACCCAGACTAGCCACCTCTTACTTCTCACCTAGTACATTCCTCCATACTTCATCAAACCTGCCTCAGGCCCCGCCCCCTTTTGTCTTTTTATGGTCTTTTTATTGTTATTGTGGTCTTTCCCCATTAGATAAGGTCAATCTCACTGCCCTAGTTGGCAAGGACTATCCTTTTGCCTTTTTTTTTTTTTTTTCGATCCCCAGCACTTGGTATTGTTCCTGGCACATAGTAGGTGCTTAACCAATGTTTACTGACTAACTGACCAACTGACTGCATTCCAGGTGTGGAATTGTCCTGAGATTGCAGAAGAGAAACATAGCAACCCATTACAGATCTTTGAGTCTGCAAATTTGGGGTGGTCTTCAAGCGGTGAGACTTTTCTTGGGTGGTTTTGAAGGAAGCTGGAAAGGGGTATTTCTTTCTGGGTTGGCCGAATAGTTTTGTTTGTTTGTTTGAAAGGGGAGAGCTGTTCTGGTGGTGTTAGAGGGATTCCTTTGTTTATCCTACTTTCCAACTCAGTACCTACCTCTCTGCTATTTCTGTAATGTTTGAGCTCAGGTAATCTGGTCCACTCAAATCACTAAGATAAGTAAATTATCACATAAATCTTTCCCAGGGAAACAATAGGTTCCAATGGCCCGGGAAAACAGCTGGCCTTCTCCTTCCCAAGAAAAGCTAAGGGAAGCCAAATCACCTCATGAAAGCAGGGCCAACTATTGTATCAGCAGGCAAGCCCTTACAAGAAAAACTACTGGAATTGAGAAAATCCACGTTTGCCATAAATAGTTGCTAAACCTTAAGTTAGATGCCAATGCCCAAACTGTGCTTAGTTTGGGAATTACATCTGGGCCTGTCCACACTAGCCATCAGAGCAGACAACCGAAAGCCTTTGCTAACCTATGCTATTCGTGAAAGTCTAATTTTTTATACAGTTTTTTTCTTATACGGGTTATTTTATACAGTTTTCTTACACAGTTTTATACAGTTTTTTCTTATACACATTTCAGGGGACCTTGGTCATCCTTCTAGCCTGGGCTATACTTAGACCTCCTAGAAGGTAAGATTCCCTGGAGACTGATCTCTTTTGGGGAATGGGTTGTTTCACTTTAGTCTTGGGTCACCACAGTGCCCAGGTGCAATGGGTGGCACTTAGTATTTAATAAGTGTTGGTTGAACTGAATGGAATGTCCAGAAGCAGAATGATGCTTGACCTTAGGTACAAGAGGCCACCTTCCTCTTTTATCTCTTATCATGGCTGCTGAATTCAGTCAACAAATATGGAAGAAGGGTAAATAAAAATCATCCATCTTAAGTGTTTTTCAGGGTATTCTTAAAAGTGCCCAAAAGAGGAAAAAAATAGTCCGATATGAGCTCCCAAGCCCTAATGGACCCAGGAGGTGGTTAAACCAATATAATGAGAACTTTGAGCTACATCTCTAAGGTCCCTTTCAGCTCCAACATTTTAGGACTTGACAGTTTATAAAGCACTTTTCATATCCATTAACCTTCTATCTTATATGAAGATCAGTGTGATTCTCACAACAATTCTGTGAGGTACCACCTGTATTATCACCTCCATCTTGCAGGTGAAGATCATTAAACGATCTAGCTAATGTCATTCTGTAAGCAAATGCAGGAGAGTCAGGATGAGAAGTCAGGTCTTCTAACTCCAGGGCAAATCATGGCCCTGCTCCTTACTGCTTGTATGATCTTGGGCAAACTACTTAACTTTTGGGCCTCAGCCTCCTTATCTGTAAATTGTAGGGGTTTGGCTCAATGACCTAAATGATGCTATCTGCCTCTAAAAATCCTAACCTATGATTGAAGAGCTTTCCATGGTATCATGCTGCTTACACAGCTTGAGAGAGTAAGGGGAAGAGGAGGGAGGCAATGGGGCCAGAGTGTACATGCTACCAAGTACAAAGTGATATTTCAGCTCTGCCAAGCTGCTATGAACAGGAAGGATCCCACTAGGCTATTTCAGGACCACGAAAGCTGTCTTGGAGGCAAAGACTGGTAGGTTGGGGTAGGGTCCTTGACCTTTTACTGCATGGTGGGAAACTCACCCTGCTGCCTTTGCCCTGCTTTCTCCAGGCTGCACTGTGTAAACAGCCTTCTTGGTATGAAGTTAAATCAAGGAAGAAGACAGATTCCTTGTGGCAGTAAGTTAACCTGCCCCTGAAGGGAGAAGAGAAAAGTAGCAGGCAGCTTAGAGAGCCCTGTTGCTCCAGTCTCTTGCTACTAAGTCAATATGGTCAGCTTCTGTGTGAAGTCACCTACTCCTGGGTCAGGGTGAACCTTATATCCCATGTTGGAAGATCAAAACTGTTATGGTCTTTAGAAGTGGAGTATGTGTATAAGAATGGGTTCACCAGTACAAAAAAATGGTCCCAAGAGCACCACTTCCCTTACCTTCAACCTTTGCAGAGAAATAGTATTACATAGGACCAGGACTCTAAAAATTCACCCAGACTGCTGCTTGTCCAGGTGTAATTTTTAGGTGCCTTGGGTAGGCGGGAAAGAGATAATTGCAGCTCAAGAAGTATTTATTGAGCACCCACTTGGTGCATGCCTGCTTTAGAAGGTAATTGGAAAGCACTTGTTCACACAGAGATTTTGGACCAAATGACTGGTGCCAAAAACCACCCACTGACTGGCAGCCAGAGCAGCCTCAGGGGACAATGTGCTGAGTCCTTGAAAATTCCCTGTGTCCATTAAAGATTCACATCTTTACTCTGTGTTCTTTCTGACAGGTTACAGGATTAGAGTGTAACTAGGGTTGGGGAAGGGAAGAAGACCATCCAGAGCGATAATCAGAAGGGCACTTTTCTGGCACTAAGGTATTATTGCTACTTGGAGCCTCAGATTCCTCACACATAGACTAGATATTCTAAGATCCTTCCCAGTTCTAAAATTCAATTATTTTCTTTTGGCTAAATTCACTCAAGTCAATTAAAAAGTATTTGTTGAGTCAGTTCATATACTGTGCTAGGCATTGTGAGGGGATAGGGAGCATCATTCTTATCCTCAATGTGGTTACAAACTAGTTGAGAAGAAAAGATAAATACATACATAAAAATAATGGTACAAAGCACTATATATGGTAAACGGGTTGTACAGATAATGAATTAGAGAAGATCAGAAGAAAAAATGACTGTGGCCTAGGAGGACCAGAGAAGGCTTCATGGAATAGGTGAAATTTGAGCTGGGTTTCCTAGTAAGCCCTGTGATTGGAGAGGTCAATCTCAAACATTCTAGAAAGTAATTAGGAATAACGCTTTTTTTAAAGAGTGACTAAAATATCTATACTCTTTGACTCAAGAGAGCCCACTGCTAGGTACTTACCCCAAGGAGTACAAAGATAAAGAATGGCACCATTTATTACTATGTGGTGGGCACTGTGCTAAGTGTTGGGCAAAAAATACAAGCCTGGAAAAGAGTCCCTGCCCTCAAGGAATTTACATTCTAATGGGGAAAGATGACTCATAAAAGAGAGCTGGAAGAGGGGGTGGGGGAAGGGATTGGTGGAAAATTCTTAGTCAGAGGCATAGTCAGGAGGGGAATGAAACTTTGGGGGGGCAGGGAGGGACCAATAGCTGTTCTCCCAAAACTCCCCCAAAATTGAGGCCCTGAAAGGAATTGAGCAATGAATATGAAGAATATGGAGGAAGCATAGGAAGTTTCATATGAACTGCTACAGTGAAGTAAGCAGAACCAAGAAAAATACACAATCAAAATAGTGAGAACCACACAGACAGCTAGGCCAGGGACTGGGAGAGAAAATACACCTCCATCCTCCATTGTGCGGAAGAGGCTGACTGGATATCACCAGTGTTGGCTAGTTTCACTAAACTGCTTTTTTCTCTTTTTAATAAATGTTATATGGGAAGGGTCTATTCAGAAATGAATGATATAATAACAGAGGGCATTAATAAGAATTAATTTTTTAAATTTAACCTTAGTGCTGAAAGTTAGGGAGGACTGAGATTAATGCAGGGAGGTGAGGTGCGGATGGAATTGCCTGTGTTTTTTGTTTTTCCCCAACACCTGGTTACTAGTCAGTAACCTTAAATGAGAATGTAAACAAAAGATTGACACAGTCCTGTATGGGTGGCTGAGGAGGTATATTGTAATGAAAAGAGTGTGGGACTTGAAGTTAAGAGAAACCTGGGTTCAAATTCTGCCTCTGACACTCGGTAGTGTGATCATGGGGGAGGAAATTGCTGGCAGTCTCTTAGCCTGTTTCCTCATCTTTAAGTCAAGGATAATAATTTCTATGGTAGCTACCTCCCCGAGTTACTGTAAAAATAATAATATTTGTAAATCACTTCATAAACATTAGTAATGAATTCGCAAATTGATTGACACTGTCAGAAACAAAAACCTGCTGAGGTGCTTTTTCTTTAAGCCCACAAAAAAGACTTTAAAAAAAATCAATGTAGACACTACTTGAAAGGGACAGTATGAGGATAAGGATGAAAATATCATCTCCAGGCAGATGACTCACATACAGCTATACAAACACATTTACGTATGGATAGGAATGACATTTCATAACACATACATATGTCCGGGTCCAGGCTCTCCTCCAAGCTGTGTTCCCATATCAACATATTGGACGTTCTGAACAGGATGTCCCGGAGACATCCTCAATTTATAATTTTCCCCCTCACCCCCCAGGTCCAATAAGTTGCCAAATCTTACTGTTTATACTTAGACAACACCTCTTACATGCAATACCTTTCTTCACTTGAACAACAATCATCTTAGTTAAGTTCCTCATCACTCCTCGACTGGATCATTACAACAGCCTCCTAATTGGTCTCCCTGTCTCAATTCTCTCACCACTCAGGTCCATTCTACACCCTGCTGCCAAAACAATTTACCTTAAGCAAGGATCTGACCATGTGACTCTCCTGCTCAATCAAATCCAATGGCTTTCTATTGTCTCTAGAAAAAATAGAAACTCCATAGTTTAGCATTTAAAACCCTTTCCAGTCTGGCGCCAAACTATCTTTTCAGCCTCAAGAGACACCCCCCCCCCCTTCATTCTGTGATTCAAATTCGCCTTCTCTAGGTCCCCACACCTCCTATCTCTAGGATCATGCACTGTCTAGCCCACAAGCTTGGAATACACATCTCCCTCAGAATCTCTTTCTTACTTAAGAGTCAACCCTAGCACCATCTTTTTGTGTGAAGCTTTCCTGATCTGGCCAAAGGCTAGTACTCTCCTCACCCCCACCCCTGCCTCTTTCCCAAACTACCTTTTTTTCAACTACTTGCTTATTCACTTTACACTTATGCTGTATGTATTCTATGTGTTTATTGTCTCCTCGATTAGAATATAAGTTCTGGTCCCCAGAAAGAGAGGACACCCCCCTAGTTTTCAGAGATGGTGAGTGGTGCACAGGTGTGCAACGCTGCATATGATGATTTTTTTTTCTATGTATTGATTGGTGATTTTTTTCGTCTTTGTCGTATTAAAGAAATTCTTTGATCTGGGGGATGATTCTCTGGGATGAGGGAAGGGGGAGAGAAAGCAGATGGGGAAATCTAGGCAATTTAAAAAATATATATGTATACATATGTAAACAAATATTTGATGTAATTATTTGACATCTTTCATGTAAAAAAGATCACAAGTTCTTGGCAAAATATAAAACGGACTGTTCTTCAGATTGGAGAAGACAGATAAAAATGTTTACAAGAGAACTGACAGTCAGGGTAAATGAAGAGAGAGCAAAAGAGCTCAAAATTGTTGTCAAACTGTCAAGTCCTCAGGTCTGTATGGCCTATACCCCCAAGGTATTGGAAAAATGTGTGGTTGTGATTGTGAGGTGCCATACACAAGACTAAGCAAAAAACAAAACAAACAAAAAATTCCTTATGTTTTGCATGACTTCACATACATAATTAATAACATACTGCATGTCTTCTCAATGGGTGGTAGGAGGAAGGGTGAAGGGGAGAGAGAATTTGGAACTGAATTTTTTTAAAGGAATGTTAAAGATAAACAAATGAATAAACAAATAAAATTGAGAAAAAATTCCAGTAAAAGATACATTCTTCTGATTACAGACTAAGTTTGACATCAGTTCCTGGAAAAATCATAGAAAGCACTATTAAAGGAATGATTGGAAAGCACTTAGAAAGGGAATCTGTGTATATGAGCCAATATAAGCCCAAATGAGTTTTTCATGAAAAAAAGTAGCCAGGCCAGCCTAAGCTCATTTCCTTTTGTGGACAAGGATTGCTAGACTGAGATCAGAGGAATGACATTTCATCAAAACACTTGATAAAAATCTCAGTGTCAATACCTCTGTGGACAACTTGGAGATGTGAGGTTGAATGATTATAATTAGGTGGATTTGACAGACCCATGTCAATCCGGAAGATGGTCCCTATTGGAAGGCCACAGGAGTCTGTTCTTGGCCCCAATTCTGGACAACATTTTTATCAATAAGTTGGATGAAGGCATAGACAGAATTCTTTTTAAAAGCCACAGGGACACAAAAAGCTAGGAGAGAATGAATGACAGAATTGAGATCCCAAAAGATCTTGACAGTCTAGAACAATGAGGTGAAATTAATGAGGTAAAATTTAAGGGAAAAATGTAAAGTTATACATCTGTGTTCAAAAAAAAAAAAGTCAGGCAGCTAGATGGTGAAGTAGATAGAACACCGACCTAAGTTCAAATCCAGCCTCAGACACTTACTAACTATGTAACCCTGTACAAATCTTCTGAACGTGTTGGGGGGGGGGGGTGGCGGGGAGGAAGAAGGTCAAGCACAGTACAAGAGGCTCTCGACTGGACAAAGAATTGTCCATATGAAGATCTAGAGGTCTTAATGACACGCAAGCTCAATGAGTTTCAGTGTGACAACGAAGCCAAAAAAGCTAAGGTGACCTTAGGCTTTATGTGGCTGATTCTGGAATAGTGTGTCCAATTTGGAGTGCTCCATTTTAGGAAGGACAAAGACCCACCAGAGTATGCCTTGAGAAGGATAACCAGATTGGCATGGGGAACTAGAAATCATGCTATAATGGGGATTGGTAGAGCTGGATAAGAACAGACTGGAGAACTCCCTTCAAATAAATTTCAAGGGTAGTCATGTAGAAGGGATTAGACTTGTTTTGTTTGACCCTAGAGGGTAGAACGAGGGGCAATGAATGAGTGGAAATTACAGAGGCAGATTCTGACTTTGATTGAAGGGGGTTGGAAAAGCCTAATGATCACAGTTGTATAAAAGTGGAATTGGCTGCCTAGGAAATTAGTGATTCTCATTACTGAGAGTCTTCAAGGAGAGGCTGGATGACCACCTGTCAGGAATATTTTAGGGGGGTTTCTTGTTTAAGCAACAGAGTTGGATTAGATGAACTGTAAATTTCCTCCCAACTCTTCCATGAAGCTGAGAGCCAGTGGTTTTATAGTACTGTCTGGTTAATTACGACCGAACTTTGGAATCCTAATCAAGTATATTTAGAGCTGTGGGAAATAACATTTCTAGAATCAAAAGAGGGGCTCATTCACTTAGGAAATGGCTCTTTACCCATTAGTCAAGGGGGAGTGTGTGTGATCCTTCCATTTTAAAAAAATAAAATAATTTTTCCAGATTTTATTTTTTATAAATAGGCAGTTAGGATATTTTCCACCCGAATAAATAGTTTAAAGACAGGGGATACTCTTTTAAAAACTAATAAGGCCAGTCCACTAATAATTCTGTCCATAGTGATCACAATAATGTGGCTAATCTGCCCTACTTAAACAGCTAGCCCAGTGTGAGCTTGCTTGATATATATATATCTTCCTAGCATATATTTGTGAAGCCATGCTCCAGAATGACGTCAGCTCTAATGCTGGGAATATTTAAAGCTAAATTGGGCCAAGCTCTAGAGAATAGACTGATGGAAAAATCTGTGGCTGAAACAAAGGGTAAGGGATAAGATGTGATCAATAAAGCTTTTCCAGTTTAGACTCTCCAGTTCTATAAATAATACAGGCTTAAAATATAATTGAAGGATTATTTTTATTCCTCTAAAAAAATCCACAGAGCCTCTCACAATGCTTTATACGTAGCATCTTCTCAGTTAAATAGTTGTGACATGTTGAATGGTAAGATATGGAATTATAAGCAATATTCCCCCCTTCCCCAAAGCAGCTCATGTACCAGTTCTAGATTACCAAGGGGTTTAGAACCTTCTCCACAAACACTGAACAAGTGAACAAGGTCATTGATTCCTAGGAGTAAGATGAGCTGAATTTCATTTCGTTCTGTATACTTGGCAATGAATCATGGTTGTGTGTGGTTCATTCTTCATTTTCAAAGAGGGCCATGATATCAGGAAGATGATGCCATGACTTGCAAGTGAATTGGATTACAGTGAGGGAGGGCTGTGTAGTCACCAACCTCACTTTCTCCTCCAGAGCCATCTGGGTCCAGTGGTCAGATTATGGATCAGGCAACCTGAGAGGCCCAGGATAGCAGTGGGAGACTTTTTTTTAGGTCTAAAGTCTTTCTGAGTTCTCAGGTAATGACCATTCATTGATTAAGGCTGTTTGGGAAGTGAGCCAAGGATTGACCCCTTTAATTAAAAAAAAAAAAAATCAAAATGGGAAGACCCTCAGGGTTGTTTCTGGGCAAAAGGAAACAAATTACATTCATTCTGAGCCATCAGGGCCCAAAAAATAACCATTAAGTGGTGCTTAGGCAGGGGGCTTATTGTTGGTCAGTCAATGAGAGATAGAGTGAATCTAGCTTCAGGTGTGGTCTTTAAGAAAGAAATCTAGCCAGTAAACTCCAAGATATCAAGGTAGGCCTCAGACACCAAAATTTATCTTCCTTTGGGCAGAGTACCCTCAGGTACATGACAGCTTGAGAAGAGGAGTTGCCCAACTTGAATTGGCCATTTGGGTCTCCATTGGACAGCTCAAACTACTCACAGGTTGTGGTTTGTCCTTCATTCTCAAGAGGACCTGGAAATCAGGAAGATAATACCATGAGACTTGCAAGTGAATTCAAGTTTGAAACCCAATTCACTCCAGACACTTACTTTTTTAATTCAAAAAAGCCCCATAGTTCCTTTAGAAAGATTCATTGAGCCTGAGACTGACTAGAACCTTCTCTTCCCTGCATCTTGAACATGACTTTTCATTTGTCTAGCTCAGGGGTGGGGCATTGCCTTGAGGCCACAAGTTCCCCACTCCAGGTCTAGCTCCTATTTGCTTTCCAGAATCCCTTGGCATTTATCCCAATTCTGTCCATTTTTGCTCTTTGAATGGGTTCATATTCTACGCTCTTTAGGAAACTATATGAGGTCTGAAGAATCATAGAATATTAAGACCTAGAAGGGATCTTTAGAGATTAGCCAGTCCAGTGTCCTTATTTCAAAGATAAGAAAACATCTATGAAATTGCCTTAGAAACTTGAAATGATTTATCCAAGTTCACAAAGCAGAGCTTTGATTTGAATATAGGGCTTACAGTTACAGAAACGCAGACATAGGTTTGACATAAGGAAAAACTTTCTAAGCTATCCAAAAGTGGAATGAGTTGCCTTGGAATATAGCCCTTATAAGGCTTCAAGAAAAGACTGGACAGCTTAGCCCTTATAAGGCTTCAAGAAAAGACTGGACAGCCACCTGTCAAAAGTTTTTTAGAGAGAATTCCTGATTGGGTACAGATTGTGCTATATGACCTGTAAGATCCTTTTCAACTCTTGGATCCTAATTTTGTAATTCTCTCCTTTGGTGCTAAATCCACCAAATCACATTGTCGCCATTAAAGCCTGCATGGTCTTGCTGAAATTTTGGAAACTTCTTGTCTTCTAGAGAGAGCATGGTACACAGGACTTTTATCTTCCCTGTGATTTCTTCCCTGGATGCACATCACTCCTAGTTCTTTTCCTGCTTCTCTAATTATTCATCTTCTATCTCATATGGCCTCAGGCTCCTCTGCCTATCCCCTTAGGCATGGTCTCCCAGAGTTAAGACCATTTCAGTTACCATTCATAGGAATCTTAAACAGATAAGATCTTAAAATACAATCAGGATTAACTTTTCAGAATGGAGGGACCAAAGCATCCCCTTCCTCCAGGATCACTCCCTTCCCTCTGGGAGTTAAACAAAGGAAACTCCTCCCAGCCAAAATAAATTAATGCTAAAGAATGGGTGTTAATCGGCCAATCACTTCAGATAGGCAGGTAAAGGACAATGATCTCAATAACCTAATAATCAGTTCAGTGGTGGGGAAGCCATAGATGTAAAGATGTAAAACCATCTCAGCAGATGGGCTAAACCAGGTTGCGATAATCTGCAGGCCTTAAACCCATGTGGATGTCTACCCCAAGTATGTGAAATCTCCACTGGGAGAATGGGTGGAAAAGAACAATTTATTCCAAAGGCCAAGAAGGCAGATGAAGCAAGTGTTGCCCAGTGCTTAGAGCTTGGTCAAGCATCAAAGACATCAAGGTTCACTGCATCCTGGGCCATGGCCAGTCATCTTGACTTTTGTACTACCACCACTGGACTTTGATGACTCAGGAAGAGAGAGACTAAGGCTGACACTTTATAGGACTCTGCCTCAATTCACTAGCAAGTGAAGACATCACTATGGTGTCATTAGTCAACAACAAAAACCATCGGTCCGAGAAAGGTCTTTTTGTACTTTCTTTGGAGCATATCACTCACCCCTTTAAGGGGCTTTTCTAAGGATTTTGGAAAAGGCTTTAAAGAAAACAATTATCTTAATATATTCAGTTTTATTAAATAAATGAGGTTTTAAATATGCTTCCTATTACTGACCTATACTCCCCAACTGCTTACATCTTCACCAGAATGTGTCACTAAGATCTCAAGACTCAACAGGACCAAAACTGCTTCCCCTTTTGTATGCCATATTTTTGTCGATGGTACTATCATTTACCCAATCAGCTCTTTTCTAAACATTGGTGTTGTCTTTGACATTGTCCTATTTTCATACCTACATCCAGTCTTTTGTCAAGCCCTGATGAGTCCACATTCATAGTATCTTTTATTATCTATACTCTACTCTGAATTCTCACTGCCACAAACCCAGGCCCTTATCACTATCTAACTTGAATACAATTGCTGTTGAACAAGCCTCCATATCTACATTTCCTTCTTTAAGTTATCCTTCACACTGTTTTCAAATCATTTTTCCTTATTCACACAGATCTGGTATCTGTGTGATCTTGACAAATCATGTAATCTCCTTAGACTTCAGTTCCATCATCTGTAAAGAATGAAGAGAACGAACTCTATGGCCTCTGAAATCCATTCTGGCTCTAATTCCATGATCCATCCTATGTTTTGGCCACTCTTCTCAAAACTCTTCAATGCCTACTATGTAAGATTCACACTCCTTAGGTCAGCATTCAAAGTCTTCCACAAACTGCCATCACCTGAGCCACTTAGGTGCATCTAAGAGTGTCCACCAACTCTATACGGAGTTTTAGGGGCAAAGGAACATTACTGGATTTGGGGGAGGTCAGGTAAGGTTTCCTTTAGGCACTAAGAACAAGGTCCTGGGCCTTTTAGAATCAAAACCTAAGTTCAAATATTGCCTCATATACTTAGCTGTGGAGCCCTAGGAAAGTCACAACCTTTCAGCCTCAGTTTTCTCATTTGTAAAATAGTTTGGACTCTGTGGCCTCTAAGTTTCCTTTCAGCTTCTAAATCTATGATTATATTCTAGCTCTCATCTTATCTTGTGGTATCTGTGTATTTGTTCATGTCTGTACCTTATTCAATCTTTATCTTGTCCTGACACAGTGCTCAGTACACAGTATATACCTTAATACCTTTTTGTTTAAATTGAAATGTTAGATTCATTCCTCCTTCACTTTCTAACTGCTTCCAGCCCCCAGGTTTTCTCTGAAAGCAGGTAGCTTTGTAGTCTAAAGCTGTTTGTTTTTGTCCTTGAGCCCTGAAAGAATTGAAACTAAATCCTTCAACCACTTCAAAGAGAAGTCTGAGTAAGGAAGACTAGGGGGTAATTTTCATACCTACTAATGGGCTTAGCCATCAAATGGACACCTTAAGGATCAAAATCCACATAGGACTAGGTTGGAATCCTGCATCTGACACTTACTAGTTGTGAGACTTTGGGCAAGTAATTTAACCCCCTTAGGCCTCAGTTTCCTCATTTGAAAAACAAGGGAGCTGTACTAAATGTCTTTTGAGGCCTCATCTAGCTCTAAGATTATGATCTTTTGAAGTAAAATTTCGGAGTTGGCAGAGACCTCATTAGAGACTTTTTTTTAAGCTAGCAATCCCTGCCCTCAAGGATGAAAGGTGATAACATACAAACAAAAAATATAAATTGCAGATAATCTCAGAAAAAAGGTATTAAGATTAAGGAGTACTGGAAAAGGCATCTCACAGAAAGTGGGATGTTAGCTGAGACTTGAAGGAAGCCAGGGAGACCAGGAGGTGGAGATGAGGGGAGAGGGGGGGAGGGAAGGAGTGGGTGGGGGGAGCAGAGAGAGAGATCCACCTTGTCATGCCCTCCCTCCCATCCTAATTTCCAGGACAATGTTTCTAAAAATGTTTCTGGCTCTCACCTGGAATTCACCCCTCACCTTCAATCAGCTAACCATCTCTTCTCCATAGCTTGTGATAATACACCCCCAACATCGATATGCACACACACACAGTTGTACACACATATACAAGAGTTTTCTTTCCACAGTCTTCTCTTCTTTCCACCTAAGTTACTACCCCTCTGGTTTAAAAACTTGCTAAGGAAAATGAAGAGATCTAGGACATAAAAATCAACGAATGTTAGAGTTGAAAAAGACCTTAGATCATCAAGGACCCTTCCTTTAGGCCATCTGACAAAGCCTATGGCGCCCTTCTCAGAATGTGTTTTTAAAAATTCATAACTTAAGTAAAAACTAAATTTCAGTGAGAGATTAGTGAAGGTAAAGATGTAATTTTTTTTTAACCATCCAAGTTTACAAGAGAACCTGAAATCTATCTAGAGTCCAAAAGTGGAGGTTCCAAGTTTAGAATGCCAACCTCTCACCTCATCCACCAGATGAGAAATCTGATGCTAAGAAACAGAAAGGTTAAGTTTATTATTGCTCAAGGAACCTGACCTGACACCCTAGTTAGCAAACTGCAGTCTAGGTCAAAAGAATCCTGGAGTTTCAGCTTTGCAAATATACATGAGTTTCCACAGAAACACACACTGGTAATGATGAGGGCACAGTCTCTGGGAACCCCCTTGAATCTGGAATACAGTCTCTGGGAGCCCCCCTGAACTGTCCTTGAATCTTCCAACTAGATCTGGCCTTTCCCTAAGGCCACAAGCCTCACATTATCATTAGGCCCAAATCTCTCCCTCTATTGTTACTTTAGATATGCATGCCTTCAGTTACTTCCCAACCTTGATCCTTCAGCTACTTCCCATCCTTAATTCCATCCTCTAGGTTCCTGGACTCTGACCCCACCTTATCCTCCTTAGACTTCCCCTCAAGACCCTCCCCTAAACCCCTCTTCTAGTCACCCCAGACCACCCCTCAACCCCTCCTACAATCTTTGTGTACATAATCTCCATCTTGCCTCCATGAAGGTGCTCAGATTCAATCTAATTCAATAGGTTGAATCTGGTCCGCTTGTGGAAACAGGCGTCACAAAGGGGGGGATTTCTTAAGACAGCCCATTATGGTGAATCCCTAATAAACTTTGTCTTTTCCCTTGGCTGAGAAGACTTGAGTCGAATTCTTTCGGCAGGACCCGGCGTGTAGCTATTTTGGGGCCGCGGCGGTCACCCCTAGAAACCTGTGGTTCCCCTGCAATCATCATTTACAAAAACCTCTTAAGTAAGAAAATCTAACAGAAGGAAGGGGAGGATTTTTCTTAGTCCCTCAGCTTGAAACTCTCAAGCCAACAGTTGGATTTCCTTTTAGATATGTGACCTGATTTCTACAATTTACCCTCGGGGTTCATGCTAATTTGCATGGTGGAGAAAACCAGTCAAGAGATTTTCTGGATATCTGGAACATAAACTTCCCCCCTAAGATCATGGCTACCCTCAAAGGAAAAGTAAGGATGAGAGCCCTAATTAAAGACTGACCTAGTGTGCTCCTCAGGCCCGCCAGAAGTTTTCCTGAAATCACAATTCAAGTAAAACACTTCATCTCAATTGGTAGCTCTGTGGCCTTAGGAGGTCTTTTTCTCAGAGAAGGAGCTCTTCTGTTTTTGGATCTCTGGTGTTTAGGACACAGCAGTCACTTAAAATGTTCATTGATTAAAATTTAGCAATAATTGCTTCTGATACAAACTAATAAGTAGCTACAGGCAAGGCCAAGCCAAAGGTCAACTCAAGAGATGGCAACAAGCATCTTTAAGGACCTATTGTGTGCCAGGCCTGGTGGGCTAAGCACTAGAGATACAAAGAAAGGTGAGACCAGTCCCTGCCCTCAGAGAGTTCCCAGTCTAATGGGGGAGATAACATGCAAACAAAATATATTCAGGATAAACTACAGATAATCAAAGAGCAAAGGTCAAAGAGCAAAGGTATTAAGATTAAAGAGGAAAGGTATCCTGCAGGATTAGTTGAGACCTTACTAGGTCTGCATCCCAAAAAGATCATAAAAAAGGGACAAGGACCTACATGTGCAAAAATATTTATTAGCAGCCCTTTTCACAGTGGCAAACTATTAGAAATTCAGGGAATGCCCATCAATTGGGTAATGTCTGAACAAACTGTGGTATATGAATGCAATGCAATACTATTGTGCAATAAGAAATGATGAATAGGCATATTTCAGAAAATACTGAAAAGACCTGTATGAACTGATACAAAGTGAAATGAGCAGAACCAGAAAAACCATTGTACACTGTATCAGCAACATAGTGTGATGATCAACTATGAATGAGTCAGCTCTTCTCAGCAACACAATGATCCAAGACAAGCACAAAGAACTCACAAAGGAAAATGCTATGCTTTTCCAGATAAATAACTGATGGATTCTGAATGCAGATTGAAGCATTTACTTTATTCTTTCTCATGTTTTTTTTAACTTCTTATAAGTTTCTTCTTTCACAACTATAACTAAAATAGAAATTTTTTTACATGATAGCACATGTGTACACTATATCAAATTGCCTACCATTTTCAAGAAGGGAGGGAGAAAAAATTCAAACTCAAAATCTTATAAAAATGAATGCTAAAAATTTTCTTGACATTTAACTTAGGGAAAAAATACTGTTAAAAAGAGTTAGCTGAGACTTGAAGGAAATCAGGGAGACCAGGAGGCAGAGTTGAGGAGAGAAAGATCCAGACGTGGGGGACAGCCAATGAAAATGTTCAGATAGGAGATAGGAGATAGGACTGTCTTGTTCAAGAAACATCAGGGAGAAAGTAAAAATATTTTAAATGAAGAAACTTTAGCTCCTTTGTGTAATCTTTATACAATTAGTTTTTTAAAGTAAATTTTATTGATGTCTTTTGTTTTTCCTTCATCTACATTTATCACCCACATTCCCAGAGAGCAAATTTTAATAACAAAAAGTAAAATAGGGGAGGAAACAGGTAAGCAAAATTAGTCAAAATGTGGAAAATGTCTGAAATGATATATAATGATTCATATCTATTACTCTCTTACCTTTACAATGACTTGGGGGAAGGGGATGGTATTGATGAGGGCACAGTCTCTGGGAACCCCTTGAACCCTTGAACTCTCCTTGAATCTTCCCACTCGGCCTGGCCTTGGCCTGAGGCTATAACCATTAAGCCCAAATGCCTACCTTGCCCAGTCCTCTATTGTCCAGCTGTTTCCCACCCTTAATCCTGTTTCCCATCCTTAATCCTGATCAAAATATCTATACCCTAGCTCTGTTACCCTAGCCCTTTATGGTCTGTCATTTCCATATAGCCTTCAGCTATTTCCCCCACCCTGGAGTCTGACCTCATCCCAGTCCCTTCAAGCTCCTCCTTAGACTCCTCCTTAAGTCCTTCCCTAGACCCCTCCTCTGGTCACCCCAGACCACCCCTCAATCCCTCCCACAACTTTGTGTATATAATCTCCATCTTGCCTCCATGAAGGTGGTCAGGTCCAATCTAGCTCAGATTGATCTGGCCCTCTTTCCTTACAGGCGTTGCAAGGGGTGGGATCTCTTGGGGCAGGCCTATTTGGCTAATTCTTAATAAACTTTATCTTTTCCCTTGGCTGAGAAAGCTTGAGTCGAATTCTTTCGGCAGGACCCGGTGTGTCGTCGAGCACCTCTCACCCCAAACCCTCATCAGTTTCACCTAGCTGGCTTATAATTTGAATAATCATTTACTAAGCCTTTACCACACGCCAGGCACTGTGCCAAAAGCTAGGAATACAAAATGAGGCAAAAGACAGTCCCTGACTTCAGGGAGCACATAATCTAACAGAGGAGACAACATGCAAACAAATATATAGTTATACACAGGGTGTATAGGAAATAACAGAAAGAAGGCAAGGCACTGTAAGAGAGGTTGAGAAAGGCTTCCAATAAAAAATAAGATTTTAGTTGAAACTTAAAAGAAGCCAGGGAAGCAGGTAGTAGGAAGAGAAGAGGGAGAGCATCCCAGGCATTAGAGGCAGCCAGAGAAACTGCCCAGAGCCAAGTGATAGACTGTCTAGCTTATGTAGCAGCCAGCATAAAAAGAATTTCTTAAAATTTCTTAATCACTTATTACATGCAAAGCACAGTGCTAAGCATAAGACAGTCCCTGCTCTCAAGAAGCTCAATTCTATATGAAGGGATGATACTTAAAAAATAAAATTAAGGGGCGAGAGAAAGGGAGATAGAATGGGGTACATTCTCTCACATGAGAGGCAAGAAAACGTTTTTACAATGGAGGGGAAGAGGGGCGGTGACAGGGAATGAATGAACCTTACCTTTCATCAGATTTGGTTTAAGGGGGGAATAAGATACATACTCAATTGGGTATCTTACCCTACAAAAAAGTAGGGGGGACAGTAATGGGGGGGGGTGATAGAAGGGAGGGCAAACTGGGGGAAGGGCTAATTAGAATACATGCCATCTTGGGGTTGGGGGGAGAAGAGAGATGGGGAGAAAATTTGGAACTCAAAATCTTGTGTAGATACATGTTAAAAACTAAAAATGTTAATTAAAATCTCAATTTTCATAGCGAGAGACAAGACATGGAAAGCCATACCTCCTACTTTGATCCCCTACAATGAATAGCATCCTATTTTTCACATCCTAAATGTTTAAAATGTGCTTACTAATTGGATAAATCCTGATTTATTCATCTCTCTTCTAAGAGCAAAATACTTCCTAGGCAGGTGTGTTTTGTGCATCCTTATAAACATCTGATAAAATATTACTGTGGCCTAGAAAGACCTTTCACAATCTCTCTCCAACATATAGGCAGGTTTCACAACATATAGGCAGGTTTCACATTACTTCCCCTAGAATGTTAACAAGTTTGGGTCAAGTTTGTTCCCTATACATATCATTCCTGGCCTACCTCTCAGGCCTTTGTACAAACTGTCCCCTAGGCCTAGAATGTCTCCCTTCTCCTCACTCCCTTTTGTAATGCCTCCGTTCCTAAAAGGCCTCAGATCAAGTACATCCTCCAAGAGACCTTTCCAGACATTCCTAGCTTTTCAAGCTCTCAACCAAATTACTCCATTTACTTTGCATATATTTTGAATTTACTTTTCTGTGTACATAATACTTAATTCTAAGCCAGGGGTGGGGAACCTGTGGCTGGCCCTATCGGTCCTCAAGTGAGACCCTTTGACCGAATCTAAACTTCACACAACAAATCCCCTTAATAAAAGGATTTGTTGTGTAAAACTCAGACTCAGTCAAAAGGCTTCACCCAAAGACCTAGAAGGCCACATGTGGCCTTGAGGCCGCAGGTTCCCCACCCTTGTATCTAAGCCATAGTTTTACCATCAGAATAGTGAAGTGTAAGCACCTCGAGGGCTGGGACTGGGTTTTATCTTTTTTTTTTGCCCCTCGAGTCTAGAACAGTGGCGGACACAGCTCTCAATTCTTGTTAAAATTCAACTGATAATGGGGATTAGGTAGTGTGAAGACGGGTCCCATTTCTCTACTAACTCATTAACTGAAATACATAATTTCCTCTTTTTTGCATTCCAGTTCGTCCTTTCCTCTTTAGCTTTAAGATCTGTAGTATTATTGCTCAACTCCATATGAAAAATACTATTTGTGACAATTTAACATGTTAAGAAATCTCTCTGCCAAATCTCTCAGGCCAAAATACTCCTAAAATGAATATGACTACTGAGTAGCAGCTTCTGTGTATAAAACCCTCAGGTACCAGCAATCTGTGTTAGGATTATAGATTTCACATTGAAAGAGACCAGCTCTTTTCCCCTAAAAACCAGAAAATTGAGTCCTAGAGATCAAATTGCCAAAGGTCAAAATTTGAACCCAAGCTCTCAGGCTCCAAACTCAGCTCTCTTTCCATTGTACCACAATGCCTCCAGAGAAGCAGTCTTGCAGCTAAGCAAAGTCATTTTAAATAGCAAGCAATTATCACTTGAGCTCATATTTGGGCAGAATAACATCCATAATGGATTTGATTCCTCAGAAAAATAACTTGCTCGTTATCTCTTTAAACAACAAACACATAAGCTCTTTTGTCACTACAGAACACCAGAGCTGTTACTTTTGTAACTGGAATGACATTTTCTGGTGCCTTGGTGGGTTCAAGATTAAACTGTTGTCACACTCAAAAAACTATGGCATAAGTTCATGGACCAACCACCGTTCAAACAGCTGAGATGGTATTCATGGCAGCTGAGCATCTCCACTTCTTCAGATTCCTTAAATTAAAGAGAAATGCTTTATAGACATCCTGTATTTAAGATGGATTACAACTCACTGTAGCATACAGAAATAAAAATGAGTTTGTATTGGGGTGCTAGAAGTGGGGGAAGAGCTGGGGAGTAAGAATGTATGTGTATATGAGCCTGGATCAGAAACCTGCCTAAAAGGGAATAAAAATATTTAATCCTCTCAGTCAAACTGGTGAAAGAGGTGACAGGCTTCAGGCTATTTATAGATCTTAATGTTAGCATGTGGTGGTACCTATATTGTGTCCTTAGCTGAGATCATTTGGGAAGAGATACAAACTAGGCAAATAAAAGTCAGTAAGAGAATCAGATCTTTTTTTCTACTATAATCTTTTTACTTTAGGTTCCGGAGAAATAGATGCCAGACAAGTCCCCCACCTCCACCCCACCCCCAATCCATTTAACCTTCTCCCTCTGGCTGAAGTCACGAGAATATGAAGATGAAATGAGCTCCCCTGGGAGCCAATTTAGACAATAACAAGGACAACAGATAGGAAGTAATAACAGTGATCAAAGCCAGAGAAAAGGTGAGAGAGAAGTTTATCTGAACTGGATTGTTTCTAGCCAGGCATTTGCATTTCTTATAGTCCTAAAGAAATCACTCTCTGGGGTGCCTGGAATGTGAGGATAATCCAGATAAACTAGTTCCTGGGCACCAAAATACAGTAAGTTTTAAAACTGATATTAAAAGGGAGAAGCAGACAAGCAAATATTATAATCACAACACAACTTTTCCTAAGAAGAGAGTTAAATATTCTTAAATTTAATTGTTCATGAAAGCAAAAGAGACATAGGAACTTCCCCAGGAAAGAAGGAGCAAATTGCTCTTATCCACCACCCCAATGCTTCCCTAGAAAGAGTGTTGCCTAGAAACTGAACTGAGGCGCCGTAGACCACTCGACAATGCTGCCACACACCCACTGGCTAAAAGACACTTTTTCAGGGGGACCCAAGATCAATGCGGTCTATAGGCCTCCTGCTTCAGAACATACTTTTATCTGTCAGTTCTTCCCAGGCTCCATTTTCAGGTCATTCCGGCTTCTCTGAGAAAGTCTGATACAGTCTCCTCTCTGAAAGAGTTGGGTAGGTGCACTCATTGGGACAGATGGCAGAACTACCCAAAGCCTGGGTCCTCTAAGACCAACCACCCACCACCTTACACAGAGGTCACAGGCACAAAGATAAATAGTGATGGAATCATTCATTTTTGGCAGCACTTCGTCAAGTGTTATTGGCTTCTTGGCTTTAAATGAATGACAATATAATTTGAACAGCTCACTCCTCTGTCTTACCCAGCAGGGATGAGGCATAGCTGAATTTTAGGTGCTTTACCAATTGTTTCAAGGAGGACAGAGAAGAATTCTTTAGCTGCTATATGATTCCACAAGGGGCAAGAGGAACAGTGAGGGAGAAACGGTCTATGGCCCCATTTAGCTACCACAGAAAGAAAGGAAAATCAGTTAGACTCACCTACAATGATGCCGCAAGCACTGACCAAACCAATCTCTTTCTTCAGTGCTACTCCACCCCCTCCAGAACCAGCATCTGGACCAGCATCAGATTCGCTCCGGGCTGTGGTGCCCTTTTCGGCGTTCTTTCGGTGCCTGGCCTTTTCTTCCATCTTTTTCTCAGAAAAAAAAAAATTCAACCACTGAAATTTCCTTCCTCTCTGCCTACTTATCTATTTGTACTTCTTACTAAGCCTTTGAAATGAAAATGTCCTTTCTCTAAAATAATGACCTTTCGTCCTGGTCCTTTAAAAAAGGCACGTGCAGGTAAGAAAGAAAATCTCAAATTTATATTAGTACAATTAAGACACTTTCCCGTTGGTCTAGGTTGGCACCAAAGAAAGTGGTTTAAAAAGGAAAAATAGACATGTGTACAAAAATAGAATTGTACCAGCTACTCCCTCTAGAATTCACAGGAGTGAGGGGATATGGATCTCCAGTTTACACAGGCAGCTGCTTCATTCAGATGCACCAAAAAGGACAGTTTGGATTTCCCTTCAGCTCTCCCCTCAGACCAAAATCCAAACTGGGTTTTTAGCTCAGCTTGGTTTTTTTTGGTTTTTGGTTGTTGTTGGTTTTTTTTTTCTTTTTTTTTTTGCTATGAGGGTGAGAGTATTTTTTTCATTGACAGAATCTTGGGATAAAAAAAAGAAAAGACAATCCTCAGGTGCTTTCTTCTCTTTCAGAAAAACAAACTGCAGACACAGCTGGTTTGCTCTAGATTTTGTTCCACAGGGTGTGGATTTATTTTCCTTTCCCTTCCTCTCTCCTCCCCTTCCCTTCTCCTGCCTTCAGATTTTCCCCAGTGTTCTCCTTTATTCTTATAGGCTAGTCCCTTTTCTTCCTATCCTAGGTGTTGTTTTGTTTTATTTTCCTCTTTCTATCTATCTTATAGCTTGGAGTTCTCCATCTCTCTCCGTAGCCAAAGGACGAGTAGCTTCTTCACGTGTGAAAGACCTTAGCTCCAGCTTGGGGTTTTATTTCCTGAATTCGCTGTAGGCTCCACCTCCTCTCGCTTTTCTCTCCATCCTCAGCAGCTTTCTCCTCCCTCTTCTTCGATTTCAGCATTAGCACACAAACCCAAAAGACCTCTAAGGAAAATGAGATATGCAGTTTTCCTCTCTTCCATCTCCCTTCTTTGTAATAAATTGGGTATAAATCCCTCCTCTGGCAAATGTTCCGGGAGATTCATTAACTGGTATAGCATTACACGTCATGTAACATTTGTGAGCTTTATAAATAAGGGAACAGTTGTGGAGACCGTTTTAACTCCATCAGAAATAAACTGGACTCATGACAAAGTTTTACAAGAATTAAGTATAGATTACTTGGGGGTACGAGGAGCAAGGAACCCTGGGATGACTCCTTCAAGTACCTGAAGGACTGGGAGACATGATTTGAGGATATGGAAGGAAAATAAGGGAAGAATTAGGATTAATCAAAAGGGGGCACATTTCCTGTTAGAGCTTAAGAAATGGAGAGATTTTGTGGTTTTGCTTTTTAAATGATTGTTTTCTTTTAAAATCTAGCGGGGAGGGAGGAAGGGGATGGCTGGCTCACAATTGGAAACTTTTACAAGTAGGACCAAATGAGACACTGAGAATGCAAGACTGGAAGACTATGGGCTAGGCTTGGACTCTAGTCACAGGCAAAGCATGGAACAAATCTGACCCAATGGGACCTTTCACAACTCCATTAAAAAAAATGTGACTGGACTGTTTGAATGGAGAAAAAGAAATATTTTACTGATCATGAGACAGGGGCATGGCTAATAAATTACCTTAATAATGACTGTAATTCCCCAGTCCTTCCCCATTGCCACCCCTCCCTTCCCACCCCCTCCTCCCACCTCACCCATCACCCCACCCCAGCCCTAAGTATTGCCGGCAGCGTTTTATTCCTAAATTCTTTCTATTTCATTTCAGTGGTGAGTTCTGTGGTCTCTATTTACAGCTGTAAAGCGTTTTGTAAGTCCTGAAATACTTCAGAAGATTGCATTATAGAAACAAAGTTAATTTGAGCTTGCATACGTGTTCAGTATACTGTACTTCTGTTTTATGGGGAGGAGAGGTCTAAATGCCCAAGTTCCTTGAAGTTACTGATTATAGAAATTTGCTCAAGAATAACTCCCTTTTTTGAAAAAAAAAATATATATATATATACACACACATATATATACACACATATATACATACACACACATACATAGTTGAATCTTGAGACTGTAAAAGAAAGGTTTAAACTAGTCCCTTAAAAAAAAACCTAGCAGCCCTAAGATTGGGCTCCCAGTAACTTTGCATAGGAGTAAAAGTCCCTGACTGAGTTTTCAATCCTTGAAGCTTCTTTCCAAGTCCCTTGCTGCTTGATCACTCATTAAGAGGTTTCAAAGGTTATGGCCCTCAGCCCCTTCCTCTACCTGGAATTTGATAGAGACAAAGCAAACTGAAAGCCTCAGCAAAAAGAGAGGAAAGGAGAAATTCAGCAAAAGAGTACAGGAGAGACCAGGAATAGGGAGAATAAATGTAGTGAGTACACTTTCTGGGAGGAAAGGAATGATCGGAAAAAAAAAAAAACCACTCTTTTTTGGAGGGAGGGGGGCTGCCTTTGGCATTTGATGTTAGGTTTAGGTTATAATTTAATATGTAAAAGCATGACCTCCCAGTTAAAATGTTTTTGGTTTTTATTAATCAGTCTGGTGATTTCTGCTCAGATTCTGCCATTGAGAGGCATTTAAAAAAGAGTATAACTCTACTTTTTTATTCTTGCAAATATTGCTTTTTTCTGTAATTTATTAATGACTAAGAGGATATAGATTTAACATGAGTCTTGGCAGATTAATACAAAACTTCTCCAGCACAAGATGACTAGATTTAAAAAGCTTAGAACCTAGGTAGCAGAGCACTGATGGGCTTACAGGGGCAAGGCAACTTTCTGGGTACAGTCATATTGGAGTCCAGAACTCTAAAGAGAGTTACTATAGATTATTATTTGTGTTTCTTTAGTCCCTACCTTATTTGTGTGTTAACACATATGTGTGTGTGTATATATATATATATATATATATATATATATATATATATATATATATATACGTATACTTATGTATCTAGATCTAGATCTATCTCTATGTCTCTATTGAACATAGCAAGCTACTGTGCCTTATAATTTTTATCTTATTTGTTCCTCACAAGAACCCTGGAAGGTAGGAGCTATTGCTATCCCCATTTTCCAGATGACGAAACTGAAATAAATGGGGGTTAAGTGACTTGTTAGTAAGCATCTGAGACTGGATTTGAACTCAGGTCTTCCAGATTCCAGTGCTTGGTGTACTCTTGCTCCACCTAGCTGCCCTTGAAAAGCAGCTTATGAACAAGTAGCTATTTCCCTCACCTTACCTGATTCAACATTTATCCAGAACCTATTAATATGCCAGGCACCATGCTACCCATTGGGAATAAGACAAAAATTAAATAGTTCCTAATATCAAGGAGAATTCATTCTACTGGTTTTCCTGGCTTACTTTAAGTCCCAATTAAAATTCTACCTTGTACAGGAAGCCTTCCCTAATTTCCTTAATTCCAATTCCTCCCCACTTTCAGTTATTTTCCATTCATCACGTACATAGCTTGCTCTGTATATATTTGTTTGCATGTTGTCTCCCTCATTGGAGTGTAAGCTCTTTGAGGGTAGGAACTGTTTTTTGCCTTTTAACACAGTGCTTGGCACAAAGTAGGTACTTAATAAATCTTTATTGTCTGGAATGGAATTGAAAGAACATGTACATAGAGAAACAAATGCAATATGTAAACAAAAAATATAAAATAATTTGCTGGGTAAGGGAAGTGAGAACCCAGGAGGTCAAGAAAGACAGACTTCTTGTAGGAGTTAGCACTAGGGCTGAACGTAAAGGCTTCTAGGAATTACAAGAGGTGGAAATGAGGAGGGAGAGCTTTTCAGACAAGGAGAGGGTGCTTGCACAAAGGCATAGAAGGAGCATGTGGCCTATAGGAAACGAATCAATCAGGCTAGATAAAAGGGAATGTGAAGGGGATATAGTGTGGAATTCATCTGGAAAGATAAGTAGGAGCCTGATTATGAAGGACTGTAAGCATCCAGCAGAAAAGTTTGTATTTGATCCTGGGGGTGATAGAAAGTCACTGAAACTTCTTGAAAGCAGGAGAGGCGACATAATCAGATCTGTGCTTTAAGTAATAATTAAGTTTGGCAGCTGTGTGGAGGACGGGTTGTAGAAAAAAGAAATTGGAATAGGGAGATCTATTAGGAGGCTCTGGAAATAGCTCCAGTGAGAGATGATGAGGGCTTGAACCCAGGTGATAGTAGTGTAAGTGGAGAAAAAGGGCTAAGATGGGCGAGATGTTGCGGAAGGAGAATCAGTAATATTTTCAACTGATTGGATATTCAATGAATACATGAAGCACAGGGATCCTTTGTGAAATAAACACCCACTAGAATGAGGCATAGTGGGAAGAGCCTTGGTTTTGGAAATTGGAAGATCTAAGTGTGACGCCTCGATCTGCTTTGGGCTTCAGATTCCATAAAATGAGGGTACTGGACTGGATGACTGACTTCATTGTTGTATGTCTGAGAAACCTGGACAGTATGCCAGCAAAAGTGAATGGTTTCCATTTGAATTGTCTTAGGAAGTTTCTGAAGATCACCTGGCAGGATAAGATACCAGACACTGAGGTCCTTTCTCAAACTAAATTGCCAAGCATTCAAACTCTACTTCAGAGAGCACAACCGTGAGGGGCTGCACATGTTGTTGAAATGCAGTATGTATGTACACTTGCCAACAAGACTATTTTATGGAGAACTAACACAAGGCACACAGGTTCACATGGTGGTCAGAAGAAGTGATACAAAGACACTCTCAAGGGCTCTCTTAAGAGCGTTGGAATTGATCATGTGACATGGGAGATATTGGCCCAGGACCGCTCAGCGTGGTGTGCCCTTGTCAGAGAAGGTGCTGTGCTCTGTGAGCAAAGCAGAATGGAAATAGCTCAAAAGAAATGCAAGATGTGCAAATTTAGAGAATCTACCCCAAATGTTCGCATGGACTATTTGTGCCTGACCTGTGGCAGAACATTCGGAGCTCATATTGGCCTGATCAGCCACAGTTGGACACACTGAAACTTGACTCTAGCTTAGTGATGTCATTTTGGTCCACTTCGACAATAAAGGACAGCATCTAACCAGTTCTAAACCTTAACATATTATCTCTGAAGGGATCTGGGGAATTTGGTCTGTTCTGTGCCTAAGTATTCCTAAGCCTGAGCCAGAAATGTATTTCCCAATGTCCATCCTAATGTGTTTCGAAACTTAAAAGGGACCTACCAATGGCAATTCCCACTTTCACACCAAAAACCCCCATTCTCTATTTTAAAAATAGTATATATATATATGTGTGTGTGTGTGTGTGTGTGTGTGTGTGTGTGTGTGTGTATAATAGTATAATATAAAATATAATATATATGCATATATATATATTATATATATATTATATATATATTAGGTTTTACAGTATATCTCAGTTGCCAACATCTGAGTGGCCTTTTAATATTGCTTACTTGTGTTAGGAGCAAATTGTTCCCCTTTAACCTGAGAAAGGTAGAAGATAAAGTGAAATATCACAAATGCTGATTTAGTGGCACTGTCTTCCAGAGAAAGGCTGAGAGTGGGTGACACCTACTGTTCAAATAGAAACATGACACAGCAACGTGCTATTTCAGTGAATCCAGTTACTGCTGTCGAGGTCATTTTCTGTTCAATTGTTTTCATCATATCTGACTCTTTGTGACCCCATTTGGGGTTTTCTTGGCAAAGATGCTGCGGTGATTTGCCATTTCCTTCTCTAACTCATTTCCAGATGAGGAAGTGACTTGCCCAGGGTCACAGTGCTAGTAACTGTCTGAGGCTGAATTTGAACTCAGCTCTTCCTGACTCTAGGCTCGGCGCTATAGCCACTGTGCCACCTAGCTGCCCGTCGTTAATAATGGTTGTTATTAAAGCACAGGATTGACTATAGAGCTCATCCAGTTCTCTTTCGCAGTGAACCCTATACTTACTCATCATCTATATTAGGTGAGGAAAATAGAAGGGTAAAATTTAAGACCACACTTAGGATTGCATTAGAATAGGGAACTCCCAGGTGAAGAAACTCCATCTACCATTGCAGTTCTATACCATTTTTGTAATTATAGTCTTAGTGTATCAGAAGCAGGACTTGAAAACAGGTCCCTAGCTTCAAAGTTGATTCTTTATCCTCTCTAATAATCTGAGGATTTACATATCTCACAAGAAGAAAAACATATTCCATGATCCAATTCCACAATTTCTGTCTCCTACACCCACACCTACCTACACACATAAGTACCACACACAGAGATATGTCACAGGTGAACACTGCAGCACATCTGTAACCTCATCATTTTCCAGAGGTTGTTTCCTAATTGGCAAATAGGTTTTGGCTTACTGAGTTGTAGACTTGAATACAGGCATACTTCATTTTATTGCACTTTGCAGATACCGTGTTTTTGCAAATTGAAGGCTGAATAAGTCTATCAGCTTTATTTTTCCAACAGCATGTGCTCAAATTGTGTCTCTGTGTCACGTTTTGGCAATTCTCACAATATTTCAATTTTTTTCATTATTATTATATCTGCTATGGTGATCTGTGATCAATGACCTCTTGTAATTGTTTTGGGGCACCAATAACTGTACACATACAAGATATTGAACTTAATCAATAAATCTATGTGTGTTCTGACTGCTCCACATATTGGCCTCCCTTTGTGCCTCCCTATTCCCTGAGACACAATATTGATAGGCTAGTTGATATCCCTATAGAAGCCTCTAAGTGTTCAAGTGAAAGAAAGAGTCAATGTATATGGCAAACTTTATTGTTGTTTTTTTTTAAAAAATAAATTTCTATAGTCACTCTAGTGTTCAACAACCACCCTTATCAGTCAGCCACCATCAACATAGAGGCAAGATCCTCCATCAGCAAAAAGATTAAGACTTGCTGAAGGCTCAGATGATGGTTAGCATTTTTTTTAGGAATAAGTTATTTTTAAATTAAGGTATGTACATTGGGGTTTTTTTTAGACATAATACTATTGTACACTTAATAGACTACAGTATGGTATAAACATAACTTTTATATTCACTGGGAAACCAAAAAATTTGTGTGATTTGCTTTATTCCAATATTTGCTTTATTGCAGTGATCTGGAACTGAACCTGCAATATCTCCAAGGTATTCCTGTAATCTATTTCTGTTAAGTTTCCTGAGAGATTTAGTGAAAGAAGAAAGGGGGGAAAGGGATGGGTGTGGTCAGGGGGAGCACAAGTCAAAAAGAAAGAGATGGAAATACCCTTTTTTATTGTTTATTTTTTATTTTTTTTTTTTAGTTTATCACATTCGGATCTACATAATTTTGAGTTCCAGATTTTCTTCCCTCCCTCCCTCAATCCCTCCCTAAGACAGCATGGAATCCCATATAACTTCCATGTATAACTTCACATTGAATTAATTTACACACTAGTCAAGTTATGGAGAAGAACTGTGATCAATGAAATGAATCATTCGAAAGAAGAAACAGGACCAAAAAAAAAAAAACCAACCCAAAACAAAAACAAAAGAGAGAAAAGGAAAAGGAAAAAAAAAAGCGGGGGGGGGGGGGGTGGAAGGCTATCGTGAAGTGTGCTTCAATCTGCATTCAAACTTCATAGTTCTTTCTCTGGATGTAGATAGCATTCTCCATCGTGAGTCCTTTGGAGTTGTCTTTGTACCTTGTATTGCTGAGAAGAGCGAAGTCTGTCAGGGTTGGTCCTCACAGAATCCATATATCTGTGGTTGTGTATAATGTTTTCCTGGCTCTGCTCTGCTCACTCAGCATTATGTCGTGTAGGTTTTTCCAGGTTGTTATGAAGTCCATATCATCCCCATTTCTTATAGCACAATAGTATTCCATTATCTTCATATACTACAGCTTGTTCAGCCATTCCCCAATTGATGGGCATCCCTTTGATTTCCAATTCTTAGCTACCACAAAAAGAGCCACTATAAATATTTTTGTACATATGGGTCCTTTTCCCGCTTGTGTGATTTCTTTGGGATACAACCCTAGAAATGGTATTGCTGGGTCAAAGGGTATGAACATTTTTATAGCCCTTTGGGCATAGTTCCAAATTGCTCTCCAAAATGGCTGGATCAGCTCACAACTCCACCAGCAATGTAACAATGTTCCAATTTTCCCACATCCTCTCCAGCATTTATCATTTTCCTGTTTTGTTATTTTAGCCAATCTGACAGGAGAGATGTGGTATCTAAGAGTTGTTTTGATTTGCATTTCTCTAGTCAGTAGTGATTTAGAGCATTTTTTCATATGCTTATAGATATCTTTAATTTATTCCTCTGAAAACTGCCTGTTCATATCCTTTGACCATTTCTCAATTGGGGAATGACTTGTATTCCTATATATTTGGCTCAGTTCCCTGTATATTTTAGAAATGAGGCCTTTATCAGAGATGCTAGTTGTAAAGATTTTCTCCCAATTTTCTGCTTCCCTCCTAATTTTTGTTGCATTGGCTTTTTTTGTACAAAAACATTTCAATTTAACATAATCAAAATTATCCATTTTGCATTTTGTAATGCTCTCTATCTCTTGTTGGGTCATGAATTCTTTTCTTTTCCATAAATCTGATAAGTAAACTATTCCTTGCTCTCCCAAATTACTTATAGTATCAGCCTTTACTCCTAAATCATGAACCCATTTTAACTTTATTTTGGTATGTGGTGTAAGATATTGGTCTATGCCAAGTTTCTGCCCTACCATTTTCCAATTTTCCCAACAGTTTTTGTGAAATAGTGAATTATTAGCCCAGAAGCTGGCCTCTTTGGGTTTATCAAAATGTAGATTGCTATAGTTGTTGACTTCTCCATCTTGTGTTCCTATCCTATTCCACTGATCCACAACTCTGTTTCTTAGTCAGTACCAGGTAGTTTTGATGACTGCTGCTCTATAGTACAGTTTAATATCTGGTATGGCTAGGCCACCTTCTCTAGCATTTCTTTTCATCAATACCTTAGATATTCTAGACCTCTTGTTCTTCCAGATGAATTTTGTTATTATTTTGTCCAGCTCTATAAAATAATTTTTTGGTAGTTCAATTGGTATGGCACTGAATAGATAGATTAATTTAGGTAAAATTGTCATTTTTATTATATTATCTCAGCCTAACCATGAGCAACTGATATTTTTCCATTTATTTAGATCTGACTTTATTCGCGTGAAAAGTGTTTCATAATTATGTTCATATAGGCCCTGGGTTTGTCTTGGCAGATAGACTCCCAAATATTTTATAGTGTCCACAGTAACTTTGAATGGAATTTCTCTTTCTATCTCTTGCTGTTGGGCTTTGTTAGTAATGTATAGGAATGCTGAGGATTTATGTGGGTTTATTTTATATCCTGCAACTTTGCTAAAGTTGTTTATTATTTCAAATAGTTTTTTACTTGATTCTCTAGGATCCTTTAAGTAAATCATCATATCATCTGCAAAAAGTGATAATTTAGCTTCTTCTTTTCCTATTCTAATTCCTTCAATTTCTTTTTCTTCTCCTATTGCTACCACTAACGTTTCTAGTGCCAAATTGAATAGTAGGGGTGATAATGGACATCCTTGTTTCACCCCTGATCTTATTGGGAATGAATCTAGCTTATCCCCATTACACATAATGCTTGTTGATGGTTTTAGGTAGATGCTATTTATAATTTTAAGGAAGGAAGGTTCCATTTATTCCTATGCTTTCTAGTGTTTTTAATAGGAATGGAACTTTTCAGATCATGATGCAATAAGAATTATTTGTAACAAAGAACCATGGAAAAATGAGCTAGAAATTAATTGGAAACTAAATAATCTAATTCTAAAGAATGAGTGGGCCAAAGAACAAATCAGAGAAACAAATAATAACTTCATTCAAGAGAATGACAATAATGAAACAACATACCAAAACTTATGGGATACAGCAAAAGCAGTTCTTAGGGGAAGTTTTATATCCCTAAATGCTTACATGAATAAAATAGGGAAAAAGGAGATCAATGATCTGGGCATACAGCTGAAAAAGCTAGAAAAAGAGCAAATTGAATATCCCCAATTAAATACCAAATTAGAAATACTGAAAATCAAAGGAGAGATTAATAAAATTG
The DNA here is from genome assembly GCF_011100635.1 of Trichosurus vulpecula. NCBI lineage: Eukaryota > Metazoa > Chordata > Mammalia > Diprotodontia > Phalangeridae > Trichosurus > Trichosurus vulpecula. The sequence goes on along the minus strand of NC_050580.1, from coordinate 177,230,196 downwards.
ATAAATAATTAATAAATAAATTAATAAATTAATAAATAAAACAAAGAGCTGGTTTTATGAAAAAAACAATAAAATTGATAAACCTTTGGTCAATTTGATTAAAAAAAAGAAAGAAGAAAATCAAATTACCAGTATCAAAAATGAAAAGGGTGAGTTCACCTCTAATGAAGAGGAAATCAAAACAATAATTAGGAATTATTTTGCCCAATTGTATGCCCATAAATTTGACAACCTTAGAGATATGGATGAAGATCTACAAAAACATAAATTGCCCAGGCTAACAGAAAAGGAAGTAAAATTTCTAAATAACCCCATCTCAGAAAAAGAAATTGAGCAAGCCATCAATGCACTCCCTAGGAAAAAATCTCCAGGGCCAGATGGTTTTACATGTGAATTCTATCAAACATTTAAAGAACAACTAATTCCTATATTTTGTAGACTATTTGGGAAAATAGGTGAAGAAGGAGTCCTACCAAATTCTTTTTATGATACAAATATGGTACTAATACCCAAACCAGGTAGAGTCAAAACAGAGAAAGAAAATTATAGACCAATTTCCCTAATGAATATTGATGCAAAAATTTTAAATAAAATATTAGCAAAAAGATTGCAGCAACTTATCACGAGAATAATACACTATGACCAGGTAGGATTTATTCCAGGAATGCGAGGCTGGTTCAATATTAGGAAAACTATTAGCATAATTGACCATATCAACAAGAAAACTAGCAGAAACCATATGATCATCTCAATAGACACAGAAAAAGCCTTTGACGAAATACCCCTTTTAAAAAAAAATACTCTTCTTGTCTTTGGGACAAATCCATAGGTTGAAAGGAAGTTGTGCCTGTTATAGATCAATGCAATCCTGAGGATTTTTAGCCAGCTGCTACTAGCAGACTTGTTTTGTTATGATTCACGCTCTTTTGGAGATGATGATGAATCTCTTCTATGACACCAGAGACAAAAATCCTGGCAAATCATTCTTCTGTCTACTGCCCCTAGCTCTATTCAGCTGAGCTAGCCATGTTAATAGCTGCAGGGGAACAAAAAAAAATCAGAAAACACGTTCAATGTGTGGGAAAGAAAGGAAGATTCATTAACTGAGACAAATTCTATTTTGTCTTCTCAATTTGAACTTATCACTGGGCATTTCTTATCATCATCTGTCTATAACCCCCATCTGTCCTATCAACCTAGTTCAGCTCTCATCTCTATATTCACTAGTATATTTCATAATGCAATTTCTTAAGCAATACAATGGATTTCAAGTTTACTGAAAGTGAAAACTCATATGCTCTGAAGTAAGCAATTGATGGCCTTTGTAGGAAGGTGAGAAAAATACAACCAAAAACTTGGCCTTGAGGACTGTTGTAAACTTTAGACAAATGAGCATCGTGGATAAACTTCATTCCTTTTCTCTTTTTTTGTTGTGGATACTATCAGTGCTTTATTTTTCATTTGTTTGTTCATTTACTTCTTTATTCATTCATTCATTGATTGATTTGCTTGTTTATTTACAAAAGCAATTATTATCTCTCTTCCCCACTGGCCCACACCAAACAATTTTTTAAGAAGAAAAAACAAAACCCCTGTAACAAATATACATAATCCAGGAAAAAATATATTCCTACAGTGCCCATATCTAAGTATATATGTTTCTGCACTTAAAATCCATCACCTTGTTAACAGGAAGCAGGTGGCATGTTTCATCTTCAGTCCTCTGGCTATAAACCATTTCACACAGACTAGAATTCTATTTTCAAGTTAAAATTTAGTTATTGCTTCATCCTATGTTCAAATTCTAGAATCAGAAGCAAAATTTTTCCAAAGCTTACTTAATTCACTTCCTTGTCCATCACACCCAGGAGTGAACTATGGGACTAACCAGAAGGGATACGCTTAAGGCCATTTCTTCATTTTCTTTTTCTTTTTTTTTGTTCAGTCATTTTTCAGTGGTGACCTTGTTTGCGGTTTTCTTGGCAAAGATACTGGAGTGGTTTTCCATTTCCTTCTCCAGCTCATTTTACTGTTGAAGAAACTGAGGCAAACAGGGTTAAGTGACTTGCCTAGGGTCACATAGCTCGTAAGTGTCTGAAGCTAGATTTTAACTCAGGAAGATGAGTCTTCCTGACTCCTGACCTGACACTCTAATTGCTTTGCCACTATGCTATATATATAGTATTACATTAATAATAATATGCTATGCTATCGGGGGCAGCTAGGTGGCGCAGTGAGTAGAGCACTGGCCCTGGAATCAGGAGGACCTGAGTTGTAATCCGGCCTCAGACACTTGACACTTGCACTAGCTGTGTGACCTTGGGCAAGTCACTTAACCCCTTAAGCCCTGCCAAAGAGCAAAAAAAAAAAAAAATACGCTATTACATTATACGTATTTATACACACACACACGCACCAGTTCTTTTACGCTAAAGCAAAGCCAAATGCTCTTCATCATTCCACACACTCCTTTTCCTCACTTTTCTATTTATATTAAAGGTATCAACATTCTTCCAGGTATACCTGTTTCTAACCTTAAAAGTCATCTTTGACTCCTTCCCCTGTGTTGCACTCCATATCCAATTAATAGGCAAATTTTGTCAATTTTGGTATCTCTTCTATCTGCTCCCTACTTTCCATTCCCATTGCCATCACCCTAGTTCAGACTTTCACTATCTGTCACTCAGACTATTTAACTTCCTTTTACAGTTTGATTGTTAGCTTTTGTTTCTATATCACCTTACTCCCCAATATGTACACCCCACCCCTTCTACTTAGAAAAGCTTATAACAAAAAATTGCTTATAACTAAAAATAAAAAAGAGGGAAAAATACCAGTTCAGAAAAATTAATCAACATCAACCAAATCTAATTTTTTTACGCAATGTTTCATACTTAGAGTCTCTCACCTCTGCAAAAAACGGAGGGAGGTACATTCTCTTATCTCTTTTCTGGAATCAAACATGTTCCTAACAATCACACAGCATTCAGTTTTGATTTGTTGTTGTTTTTCTCCTTTGCATTAACTCTCTTGTAATAAGAATTGTCAAGTTCTGCTTACTTTATATTGCATCCATTCATATAAGTCCTCCCATACTTCTCTATACTCTTCATATTCATAATTAATTATGGAGCAATAATATTCCATCAACCACAATTTGTTTGGCCAATTCCCAAATCTGTGGGTATCAATTTCGTTTCCAGTTATTGGTCACTTACGTGATAGCTTTCTAACTACATCTAGGCTGCTGGACTAGAATAAGTAAAGTCCAAACTTCTTTTTTTTTTTAATTTTTTTTTTAAGGGAGGAAGGCAGGGCAATTGGGGTTAAGTGACTTGCCCAAGGTCATGCAGGTAGTAAGTGTGTCAAGTATCTGAGGCTGGATTTGAACTCAGGTCCTCTTGACTCCAGGCCTGGTGCTGTACTCATTGTGCCACTTAGCTGCCCCAAGTCTAAACTTCTTAATCTGGTTTTCAAGGTCCTTTAGAATATACAACCAATCTACCTTTCCAGTCTTAAATGACATTATCCCCCCTGATGTATATTTCAATGCTTCAGCCAAACTGGGTCACTGTTCCCTTTTGCTTTCTAATTTTGGTGCCTTTGTATATGATATTGTATATATACTATGTCTTTTACCTTCAATGACCTTTTCTCCATCTCAAGCTGTTGAAATTCTACCCATTCTTCAAGGCCCAGCTTAAATAATGCCCACACAACGAAGCCTTCCTCAATCTGCTGCCCCACCCCCCCGGGTTTTTCTTTTCTTATCAACTCTCATTGTATTTTCTTCAAACTTCTCGTGCACTTATATTTTACTTTGTATTATAGTTGCCTGCATGAGCATCTTATCACTAGATTATAAGTTCTTGAGGTTGGGAACTCTGTTTTATTTGATCTTTGTATGTACCTTGCAAATAGCAGGTACTTCAGAAATATTCATTGTATTTAATGAATGAATGGAAAAACATGCGTGTACTTACCATGTGCAAAGGACTAGGGATACAAATGGAAAAGGGGAGACAGTTCTGGGTCTGAAGGAGCAGCTCATATTCTATTGGAGGAACAGATTTCAGCCAGAAGTTAGATCCCATAGTTCTTAGGGGGCCACAGCAAAGCAGATGGTAATGTATATCCTTTAACGACATTTCTGTCGACAAACCCATATCTGTTTCTATTTGGCAGTCCTAAGAACTTTCTTTTGAGTGCTTTCAATACCTGTGGCTGCTGAGGACACGGGGGCTACACCCCAGCCCATTGGTGGCAGCTGGTCAGTAGTGGGAGGTGGCAGTCCAGGTAGCAGCACTAGTTTGACCTGACTTGCACATGCTGCCACCTGTCTCCTCTTCAGAGTGCCTTGCTGCTTCAGCCAGATTGGTTTGCCCTCCCCATGGGCAGTTGATTGGCAGTTATTCCAGATGGCTGGCTCTTTCTCTGTAGAGGTTGCCTCGTCGGATGAGGGTTGCCAACACTTGGCTAAAAAACAACGTCTGTTGCCTGGGGCTCCTGGGTTTACTTGCCCATTGGTGGCAGTTGGTCGGCAGTAGGTGTTGGTGGTGACAAGTACAGCAAGCCCCCTACTCCACAGGGGTTGCTCCCCTCAGATGATGGCTGTGGGGAAAGGTCTAGAAGCATAGTCAGTGGTTTGGGAAGTGACACTGCTATTCTCGGGGTTCTTTTGGTGTCTGGGGGTGGTGGTTGTGGTGGTTTAACTTTCCCGACACCTAGACTTCATCCACATAACACTAGATGAGCACCATCTTTGGGTACAGGAAACAGTAATGGATTTTAATTCAGAGGACCTGAGTTAAAATCTTAGATTTCTTACTCCGGTACTTTGGGTAACTCATTTAAACTCTTTAGGCCTCAGTTTTTCTCATCCAAAAAAATGATGGGGAGCATCAGGATGTGGCTAGAGATCTCTAAGGTCACTTCTGGCTCTAAATCTTATGATTTAGAATAGCATTCTGCTTTACAGCTGCAATGGTATGGGAAGTGAGGTTATTAGCAAACAGCACGGTGTACTGGAGTGAGAGTCAGGATGCCTGGGTTCTAGTCTCAGTTTTCTGAGTAACCTCACAGACAAGAACTTGTTCCTTCATCTCTAAAATAAGGGCTGGGTGATTTCCAGAGACCATTTCCTATTGTAACACTTGCATGACTCTCTATTTGTCACCCTATAAGAGGTCTGCTGGTAAATGTTTAACAACTAGCTCTCCAAAACCGCAGGCTACACTTTAAAATTTACCATTTTCTCTATTACTTTCTTAAATAGAGACAATGAACAAAACAATAAATCAAGCTCTGATTTGTATTGTTTGTAGATTTCCCAGGTGTAAACGCTCACACTGAAAAATTTAACAATCAAGCAGGTTCGAGGTGGTTCCAGCACACTTCTGCACCGAACTGCGAGGATTAAAATGGCCTCAATCGGGGGTTCCTGCGGACTGAGATCAGAAAAGATGCTCAGCACCTTTGAAGCCCTGGGATGACGTCATCGCCAGCGGGGCGGGACGGAGGGAGGGAGGTGGCCCAGCACTTTATTGGAGGGGAGGACAAGGGGGCGGAGCCAAGGGGGCTCCCTGCCCCTCCCCTTTGTGCACATGCGCATTGGGCTTTCACTTTTCACTTCCTCTTCCTTCTCTCTGCCCCTTATCTCCTTCGAAGACCCGACAGACTCTTGCACCTGTGGCTCGGACGCCTGGCTTTTCCCGCCTTTTCCGGCCTCGGGGTGGTTGCCGGTGCCCATTGAGGAACAAGGGCGGCCTCCATCGCCTCACAAACCAGATCCTTCAGGTGGGGGGCGGGAGCAGTTGTCCCCAGGCCCCCAGTGGATGCTGCCAAAGATGCCCCACCTTAGAAAACGGGCCTCTCAGAACATTAGGTTGTTTTCTGAAGTCTCCCCCGGGCCCACCTGGAGCTCAAACCCCCGAAGCCTGCCTTGGTTTTGTGCTAATGGGCACTTAAGGCAGCTGCCCCCGCAGCAGGACCAACCCCTTTGATTTAGGACGTTCGTTTTCGTGAGAAGCCAAACCGCCTTACCAAAAAAAAGTTGTATTTTTGTTCATTTTCTGAGAGGTTTCTTATAATTTACTTTTTAAGTTCTGCCAATATCGTTGTGGGGGTGGGTGAGGGAAAGACCCACCCTATTCTGTTTTGTTCCCTATTTCCCAGTAAGGATTTGACACTTAACCAACACAGGCATGAGAGATGAAGGGGACCTTTCCAGATCATTCATTAAATGGTCCAACTCATCCATTCTACAGATGGGGAAACAGGCGGGGAAAACTTTAGTGATATTACGGGAAAGGGCTGTATAATCCCATTTTTTCCTTTTTAAATGTGACTTGCCCAAGGTCTCACAAGAGAGCTTGAGATAGGATGCCTTTTCAGGTGATATACCTGAGACTTTACATAAGATCTTTAACTCCAAATCTGATGTGTTTTGCATTTAGCTACAGTGCCGCATAAAATGCATACAAAATATATTAAGTACTTTGTGCTTTTGGTCAGTTCTTTACTGCCAATAACTAGTCGTGAATCAGTACTTAGCTGATTATCATCGATGACCTGCCCATGCCTTTGTGCTGGAAATTGGGTAAAAATTGTTAGGCGTTTGAATCAACCCTAGTGATGGCTCTGCCTGTATAGATCAGGCCCTAGCACGTTGGATGTTCTCACTTTTTCTCAGATGTTTAAAGATTGTCCAGAACTCAGCTTCTCTGCCTTTGCAACTTCACATTTATTTTGTACTATGCAATCTACATCTCAAACAAACTATACAACTCTCTTTTCCCTAAACAGGTTGAGCTGTTGGTGACCTCGCACTAAGGCTATTTGCTATACCTAGAAGCCCTCTTTCTGTTTGCCTGTTTGTTACATATTATGTAAATCTCAGCTTTGAAGCCATCTCTTCCAGGAAGGTTTTCCTTATCCTGTATATAATGAGCTTCTTCTTCAAACATCACACAGGGCTTTCTTTTATAATTTTCTAATATGCTTAGGTGATACTGTGTATAATGCAACCTATACTGGTGTTTTATCTCCCTATTAAACTGTAAGTTCCTTAAGGTAAGGGACCTTGCATTTTCTAAAATTTGTATTTTCTCTATCATCTACCACAGTGTTCTGTACAATCAGACTTTTAATTTTTGATGTATTTTCTGAACTTGTATTCCAGGATGGATTGGTTTCACTGCAATCAATGCTTCCGAAAAGATGGCACTCATTTCTTTGTAACCAGCTGTGGCCATATTTTCTGTAAAAAATGTGTGACTAAAGGTGAGTAATTGACATGTTTTTGATTCAGGCAGTAATATTTTCACTTAAGAGCAGAGAACAATTAGCTTCAGGTGTACTAAAAAAAGTCCATCTGTGAGACTGTAGATCTTAACCATTTAGGTTGGCACTCATGATGGATCCTTAAAAAGAAAACTCAATATTGTAGAAAAGCTACTGATATTAAGAAATTCAGAAGGTTGAGGAAGCCAGAAAAGGGAGAGCTATTCTGGACCCAATTTTGACCTATAAACAAGAACTGCTTATGTAGAAGTAACAGAAAACTTGGGAAGGATCCTCTTGAGTAGTTGATGATAGAGAGACAGGAAATGTGGGCTTGATATGGCATGCTTGTAGATTTGGAAGAGTAGATTTCAAAGAGTTTAGAGAAAGGATATGTAGAATGTCAGGGACTAGAATTCTATAGATGGACACCAAATTCTCAAGAACAAATTTTCTATGACACAAAATTAATAATTCAAATGAGGAATAAAAAGGGAACTTTTAAATCAGGAGTTCTTAATCTGGCATCCATCAACTTGTTTTTTAAGATATTTTGATAACTTTTTTTTTTAACATAACTGGTTTCCTTTGTGATCCTGTGTATTTTATTTTGCGCATTTTCAAACATTGTTAGAAGTGGTTCATTGGCTTCGTTAGATTGCCAAAGGAGTCTATAGTCCATCAGTCAATCAATTAACATTTATTAAGCGCCCACTCTGTGTCAGGTATTGTGCTAAGCTTTGGGTCCCAAAAAGTCAAGAGTCCATGGTCTAAATCAATCAGCTGATAAGGATTTATTAATCACCTACTGTGTGCCAAGCATTATGTTAAGCAATGTGGCTATGAAGATAAAAGTAAAACATACCTCATGAAGCTTACATTCCAATGGTGGCAGCAACACACACACACACACACACACATACACACATATATTAAGAATATACAGATTATATACAAAATTAATACAAGGAAGTTTAGGAAAGGAGAACAGCAAATGCATGGGGTGGGGTGTGTGTCTGTCTGTCTGTCTCTCTCTTTGTCTTTCTCTCTCTCTCTCTTTCTCTCTCGTGTAAGACTTAAGCTTTCAGCACTTGAGCTGAGTCTTCAAGGGTAACAAGAATTCCAAGAAGTAGAAGTGAGAGGGCAGTACATTCCTTGCAAAGTCAAGGAGACAGGAGATAACTATGTTTGGAACAGGAAGTAGTCCAGTATGGCTGGACTGTAGTAGAGGGGAATAATGTGTTAAAAATAAAAAATAGCTAAAAATAGCATTTATAGAGTACTTTAAGGTATATGCAGCACTTTACACATGTTATCTGATTCTCACAACAACCCTGTAGGTGCTATTTTTATGCCCACTTTACAGATGAGGAAACTGAGGCACAGAGAGGTTAAGTAACTTGCTTAGGGTCACACAGCTAGTAAGTGTCTGAGTCAGAATTTGAATTCAGATCTTCCTAATTCCAAGTCCCATGCTGTAGCCATTGTGCCACTTAGCAGACTAAGAAGGCAGAAAAAGTAGGAAGGGACCAGGTTTTGAAGAGCTTTAAATGCTAAACAGAGGGTTTTATATTTGATTTCAGAGGTTAGCAAACTATGCATATCTGGCTTCCTGCCTGCTTTATATGGCTGAAAGGAAAGCTTTCCATCCTTAGCACATGGGGCCATTTAAGAACAGGCAATGGGCCAGATTTGGCTCTTGGGCTATAGTTTGCCAACCCCTAATTGTCCATTTTCTTTGCTTTTAAGGAAGAGGCAGCTGCAAAGAGGTAGAGTAATCGCCCTAAAGTCACACTGAGTGCCACAGTTTGGGAAGACAGCTTATTTTTGAGCATCTATTTGGAGGCCTGGGCACTTTATTTTTGTTTATCTTTTTAAAAGAAGTTTTTTTTTTTTATTGATGTCTTCTGTTTCTTACCTCATCATAGGTATCCCAGGTATCCCTCCTCCTCCCTTTCTTGTGTGTGTGTCTCTCTCCTTTCTCCCTACCCCATAAAACAAATAGTATTTTTAAAGAGGAAAAGAAATCAGTGCAACTTATGGATACATTGAAAAAAAAATTGAAAACATACAGTGCTTAACACCTGTGTGTCTCTTACCTCCACAATGGGGTGAATTGGGGGTGTCTTCTTCATTTGAATCCTGCTTGATCTTTATAATTTTGTCACATTAACTTTTGATTTTTTTTTTGTGTATGTTTGCTTTTTCCAGTTATATTGTTGTAGTTATTGTGTACTGTTTACAGTACATTTTAACTGTGTATAGTTTAACAGTACATTTCTTACAGCACAGTAATAATCCATTGCATTTATGTATCACAGTTTGTTTAATCATGTCACAATTGATCGTCATCTACTTTGTTTCCAATTCTTTGATATCACAAGAAGTGCTGATATAAATATTTTGGTGTATATAGGGATTTTCTTGTCAATGGCCTCTTTGGGTTGTAAGTCCAGTACTGGACTCTCTGGTTCAAAGGGCATGGACATTTTAGTCACTTCATATGTATAATTCCAAATGACTTTCCAAAAAGGTTATACTATTTCACAACTCCACCAACAATGTATTAGTGTGCCTATCATTCCACACCCCCTCTAATATTGACTATTGGAATTTTTTTGTTATTTTTTTTTTTTTTGCCAATTTTCAAGGTGTGAGGTGAAATCTCAGAGTCGTTTTGATTTGCATTTCTCTTATTATTAGTGATTTGAAGAGTGATTAGTGATTTGGAGTGATTTCATGTGGTTGTGAATACTTTGAAATTCTTTTGAGAGCTTAGCTATTAGTCTTACATATATTTATTAATTATTTATATATCCTGGATGCCAAACTCTTATCAGAGAAATTTGAGACAAAGATTGTTCCCGTTTCACCACTTTTCTTATCCTAGGTGATTTTGTCTGTACAGAAGCTTTTCGGTTTCACGTAATCAAAATTATCTGTTTTATCTTTTGCAATTGCCTGCATGGCAATATATGGCAAGTATATCCCCTACTCATATCTGGGAGGTATATGATCTGATTTTCTTCTAATTTTTTATATTATGATATTTAATATTTAGGTTATGTTTGGAATGTCTTATGGAATATGACAGAAGATATTGGTGTAAACCTAATTTCTGCTGACTGATTTCCAGTTTTCTCATTTTCTTTTCATAGTTTCCCTTAATATTCTGCATCTTTTATTTTTCCAAATTAATTTTGTTATTATTTTTTTCTGGTTCAGTTCTATAAAGTATCCCCTTGGCAATTTGATTGGTCAGATACTTGAAGTGTAAATTACTTTTGCTAGTATGGTCATTTTTATTACTTTAGCATGGCTCAGCCAGGAGCACTGAATATTCCTCCAGTTATTTAAGTTGCTCTTTATTTCCTTAAAGAGCACTTTGTAATTGAGTCTATATAAATCGTTTGTGTGCTTTGGTAGGTCAGTCCCCTGATATGTTGTGCATTTATAGTATTTCTATAGGGATTTCTTTTTATACTATTGCATCTTATGTTTTATAATTATTATATAGAAATGCTATTTTTTTTGACAGTTTATTTTATAACTTTGCTGAAATCATTGTGTCAGTACCTTTGCTCCTTCCCTAGGATTTTCCAAGTATACCATCATATCACCAGCAAATAGAGATAGTTTTATTTCCTCTTGCTCTATCTTTATGCCTTTAATTTCTTTCTCTTGTATTATTGATGTTGCTAGCATTTCCAAGATGGTGTTAAATACTAGTGGGGAGAATGGATATCCTTGTTTCAGTCCTATATTTATTTGCAAAGGTTCTAATGTATTTCTGTTTCATATGATGGCATAGAGGTCTCTCTATGCCTATAGTTTGTAGAGTTTTTAGCATAAAAGAGTGCTGTGCTTTGTCAGAGGCTTTGGCAGCGTCTGTTATGATGATCATGTGGTATGATGAAAGTGAGACTTTTTGCTGTTTTTACTTTTGGAGTGCTTGAGTGCCTTTGAGTGAGTCTTGCCTTTGTTTGAATCAAGAGTCTTTGATTGAATCAAGAGTCTTTGATGACCTGCTTAAGTCACAAGAAAGCCTAAGTCACATGAGTTTGAGTCACATGGTTATGAAGCCCTCTGACCCTGAAGAAGTGTATATATACTCCGAGGTTAGCATTTTGCTTTGGGGGCTCTCTCATTGGAAGAGTGTTTGTGCGATTTGGCCAGATGAGGCTCTGGGCTTTGAAAACTCACATGTTGGTGCTTCTCTCTCTGGTAACTGTGTATGTATTGCTGTGGTCAGACAATTAGAAGCCTGTCTGTTGATTTGTGTTATTTTCTATTTGTAATTTCAATTTGTATTTGATCTGAAGTTCAGGGTGCTGACTTTTTCTCCTGAACTAAGTGAATGACATATGTATGTTTAATTAAAGTAAGATTGTTAACCCCTTAAAGTTGCTTTCCTAGAAAAGCAGATCAAAGAACCTGTGCTAACAGCCCTCTTGTGTGCTGATGTTATTGGCCTTATACCTCCACAGTAGCTGCAAGTAACTTTGTTATTACATGTGGTTTGGGACATTTTGGTTTTTAATATGATTAATTATGTTGATGGTTTTCCTAATGTTTACATTTTTAAAAAATGTTTACATGTTTAAAAATGTTTTTATTAATGAAAATGTTAAACAGTGCCAGACAAAGCACAGATCCTTGAAGCTCTATATTGAAAATGTCCTTCCTATCAGTACCAAATCCACTTAGTTTATACTATTGTGTAAGTAGAGGTGGTTAGTGGCTCAGTGGATAGAACACTAGGCCTATAGTCAGGAAGACCTGAGTTCAAATCTGCCCTTAGACACTAAGTATCTTGTGACCCTGGACAAGCCTGAAACTATGCTCCTTCCCCCATCTCTACATATTTTACATAAAAATAGCATGAGATTTTATCAAATACTTTCTTAAAATATAGTCTATATCTACAATTCATTTTAAATTCTTTGAAAATTATAGTCTTCCATGATTTGCAGCCATGCAAGAATACTCATAGAATATTGGTATTAAAATATCAGCCTTAGTTACTGAGGAAAGCTGGGGACCATTAAAGGAACTTCACAATTTTCTGACCAAATTCCTTTGAATGGTTAGAGATCTCATGTAGTAGGCTCTACAGTGTTCTAGAGCTTGATGCAACCAGCATTATGTCATCGACAAACAATGACATCTAGAGGACCTCATCATCCTACGGGGAATCTCTCTTCAACTTGGACTCTAACAGAACCTTTTTTGTTTGTTTGTTTGTTTTTGGCAGGGCAATTGGGGTTAAGTGACTTCCCCAAGGTCACACAGCTAGTACATGCGTCAAGTGTCTGAGGTCGCATTTGAACTCAGGTCCTCCTGACTCCAGGGCCAGTGCTCTACTCACTGCGCCACCTAGCTGCCCCAGCAGAACCTTTTTCATGACATTGGTGAACACCTTTAATGAGCATATCAAAAGTGAACACCTTTGATAAGCATACGTTTCTTCTTTACCTGATAATGCTGAGTATAATTCAGAGGGTAGTATCAAAGTATCTTGAGCAGTCTTCAGCAATCTACAATATATAGCAAGTAAAAGAAAAACTGGAATAAAAGATATCATTGGGAAATTTTTTATCAAAAAAAGATGTTGGTCAAATCATGAGAGTGAAGGATAATTACTAGCAGGTCCATATGTTCCACTAGCATGCTGGTAATGTAAAGAGAAAATGAGGAGGGTCCCCTAGCACACTGGGTGAACCCCTGTGATGAACTTATGGGAGAATGTGGACAAAAGTCACACAGAATGGACAGACATGTTGTTGTCCAGTCATGTCTGACTCTTCGTGACCCCATTTGGGATTTTCTTGGCAAAGATACTGCACTGGTTTGCCATTTCCTTCTCCAGCTAATTTTTTTTTACAGGTGAGGAAACTGAAGTAAACAGGGTTAAATGACTTGCCTAGGGTCATACAGCTAGTAAATATCAGAGGTCAGATTTGAACTGAGGCCTTGTTGACTCTAGGCCTGGCCCTCTTTCCACTGTGCTGCCTAGTTGCCATGGATATGGGCATGAGTCCCAATTTTTATTGCTGGAGAGGACATCCACATCAATGAGATCAAAGATCCAATGAGATCAGAGGTCCAAAGATTTTATTTGTTTGTCTATAGCAAGAGTGGGGAACCTGCAGCCTGAATCTAAACTTCATAGAACAAATCCTTTGGATTCAATCAAAGGGCTTCACTTGAGGATGTAGAGGGCTATATGTGGCCTTGAGGCTATAGGTTCCCACCCCTGGTCTACAGCATTCCTCTAATTAACCAGCTTAGAAACTCTACCAAAAAAAATTAGGTTAGCTTGAAATGACCTGTTTTTGATGAAGCCATGCTGGCTCTATGTGATCACCATTCCTTTTTAAGATGTTCACTAATCATTCCTTAATGTGTTCAGAATTTTGCCAAGAATCAGTCAAGTTCACTGGCTTATCAGGCTCTACCTTCTTTTGGAAATCTGAACATTTGCTCTTTTTCCATCCTTCTCTACGTCTTCCGTTTTTTGTGATCTTTCAAAGATCACTGGCAATGATCCAGTAATCATATCTGCTGGGTCATTTAGTACCTGAGGCTATAGTTAATTTGGGCCAGGTAATTTGAGCTCATTGAGGTCAGTGAGGTACTCTTCTACTGTCTCTTCATTTTTCTTGGGTATCATCTCTTTATTAGCCACATCTAGTCCGTTCTTTCCATTTCAAGGATTATTCTCCCTGGCAGAAGAAATGGAAGCAAAAGAATAATTGACCATCTTTGCCTTTTCTCCATTATTCATTTTCAATAAATGTTCTATCCTCCCTGGGCTGCGATCCTGTTCGTCCTCTGACTTTTCTTTGTTCCACAATATAGCAATTTTAAAGAAACCCCTTTTGTCCATTTTTTGTCAGCTTCAGCTTAATCTGATTTTTATCACCCTGAACAGTGTTCTTATAGAACTTTGCCATGCTTTTATATTTATTTTCTAATACTTTTCTAATAATTCCTTAGTACCTCTTTGGTGCATATGGTATAAAGCTTCCCAAAAGTCATCAGAAGGTATTCAGCCTGCAAATACCTAAACTCTTTTTCCCTTCCCCCAACCTCCATCAAGCCACATGACTTCAAACAGTAGCATTGTCTAGGTTCAGCATCTAGCTAGGGGATAATATGGAATATTATTCAGAAATATTCAGAGGAGGAAAGAATCTAGAACCTCCACTCTGCATCTAGAATCAGTCCTCCCTTTGAGTCCAGTGACCTCCCACGTTTGTAGTATGAAGGCATTCAGCATACTGTGGCCACATAGTTATTGGACATAGGGAAAATAAAAGAAAAAATGTTAAGTGGTCCTACACTTAACTCTTGCACTTATCCGTTTGCCTTCAACCTTCTCCTGAAACTCCTCTGACATCTGCAGGTTATAGAAAGGGAATAAGTGGACAGGGATATTTATCTGGGACCTTACTTCTAGGTCTCAGACTGTATCAAAGCAAATCACAGGAAGCTTAGTGGAAGAGAGTTATCTGCCTTGCCATTTTACCAGATGATAGGATTTTCAATAGTTGCCAGCCTCTGCTACTCAGCATTCACTTCTGATGTACTGAGCTTTGCTGTATAGAACTCTGTGTTCCATGGATTTGGGGAACGCTGATCATATATTTGGCTTCTCTTCTGCTGGTCCAAATCTCTGGAGAGAGAGCTGCCTACTAATCCCCAGTCCCAAGGTCAACTGTGCTCATGTGGCAAGCAGAAAGCCTCAGTCTAATTGCAGTGACTTTCTGCTCCCCATTGCTTGCTTGGCAACCAGGAAGTCTCTCAATGGAAATGCAATGAAATGAAAAAGAGAACCGCAAGTCCATATACCCATAATTCTTGTTATTTCACCCTCTGTCTGTACAGCTTCATCAGGTGTAGGACTTTCTAAGACTCCTGGTGAGAGGAGAAGGCCATATTTACCTAGCCATTTTCCTCCTCAAATCATCAGCATACTAGGCCTTGAGATAAATAAATATTAGAAATATATATAACATCTTCGCCACCAGCTGGCTTGGGCTGGTTCCTGAAGGATAGCCCTGTGACACTGGCAGGCTTTGTATGTGGAGAGACATACAACTTTTTGTTGGCTGAGAGACCTCTGTACCCGTGATGCTTGCATTAAGTATGGAGAGATTGAGGAGAGAGATAAGCAGAGTTTAAGAGGGATGGATGAAAAAGGCAAAGCATCAGCTTTTGAATAGAGGATAAGAGATCTCTTTGGAGCCACAGACATGTGGGGAACCTGGCCCCTCCAACATATTACTTGATTCTCATACCTGGACTCCCAGAAACTACTAAAAGTCCATTTGCCTGATGATATTTTCATCTTGGTAGAACTGAGATTTTATTTCATTCTTTAGTTGGAGTTCCTTTACTCTTATATAGCCTATCCTCTACCTTAAATTATTAAACTTTCTTGATTTCTGTCTATTGTTTGCTGGAATAAATGTTTTTCCTCCATGTCTGAGATTGTTTTGTGTATGCAACCAACATTTGGTAGGAGAGAGCTAAGCTAGCCGCAAGTAAACTACCTGTTACCTTCCCTTTTAGAGTGACCAAGAAACATGGCTGTTATTCTCAGTCCTTTAAAGAACATTGCACCCCTAGAAAACAAATACCTGACATGTCATTAATAGCTATATTTCAGTACACTTCTTGGAGATGGTAGAGTGAAGAAGAGATCTTTCAGGCATAGAAATCCTGGATCCTGCTAGTCTGTCTTCCGCTAGGCTGCTAATGATATAGCAGTAGCTCGCCTCCTACTCTTCACAAAAATAGAAGCCAAAGTCTCCCTTGGAGATGGAATGGACCAGGTCAGATATTTATCTATTCATGCCGCACATGGGCCAACCATTTTATGTCAGATGGCCATCTCTCTATATTACATATGGGGACTTATCTAGGATAAATATCGAATCCTTTGGATTTAGGGGAACCCACTAGAGAGATTCTTCATCTGTTATCTTCATTATCAAATTTCCTAGTTTCAAGATCACTAGAGAAAAATTGTCACTTTTTTTGGTCTTCGTTTTAGGTGCTTTTTTTTTCTGGCAGGTTTCCTTTAAAAGTCAAACCAGTTCCTTTTGAGAAGACTTTTGTATAGTTAAGTGTTTAAGTACTGATTCCTGCTCTATTACTGAATCCTTTATGAGTATTGATATTGTGGCTAATATGAAAAGGATAGACTTTGCATCCTAAAATGGTGGTACCTAGTTGATAAATGTTTATATTTTTCCTCCTTCTTTTAAACAGACTTGGACTACCTTCCTTATTGTGAGATCCATATGGGCTGCAGGACCCTATGGATAGGTTTGCCTACTACCCTGAGACCTACAAGTAATCAACCCTAAATGACTAATCCCTTTTGGGAGCCTCACTTATTTGGGGCTTACCTGATCCTATTTTCTTCAGGCTCAAAATGGTCCTGCTTCTCTTATCATTAGGTAGTTTTAGAATTCTATTAGGATTGCCTTCATAGTGGCAGGGACCCATTGGAGAGTTTTGGCGTCCTTCCATTTAGATTGCTTATGTGTTTCAGGGATCCCTGGAGTAAAGTTGGAATGCCTTATGTTGTTGCAGGGATCTAGAGGAATGCTACAGCATCAGGTTTGCCTTGTGGGAGTGGTAAAGTAGAGAGAACCTTGGAAAAAGAGGGGGAGAGGGCTAGTGCTCCAGCTCCCCCAGTATCCATAATGAGTTTTCAAGCACCAAGCAGATGGATTGGTTTCCCATCTGAGAGTGAGGTGACTGACAGTTTACCCCAGATCCTTAGTCCCTTCAGGGAGAGTTCTCCATGTGGTCTGGAAAACTCTGTAGGGACCACGTTTTCTTTTAAAATGATATTCCCCTCTTTTCTTTATTTCAAGCAATGATAGGCCCTTCTTGAGTACTAAGCAGATAGTCAAATTTGAACAAACATATAATGAAGCAACACAGTTTGATTAGGTTAGGAAAAGCATGGTAATATCAAGAAACGTGAAGTAGCTGAGAACATAATACATGGTCCTGTCTTTCACTTAACCTCAAAACTATCTTTTCCACCCTTAGCCTGGATCTCCTCAACTTTTTGTTATGCCTTTGTGCTTACCAAAGAGGAAGATTGAAAGTTATTTCATCGAAACTTTTCTGTCTCCTACTGCAGCGGGAAAGGATATTAGTTCAGTTACTCACAGAAGTAGCTTAGGAAGCTGGCAGTAGCTTTTGGGATACAATGGTCTTCTCTGCCTCACATGATCTCAGAACTCTTGACCATTCTGGGCTCCAAAACTAAGCTCCTCCTGTTATTTTTCAGAATGGGAATTCTGACTCAGACTGCCTGCTTCTCTGCCCTGTTGGTTTGGAAAAGGCATTACTACCTGTACTACCCTGGCTCTGGGGTAGGGATTACAGCTCATGAGCATAGAGTTGTAGTCAGACTGGTGCCTGGGTTCTCTTTGGTCCTCTTTCCTTTCACCAAGTATCCTGGGGAAGAAAGGGCAAAGGAAGATGAAACAGAAGGGGCTCACTAATGGTGGTTACTGGGAAAAATCCTTTAGAGAAACCAAGGGCGTTAGCTATTCAGAAGACATGATTTCTCAGAGTTGTTTTAATGTACAGTTTCTCTTAATTTGTTTTAATTTTTCTTGTGGTTATTGGTAACTTGTATTTGTTCTTTAGGAACTCCCTGTTTATGTCCTTTGATCATTTATATGTTAAAGAGTGGATCAGTAAAATTAAATTTAATAGGAATAAATAAAAAGCCCTATAAATAAATTTAATAGGAATAAATAAAAAGCTATATAGGTATGGAATAGGGGTGAGAAAGCTGGATAACAGTTCATGTGAAAGAGAAGGATTTGGATGGACTGCAAGTTCAATATGAGTGAACAGTGTGACTTTTAAGCAAAAAAAATATAAAGCTAATATGCTTTTAGGTTGCATTAATAGAGACACTGTGTTGAAAATGAGGGAGGTAGTAGTCTCATTGTGCTCTGTCTTGCTCAGACCACAATTATTGTGTATTTTTCTGGGCAGCACATTTTAGGAGGAATGCTAACAACTAGATCATATCTAGAAAAGGATAACCATGATGGGAGATGGCTGGTCATTATGCTATATAAGGACCAGTTGAAGGAATAGTCAACTTGTATAAGAGAGATCTTAGGAGGGGAAGTGCATATTAATATGATAACTGTCTTTAAGTATTTAAAGGATTATCATTTGGGAGAAGGACTAAATTTGTTTTGCTTGGCCCAAAAAGTCAGAACTAGGAGAAAATGTTTGATACATGCAGAGGCACATTTTGGCTTGATAGAAGGAAACATTCTTGACAAAACTGTCCAGAAGTGGGATGGACTACCTTGAAAAGTGGTGAGTTTCCCTTACTAGAGGGATGATCATTTGTCAAGAACATAATGAAGGACGGAGGAGGAGAGCAGGCCAGAAAAGATTTCTGTTCAACTATATGTTGGATAAAATTACCTTTGCGGTCCTTTCCTACTTTGAGATTCTGTGAATACATTTGTGTGGGAAGATTTTGGTAGAATAGGTATCATTAAAGTCCAGATAGTTAACACATTACAGAATTCAAGTCTATTGGACAAGGAAAATCTTAAGGAACAGAAATGAGTGAAGGAATTAGAGATGGAGAAGAAATAGAGAGAAAGATGAAAATCCAGATTGGTTTGGTTGTTGTGCTTCTTACTCAAAGAAGACCAAAATGATATCACTATGTGGGGGTGAATGTATGGAATGTCTGACTGTGGCTAATCAGACCAATAAAGAGCTTGGAATGCTTTACTATAGGTTGAGCATAAATAGTCTATATGAACATTTGGAATGGAGATGTCACTAAATTTGTACATCTCACATTTCTTTTGAGCCACAGCAATTCTGCTTAGCTTATAGAGCACAGCGCTGTCTTTGATGTGGGCATGCTATGCTGGGTGGTCCTGTGCCAGTGTCTCCCAATCAATTCCAGAGTTCTTCAGAGAGACCTTGAGATTGTCTTTGTATTGCATCTTCTGATCTCCATGTGAGTTCTCCCTAAAATAGTCTTTTAGGCAAATATACGTTTGTCTTTCAAACAACATGGTCAGCCCATCAGAGTTGTGCTGTCTTCTGTAGGGTTTAAATGCTCGGCAGTACATTTCAAGAAGGGATCTTAGTGTCCAGTGCCTTATCTTGCCAGGTAATCTTCTGAATCTTCCTAAGACAATTCAAATGGAAATGATTCAATTTCCTCACATGGCACTGGTGTACTGTCCAGGTTTCACCAGCATACAACAGTGAGGTCAGCACGATGGCTCTGTAGCCCATCCGTTTGGTAGGCAGACTAGTACCTCTTCTTTCCCACACTTTCCTTCAGAGCCTCCCAAACATTGAGCTAGCTCTAACAATGCATGTGTCAACTCATCTTCTATGTGTACATCCCTGGAAAGTATACTGCCAAGGTAAGTGATCTTATCCACAGCATTCAGAATCTTTCCATTTGCTGTAACTGATGGTCCCATGTATGGTTGGTACAGTGCTGGCTGGTGAAGTACCTGTGTTTTCTTGGTGTTATTGTTAGGCCAAAATTAGCACAAGTAGCAGAGAATTGATCCATATTCTGCTGCATCTCAGCCTCAGAGACTGCACTGAGTGCAAATCATCTGTGAAGAAAAAGTCACACACCAATTCTCCCTCCACTTGAATCTTGGCTTGTAGTCTTTTCAAGTTAAATAATTTACCATTAGTGCAGTAGCTGACTCTGATGCTGTTTTTGTGCTCACTGAAGGTTTTCACCAACGTTATGGAAAACATCATGCTAAAAACCATGGGAGCAAACACACATTCCTGCCTCACTCTGTTGTTGACTGGGAAAGCATGAAAACGTTGTCCATTACCCAGAACCCGTGAGAGCATGTCATCAATATACAATACTGATGAATTTCTCCAGGCAACCAAATTTTGCTGTGATCTACCACAAGCCATCATGGGGGCCTCAACAATCATTCTTGTGACAAAAGACACATCAATAAGAAACAATGGGGTTAAATTTCCAAATTTAATAATAAACAATGAAATCTACCTTTGTATGAGGGACCCTTAGACAAGGTAAGAATTAATGAGTAATTTTGTCCCTCCAATCTCAAGACTATTTTGATGATGTTCTAATGTAACAAAGCTGGTTTCATTAGAGTAATAGCATTAGAGTAACATCTTGAAGTTGTTTGTCCACATGATGTTGTATGACGTTTTCATTTGACATTACAATGATCTTACCAATAATCGACTCATGAAGCAGCTGCTATTTTTTCAAATTGTATTTTACTGGATATTCTCCTTGTGGTTGAAGATTAGACATTTTTGTTTCTGTGTCTTAGACTGGGGTATAATTAGGCAATGAGAGGAGGAAAGGCTAGAGAGCAAGATTTGGTAATATTGACAAAATAGGAGGAACAAGCCCTGAAGGGCAGGAAGGGTGGAAGCTAACGATGTAGAAGAAGCAAAAATCAATTTTAGGTTAAGGCTAAGGACATCAGTACAATTCTGTTAGATCTAGAACATTAAGTTTAAGTTTCACTATAGCCAAGCTTTTCAATCTTTTTCGTTTTTGGCACACTTGTAGATTTCTCAATTTACTTAAAAACACCTGGTCAAGGTTGGGAGTGTTTTGCACACATTGATGAAATTGATATGAGAGATTGTGCTAGTAGAGAGAGATGTAGGCCTTTGAAAATAATCTTAATTTGTTAATAAAGAGAGGGAACAGAAAGAAAGTATGGACTGGAAGTTCATAGGAGATAGGAGAATCTTTGGGAAATTCTGACTAATGTTGGACCCATAAGTTGGGAAACTCTGATCTAAAGAGTGACAGTAGGCTCAAGGGCTCTTTTTTTAAATATTGAATTACCTTTTCAGACTTTAATAAGAACATAGTCTTTTCTCCCCCGATTCTTACTACTACTCAGCTGAAATTCACGGGCTACTGGTGAACTTTCAGACCTTAAGCATGTAAAAACCTTAACTATCTATTTTTCTCCCCTAGAAAAATGTGCTGTATGTGGAGCTGCCTGCAAGCATCTGGCTCTCTCTGATAATGTGAGTATGTCCCCTGTCCCCCAAATCTTACCTTATTCTAGGCCTTTAGAAAGTGGAACTGAAGTACTTGAAAGTGAAGTTCACCAACAGCAGTTGAGAAATGCATTTATTTGAGGCTCCCACAGTAGAAACAAAAGACAGATGGTTAGGTACTATGAAGAGAATTAGAAATAGTATGACATCATGATCTAAGTTTCTTGGGATAGTGGTTCCCTTACTGACTTAAGCACAGTGGGAACGATATCAGGTATTTTAGAAAGAACCCCTTGCCATATTTATAAATATCAAATAATATTCCTTCAAGAATATGTTGATTCTTTGAGGGGAAAAACATGCTTTAGTGGAAAGAATACTAGATTTCGAATCAGAGGACGTTGGTTCAAATCTTGTCTCTGACAATACCTAGTTGTATGATCTTTGGCAAATCTACTTACCTCTCTTGGCTTCTGTTTTCCTACTGGTAAAATGAAGTAGTTGGACTAATTTGCCCCTTCCGGTCCTTATAGCCTGTGATTCCTTGTATTTCCTTTATAGCTGAAACCTCAGGAGAAGATGTTTTTTAAGAGCCCTGTGGAGACAGCTCTGAAGTATTTTAGTCACATCTCTCAGGTATGAGAATTAAAGGGGAGAAAAACCTGTTTGTCTAGACAAATTCCAACCATATCTTTCTCTTTGATTTATGAAAGTTCATCCTTTGAACTGTAAATCTCTCTGCAGCTAAAAGGAACGTTGTCTTCTGTTTGCCTTCTCTTCTTTGGAAATAAAAATCTTCCTAACCAGTTGACTCCTTTACTATATCATCCTCCTGAGGACTGTGACACTATTACAAATTCTCCAATTTTATCTTCCCAATTCTCAATGAATTCTTCTAAAGCAATGTTATAAATAAGAGTTATTTCTGGCATTATTTCTGGTCCTTTCCCCAATGAATAAGGAAGGGTAAGAATATCCTTTAAGAACTGCTTTCATCTGTAGGTCTGACCCTGGAAGAGGGTGGATTTGTAGATTTAAATGTCATTCTTCAGCATATAAAATGTAGAATTGAATGTAGGAAACAATTCTTATGCTTCTATTCCTCCAGTAACTCTCCTTAATCTCTCTCTCTCACACACACACACACACCCCTAGCATTCAATCTGCATGATAGATTAGCTGTATTCTGGAAGTTTATTTTTTATTTTCAACAAGACTACATATTAGCATGCCCTTGAAAGTGGAGTACCAAGGTGACCCTTATTTTGATCTAGACTAGTGCAACACAAAGTGGGGTACTAATCTATGTATTTTATTTCTGAATCTCTCTCTCTGTCACACACACACACACACACACATTCTCTCTCTCTCTCTCTCTCTCTCTCTCTCTCTCTCTCCCTCTCTCAGTTCCAAATCATCATACAACTTTCCCTACCTCCTGTTATCTCTGCACTTAGTTATTTGACTTATCTCCAAGATCATTCAGGAAGAAAAATCATGGCCACAGAATTGTAACAAAGCTTCAGTGATAGTAGTGGATCCTTTAGCCTTTTTCTTGGTAGCAGGAGTTACTTTGGTTCCATGGCAGTAGTACTGGATTTGGAGTCGGGGAAATGAGTTTAAACAATTTGCCCTGATACTGCCTGCATAACCTTGGTTAATTTTATTTCTCTAGGCCTCATTTTCCTTATCTGTGAAAGGAGGTGGAATTAAAGTCTCTTCCAGTTTTAAAACATATGATCTTT
Source organism: Trichosurus vulpecula (assembly GCF_011100635.1). Lineage (NCBI taxonomy): Eukaryota > Metazoa > Chordata > Mammalia > Diprotodontia > Phalangeridae > Trichosurus > Trichosurus vulpecula. The sequence goes on along the minus strand of NC_050580.1, from coordinate 177,207,106 downwards.
TAGAAGGGAGGATTGTAGTTTTTCCCTTCCTTTTTTGGGAAGGCTGTTAGAAATTATTCCAGACTCTCAGATTTCTAGCTTGTTCCATTTTCTTGTCTATTCTTTCCCCAGAAAGATAATCCCACAGCCTTATCATGGCATGAATCTTAAAATTAATTTTGCTATTTTTCCTTTTTCCTTTATCGCTACTTGTTATTGTTGAGAGTTAGCTCTTTTCAGATACATGAAGATAGTTTTAAGCCATCATTTGGCCCTGAGTGGTAGATTTAGTTCTTGTCTTTCACTTGAGTGAAAGGACTGGGGGAATGAGAAGCCAATATCTCTCACTCCCTCAATCCTGAGCCTAGAGACAAAGAGAGAGGGGGAAAAAAGCTTTAGCTACATCCTGTTTTTAACCACACAAGCAATCACATCTGAGAGGCCATGTTAACATTATGGAGAGATAAAATCCAGTTAGGACTCAGCAAGAAATGTAAACAAGGTCAAATGAATAAGAGAGAGAGAGTCTTTGGTTAATAACCAAACCTAGGACTAGTTAATGATCAGTAGAGAAAATATATGTAGTCTGAGTCCTAACCTACCTAATCATGAGACCAATTAATCATGGTTAAATAATCAAGATAAGAAGATAAATGAATAAGGTTAGTTAATCATCAAGGGGCAATTTGGTGAAGTCAGCAAATTTTGATAATGTGTTTTCCTGATCTCTGAAGCTGAATTAGTAGACAGAAGGATTCAGCAATTGCCATGCTGTTTTAATCAACTCCGGCCCTAAAGTCAGAGGATTTGGGTTCAAATTCTACCTCAAAGTTACATGTCTGACTTTGGGCAAATTTCTTTCTCCTTGTGCATCAGTTTCCTTAGCTGTGAAATGAAAGTGTGGGACTAATTTGGCCTTTAAGGCCCCTTCTAGCTCTAAATCTATGCTCCTAAACTCATCATCAGTGCTAGTTTATTGTTTATAGTCTCAGATCCCCACAGTGATCTGTCCAGTGCAATTTCTTGCTGTGCTTTGTGACCAGCAGCTGATCTTCTGTATGAAACTCTTTACCTACTCTTTGTTGGTTTTTCAGAAAACCTGTGAGGTTGGAGACTAATGGGCTTCCTTTGAATCTCAGATGGTTAATTAGTTTTATTCTTTTCTAAGGCCTATCTACAACTAGCCATCTCTCAAGTGAATATCTCTTGTTAAAAGGGTAAGCAGGTGAGATGAGATAGAGTCTAGGGAAGATAGAAGAAAGGAAAATCCATCACCAGTACCAAGTAAGTGATATGACACAAGGCATACACATTGCTTATGAAAGAACCTAGTTAAACTAGTTTCTATGTAAAGCAAAAAACCTAAATAACTGAAATAAACAAGTTTCTTATATTTATCTATGGTTCTGTCAGTTGATTCTCACATAGGAGTCTCTTTGAAAGATATATCATGTTTCTTAGAAGACAAAGAATTCTCAAGATTACTATTTCCTGAGAACTGACAACATTCCCTAGATTGTAATTTACTCAGTGACAAAAACTGTAAGCTATATAAACTACATAAAATGTGCCTAGTGCAATGGTGTAAAACTCTAAATGTTAGGAAAGGTAGATAGTTCAGGTACCAAATACCATAAAAGAAACTCACTTAAAGTTTCACCTGTATGTTTGAGGATAAAAACAGTAATCTTTATGAATACAAGGCCTCCTTTTAGGAACCCAGTCTGATCCAAATCAATCCCCCTTCTATGAACTCCTATACTATTTATCTGAATCACTCATTTGGGCACTTAATCATGTGCTGCCTTGGAGAATTACTTTAATGTGTGTATGCCTTATTTTTCTTTAGAAAATGTTTTATTTATGCTTCTTTGTTTTTTTCATACCACTATTACTTCCCAGTAACTCCTCACCAGAAACAGCTAAGAAAAACAAATCTCTGCCATCATATTTGACATCATATGCAATATTGGGCACCTCCCTCCTAAGAGGAGGGAAGTGTTTGATCATCCATCCCTTGGAGACAAGATTGGTCATTGAATCTAAATTGAATTGTGAATTTAAGTGCTATTTTCATATACCTTATTGTAGTTGGGTATATTATTCTCTTTTTCCCTTATTTTTCCAAGAAGATTGGAAGCTTCTGGAGGACTGGAAGACCTAGGTTTAAAAGATAATACTTTTTAAAAATTATTTTGTATTGCCCTCGGCACCTGGCCCAATGCCATGTAGTTATAAGTACCTGGTAAATATTTAGTAAATGTTGGATGAATAGTTAAATATTTAATGGTTTCCTTAGAATCTCCCAGGATGGGTGAGACTCCACAGAAAAGGGACATTTCTATGATGGTTAAAAGAAAGGAATTTGGAAAGCAGTTGATAAGGCAATTGACTTGCTAAATCAGGAAAATTCTAATGTGATACCAGATTCAGTACTTCTCTTTGTATGTATCAAGAAAGAAAACTGGTTTGTTTAACTTGATTTGGTAGAGGTGAAGTAGTTCTGGTGCTTTTTATTAAAATCTTTAGAGCCTAGGTGAAAAAAGAACAAAAGTGGAAGATTAACTGTGAACATGGTATAAAGAGATTCAGGTATTTTAATGGACTATAACCTAAACATATCACTATTGTTTTTAAAAAAATAATATTTATGTGTTATATGTACATGAATTACTATAATGTACAAAAATAAGAAACACTACCTGTATATTTAGCATGGATCAGATCCTCACTAGGACACTATTTCATATTCGGTGTTCTATAGTTTATGTAAGAGGTGGAAAACTTGGCATGTAACCTTTGTTCTGTGTTGGAACATTGACATGGGAAAAAAAGCCAATTTAGGGTCTCATAAGTAAAAGTCACTTTTACTTATTTCATGAGAAGTTTTTTAGAGAAAACATAAAGCATAGCATTCACTCACTTTTAGAATTGAGAACAGAACTGCAAATTTTTTATTTTATTAAATTATTTACTAAAATAATATTGAACATTAATATGACTAATGAAGCTTACTGTTTATATTTAATTTCAACACATAAAATATAAATTATAGTCACTTTCTTTAAAGTCTTAGAACACAAAGCTATATTCAATAAATTGAAAAATAATTATTTAAAATATGCTTTAGTGCTGCAATTTAGTCATTATTAAGGGAGATAAGACAAATGAAAAGTATTACTGTACAAGAGAGACAGAGGGAAAGATAAGAGATAGAGTCATACAGGAGGTGAGAGATGCTCAGTTGTTTTTCAGTCTTGTCTGACTCTTCGTGAATCTATTTAGGGTTTTTTTGGTGGAGATATTAGAGTGGTTTGGCCTTTCCTTCTCCGGTTCATTTTATATATGAGGAAACAGAGGCAAACAGGATTAAGTGACTTGCCCAGGGTCTCACAGCTGCTAAGTATCTGGGGCCAGATTTGAACTTAGGAAGGTAAGTCTTCCTGACTCTAGGCCTGGCACTCTAACTACTGTTCCACCTAGCTACCCCAAAGGGGTGAGAAAGAAAGACACATGTTGTGTGTGTGTGTAAGTGTGTATATCTTTGTCTCGGAAACACAGACATCATATAGAGAGATACACAGAGATGACTAGAAAAGAGAAGCATATGCATATTGAAAAGGGATTCACATTGAACAGGTTGGCACAGAAACAAACACATAGTGGAATGGAGCCAATCAGAGGAAAGATGGGGAAGTCTGGCAGTTTTGAGCAGCAGGTAGAATGATAGTGCTATGACTACACTGATAATTCCCCACATTATAGGGTTCAGAGTAGATGCTTCTGAATATTTTCAAAGAGAAATAAAAAACTGTAAACTGTGGCTAATCCATTTAATCCTTGAGGTGTTTTTCTTTGCTGCAGCAACAACGTTATCTTTACTAGGACCCTACCAAAAAAGTATTTTTTTAAAGGGAGAGGGGCTCAGATGATATTAATTTTTTTTAAAAAAATGTAACTTTCAATCATTTGGAATGAGGAAGCTTAAAACTCTTCTAGAAAAAAGCAAATAGATTTTGAAAGAGAGCTAGTAAATTCAATAGTACTTTGAGGATCCAAAGTAAATTTCTAAAAGTCACATAAACTTGTTAAACTTGTTAAAATTTTTTTTAAGTTTGAAAATAAAAAGAGGAAAACTTGTTCATTTCGTTTCATTTTTAAAAATTATCAGTTACTAATATTCTCTCTAGTCTCTCCCACATCCATTGAGAAGGCAAGAAATATAATACCCATTATACACACAAAGTCATGCAAAACATAGTTCCACATTAGCCACTTGGTGGGAGAAAAAGAAAGCAAATAAGAAAAATAAAGTGAAAGAAAGTATACTTCAATTTGCACTTAGAATTCATCAGTTCCTCTCTGGAGCATTTTCCATCATGAATCCTTTGGAACTGTTGTGGATCCTTGTACTGATCAGAGTAGCTAAGTCTTTTACAGTTTATTGTTATTACAATATTGCTATTACTATTTACAGTGTTCTGGTTGTGTTTGTTTCACTTTGTATCAGCTTATGTAAGTCCAGGTTTTTCTGAAACCATCTCCCTCATAATTTCTTACAGCAGTATAGTATTCCATCACAATCATAAACTTTAACTTGTTCAGTCATTCCCAAATTGATTGACATCCCCTCAATTTCTAATTCTTTGCCACCACGAAGAGAGCTGCTGTAAATATTTCTGTACATATGGGTCCTTTTCCTTTTTTAAAAAAATCTCTGGGGTAATACTACTACTACTACGACTACTAATAGTTAACATTTTTATAGAGCTTACTATGTGCCAGGCACTGTGCTAAGCACTTTGCAAATATTATCTCGTTTGATCTTGAAAACAACCCTGGTAGGTAGGGACTATTATTATCTCCATTTTACATGTGAAGAAACTGAGGCAAATAGAGGTGAAATGATTTGCCCAAGATCACACAGCTAGTAAGTGTCTGAGGCCAGATTTGAACTTAGGTCTTGACTCCAGGCCTGGTATTCTTCTCCTGTGCTGCCCAGCTGAAATATTGCTGGTCAAAGGGTGTGCACAGTTTTATTGTTCTTCAGAATAATTGGACCAATTCACAGCCCTACTAACAATTTATTAGTGTGCCTGTTTTTCTTCATCCTCTCCAGCATTTGTCATTTTGCTTTTCTGTCATGTTCGCCAATTTGGTGAATGTGAGGTGGTGTCTCAGAGTTGTTTTGATTTTCATTACTCTATTGGTGATTTATAGCTTTTTTATATGACTATTGATAGCTTTGATTTCTTTTTCTGAAAACTATCTGTCCATATCCTTTGACCATTTATCAGTTGAGGAACCAAACAAAACCTGAACAATTTATTCAAGAGTATGGGAGGGAGCAGAGCTTGGCCCTAGCAAAAAAAAAACAACTCATCTTAGCAACTGAGGTTGGAAATATGAGAAAAAGAAAAATACATCAAATATTATGGCTCAAGAAATGCTTAAGAGGTAATCCCAGAAAAAGGGAATAACTCTACAATAACTATAAATAAAGCCTCCAGGGGGAAAAATGGCTTGGCTGAAAGGACTACCAGGCAACCTTGAATAAATGAAGAAGAGATACAAAATGTACTTATAAGTAAAATAAGAGGACTGGTGGAAGAAATTAGGAAGAAAATAAATAGCTTAGAACAGAAAGTAGAAAATCATACCCAAGAATGGACTCTGAAAATTAAAATAGATCAAACAGAATTCAATGACTTCATGAGACAACAAAAACTCTTAGGAAAAAATTAAAAGATTGAAAAAAATAAAAAAATGTAAGGTAGCTTCTGTGAAACACAAATGACTTGGAAAATAGGTCAAGGATAGATAATTTAAGAATTGTCAAACCCCTTGAAAATCATAACAACAACAACAACAAAATCCTGGATGCCACATTTTAAGAAATCATAAATGAAAACTACCTCTACTGGAACCAGAAGACAAAAGTGACTATAGAAAGAATTCTTGGTCACCTTTTGAAAGAAAACCCATATTGAAAACTCCTAGCAATATTATAGCCAATATTCAGAACTCCCAGGTCAAGGACAAAATACTTCAAGTAGCCAGAAAGAAAAAATTTAAGGATTATAAAAGTCACAAAAGATTTTAGAAGTCACTACATTAAAGCAGCTTGGAATATGATATTCCATAAGGCGAAAGATCTAGGCTTATGACCAAGAATAACCTACCCAGAAAACCTAAATATATTCCTACAGAGGGAAAAAAATGGACCTTCAGTGAAAGAGATAACGTTGAAGTATTCCTGTACCAGCGCTGAGTAGAAAATGTGACACACTAACACAGGACTCAAAGAGAGGCATAAAAAGGTAAACATAAAGGAGAAATCAGAAAAGATTAAACAATGTAAAGTTATTTACATTCTTCTATGGTGAGATAATAAATGTAACCCCTTAGAATTTTATCATCACCAAGGATCTTAGAGGGATTCTACTTAGAGGACTTGGGTATGATTTTGTTATGATTGGATGATCTCAGAAGAATGGAATGATGGGGAAGAGGAATGCAGTGGGAGAGGGGAGAATGGAGAGGAATGAGTAAATTATCTCAAGGATGAGTGTAGGGAGGGAAGGTTGGGTGACACTTGGATTTTACTCTCATCTGAACTAGTTAAAGGAGGGAAGAATATTCACAGTTGGGTAAAAAAAAGTACATCTTACCCAACAGGGAAGCAAAAGGAAAAGGAGTTAAGGGGAAGAAGAGGTGAGGGGGAATAAGAGGAAACTTAAATTTAGGGAGGCAGCAATCAGAAGCAAAATGGACTTCAAGAGGGGACGGGAAAAATATAAGAGAATAGGATAGAGGAAAATACATGTTGGTAATCATAACTGTGAATGTGAATGGGATGAACTCACACATAAAATGGAAGAAGACAGTAGAATGGATTAGAAACCAAATTCTAATGATATACTTACAAGAAACAGACTTGAAGCAGAGACACACACAATGAAAATAAGGGGCTGGAGCTTCAGCTGAAGTAGGAAAAAAACAAAAAACAAAAATAGACCTAACTAAAAGAGATAGAGAAACTACATTTTGCTAAGGGATACCATTGACAGTGAATTAACATCAATACTAAATATATATGCACCAAATGGCATAACATCTAAATTCTTAAAGGTAAAGGTAAATGAGTTATAAGAGGAAATAGACAATAAAACTAATAGTGGGAAACCTCAATTTATGCCTTTCAGATCTAGATAAACCTTACCACAAAATAAGACAGAAATTAAAGAAATGAATAGAATTGTAGAAAGGTAAGCTATGATAGACCTCTAAAGAATATTGAAAAAAAGAAATATATCTATTTCTAACCTGTGTATGGCACTTTCACAAAAATTGACCATGTATTAGAACATTAAAAACCTCACAACTGCAGAAAATAGAAATATTAACTATATTTTTGACCATATTGCAATAAAAATTACATTCAGTAAAAGGCTTTTGAAGTGAATATTAAAAACTAATTGGAAACTAAAAACATTAATCATAAAGAATGGGTTAATTAAAGAACAAATCATAGAAACAATAATTTCATTAAAGATAAGGACAATAATGAGACAAAATAACATTTGTGAGATGCAGCCAAAGAAGTACTTAAGGGACAATTTATATTCTAAACATCCAAAGAGAGGAAGAACAGGTCAACAAACTGGGCAGGCAACTAAAAAAGCTATAAAACTAATAAATTTTGTGCCTCTAGTTACATACCAAAATTGAAATCCTGAAAATCAAAGGAGAGATTATCCAAATTGAAAGTAAAAAAATGAAACAAAACAAAACAAAAACCACATTGAATTAATAAATAAAATGGAGCTTTTTTTTTTTGGCAGGGGAGGACCCAGTTAAATAGATAATCCATTTGCTAAACTTGATTTAATAAAAAAACCCAAATTAACAGTATCAAAAATGAAAATGTGAATTCATAACTAATGAGGAAGAAATAAAAACAATTACTAGGAACTATTTCACCCAACTATATGCCAATAAAACTGACCATTTATGCTTATGAACACATTAGAGTCCAACTAGCAAAATATAAATAGGAATTTATGAATACAACTACAAAATACTCTAAAGAAATAAAGATAGACATAATAACTGGAGAGATATTAATTACATGATTGAGATATGTCAAAATTAAAATGACACTGCTATCTAAATTTATTTTCTCAGTTTCATATCAGTCAAACTACCAGTGGGTTTCTTTATAGAGCTAGGAAAGGTAATATCAAAATTCATCAGAAGGGGGGAAAAAGTCAAGAATCTCCAGGGAAATAATGGAAAAAATAGAAGGGAAAGAGACCTAATAGTATCAAATCCTAAAATATACAACAAAACAGATAACATTAGAGCTATTCGGTTCTAGTTTAAAAAAATTATCAGTGGGATAGATTAAGAACACAAGATCCAGAAGCAATTGAACATAACAGGATTGTATTTGATAAACCCAAGTACCATAACTTCTGGAGCAAGTACTGACTAGTTAACAAATACTGCTGGGAAAATTTGAAAATAATCTGGCAGAAATTATATTCAGAGCAACGTCTAATATCATTGACCACAATAAGCTTCAAATAGGTATGTGACCTAGAAATAAAAAGTCACATCATAAACAAATTGGAGGAACACTGAAGCAGATACTTTTCACAGTTATTGATAGGAGAAGAGTTCTTAACAAAACAAGGGATAGATAAAATCATAAAAAATAAAATGTACAATTTTGATTATATTAAAATTTAAAAGGTTCTGCCCAAACAAAATCAGTTAAAATAGAAGCAGTTAATGGGGGGAGGGAATCTTTGCCTTAAAATTTTCTGATAAAAATATATCTAAGATTTGTAGATAACTGACACAAATATATAAGAATAGGAACCATTTCCTAATATGCAAATGGTTAAACAATATGAAAATGCAGGTTTCAAAAGAGGAAAGGCAAACTAGCAACAACAGTAGGAAAAGGGCTCCAAATTACTAGTAATAAAATAAAAGTGAATTAAAGCTACTCCAAGGTTCTACCTCATCTCCATTAGAGTAGTAAAAATGAAAATTGTTGGGACGCTTATGTTTCAACAATCCGGCTAGCAGCTTCTGTGGGGGTGTAAGATCTACCCACAGCTAGCACCTAGAAAGCTGCCAACAGCACAGGTTCTTTTGATCTGCTTAACTAAGGAAAGCAAGGTGAAGGGGTTGACAAGTTTACTTTAATCCAGTATACAGACAGCATTCACTTAGTTCAGGGGAAAAATCCAGCACCCTGAACTTCAGAACAAAATACAAACAAATTACAAATATCAACACACAGACCCAATACAATTCATAGTTACCAACATCTAGCTTCAGCCAGGGAGCTCAGAACAAGGGCTGGCCCAGAGTCACGTGCCACCACTGCTGCGGCAAAGAGCTCCAAGGAACAGACAGCCAACCCCTGGTTTTTATATCTTTTTCAAGCGTCAGGGGTGAGTCACACATGTGACTCACCCACATGACCTAGAATCGTCACAAAGAGGTGGACTTAAACCCATAACAAAGCATATCAAATTTGAGGAACAATTAGTATTATAGTTTCACTAGAACATAGAGTGAATGAAGGGCATGATGTAAAATAATGGTGAAAAGGTAATTTGGAACCAGATTGCATAGGACCTTACATGCTAGGCTAGGAATTTGTATTTTATCCCAAAGTCCAGAAGGGAACCACCGAAGCTTTTGAATGGTGAAGTGACATGATTGGACCTGTGCCATAGGAAGTTTATGTTGGTAGTTTTCTGGAGAATAGATGAGAAAGGAGAGAAACTGGAGGCAGGGAAACCAGTTAAGAGGATATTCCAATAGTCTTGGTTAGAGCTGGTGAAGACCTTAACATGAAGTAAGACAGCTTGAGTAGAAAAAAAGGGATAAACAGAGATGTGGAATGAGAGATGTGGAAGAGGTAAAAGGTTTAGAAGGCTAGAAATAGTGGTGGATTTGGAATCAGGGCTAGTATTTATATATGTTATAGCCTAGTGAAATATAGCTGTTAGGACCTACTGTTATGTCTCATATTTATATACATAATGAACAGATGGTAGCCCTATGGAGTCTAGCCATTATGGAATGTATTGCAGCAGTTAGTTCCGTCAGTTCTAGAACATTCTCTGTGTGATTTGAGCAAGTAATTTAACATCTATGAGCCTCAAGTTTTCTCATCCATAAAGTGAAATGCTGTATTGTGGGATCTCTGTGGTCCTTTGCAACTCTAAGTCTATAATCCTATATAGTAGACTGGGCAGAATTTGACAGCTAATTGGATATGAAGGATGAAGGAGAAGAATCAAAGATTATTACACTGTTTTGAACCTGAGTAATGGGGAAGAATAGAAATGGGAACATTTGGAGAGACAGGAAAATTTGGGTTGAGGGAGATGAGTTCAGTTTTGAAAATGTTGAGTTTGAGGTATCAGTTTGACATCCAGATTGAAGTGTTCAATGAGTAGTTGGAGATAAGGAATTTGAGTTCAGGAGAGAGATTAGGGCTAGATAAAAACTTTTGATAGTTATCTGTAAAAATTATAATTTAAACCCATGGAGATGGATGCAGTCACCAAGAGAGATATTATAGAAGGAGAAGAAATCCCAGCAGAGAGTCTTGGGGACACTAAAATGTATTGTATCTGAAGAAGATGAACAAGCAAAGGAAACTGAAAAGGAGCAATCAGCCAGGTAGGAGGAGAATTAAGAGAGTATTGTCATGGAAAGCAAAGGAAGAGAAAGTATCCAAGAGGAAGAGATGGTCCAAAACATTGAAAACCACAGAAAAGTCAAAGAGATTGAGGAGTTTGAAAAGGTCTTTGCCCCAATTACTAAATGGTCAAAGGATATGAATAGGCAGTTTTTAAATGAAGAAATTAAAGCTATCTATAATCACATGAAAAAATGTGCCAGATCACTATTGATTAGAGAAATGCAAATCAAAACAACTCTAAGGTATCACTTCACACCCATCAGATTGGCTAACATGAAAAAAAAAAGGAAAATGATAAATGCTGGAGATGTGGGAAAATTGGAACACTAATGCATTGGAATTGTGAGCTGATCCCACCATTCTGGAGAGCAATTTGGAACTATGCCCAAAGGGCTATAAAACTGTGCATACCCTTTGACCCAGCAATACTACTTCTAGGTCTGTATCCCAAAGAGGTCATAAAAATGGGAAAAGGACTCACATATGCAAAAATATTTATAGCAGCTCTTTTTTTTTGTGGTGGCCAAGAATCGGAAATGGAAGGGATGCCCATCAATTGGGGACTGACTGAACAAGTTGTGGTATATAAATGTAATGGAATACTATCGTGCTATAAGAAATGATGAGCACACAGACTTCAGAAAAACCTGGAAAGACTTATATGAACTGATACTGAGTGAAGTGAGCAGAACCAGGAGAACACTGTACATGGTAACAGCAACATTGTGCAATGACTAAGTTTGATAGACTTAGCTCTTCTCAGCAGTGCAAGTATCAAAGACAACTCCAAAAGACTCGTGATGAAAAATGCCATCCACATTCAGAAAAAGAACTATGGAGTCTGAATGCAGATCAAAGGATACTATTTGCTCTCTCTCCCTCTCTCTCTCTCTCTCTCTCTCTCTCTCTCTCTCTCTCTCTCTCTCTCTCTCTCTCTTCTTTCTCAAGGTTCTTCCCATTGGTTCTAATTCTTCTTTACAACATGACTAATGTGAAAATATGTTTAACATGAATGATATGTAGAGCCTATATCAGATTGCATGTTGTCTTGGGGAGGGAGGAGAAGAGAGAGGGAGAGAAACTTTAGAACTCAAAATCTTATGGAAGTGAATGTTAAAAACTAAAAATAAATAAATTTAAAAAAAAAGAAATTCAGAAGGCTTTCTTTAAGCCAAGGAGTCCTGAAAAATTCAAACACTGGATGGATGCTTCCTTCAGACATTGCTTCCCTCTGGCTTAGCGTTTTTCTTTTTTCTTCTGATTTTATTAAGTGACACAAATATTTCAATATTTAAAGAACAAAGAGAATTTTCTCTTTTGAAACTGACCTTTTTACATTGTTTTTTTAAAGTAATAAATTAAATTCCACAGACTAAAAAAAAGAAAAAGAAAAGGTCTTTGGATTTGGCTACTAAAAAATAATTTGAAATCTTTAGTAAAGCAGTTTTAGCAGAGTGGCTGGGTAAGAAACCAGACTGCAATGAACTGGAGAATGAGGGAATGATGAGAACATAGAGGTAGAAAGTGGGGATTTCTCTCTAGGAGTTTAGGGGGGAGAAAAAGAAGAGCTATAAGATGATAGATTGAGGGTATGAGAAAATCAAGGGAAGGATTTTTTAAAAGGGATATTTGAGCATATTTATAGGCATAGAAAGAGGGAAAGGTTGAAGATGAAAGGAGGATTGATTGATGGGACAAGTTGGGTGGGGGGAACAACAGGAAAATACAGGATCAATAACACAAGTAGTTACCTTGGAAAGGAGGATGGCTGTATCATCATCTTAGACCAGAGCAAAGGAGGATAGGATGGGTGAAGATGTAGAAGGGGTTTTGAGATATGGAGTAGGGGAGATGGTGCTCACAAGTGAAGACTTGCCTTGATTTTGTTAGTAAAATAGAAGATGAGGTCATCTGTTGTCAGAGGAGTGAGGATGGAGTTTGGGGCTTGAGGAAAGAGTAGATCATATGATCTGGATCACATGTTTGAACTCTATAAAATTTAATTTCTTTTTTTTTTTGCCAATTTTAAATAGATTTTATTCTCCAGGACAAGAATTGCATTTCCACTTATTTATAGTACTGATAAAATGCAATGTTGTTCGCTTTGCACACATTCAAGTATTCAGAATGCCCAGATTTACACAGTCGCTTAAATGTTACTTCTAAACTGCTACTGCCTTGGCTACAAATTTGAGTCCTTCAAATTTTGGAAAGCTGCGTGGAATGCTCTTTCTTCTGGTGTGTTTAGTCGACCTCTTCAGTGGTGGGTCCAGAAGAAGCACCTCCAGATCGAGCTGCTCCGCCCCCTGGGAACCCACCAGGCGTGCCTCCTGACCTGCTCCCTGCACTCTGGAACAGTTTAAGAAGGATGGGGTTGCACACCTTCTCCAATTCCTTCTGCTGGTGCTCAGATTCTTACTTCTCAGCAGTCTGGTTCTCATTCAGCCAGTTGATTGTTTCGTTACGTTTGTCAAGGGTCTTCTGTTTGTCTTCATCACCAATTTTGCCTTGCAATTTTTCATCCTCTATGGTAGCCTTCATGTTGAAAGCACAAGATTCCAGAGAATTCTTGGAAGACACCCTGTCTCTCTGCTTCTCATCCACAGCCTTGTATTTCTCAGCCTCCCGGACCATACGCTCGATGTCTTCTTTGCTCAGACATCCTTTGTCATTGGTGATGGTGATCTTGTTCTCCTTGCCTGCGCTCTTATCCACAGCAGAAACATTGAGGATGCTGTTTGCATCAATGTCAAATGTTACTTTAATCAGAGCAACACCCCTGGGTGCTGGAAATTTAATTTCCTTAAGTTTCTTTTTCTCTTTCCCTTTATCTTTGTAATTTCTTCCTCCCCATCTCACCCTATCTCTTCATGCTTTTTTCCTTTATCTCCTAATCCCCATTAACTAACTGACCTCAATAGAGAACAGGGGTGTACCACTATTATTATTTTACTTAGTGATTAGTTTTAGTTCTCTGTCCTTAACTTAAAAAGCAAATAATGGTCTTTATTTCTACAACCCCAAAACAAACTTAAGTATATGACCATTGTGTGATTTTTTTTCCTCACATGGGTTAGTGACCTTTGGTAGGAAAAGGACTCTCCACAGAGAATGAGGAACTTAGATTATATATAAGAAAGAACCTAACTAGAGTAAATATTGTTAAATACTGGAATGCATTACTGAGCGGTTTTGGAATTCTTTTCTCTGGTTGTCCTTTAAAACAAAGATACAATTGAATTGTATTCATCCTGGGATAGGATAAAGCATAGTTTTGCCTGAGGGTAATATAGCTAAACTAAATAATTGCTAAAATTCCTTTGTAGTCCTATAATTCAAATGGCATGGTGATGGAAGGTCTTGAAAAAGAACTGAAAAATTTTAAATTCATTAGAAATGTGTTAAGAAGATAAGGAAAGGGCTTAGAGAGGGGGGCCATAGCCTAAGCAGATGAGACAAATACTGCTGAGGGCTCAACCTATGCCTTTCACTAATGAAAATAAAAATTCTAAATAATTAACATAATCCAACTCAGTAGTCCCATGATTGAAGCATCAATATGGCTCTTTATCCTTATATCTCTCTATATAGAGTAAATTGGAGATCATCTGAGAGGGAAGGCACTACAATTAAGGAGAACTGGGAAAGGCTTCTTGCCCACGATTGTACTTTGGCTGAGACTTGAAGGAAACCAGGGAAGCCAGGAAGTAGAGACAAGCAGAGAAAGAGGCCCAGGCATGGGGGACTAGTGAAAACACTTTAAATAGGGAGATGGAGTGTCTTGTGTAAGGAACAGCAAGGAGGCCAATGTCACTGAATTGTAGAGTACATGGAATGGAGGAAGGTGTTAGACTACTGGACAGGTAGAGTATAGGCCAGAGTATAAAGAGCTTTTAGACAAAACAAAAGATTATATAGAAATATATTTTATATTACCTGGGGGTAATAGGGAGCTCCTGGAATTTATTGAAAGGGGTGGGGTGTGGAATATCAAAGTAAGATTTGCAATTTGGGAAGAGCAACTCGACACCTGAGTAGAGGATGAATTGGACTAGGAAGAGATTTAAGGCAGGAGGACCAAACAAAATGAGAAACCAATTTTGTGGTCCCTTATGTATTCTCACAGTGGTGTTGGGGTTATCAGAACACTATTGCTACAAATAGACCTCTCAGGTTATAAGGTTAGATTTTTACTAGGCTATTCAGTTGCATCAACGTTTGGCCTCAACATCCTGAAAGTGAATGGTGTCATGTTTTATCCCCAGTGCTCAACCTTCTAGCTTTCTTGAAGTGTTTTAGTTTGTAGGAATCTGAATGATCAGTCATTGAATATGAGTTAGTGAGCTGTTAAGAAAATGGTTTATATTGGAACCTGATTAGGCCCCTTTTACCCCTAGCAGGTTTGGAGTTTCCAGAAGAAACAGACAGATCTGCTTATCACTTTTTATAAACACAGACTTTCTAAGTCAGAAGCCGCCATGCAGGAGGCCCAACGAACAGTAGCCAGTCAGGACAAGTAAGTGATCCTTCCCAGACACCCCCTCCCAAAAAAAGCCTCCAAGGTTACTTCAGTCATTTTCCTTTTAGAGCAATTATTCTCATTACCAAGGTTGACATTCAGGATGGTTGTGAAGTAGGCAAAGAATTTTTATTATTCCCACCTTACACTTTCTATAGTCTTTTCCTCCTCGGTGTTTCCTTTTCTTTGCTGTCCTCACTTTACCCTACCAAAACCTATACCCCTAAGAGCACATGAACTCTTTTACATTTATAAATATCTGATAATAGTCTCTTTTCTCAGACATTTTTACATTTTTAACAGAGACTAAAGCTTTAAGCTAAAAGAGTGAATCTAATGGTGGAATTTTGGGCATTAGTGAGCAAGGAAATGCTATAACATCTGTGTTGGGGGGTGGGGAGAGAGAAGGCCCATGAAATTATAACATGTACTAGATAAGCAAGACATAGAAGTAGTTGACAACCTTAACCCAATGCTTGATAAATCTAAGATCAGAAACTACTGGAGGAAGGACTTGCTATTCAACAGGAACTCTTAGTAACTAGAAAGAATTTGTCAGAAATTGGGTCTAAATCAGTATCTTGCAATATATACCAAAATAAACTCCAAATAGATGTGATTCTAACCAAAACAAAATGATCATATAAAAAATATAGGAGAAAGGAAGAAGGTAACCCTTAGACACATGGTTTTGGGGAAAACTCATAGTGAAACAAAGCAGTCATGTGAACAAAATAAATGAAATTAGAATACAAAGAGAAACTATTGATTAGGGGAAAAAAAACCTTTGCATCAAATCTCTGAGAAAGGTCTAATTTCCAACATACTTAGATAATGGATGCTAATATACCTGTATAAAGATCAAGAGTCATTCCCCCAAGAGAGAAGTGGTCAAAGGATATGAATTTCAGAAGAAATACAAATGATCAACAACCATATTTTTAAAATACTCTCCATCACTAAAATAAGAGAAATATAAATTAAAGCAGCTGTGAGGTGTTAACCTCACATTCAGCAAACTGATGGTAAAATACTGAAATAATCAATGTTGAGAGTGCTGTGAAAAAACAGACATACTAATATAGTGTTGATGGAGTTGTGAATTTGTCCAACTATTCTGGAAAACCTCTTGGAACAATGCTAGAAAAGCAATGATTCTATTTATGCCCTTTGACCCAGAGATAACACTTCTGGGCATATACCCCAAGGAGGTGATAGGGTGATAGATCCAGAGCTGGAAGGGATATCAGAGGCCAGTGGAGTATAATTCCTTCATTTTTCAAATAAAGAAACAAAGGCTCAAGGAAGTGACTTGTCCAAGATCACATAAGTAATAAGTTGCAGAGCTCAAAGACAAAAGAAAAGCCAGTCAATAAACATTTATTAAGTATCTCCTCTTTGCTAGGTACTGTGTCAATCACTGGGGGAACAAAAAAGGCAAAGGAGGGAATGAGAGATAGGAGTCTAGGATGACACCTAGGTTGCAAGCCTGAAGGATTGGAAGGATGATGGTGCCCTTAGCAGTAATAGGGAAGTTAAGAGGTGGGGAGGGTTTAGAGGAAAAGATAAAAGAGTTCGGTTTTGGACATGTGAGCTTAAGATATTAACTAGAATTCAGTTCTAGGTACCTGAAAGGCAGTTGGAGATATGAGGCTGGAAGTCAGCAGAGAGGTTAGGGCAGGATAGGTAGATTTGAGAATTATCAGTATAAAGATGGTAATTAAATTCATGGGAGCTGGTAACATTAACAAGGGAAGTAGTATAGTGGGAGAAGAGATCAGCTATGGGATACTAATGGTTAGAAGGTCTTACCTGGATGAGAATCCAGAAAAGGAGACTGAAAAGGATTAGTCTGATAGGTAGGAGGAGAACCAGGGGAGAGAGGTGTCCTAAAATCCTAGAAAGAAAAGAGTATATGGAGAAGAAAGTGATTAACAGTATCTAAGGCTACAGAGAAGAATGAGGACTGAGAAAAGGCCATTTTATTTGGCAATGAGATCATTGATAACTTTGGGGAGAGCAGTTTTAGTGGAATTTTAAAGTCAGAAGCCATATTGTAGGGGGTTAAGAAGAGAGTGAGAGGAGAGAAAATGGAGGCACCTATTGCAGACGGCCTTTTCACTAAGTTGGCCACAAAGGGCAGAAGAGATATAGGATGATAGAGGGAATAAAAGGATCAAGTGAGGGTTTTTTTGAGAATGGAAGAGACATGGGCATCTTTGTAGACTGTAGAGAAGGAGCCAATAGACAGGGAAAGATTGAAGATAAGTGATAGAGTGAGGATGGTAGAGGGAGCAATTTATTGGAGAAGATGGGATAGAATGGTGTGGCTTTTGCAGGTGGAACCTTGGGCCTTGGTTAGGAGACAAGGGTGAAGTAGGAAATAGTAGCAGAAGGTATCTGAATGATAAGAGGAAGAGGGTAGAAGAGAGAGCTCTCAGCTAATGGCCTCAGTTTTTTTTTTTCTGTAAAATATGAGGTAAAGTTCTCAGCTGAGAAGGTGGAGGGAAAGGGAGCCATGGGAGCTTTGAGGAGGGATGAAAAGGTTTGGAAGAGCTTCTGTGGAGAGTGGGATGGTGAGTTGAAAAGGGAAGTGTAGAAGGATTTGTCCAGTTGCTGTGAGAGCCCAGGTGAGGTTGTGTAGCATAAATTAATAGTGGACCCAGTCAACAGTTGCATGATTTCTCTACCTAAATTCAATAGCACATGTATTAGGAGTGAAGGTGGAAGTCACCCAAAGCTGAGGCTTGGCAGGATACTGTTGGAACTATGATAAGGGGGGCAGGTACTCCAGAGAAGAGGACAGCATAGAGTTGCACTGGTTCTCCAAGAGGTCAAGATGGGGGAAATAGAAGAGTGTAGCTAGTGCAGGGGAAATGGCCTGGGAGAGAACAGAGGGGTCAAGGAACTGGAGGTCATGGTATGGAAAAAGAGTAGTGTTGGTAAGGGAAAGCATAGGGAGAGGTGAAAAATTGGTAGATTGTGGTCAGATAAAGGAATTTTGGAATTTTTGAACACGGAGGTGGCGCATTTATGGATGATGGAAAAATCAAGGGTATTACTGTCTTTGTATAAGTCTGAGGTAGGGCGGAAGTTATGGGCATTGGGTAGTGGTATATATGGGAAAGGTCCCATATATACAAAATCATTTATAGCAACACCTTCATGGTAGCAAAAAACCCCATAGAAACAGTTTAATGAGGCAGCTTGGTATAATGGAAATAGCACTGGCTCTGAGCCAGAGGACCAGGATTCAAATAGTAGATACTTAATAAATATTTATTGATTGGCTTTCCTTCTGGCTTTGGTCTCTACCACTTATTACTTATGTCACCTAGGGCAAGTCAGTGACCTTTTCTGTAAAATGATTTCTGAGGTCCCATCTAGCGGTGATCCCATGATCCTATGCAGTAGATGCCCACCAACTTGAGAATGGCTGAAAAGCCTGTTGTATATGAAAGCAGTGGAGTATCATTGCATCATAAGAAGTGATGACTAAAGAATTCAGATGAATGGGAAAATATGCATGAACCATTACAGAGTAAAGCAGACCTAAAAGAATAATATACACAATGACCACAGTGATGTAAAGAAAAAAGCTACAGAAATCATATCAGTACAATTTTCAGTGTTGACTCCAGAGGACTAGTGATCAAATATGCTTCTCTGCCCTTGCAGGAGTTAGACTACAGGTGCACAGTGAGGCATATGCTATCAGACATCATCAATGTGTCACTGTCGTTTACTTAATTGTAACTTTTTGTCTATGAGGGAGGATGCTGGGGTGGGGGGGTGGTAGTTTCCTTGGGAAATGACAGTAATACATTTTTTTTTAAAAGAAGCAACAATAAAACAGTTAAAGAGCACAGCAGGTAAGTGTTTGTCTATTTTGTTTCCCTGATCCTACTATATGTCTAACTGATAACTTATGAAACTAAAAGAAAGATCACCTGAGGAGTACATAGTATAGTACAGTATACCTAAGGGACTCTCAATATATACTATTAAATATTAATAATCATCATCATAACTGTTCACACCTCTACTCTGCTTGGTAGGTTGGTCAAGGGAGATCTTAATCAAAGGGATATACATATTCAGACTTCCATTTCATTATCCTTTAAAACTAAATATTACTATCTTAGGGAACTCGTAGTCCTAAGGAAGGAAAATGGGGAGCTGAAGAAGTTCCTGGCCATCCTGAAGGTGAGTGAAACCCACCAACTTGACAACCAACTTTTCTCTCAGCTTTTCCTGTCCATCTGTTGGATTTTTATGTAGGTATAGGATTTCACTTAAGCAACCTAAAAGAAAGCTCAGGACCCTTCTCTCTCTTTCTCTTCCTTAGAGTTCCTTTTTTTGAGTATACCCTTGTAGTTTCATCTGATAATTTTTTTTCTCCCTAGAATTAAATAATTTTAGCATTGAAAGGGACTGTTAGAGAGAATCCCTTCCAACTTCTTTATTTTATAGATGAAGAAACCCAGACTGGTGAAGACTTTACCAAAATCATACACCTTGTTAGTGGAAGATCTGGAACTGGATCTTGGGCCTCCTAATTCCCAACCTAGTGCTTTTTCCATAACCCCATAGTCTATTTAATCTTTCTCTTCTTCAGCGTTCTTAACATAACATTGAGTAATGTGTGTACCTCTGCTATCTTCCTTTATCTCAGCTGTCTCTAAAGGGACCCTTCTCCATTTTTAAACCTGTCTCAGTTTTCAGCAGAGGTCCCCACCATTTTTGTTGGGAGGAAATATTTTTCATTTCTCTGAGGCCTATAGATCACTGGGGAGAAAGGGGGATGGATCCTGGCAGTCAAGTCCCTGAACAGAGAAGGGGTGCTGACAAAGTCCCAAGGAAAAGAGGGTGGGGAATTGAAATAAATGCTGATGGCTAAATTCCTAAGAGGGGTTTTCTTGAGAGTTCTGGCAAATCAATGAGAAGGGGCTGTCATTGGCTATTAGCTTGGCGTTCTTACCAGGTAAGACCTTCTGATAGATTTGGGGTTATACAAGTAAAATGGCTAAAATGACCCAGAGATTCCACTACTAGGCACACAACCCAATGAAGCTATTGACAAAAAATGAAAAAGGCTTCATATACACCAACATATTTGTAGCAGAACTTTGTGTGGTAATAATGAACTAGATGCAATGTCAATATCTATTGATCAGTGAATGGCTGAACAAATAGTACATGCATGCAATGAAATATTACTGTGCTATACGAAACAATGACTGTGAGAAATACAGAGAAAAACAGAAAGACTTACATGAACTGACATGAAGTGCAGCAGAACCAGGAAGACCATATACATGACTACAACAATGTAAATAGAAAGACTACAAAGCAGTAAAAAATGAATGGTGTAGTATTAAAGAGAAAGTGGCGTTTCACTCTGCTTCTTTGCAAAGGTTGTTGTAGGGAGAGGGAGAGGGAACTATAGTCCTCAGGTGTGGAACATTGCACACAACATTAGTTATTTTAAATGTGTTGATTGATTTCCTACAGTTTTCTTTTCTTCCTCTTTTCCTTTAAAAAAAATTATTTTTTTAAAGTGATGGCTCTCGAGAATGGAGAGGTAGAATAATATATCGGAAATCCAGGTTTATACTTTTATATCACACACACACACACATATATATGCATATATATATATATATAATATTTAAAAAGACCTTCTGGTAGATCCTAATCTGGTTGAGGACTCATGGTCCAAATAAAACCTTCCTCATCTCTAAATTCTTCCTTTCAGGAGTCTCCTAGCCGATGCCAAGGAAGCA
Organism: Trichosurus vulpecula; assembly: GCF_011100635.1. Lineage (NCBI taxonomy): Eukaryota > Metazoa > Chordata > Mammalia > Diprotodontia > Phalangeridae > Trichosurus > Trichosurus vulpecula. The sequence continues at coordinate 177,186,087 of NC_050580.1, read as the reverse complement.
GGTCAGTTTCACAAAAACACACACCTGCTTTCCTTTGAAAGTAATGTCCTTTATTGCCTCCTAACAATTCATGCACACATTAAGAAAAGCAAATAATGGGTAGATGATGATTTTCTGTTTTAGTCCTCTGGGAAGGAGTCTTTGGAGACAAATGTGGGAAAGGAAGAGTAAGAAACTTCGGATGAAACATCTAAGAACTCTGTGACTTGCTTGGATTTTCTTCCGTATAAATACCGGGGAAATTGTTACACCTTACCTAGGCAGTTGGAAAGAAAGGGGATCTCACCTGGAGAAAAAGAATTTGCCCTGCATCTTTTGACACCTTAGACAGTTAAATGAGAACATCTCTAACTACTGAACAATTTGTATCCAGGAAAGTCACTGTTTTTATCTGCTCTGCTCTTTCTTACTTTTGTGTGGAGAAATAGCAATTCTTTGCTCTCTCTCTCTTTTTTTCTTTTCTGCAGGTCTACCACACCCCGGCCAATAGGCATCACTTCCCCGTCACAATCAGGTAGATGGCAGATAGATACTTCCCCAGACAGGTGAGGTGAATAAACATATTTTCCAAGTCCATTTTGAAATTGAACAGTATTCTAAGTGAAGTTAGGTTTCTCCAAGAGAAAGGCAGTTTCATCTGAAAAGCCAGGCTTAGGATTCAATCATTTTATATGTAGGTGAGAAAGAAAAAGAGGCATTGGTAGATACACCTCACATTAGGCTCACAACTAGGACTATTTCATATGTAGTAAAGTGTACAAGCCAGACAAGAAAACACAGGGTAGGGAGCATTCATGATTACAACCTCTCCATAATTCTTTTTCTTTCAGTTACTCCACGACTCAGTTCCCAGCACAGCAACCAGGTGGTCAGGTAAGCTGAAGGGCAACTGGGTTCAGATTAATACTAATAACTGATAGGTGGCAGGTTAAAATTAAAAAGGTAAGGTGTGTGTATATTTCACAGCTACAAAAGGTTTAATGTTGCCTCTTTCAGTCGATCTTCTTCCTTGGAATCCATTCCATACAGAGTGCCTGGCTTTGGTAGCTTTGGTCAGGTGAGTAATCTTCATTTCTCCTTGAAAAGAGATTCCACCACTGAAGAAAAAACAGAAGACTAAGAATATATTAAGTAGCATAGCCTCATTAAAGTTTAGGTATACATTCTTGGCATCATCTCCTCAACCTTGTTTTCCTTTAGTAATGAAGTTCTGGTGTTAGAGGCTGATTGAGGTGAGGGGCTTGTGGTATATTGAGTAGTAGGCAAAGACTACTGCCCATGTAACCATGGGCAAGTGACTTCCCCCTTTGGGCTTACTCATTTGTAAAATGAAAGTATTGGACTAGATTGTCCCTAAAATCCTATGATAAACAGGAGTAAAGGAGGTAAAAGTGTTTAATTCAAGATCTGGATCCACAGTGCTCATTTTGATTTCCTTAGGAAGAGTAGGGCCTGGGGTTCCTTGAACTAGAGATAGTACCCCTGGAAGAGAAACATTTTATTCAAATAAAGTGGGAGACATGAAAACCCAAGAACTGGTACGATATGTTTGCTCAGCTGGTGTTTGTGATTTTTCCAGCAGGGGAACAGAGGCCTGCAGGGAAGAAATACTCCCAGGGAATCTTATACCGGTGAGAGTAAAGGAGGCACCACATACAATGCACTGTACAAATTATACTCCCAAGCCCTCTTACACTACAGCATCTTTCTTCAGTTTTCCAGGAGTAAACTCTCAGTTTTCAAAGAAACATGATTTGTATTTTCAGACAAAAAAGGGAAAGTGGCTAGGTTAATATCAGTGAAAACCCACATTTGTTCATAGTGGAATTGCCGAACACCTTATTTTACCTTAGGTAGCTACATTTCAAATAGTAACCAGGAGATGGCAGCAAAGGATAGAGAATGAGGTGCTCACTAGGCATCCATCCCATTGTTAGCCAGAAAACTCGTTAACTAGAAAATAGGCATCTCAGCCTGACTGAAACACTATTTTAGCAGGGGGAAATGAGTTATCAGGTCTACTTCCCTTCACCACTAATAGGTCAGGATAGGATTAAACATATACTCAGTCTATTTTCCAGGACATTAACTAGCCCTCAAAGAATGCCTGTCAATGGGATTTGTCTTTCTTTCGCTAGAGGCAAATTTACAATGCCCCAGACATTTCCCTAGGGGTCAGTTTGAGGAAAGACTGTTTTCCCTTCCCCATTTATTCTTTTACTGTTCCCTTCTAAGCTAGTAATAATTATTTTTGTATAAAACTGCGAATTTCTTATATTCACAGTTGGGTTTCTCCTCCCCTCCCAACATCCAGTATGGGTTATTGTTTTTTAAAAATATAATTTAAGGGGGCAGCTAGGTGGCACAGTGAGTAGAGCACCGGCCCTGGAGTCAGGAGGACCTGAGTTCAAATCTGGCTTTAGATGCTTGACACACTGTGTGACCTTGGGCAAGTCACTTAACCCCAATTGCCCTGCCTTCCCCCCTCCAATACATATATATATATATATATATATATATATATATATATATATTTAAATTTACCATGTTTCAATATTACTCTTCCTTTCTGTATCCCCTTCTAAACTTCCTTCTGCTTTCCTGTTTATTTTTTTTTAACAATTCATTGGCATTATTTTCTTTCTTCTTCATTTTTTTTAGTATCACTATCACTTCCTCTCCCATCTTCACTCTATCTCCTTCTAAAAAAAGAAAAATTAAATTCCTTCCTTGTTACAAATAAGTATACTCACACAAAACAAATCAACACATTGGCTGTGTCTGAAAATGCATTTTTCATTCATTTCAAGAGTGGGGAAGCAGTGATTCATCATCAGTCTTCTGGAGGTGTAACTGGTCATGACTCTTATTATAGTTCTTAAGTCCTTCACATTTATTTATTTAGTTTTACAGTGTTGTAGTCCTTGTGTGAATTATTCCCCTGGGCCTCCTTATATTGATTCACTTTGCATCAATTTATACAAATCCTCCTAGGTTTCTCTGAATCTGCCTCTTTCCTTTTTAATTAGAGCGCAGTATTCACATACCATGATTTGTTTAGCCATTCATTCACCGATTGATAGACACCTACTTTGTTTCCTTTTCTTTGCTACAACAAAAAGTGCTACTATGAATATGTTTGAATCTATGAGTCCTTTACCTCTTTCTTTGATGTCTTTGTAGTATAAGCCTACTTGTGATGTCATTGGGTAGAAAGGTATGCCCAGTTGAATGCATTTTGGAAATAATTCCACATTGTTTTCCAGAATGGTTAGACCAGTTTGCAGTGTATTTGTGTGCCTGTCCTCCCACAGCTGCCTCCGATAACTTGTCATTATTCTTTGAGGAGGGTGGGGCATCTTGGCTACTTTGATGAGTTTGAGGTAGAACCTCAGAGTTTGGGTTTTTTATATGTATGTGTGCATACACACACACACACACACACACACACATACATATATGTTTTCAATCATTAAAAATCTGCCTTCTCTTCCTCTCACCCTGAACTGACCCCTTCTTTCCTTCCCTCCTCCCTCCAGTTGAGAATGAAGGAAAAACAAAATCCCCGTTACAAATATGTCTGGTCAAACAAAATACATTTCTGCCTTGGCCGTGTTAAAAAAAAAATCTCATTCTGTATTCTGAGTCCTTCGCCTTTCTGCCAGGACACGTGGAGCTGCTTCGTTGCTTGTCCTCTGGAATCATAGTTGGCCCATTATAGTAGTCAGAGTTCCTGATTCTTTCAGAGTAGGATTTTTCAAACACTACATATTATTATCACTCTATAAAATGATTCTCTTGGATCTGTTCGTTTCACTCGGCATTAATTCCTACAGTCTTCCCAGGCTTCTCTGGAACAATTTCCTTCATCATTTCTTATATCACGATAGTATCCCATCACAATTATTTGCCAACACTTGTTGAATTATTTCCCAGTTTATGGGCACTCCTTCAGATTCCCATTCTTTGCAGATTCAAAAAGAGCAATAAATATTTCTGTATATCTGCAGAGTGTGTTTTGCTTAGAATTAATCCCTCTCTTAACGTACCCTCCCTCTAACTCCCTCTTCTCCCTTCTCTTTTTTCCCTCCTATTTTCTTGTTGATTGAAATTTTTTTCTGTACCTAAGTGTGTATATATTCTTCCTTCCTTTGACAAGTTCAGATGACAGAGAGGTTCAGGTATGTGGTGCTCCCCCTAAGCCTTCTCCTTGTTGTTTGTTTAGAGGTCTACTTCCGTATCTTGATTATATGAGATAATTTTCTTTAACCTTTCTTTCCCTCCCCGGCCCCCCCCCCCCCCCCCCCCCCCCCCCCCCCCCCCCCGCCGCCCCGTGCATTCCTCTTCTACTCCTTTTCTTTCCATTCTTCTTTTAAGATCATCAGAGCATAACAGAACCACTCCCAGGCCCTTTGTCTGATTAGTCTCCCTCTGTGACTCCTGAAGATGGTAAGGTTCAGAGGGAACACGTATCATTTCCTCATATTTAAATGTAAGCAGTTTATCCTTGTTTTGTCTCTTAGGATTGTTCACTCATGTTTACCTTTATGCTTTTCTTAACCCTTGTGTTTGAACTTCAAAATTCTGATGAAATGCTTGGAAGTCCCTGCTGCTTGCTGCCTATCCAAATGGAGTGGCTGAGATTAGGCCGACCCTCCCTACCCTCTACCTCAAGTCCTGGCTTTCATTTCAGTGTCCTTATGGCCTGTATTGAGTTTTGTTGTCTTCTCTTCGCATAATCCCTAATTGTGAGTGGGTTCTGTCCCTTGTTTTGGCTGTGATAGGCCCTGTGGGATATTGGAGATCGTGTTAGTCTCAAATCTCCTACACATACATGTACCCTGGAGATATTACTCAGGTGCTAAGTTGGCCTTCCTGCCTGCTGTAACTCCTGGTTCCCAGTAGATACATGGCAGGGCCTTGTCTCTTTGCACAGAGATATATGGAGGCTAGTTCTGTCCCTGCTTCTGTTCTGATAAGTTAAGGTCAAGATCTGTCTTCAGATCCATAATTACTGGCATACTGGCTTGTGATCCTTTTATTTAGAGTGCTGGCTTCACATCCATTTGTGGGAGCTCATGCTATATTCCTTGGCTTGGCTTGGCTTGTCTCCTTTCCCCCTCTCACTCAGCTTTAGGCTAGTCTTCCTGGTAAAATTCTTTCTGGGGTGGGTGGGTGGTACAATGGATAGAGTGCCAGGCCTGGCATTAGGAGGACCTGAGTTCAAATCCTACTCAGACGCTTAAACCCTGGGCAAGTCACTTAACCCTATTTGCTTCAGTTTCCTCATCTGTAAAGTGAGCTGGAGAAGGAAATGGCAAACCACTCTAGTATCTTGGCTAAGAAAACCCTAAAAGCAGTCATGAAGAGTTGGACACAACTGAAAACAACTAAACAACAAATCTGGTAAAAATCCTTCTACCTGGCTTCAGGTCATCTTTTTGTATACTTCTGGCCTGGGTGAGGAACTTACTGCCACTTCTTTTTAGTTTTCTTTATCCTTGGTCTTTCTGGGGTCCTTTTCAGATTTTTACTGGAGTTTATGTAAAAGAGGCATACTTCTCTATGACTTTTCCTACTGAATTCCTAACCAAAAGTCTATTGTTAGTATAGTTGAAGGGTCCTTTGTGTTTAACCATTCATCCTGGATGTATATTATCTCTATGCCATAGAGAAAATCAAGGAACAGAAAAATTAAAATATAGTTAGAATACTTAAATAAATACTATTGGAGAAAATGGCATATGTTAGTGGCCTACTCCAGCTGGTCTAGTTAAAAGCTGTTCCATTCTTGTGGACAGAGCCTCTCATGCTCACCTTGTGGACAAGATAGATGTAGTTTAGCATTAGGATAGTTACTTGATTTTAAAATTGGTTGACTGGCCACATCCAAAGTGTGGTCAATAATGGGTAAATGGCTGGAGGAAGGTTTCTGATAGAGTATCTCAGGGATCTGTTCTCAGTCCTATAATTTTTAAATTTTTTTTAATTTTATTTTTTTTTAGAGGGGAGAAGGCAGGGCAATTGGGGTTAAGTGACTTGCCCAAGGTCACACAGCTACTAAGTATGTCAAGTGTCTGAGGCTGGATTTGAACTCAGGTCCTCCTAACTCCAGGGCCAGTGCTCTACTCATGGCACCACCTAGCTGCCCCTGTCCTGTATTTTTAAATGTTTTTATTAGTGACTCAGAAGAAGAAATAGACGAAATGCTTCTCAAATTTGAAGATCAGATGAAGGGATAGTGGACATGTTGGGTGATAGAATCAGGCTTCAAAAAGGTCTTGACAAATCATATAAGATGAAGCTTAGTAGGTGTAATGTAAAGTTCTATATTTGTGTCAACTTCTTCTCTCCTCTTTCCCCTAATCTTACTCCTGCCTTTCACTTATAGATTACCTAGCTGCCTATTTCAGTAAGAAAATTGAAGCCAGATGATGTGAGCTTGGTCCAGCCTCTCCATTTCGCAAAATTTCTTAGCATCATCACCAATCTTCTCCTCCTTCCCTCTATCACTCAAGAGGAGGTATCCCTACTCTTCTTTGGTCTCCCTCTTTTTGGCCTCTTCCCATGTGCCTATGAAAATGTTCTGGTTTTCCAGAACCTAAAAAACTCATCCATTGACCCTTCCAACTCTACTATCCCATATCTCTCCACCCTTTCACTGCTTAATTTCTTTTAAAGTTGTCAGTACCTGGGCCTCTGTTTCCTCACTTCCCATTGTTTCTTCAACCTTTGCCATCTGGCTCTTGCCCTTAACTATTCTGTTGAAACTATTTTCTCAAAGTAACCAAAGGCCAAATCCAGTGGTATTTTTGCATTCCTTATTCTCCTTGACTTTTCTGCTGCTTCTTTATAAAGTTGCTTATCACATACTGTCTATTTTATTCACTTGAGAAACTATACTATTGGTTCTCTTACTTCTGTTTCCTTTACTGACTGCTTATCCTTATCTCAGTCTCTCAGTGGATATTGTTCATGGTCCACTTTTTCTCTCTCTCTCCACTTTATCTCTTATGCATTTCCAAAGCTTCAACGGTAGTTGAAAAAAGTTACAAAAGCTTCCAAAGCTTCAACATTTGCAGATAACTTCCAAATCTGTACCTCTGCCTGCTTTCAGAACATTTTCACCTGTTATATTCCATTGCCAAAATATCTGAAATGAAACATTACCTTCTTAAATCTGCTAATTCAGTTGTTATTCAGTTTTCAGTTGTGTCCAACTCTTTGTGACCTATTTGGGGTTTTCTTGGCAAAGATACTGGAGTGGCTTGCCATTTTCTTCTTCAGCTTGTCTTACAGATGAGGAAACTAAGGCAAACAAGGTTAAGTGGCTTGCCCAGGGTCACACAGCTAGTAAGTGTCTGAGGTTAGATTTGAACTCAGGTCTTCCTGGCTCCAGGCCCAGTATTCTATCTATTGTACCACCTAGCTTCCCCCAAATTGGCTAATACCACATACCTAATCTTCAAAACCTTGGAATTGTCCAAAGATTAAGAGTAACTCTTTCCTCTTTCTCAACTCTCATATAGAATCATTTACCAAATCCTGTCAGTCACACTGGCAACATTTCTTTCACTCTATATTGCCTCTGTCACTAACATAACATAATCTCATCTGAAGTAATACCCTCCTTGCATCTTCATACTGCCACTCTTCCCACATTTCAGTGTATCCTTCATTTTTCTCATCCAGCCTTGTGATTTTGTTGGTATAAGGAACTCCCAGTGAGGAAATGTGGATCATTAACTGTCCAGCAATTTATAGTCTAAGAGAGTTGCTTGTGGCACTGAAAGATTAAATAACTTGCCTAAGGCAACCTGGCTGATATATGTCAGAGGATATGAAGTGGGCTAGCTATTAAATCATACCACTCTCCTATATCCTTCATATTATGGCCAAAATAAGCTTTCTTTTTTTTTTTAGATTTACTTAGTTTTATTTTTAAAGTAATTTATGTATTTTTAGTTTTTCACATTTACTTTTATAAGATTTTGAGTTCTAATTTTTCCCCCTCCCCAAGAGGGCATACAGTCTGATATAGGCTATACATATACAGTCATATTAAACATATTTCCACATTAGTCATGTTGTAAAAGAAGAATCAGAACAAAAGGGAAAAACCACAAGAAAGAAAAAACAAAAAAAGAGAAAATAGTGTGCTTTGATTTGCATCTAGACTCTATAGTTCTTTCTCTGGATGTGGATAGCATTCTTTTGGAATTGTCTTAGATCATTGAATTGCTCAGAAGAGCTAAAATTGGTCATCGAACAATGTTGCTGTTACTGTGTACAATGTTCTCCTAGTTCTGCTCACTTCATTCAGCATCAGTTCATGCAAGTCTTTCCAGGTTTTTATAAAATCCATCTGCTCATCATTTCTTATAGCACAATAGTATTCCTTTACATTCATATATCACAGTTTGTTCAGCCATTCCCCAATTGATGGGCATTCTCTCAACTTCCAATTCTTGGCCACTACAAAAAGAGCTGCTATAAATATTTTTGTATATGTGGGTCCTTTCCCCATTTTTATGATCTCTTTGGGATACAGCCCTAGAAATGGTATTGCTGGGTCAAAGAGTATGCACATTTTTTATAGCCCTTTGGGCATAGTTCCAAATTGTTCTCCAGAATGGTTGGATCAGCTCACAACTCCACCAACAATGCATTAGTGTTCCAATTTGCCCATACCTTCTCCAACATTTATCATTTTCCTGTTTTGTCATGTAGCCAATCTGACAGGTGTGAATTGGTACCTCAGAGTTGTTTTGATTTGTATCTCTCTAATCAATAGTGCTTTACAGCATTTTTCCTATGACTATAGATGGCTTTAATTTTTTCAGCTGAAAACTTCCTGTTCATATCCTTTGACCATTTATCATTTGGGGAATGACTTGTATTCTTCAAAATAAGCTTTGTTATGTATATATTTGATAATGTCACTTCTCTGCTCAAAAACTCTCAAAGGTGCTCCCTCTGGAATAAAGTTACAGATCCTCTGCCTTACCTTCAGGGTGGCCTACTTGCAGTTCCTTTAGCACATCACTCATCTCTAGTCTCCCTGCCTTTGGATTGACTATCCTTCATTCCTAGAACACTTTGTCCTCTTTCTTCTGCCTTTCAGTTTCCCTGGCTTCCTTCAAGATTCAGCTTAAATCCCTCCTTTTGCAGGAGGATTTTCCTGGTGCTCGCAGTTGCTGATACCTTCTTTTTTCAAATTACCTTCAGCTTCTCTCTCTCTCTCTCTCTCTCTCTCTCTCTCTCTCTCTCTCTCTCTCTCTCTCTCTCTCCCTCCCCCGCTTTCTCTCTCTCTCCCCCCATACACACACACACATACATATATGTGTATATATATACATATGTAGATATATATGTATATACATACATATATGTGTGTATAGATATAGATACTTTGTATATACTTGGTTATTTACATGTTTTCTTCTCTATTAGAATATGTGCTTCTTGAGGACAGGGATTTTTTTGTCTTTCTTTGTATTCCCAGTGCTTAGCACGGTGCCTGGTACACAGTAGTAGGGCTTTATAAATGTTTGTTGACTTTCCTTTCCTTTCCAGCTTTATCTTATAACATCACCTTTGACATTCTAGTTAAACTGGTCCTATTTCTGAATCCCAATGCACAATGTACTTTCGTACCTTGGTGCTTTTGATAAGGCTATTCCCTATTCCTAGAATACTCTCCTTCCCTCTCTTTCCTTGTTGAATTCCTACCCACCCTTCAAAACACAACTAAAATGTCATGTTTTTAATGAAGTCTTCCTGATTCCTCATCAATAACAACACTGCCCCCTCAGACTTCATATATAATTTTGTTTTACAAATCTATAATGTATTTATCATATAATATTGTATATTATAGTTATCTGTATTGCTACTTAAACTATAAGTTCCGTGGGGGCAGGAATGATACTTTACCTATTTTTTCAAAAATCCCCCAATAAAATACTTTGCCCATATTAAGTGCTTAATAAATGTTTATTTATTGAATTAATAAACTGCAAAAATAGATTATAAGATTGGCATGGTTAGACCATAGTTAAATGAAAAGATCTGAGAGTCAGAAGTGTAATTTGGAAGCCAAAAAGGCTGATGGGACCTAAGACTACATTAATAAAGATATAATGTCCTTAAAAAAGGAAGATGATATTCCTGCTGTGCTCTAGGCTTCTAGGCTGGTCAGATGAAATCTGGAATTTTGTGTTCATTTCTGAGTGCCACAGTTTAGGAAAGTTTAGAAAAGATACTAAGAAATTTGAGAGTGTTTAGAGCAGGGCACTCAACATGATGAGAAGACTGGAGGCCATTTCAAATGAGAATTGTGTAAGTGAACTATAGATGTTTAGAAGAAGAGATTTGGTGGGGACACGATAGTCGTCTTCAAATATTTGAAGAGCTGTCTCATGGAAGAGAGCCAATGTTGTTCTGCTTGACCTCAGAAGATAGAGGTAGAACAGGATGGAAGTTGCTGAAAGGCAGGTTTAAACTGTGTAAGGAAAAACTTCCAAACAATTTGAGCTATCCAAAAGCAGCATAGACTGCCTCAGAGGTAGTGGGGTCCCCATTATTTGAAGGCTTTAAAAACAATTTATTTTTCAAGTCTTTATTTTCAAGTGTATATATGTATATATATTAATCTCTGCCTTCAACTAATTCCCCCTCCCCATTTAGAAAATTAAAAAGAAACACCTGAAAAAAATCCTTCAATACATAGTTACACAGTTCAGCAAAACAAATTCCTCTGTTGACTATGTATGTGTGTCTCTTTCAGCATTTTAAGTTCATCACCTCTCTGTCAGGGTGTGTTTTATCTTCAGTCTTGGTACTTCTGAACTATTGTAACACTGATCAGAGTGCTAAAATCTTTCAAAGTCATTTTTCTCTATAATGTTATCATTGTATACTTTGTTCTACTAGTTCTACCCACTTTGTTTTGCATCAGTTCATAGAGGCCTTACCAACATCCTTTGAACCTATCCATCATTTCTTGTGGCAAAATAATTTCCATTATAAATATAATTTCCATTATACTCACATGCCACACTTTATTTAGCCATTCCCCAATAGGACAGCCCCTTAGTTTCCATTTTTTGGCTACCATTAAAAGAACTGCCGTGAATATTTTTGTATGTATAGATTCTTTTTCTCTTTTTAAAATTTCTTTGAGATATAGACCTAGTTATGGTCTGTCTGGGTTAAAGAATATGTATAGTCTATTAACTTTCTGGGCATAGTTCTAAATTGCTTTATAGAATGGTTGGACCAATTCCTCAGCTTCGTGGACAATGCACTAGTATACTGTTTTTCCTCAGCCCCTATTGGAGGTCTTCTAGGAGAGACTGGATGACCACTTTTCAGGAATATTGTGGATGGAATTCCTCCTGGATGCCTTCTGCTTCCCGGATTTTTGTGACACTGCTGTTGCAAGTAGTTTTATGATAACTGAGGAAACAAAGTCTGAGCTATGTAATTTATTAGCAAAGCATGTAATGGCAGAATAAATCAGGTCCAGGGCCCCTCAGCAAGCACAAGGACCCTGGAGTGAAATGTGCAAGGATCTTCATAGTAAAGTACAGTTATCTTTTTTAAGCATTACTATTTTTAGATTTAGGGACTTTTCAGAGTTTGGGGATTCTGATTGGTTGCACCCACATACATCCTGTAAAAGTTAGTGGCACAATGACTTCCCTGAAATTATGTAATTTACCAGAAAATAAGACTTAATTCCAACAGCTCTTGAAGATACAAAATGGAGTTGGTTTGGTTCTCTTCTCCTAACTGTCTGACTGCCAGGATCTCCTTTTTTGCATCTTCATCCATGTCCTTCTTCCATGTTCTTAACTATGGGTGATCCCTCAAGGCTCTGCTCTGGGCTCTCTGCTTTTTCTCTCTCCATCCTCTGTTGATATTATTAGTTATTATGTATTAAATTATCATCTCTGTGAAGGTGACTCTTAGGCCTGAATCCCTTTCCTCAGCTCTAGACCTAAGTTATTAATTTCTTGTTGGACCTAACCAATTAGATATCCTTTAGGCATTTCAGACTCAACAGTTCTGTCCAAAATGGAACTCATCCCACTCTCTCCTCCTAAACATCAGTCCCCTTTTTATGAACTCCATGTTTTAGGCAAACTGGTTTAGTTACTGTTCCCCAAATAAGCACTCCATCTTTCATTTCTGTACCTTTGCCTAGAATGTACTTCTTCACCTCTACCTTTCAGAAACCCTAACCTTCTTTAAGATTTAGCTTATGTGCCATCTTCTGCAAGAAGCCTTTTCTGATCCCCTTGTTTGTTAGTCTTCTCTCCTTCCTCCTCAAGTTATCATGTATATATGTATAAAGGCAGTTGGTAGCACAGTGAATAGCGTATTGGGCCTGGAATCAGGAAGATCTGAGTTCAAATCCAGCCTCAGACACTTACTACTTATAATTGTCACACACTAGCTGTGTGATCGTAGGAAAGTCACTTAACTTCAGTTTCCTCAGCTGTAAAGTGAGGGATATAATAATAGCACCTACCTCATGGGGTTGTTTGTGAGGATAAAATGGAATAATATTTATTTTTTTTAAGTTTTCCAAAATTTTATTCATCTCTGTAACTCATTTCTTTTTTATTTTATGGCTAGATTGATCTAGGTATGAAAGATTCACTGCCTGTTTTGCAGACTCTTAACAGTGAGGCACCGTTTCCTTTGGTTTTTAAAAGAAGTCTTTATGCTAGCACTGAGTTTTAATGCTAGCGTTGAGAAATGTTCATCTAATGAATATTGTCATAAACTCTGGTTTCTAAGCTATTTAGCAACCTTTTTCTTCCCTTTATTAAAGACTTTATGGTTAGATATGGTACACAAGATGCACCAGGAGTCATCCATATGATTGTATCCTTTTGGCACTGAAATCATGTTTATAAAAGCACTTAGCATGGTGCCTGGCACATAGTCACTTATTTTCTCTTTCCCTTGCCTGTTTACATGTTGTATGTAGACTCCTTGAGGACAGGGACACTTTTTAATTTTATCTTCGAATCCTCAACACCTAGAACAGTGCTTACACATTGCAATTTAATAAATGCTTGTTGGATTGAATTAGATTATGGTTCTCATATAGATTGACCTAGATAACTCCTGATTTCCTTACAGTTCTGTGAGGACAGTCATTTGGGAAGACTATATTTAGGACATAGAACTTTATTACTGTATTAATATATTAAATAATTATAATTATTTAGTGCGTTTTGTTTCTTCTGCAGTACTTTCATGGGGTACAACTTGCCAGGGGTCACACCAAGACAGTAATAACATACCCTGATATATGGAGTAAATGCTTTGACTCCCAGTATATGGGCTGATCACAAGGGGGTGAGGTATTATTGCCTCATGCCCTTAACTTGCTTTTGTTTCAGTGGCAATCCTTTTTTCTCTCCCCTATCACCAGTATATCTGAATCTTTCCAGTTCACTGATTACCTTAATTGCTGTTTTTTATGCTTTTCAGACAGTCCTTCGCCAGCTTCTACTAACAGCCTATCCTATTGGTGAGTTACAATATGTCCCCTTCACCTTGGGGCCTGATAGCTGCCTTAATGACACATTATATTCTACTAGCCAGCCATCCATCAGGCAGGAGACAAAGTCCTGGATTTAGAGTCAGAGGTTGTAGGTCCTGATCCTGGCTGTACCACCAAGTGACCACGAGCAAATCATTTACCATCTGTGGGTTTCCGTTTCTTCCACTATAAAATGGGAAGATTGTAGATGACCTTTAAAGTTCCTTCTAGCTCTAAGTTCATGGTCTTTTGGGTACTCCTCTTTCCATATTGTGCCTGTCTTAGGGGCAAAGATTCCTTAGGGGCAAAATTTTCTCTCTTAGTTTTTACTACTGAATCTTATCTGCTTGCTACCCCCGCACCTCGTGCCCCCCCGCCCAAAGCTGACCTACATAGCTACAACCATTTAGATGCCATTGCCTAGAGTCTATGATTTTAAATACCATAAATTGGGAACACAGGATATTTTTTCCTGATACAGGTAATTTTGACTATGCAAATTGGTCTGCAATACATGCACTGCCCCATACATAAAATTGGCTATTTATTCTCTCTACTGACAGCTCCTTTCTCACCCATTCTCCTTTAGGGCTCTCTCTGCTTCTTCAGGACCAGGGATTTCCTCTGTCAGGCCTTATCCAGATGGTGTTGGTGGGAATACAGGTCTCACACCCAGCCATTCAAGTAAGTGGACTTAATTACATTCCCAATGGAGTGGTTTAAAATTTCAGTTCATATTTCCAGCACCTTCCCCAGCTAAAAACATGCTTTTCGGCATTCTAATGGAAAAAAATTAAATGGAAAATCATCTTTTTGGAAATAAATTATTTTAAATAATCTCAGGAGCCAAGAAAGAAAAAAGTATTATTTTTATGAGTCATAAAATAAAATGTGAATCCAAACTAAACCTCAAGCAGCCCATATAAGAGGTATGATCACACTGCTGACTACTAATTTCTCTGCTCACTAGTGAAAGTGATTGGGGGTGCGAAGAGATACTGAAACATTTTGTATTAAGGTCAAGGGAAAGAGAATGGATGTCTGATACTGTTGAGACAAGTAATCTCTTTACCCTATGTTTTAACTTCAAGATACAAACAAACAATGCACTGGTGGATGAGCAACTTTCTAACAATTTTTTTACATGCTGGCTCATACTGGATTGAAAAAAAAAGTACGAAAATAAATTGAAATTTTTTGGTGGTTTTACATGGGTATTATTTACCCTAATCTTCTCCTAATTCACATTGGGCCAAAATATTCAGTTACCAGAATGGAAACAACTATATTTGGTTGTTGTTAGCAAGCTAGGAAGGAGCTTATTTTCACTGATGGTGAATTCTAAAACCAAAAAGTAATCTGTATGTACCTCTCTTGAACAACTGCCATCTCATCATGTTTCTTAAACATCCTTCCATTTCTAAGCACTTTCTAGTTAATTGAACTTAAATCTCAGATCCCAGCCTTACCCAAGAAATGTGGACCTCGTCATCCCCCGTTTAGTTATTTGCTGATGGGTATAAAGAGCAACAAGAATAAGCCAACCCTTTGTGCCTGCCTCTGTTTCCCATGAGCTCAGAACTGTCCTGTCACTGGGGCCCATAACATTTAAGCATTCCTGATGGATGGGTAATTGTCTTTTCTGCTCCCTCAGGCCAGAGTGTTGGTAGATCAGCACCAGGGACTCCTGTGGCTCTCCAGCTACCAGTCTTGCAGGTGAGCCCTACCTAACACTTAATTTTTGCATAAATAACCCACTGCTCTTTGGGCCTGTGAACTAAAAGATAGAGTGGGGGAGTGCCCAACTCTCGCTTTTAGCTAGAATGGCTGAATATAAATTGTGAGCAATGACCTGGGTTATCAGAGCACTAAAAAGAAAATTCTGAAGTGGGTGGGGTTTATTGTTATAGTTGCTGTTTACCATTTTCTATTGAGTCCTGTCACAACATTTCCAAAGGATAAATATTTCCAGAAGATACTTTTATCCCCTGGGGAAGGCAGCTACAATGATGCTTTTTATGCAAGAGGATAGTATCCCCTCAATATTTGTTCTGTGAAGTTTGGATTCAGTCAAAAGGCTGTACTTGAGGACCTAGAGGGCCACATGTAGCCTGGAGGCCGAAGGTCCCCCACCCCTGACATGGACCATCCACTAAAATAGGCAGCACATGGCCAAGAAAGAGTAGGAGGGGCCTCCATGGAAAAGGCATTAACCAGATTAATGATAAAACCCATGCTTTAGGTTAATAGCATGGTTTAGTCTTTGAGAATATTTCTAACAAAACTTTCTTTTCTTAGCTCCAGGTTACCCCCCAGACACCTCAGTTACATCAAACTAGGTAGGTAACTTGCACCTTATTCTATATACTTCTCCTTAGCAAGAACAGGAATGACAAAGATGTGTCACTAGAGAAAGGAAGCTTTCTAATGTCCCTGAAAAGTTTGCAGAAAATCCTACATACCAGAGGGACAGGGACATTAAAGACTTTGCTCACTCCCTGTGTCCTATAGAATACACTGCAGTTTAGTTGGATGATGGAAGAGTAATATCACTTTTTCCCTGAAAACTATGCCTAGTGGATTGCATCATGAGAGCTTTGTTAAGTTCCTTGTTGTTGTGCACAACAGCTCTGTATTCCTCTCCTCTATTGCAGGTTTTCCACCAACAGAGGCAGATGCAATTAGTCAGGAAGAGTGAAGCACGGACCTTTCCCTGCTCCTGGATCAGCGTCTCCCCATACTACCCTGTATATGTTGCCAGTGGGACACACTATAGTTGTAGCTAATCCTTTAGGATGTTCCCAGAGTGTTAAAAAAAAAAAAAGGTCCTTTAATCTTCTTGCTTTCAAGGTGCATTGTTAATTACTCAAAGATTCTTTTGCTTTTTGTGTATCTGGAAAAAGAGGCAGACCTAATACACTTCTATATATGGGTGCTTTGGAAAGATGGTTATTTTTCCTTTTACGGGTCATACGTAAATATTATTAAATATAAAATAAATATATATATTTACATATATATATATAAATATATATTTACATATATATAAAATATATATATTTACATATATATATATAAGACATATATATATGTAAATATATAAACAGGCCCCAGTACAAATGTGGTGAATACCAACTATACTTCGAAACTGTTTCATTTCTTAGTTCAGGGTAGCATTTCCCATGACTAGGAGTAAGCCCTCAGCGTTAGATTCAATCCTTCCTCTCTCTACTTTGTCCTGTGCTTACATCTTATATCCATATACTTGTAGCCCCTTTTATGCCTAGTTACTATTAAATAGTCTTTTCCTTTCTTTTTTTTTCCTGTAAAAATAGGAGTGGAGGCACTTATATTCCCAATTATTTGTAAAGACAAAAATAATTAGGAACACTTTTTCCTGTCATCAGTATTCCCTGTACCAATCATGCAGTTTAAAGTAGAGAATCCTCAAGGTTCTCTATCTGCCTAAGCATGGTCAAGAGCCCTGGGATTGTAGAATAGGTAAAGAAACATGTTCCATCACTAAGCCAAGTCAGAGGTTATTTGCTTTAAAGCTTTGATGGGGTGGGGTTATTCATGAGTGGATGGGCTATCTAGAGGGCACTTCATCTCTACTCCATTATTATTAAACATCAAATAACTCCTACTGTATAAAGATTGAGTGGCTTATAGAGAGGTTCATATACCATCTTCAGAGACGGGGTGGGTTCTTAGGAATAACAATCAGGGCAGAACTGAACCTTCAACCACTAAATGTTATCCACACTGTTATTGCAAGTGTACCTCCCTATGTCTGTTCAAGTGACCCCTGAAAAGTCCATTGGAAAACAGTACATTGTAACAGGGTAACCACTAGCACCATGCCATAATTTCAAGCAGTAACCACATCTTCCCATCTTAAATTGAGTATACAATCAACATTCCTCAGTGATTTTTAAGGTTTTTTGGCAGCGGGGTGGGGGGGGGGAAGATAGCTCCTGAATGACCTTTAGTCTAAAACATAACTCATGACTGTTGAGTATACTAAACTAGGCAGTCATATGGTAAAAGGAATAGTTCAGTTTAACTTTATGGATATATGGGTGATGCCACATATACTCTTTATACGTGAAACAATCAATCAAACCCAGTTTCCTGTGGAATGATTTGATGTATGGACTAGAAAACTAAGGTGTTCATAGTCTTGAGGATATGGTGCAATAGGCTTATTCTTTGGTTCCAGAGGTCAGCATTAGAAGCAAGGAGGAAATTCCATGGAAGCATCATGGTGTGGTGGAAAGACTGATGTACTTGAGAGTCTGGAGAGTTCTCAATTCAACTTCTCCAACACTCTAGGCTTTGTGACCACGAATGCGTCACGTAACCTCTCCCTGAACCTGTTTCTTCATCTTTAGTGGGTATAACATAGTTACCTACTTACCTCAAAGGACTGTTGTGAGGCTCCGATGAGATAGTATATGCTAATTATTTTGTTTAAAGTATTATATGGCAGACCTTAACACTTCATCTTAATGTAAACTGCTAGTTGCCAAAAAAAACAACAAAACACAAAACCCGCCCCCCACCAGAATGGGCTGCCTCATGAGGCAGTGTGCTCCCTATCAACCAGGGTGTTGAAATAGAAGCTGGATGACCTCGTGTCTGGGAACGTCATAGAGATACATGCTTCAGGTAGAGGTTGGGTTATATGGTCCCAAAGGCCTTTTCCATCTGTAAGGCTGAGTATTTTCCAGATTTGGGGTAAAAAATACTTAGACAAACCTTAGAACGAGACATCCGATATAGTGACTGGAACAGAACTAGATTCCCACTTTTCCTTGTGGGTTCCCTGAATACCTCCCTTATAAACATCTTTTGTAGCAAAGATCTCATATAACAGCATGTGGAAAGGATACCTTTAAGAGCCAATGCTCTTTCATTTCTACTGCCCTTCTGGAAAGGTTAAAAAAATTTAAATATTACCATTTCGTGGCAGAAAGAGAGAGAACTACATCCGGTTTGTTCAATTTCTTCTAGGAATGCTGGTTTATTGCTTCCTTTAGGAAGCTGGTTTCCTTTTTCTTTATCCCAATTAGCCTCCCACACTTCTTCCAAAATAAAATAAAAACATAATAAATCATAAATGTTAAATACTATCTCAGCTCTCCTTAAGACTTCAAGCCAGGAGTCTAGCTTACAGGGGTGGCAAAGTGGAGGACAGAAAGAGACGATTTTTTTCTTTGCCTTTTTATTACATTTCTAGCAATTTGGGGTCCTTCCCCTTTTCCTTCAAAAAAGAATAGCCCAACAATGTATACTTTATTTTTATCCAACCCCAACTGATGAAAATCATTCCATAAGAAACCAAAGACTAACTTAGGCAGAGGCCATAGTCCCTCTTTTCCAAGACATTAAACATAAATTAAGGTGGAAAAAAAGATTCTTCCCCTAATGACAAAACCAATCCCCCAAACAAATGAAATGCCAGTCTCTTACGTAGCTCTGGCCTTGGGGAATGGGGAATAGGGGCTTGGTTTGTAAAACCAAACCTGGGACCATCTTTCATTGGGTTCTGAATAGCTGATAACTCATAACCATTTGTTTCTGTCAGGGATAAGTTTCTGCTCTATTTTCTACCACCTATAGATTCCATCTAGATCAGCCACTACAGTACTGCAGTACTACAGTACTTCTTTGTGCTCACTGGGAAAATTGCCATGATATGGGCAGAATGTGGACAAGGCTTGATCAGGAAGGGGGACATATAAGGGGCAGGGTGGTTATGTTAAAGTTAGTTAAAAAAATAAAAATCTTAGGATTAGAAGTAGGGCATTTGCTGCTGGTGAAAGAGTGTGGATAAGTAGGTAAGAATGGCATAAGGTTTGAATTAAAGTGGAGAGAATGAGAAAATATGTGAATTAGAGACAGGCCAAGGTTCTACCCTACATCATGCCTTGGACATGCACTTGGATGGAAGAGAGTGAGGCAGCTTTGACCCTTATACTAAGGAAAATGTAGGAGAAATGGCAAGATGCACTGAACCATACATAGTTCCTGCTGAACTTCAATCAGAACTCTCTTTACTTTCCTCCATCCATTATCTTTATATGACTCATTATGGCCTCTGAGAATTGAGACCTAATTCCAGTCACTGCAGTAAGCTAGGAGAAAAAGGGCGACACAAGTTGGGGGTAGGGGAAGGAGAGGGGGAGAGGGAGAAAGGGAGAGAGGGAAGAAGGGAGAAAGGGTGAGGGAGAAGGGGAGAGAGGGAAGGAGGGAGGGAGACAGGGAGATAGATCCATCTCAGTTTCCACGGCAACCCAAGGTAGTTTGGGTCAAATTCCCCACTCTTTTCAATAAAAGATTGATAAAGATCAGGAGACCCATCCTTCTGGGCTCCTGTTCTCCACCCCTACCCCAAGACCCTCATTTTATGTCTATGTCCCTACCTTACCCCGACCAAACACACAGCCTTTCAGTTCTTTGCCAACAAGGTAAGAAAAATGTGGGTTTTTTTGTTTGTTTAAACAGTCACTAAGTTGGTTCATCTTCTACTAAACTGACCCCCTCCCCAATCCTCCCTCAATCCTGTATGATCACTTCATCCTCCTCTTCTTCCTCCTCCTCCTCCTCCTCCTCCCCCCCATCCTCTTCTGGAAGGTCGTCTTCTTCTTCCTCTTGATCCTCTTCATCCAGACAAACCACCACCTCTGCTGGCTCAGGTGAGCGAGAGTAGAACCAGTCTGTCACTTGCTGGGCGCTCAGCCCTGACTCCAGGCTGAGTCGAGGGAGGTCGTCTTCTTGTAACTGCTGGTGAGCCGTCCAGTACCGTTCCAGAGGACTTGTGTCTGGGGGAGGGGCAGGGAGGGGTGGCGGTGGCATCTCAGCCCATGCTTGCGAGGGCCGGGCTGGGGCTTGTGGAGTAGGGGTAGCTGGTTCCTGGTAACTCGGGGGACCAGGCACTGCATTATCCCGAAACCACTTCAGTTGTCCATGCTTGAGGGCGTAGCGGGTATCACCAAACCACTGGATAATCTCAGGCCTAGGTAGGCCAGTGATTTGTTCCAGTTTACAGTAATCCTCACGCCGAGCCCATTGACACTGTAAAAAGAAGGACTTTAGAATGGCCAGCTGCTCTTTGGTCTTGCGCTTGGTCTTACGTTGGCGCTGCACATCAGGGAAGTAGTACTCTGCTGGAGCAACTCTGCCTGGTCCTGGGCTATGTCTTAGACCCTGGGGCCAAGCTGGCTCTAAATGTGGAGGTAGTGCTTGTTCTTTGGGGGAGGGTGGCTGAGGAACACATCCCAGTGACTGAAGGGGTTTAGAGGAGGCAGTGGCTCCATTAGCCATTACTCTGAAGGAGGAAGAAGAGGTAGAGGAAGGAGGAGGCAGGATGGATGCTGGCTCCTGCTTGCAGCTATCGGCAAGTAATGCAATATGTGAGGGCCTGTCCCGAGTGTGCGGCACATGGAAGCCAGTAGAGTGATCCCAGGCAGTAGTTCCCAGGCCATGTGACTGATGGTCAGGATCTCTGCTTACCAGCTCCTTGGTGAGACTACTTTGCAGTTCCTGCCAGAAACCAGGTTGATGGGGGAAGGTCCCACTGCCAGGTGCAACCAGGGGTTCCTTGGCCTTATGGTGGCTCAAAGGCAGTGAGGAGGACTCTTCAGGCTCCATCTTTAATCGTTTCACCAGAGGGGGCTCACTAAGTGTCAGAGGACTGATGTGGGTGCCAGCTGAGTCTGGGGGTGGCACTGGGGTGGGTGGAACATCCTCAGGGGGTCGCCCTGCATGATGAGTAAGAGAAAGAAGGGACTTGAAGTGGAGCTGGTCCCGGTTGTAGACAACCCGAGCCCGAGTCTCCTCAATCTCTTCTGATGACCAGCTGATGCCACAGCGGAGGCGCTGGGCCATAAACCAGGTCTTAACTTTCTCCATCTGCAGTCCATAGCGAAGGCACAGCAGAGCAATGTCTGCTAGGCTGGGGTAGGGAAAGTAACTGAAAGTCCGTAACAAGTGCTCGTTGCCATCTAGCTCACTGGTCTGGGCAGCCTGGGTCCACACAAGCTGTAGCTCCTCTGAGATAGGAGGGAGGCAGATGAGCCCTGTGGGGGGGCTGGCAAAACTGCTAGCCTCTTTGTTGGGGGGCATGGTGAGTTCTGACTTGTGCCCTTCTGAGATGGCTGTAACAACAAGAGAAATAATTTAACCACTAGACTCTCTTATGTGCCTCCCATCTTCCCTGGCTTCTGTCATGGGGCAATGAGGGGAGGAGATGACCATGTGCACACCTCTAGATATCCTGTCTCGTCCCAATTCCAGTTCCCTCTAGGAGTCCTGTACCCTCACCCATCAACTTCAGTGGGAGGTAAATAGTCAAGGTCTCTTTTAAAAGAAATAGGGGCTTTAATATTTATATTTGTCACAAACTGTTCACTAGGATGTGGAAAGCTTTGTCAAGGACAGACAGGTCTATTTTTCTTCCCCTTCCCATAGTTTTAATGATAACTTACAAGAAGGTGCTAGCTATACTATGGGTCCTTGTGGGGAAGGAGCTTTACCTAACTTGGACTCTTCCCCCTCCCCCAAATCCCTACTGTGAGCCCTTTGTGACTTGGGAGTGGGAAATCCTCGGGAAGGGGAAGGGAGTACCCTCCATGTTTCCAGCTTAGGTAAGACAAACAAAACAGTACCTTCTTAAGCCCAGACCTGGTAGCTTCACTTTTTGCTCTTCTCAGGCAAAAAAGAGAGAAGAAGCAGGTCAGGTTTTTGGGATGGTTCACTCCTACCAGGGACATACGTACACACAGGTCACGTGGGGGTGGAGAAGGGAGGATTCTCTCCACCACTAAGTCAGCCTCTGAACAAAGGTTAACCCTTTCCCCAACTGTACCCCCCCCCTCCTGCCTTTGTCTCCTCCAGCTGCTCAGCCACTCCCTAGGGATCCCTGGGGGCTTAACACACTCCAGCACGACACAGTGCAGAAGGGCTGCTTTCATCTTTTCTACCCTGTGGTCCTCTGAAGACAGACGTTAGCAGAGATTCTGTGGGTTACAGGGCAGCTCCTTCAATAGTTTGCCTAAACTAGGCAGTAGCTCTAAAGCATCTCCCAGGCAGAAGGGTGAGGGTAGGGAAGAATGAATAAGAAACCCAGCAACTGGATGGCTCTTGAAGACTCCCCATTCTCATAAACTCTGCTAATGTTCCCAAACATGTCAATACATTTAATTATAACCCCAGCTCTCAATAGCCTTGCTACCGTGTGCTTCTGTTACTATATTTACCATCCCTCTTACTTGAGACTATTGAATAGTGGGAAGAACACTGGATTTGAGTGTCACACCTGGTTTACCTTACCATTTATTGGCCTTGTGATATTGGTTGAGTCATCTTATCTCTTCTGGGCCCAAGCTTCCTTATATATGAAATGGGAATAACATCTACCTTACCTACCTCAAAGGGTGGTTGTCAGGACCAAATGAGATAATGAATGCGAAAGTTCTTGGTAAACTATTATATAAATATAAGATGGTAGTGTTACCTTGGAGTAAATCATCCCCACTCCCCTCTATCTCTACGACAAAATACTTCCCAGTCCAGAATGTTACTGTTCTGAGGTGAGCAGTATCTCAATGCAGATGACACTTTACTTGATGAGCTGAGAAGGTAAAGAAGACCCTGGGTTTGCTTGTTTCAGAAGGTTGGATGGGGAGCCTGGAAACATATGTGCTGCCAGGTTTTCACAGTTATTGAGTGAGTTCAGGAATAATCCACTGCAACTCCCAGCCCATTCTAGAGTATTGCTGAGGGTCACACAGATGAATTTGAACTGGCTCTTCAAAACCTGCCTCTGTTGCTCACTATATGTGTGGGCCTTAGTTTTCTCACCTGTAAAATGTGGAGTGGGAGGAAAGAATTGTTGACAAATGGCCTCTGAAGTCTCTTCTAGTTTAAAATCTACTTTCCTACAATCTTATGATAAGATGAATGAGGAAAATGCCTAATGAATTCTGAAGACAGTGCAAGAGGAAGACTCGGAAGATTAGGTGGAAATAGAGTTTTCCTATATTCTCCCTTCATTTTCTCAGCTTTGTTGGGTGGTTTAGGGACAAGGAGGATATCTTTGAACATACTGAGGAAAGGTAGGGTAAAAAAGCAAAGTTGGGACATGTTTTAAGGGTAGAAGACCCAAACTTCTAAGAGTCAGTTATGGTTACGATATAAAAAAGCATGATTTATTGGTTAGCTTGCTTGCCCAGAAGTCAGGACCTAGTTTTGAAGCATGCCTCAGGCACTTTGCTGGCAGTAAGACCCCAGGCAGATCTCTCAACATCTCTGACCCTCCGTTTCCTCATCTGTAAAATGAGTGTATCAGATCATATTATTGTAAAAATCAAATTCCATAATGCATTTAAAATTGTTTTGCAAATCTGAAAGTGCCATGTAAATGTGAGGGTTCTGATTATTAACCACAGAGAACAGAGGATCCCACCTGTCTCAGATGCTCGCCCCTCATGTTTGGCCAGGGGGATGGTTGTGGCCAAGAGAGATCACTGCTAATATGGTCACAAACGCCCTCTGAAATCCTTCGGCCTAGAAACTGAAACCCACCACAACTACTACAGAGATCCTAGTTTGAAAAATGCATTCTCCCCAGAAGAATTTGGTTTGGAAAGGGGAGAAAACCACTAACCACATCCAGGGGCTGATTCATGAAAAACATAAAACAATACTTTGAGTAGGTCTTACCAACAAACAGCAGAATGGAAGGCACCAGAAGGGTTTCTAGGTCCAGTTTTGAGTTGAGGTTAAGGGTATGATTAGAAAGTTTCAACTGCATCCTCAATAAATTTGTCTTTTTTAGTTTTTTAAGCACTCCCCAGACCCGCCCCCTCCCCCTCACGTACGCACTCTTCTAACCTTTCCAAGTACCAGATAAAACAATCGAGTCGGATCGATACTTTCTCTTACTCTCCCTAGGTCATTCCTTTCACCTAAGCAAAGAAAACCCAGGAGACAAAACTTGCAGAGGTTGGGAGAAGGGGTGGGGGTAGGGGGACTAGTTTGAATGCCCAGGAGCGTAGACCGATTTAAGGAGTCCAGCCCAGGTTTTCTTCCCACAAGGAGGGAGGGACCCTGGTGCCATTTCAAGCCAGAGCCTAGAGTTATGTTGTGGAAGGTGGGCAAATCATTAGAATCCTGCCAAAGAACCCAGCTTTGGCCGGCACAGTGGACAGGGCTACGGGCTTGGAGCCAAGAAGATATGAATTTAAATGCGACCTCAGACACGTACTAGCTGTTGTGACCCTGGGCAAGTCACTTAACCTCTATTTGCCTCAGTTCCTCATTAGCGTATGGGAACATACTGGAGGAGGAAAAGGCGAACCACTCCAGTGTCTTTGCCAAGAAAACCCGAAATGAGGTCACGAAGAGTCGGATGTGACTGAACAACAAAGACCCCAAAGTCTCAGTCTGCAGCTGCACAATCTGGGGTAATTTCTTGATGGGATTTTGGAGCCCAAGAATTTACACTGTCCAAACTGGGCAAAGGAAATGGTGGCAGTGGCTTAGACATAAGCTTATGGGGGGGGGGGGGGGGATGAAGGGTGGCGAGGGCAACCAACAGGATTTGAACATGGCAAAAACGGGCTGTGTCTAGTCGAAGTTGGTGGTGGTGGTGGGGGGGGATTGGGCCAAACCCCAGCCTGGCTTGGAAAGGTGCTTTTACTCCAATGAGTTGGGAGAAGACGATTTCGGGATCCTGGGATTGCAAGTAGCCCACCTGGGGCAAGGAGCGGCGGGGGCCCCTTCGCGGTCTGGGAAAACTTAGCGCGCACACCTGGACTTTCTGGGCGTGGGGCTGTAAGGACTGAATGGGATGCCTCGGGTTCCCTCCAGTCCTCTCCCAATCCCAGCGGCACAGCCCCCGCTCCCAGGAGGTTGGCCAGGTGGAAGTGTTTGTGCAGGGAAGGAAGGAGAGCTCTGGCCGCCGGTTCCCAGTCCCGGATTTCGGGCTGTCAGGCCCGCGGACGCGGCCGGGAGTTTTCCTTTCCCTTCGTTTTCCAGGAGGGCGGAAAACAACGACAGAAACAAAAAAGCGCCGAAGGGGAAGGAAAGTTGCAGCCCTCAGGGCCGCGGATCAGGGGCACCGGGGCGGGAGCGGGTCTCGATCCTCCTGTCGCCCGGAGCGGCGGGGCCCTGCCTTCCTGCCCGCGACACCCGCACAGCCCCGGTCACCCCAAGCAGCAAGCGCCCGCGTCCCGGACCGGGCGGCAAAGCCCCCGCGGGGCTCCCAGCTTTAGGGTCCTGTCCGCCTCGCCTCGGGACTGGGTGGGGGCAGGTCCCGCACTCGGGGGTCACTCACCGCGGTCCGGCCCGGGCGGCGGCTCCCAGCCTCGCACCATGGACCGGGGAGAACGGGAGGGACCAGGGGCCCGGGAGCCTCCAGAATGACCGGCCCACCGCCCGGGGCCAGCACGGGGCCTGCCAGCACTGAGGGCCAGGCGGGACAGAGCGGGGCCGGGCCCGGCCGGGTTCGCTTCCCGGATTACGCGGGTCCTACCCGCCGAGCCCGGCCGGAGCCGCAGAGTTGAGGGTAGGGCGGGGCCAAGGGGGGTGGGCGGAGCGGGGCGTCCGGGCCAAGGCGGGCCGGGGCAGGTCTCGAGCCTCGATTGGCGGGACTGGACTGGCGGCAGCGGGAGAAACAGGTTGGGGCGAGCCATTGGGGACACGGAGCTCTGCCCGGGCCGCTATTGGCTGGGAGGGGCTCCGCCGGGCGGGCTGTTGGTTGCGTGTGGCTCCGGGAAGAAGTCCCCTGAGTCCTGGGTGCTGGGAGATGAGACCCCGCAACTCTGAGGCCGCCTACTAGGCAACGTCCGAGGTGCCGGGGTGTGGCCTCCCCCATCCCCACCCACGCCGCGGGCTTCCCAGGGCGCCCCCATAGGGCCCCGAGCCAGAAGATTTCCATAGCCCCGCCTCCTCTCACCCACGTGGTTTTCAGAACCCCCACCTTCTCGCTCCTCGCTATTAGCCAGACTACCAACAAACCACGGAATTAGTGCGGAGCTGAACTCTGCGCTGGAGACCCACTGGCTGGGAACTCAAGGGCAAGAGAAAACTGTCTTTGGCAGGCCTTTCCCCTTTTTTTTTTTTTATTGCTCAGTCGACCCCAAAGGTACTGAAGTGGTTTTGCCATTTCCTTCTCCTGCTCATTTTACAGAGAGGAAGAGGAAAGTGAGGCACACAATGACTTGCCCAGGGTCACACAGCTAGTACTTATCTGAAACTACATTTGTACTCCGGAAGATGAGTCCTCCTGACTCCAGGCCAGGCGCTCTATCCACTGCACCACCTAGCGGCCATGCCTTTTCCCTAAGAACGTAGAAACCACCGAGCCTCTGGTCTGGCTTTGCACACACTTAAACGGGAAGTTCTGAAAGCCCGTGACTTCTCAGGTGTCAGGAGCTCGGGTTCAGGAACTTCTTCTACTGACACTGGTAGGTACCTTCTAATGGTCTTTGGGTTGCTTGGGGCCACTAAGAGGTTAAGTGACTAGGACAGTGATGCAGTTGGTATGTGTCAGGGGAAAGACTTTTTAACTCAGACCTTCCTGCCCCCACAGGGCTGCCTTCTATCAGAGGTTCCCAAAGTGGGTGATACCCGTCAGGGAGGCGGTAGTAGCCTGGGTGCAATGGAGGGGCGGGGCTTGAATAAAAATAAGGGGGTGGTGGAAGCATAAGAAAAGAAGAGAATTGTGAAAAATCCTTAGTACTTACTATTGTGTAAAATCCTTAGTACTTACTATTGTGTAACAGAGTTAAAATCATAGTGATTACATTATTTTCCAGATAAACACAGAAAATGAAAGTTGTAACTGATCAGTGGTCAAGTCTGCTGACAGGTCTTAACAAGCAAGTGTTGGCAGGTGATCCTGTGTACATTGTTGGGAAGTCCAGCAATGCATGGGTAGGAATATGTTCATAGGGTTACATGATGAAATATTGTTGTCATCAAAATTTCAGTGCAGGAAAACCCCCTGCAAATTTACAATGTTATTAAATTTAAGCTGCATCAGTTTAAAAAAATTTTATATTCTTTTGAAATGATGTAAATTTTTTAAAAAAAGTTAAAGGGTTAAATAAAGTGTATTTCCAAGGGGGTGGTGCTAAGAAAAAATTTTTTAAAGGGGGTGGTAGGCCAAGTAAGTTTGGCAACCTGTGCTCTAGATCCACTAGGTCACACTGCATCACTTGCAGGGCTTTCAGTTTGCCCTAAAACAGTTTTCTTCCCAGACATAGTCCCAATTAAAATTCCATCTTCTCCACTAAGCCTTTCCAGATCCTCTTTAATGCTAGTGCTTTTCCTCTGATTATCTCCAGTTTATCCTAAGTATAATGTGTTTGCTTGTGCTCTCTCTCCTTGCACTGTGAGCTCCTTGGACTGTGAGCTCCTTGACAGCAGGGACTGATTTTTGCTTTTATTTGTATCCCCAGTGTTTAGTACAGTGCCGAATGGTAGGTGCTTAATAAATAAATGCTTGTTGATTTGACTCCACAAGTCCAGAAAACTCAGCCACCCCCTTTGCCCAGACTAAATTACATAATGCCTGTAGTTTTTAATCGCTTGCCATTTGGGTCCTCTTCACAGTACATTTAATTCTCACTCCTATAGAATTTCCTAATAACCACCTAGCTAAGTAGTTAGTAGCGTTAATTATGTTTTAAAGGGTAGGGATAGCCTCAGGGAGGTGAAATGTCTTTTGTTCAATACATAGGCCTCAATTCTTTCCTCACAAGGGAGACCTCCAGCTTCTATTTTAGGCTCTACTGGTCTGCTTCTGGGTCTAGAGTCCCTTTGGTTATCAGATATGCTTATTGTAGGGAACTGTTCAGAACTGTGGTGCAGTCAGGTCTGTTTCTGGTCATGAGTCCTGTTTCAGAATCTTGCAATACAACTATACGTAATCATGATCTCCACTCCCCTTCCTGCCCACCAGTCACTATATGTTGCGAAGGTACCCTTCGAACTAAAATTTGGTACTGTTATCTTTTAGGGAGACAGCCTCACAAAATGAATCCACAATAAAGGCCTAGAAACTTTCCACCCCTCAGGTTAGAGCCCTGGATGACATCACTTTCAATTAGGAGGGAAGCCCAGAGACACCTGTCAAAGCTATGCAGGCTCGTGTTTGTGTCCAGTAAAGTTAAAGTCTCAGTACTTCACAGCCCTTAGGTTCCAGCAGAGCATGCAAAGAGCCACTGGATTTGTAGTCAGAAGACCTTGAGCCAATCAGTCTGGGTCTGTTTCCTGATCTAAAGGGTTGGACTAGATGACCTTGAAAGTTCCCTTCCAGCTTTGAATTTGTAGTCTTACAGCCTAGAGGATAGGACCTGGAT
Source organism: Trichosurus vulpecula (assembly GCF_011100635.1). Classification (NCBI taxonomy): domain Eukaryota; kingdom Metazoa; phylum Chordata; class Mammalia; order Diprotodontia; family Phalangeridae; genus Trichosurus; species Trichosurus vulpecula. The sequence goes on along the minus strand of NC_050580.1, from coordinate 177,157,149 downwards.
TGACCAGCAAAGACATGCCACCGTGGCTATAAAACCATACTAGGGGTGGAAAGGGAACAGATTGTGGGGATTTCCCACAGCCCCTAATTAGCCCTGGGGAGACTATGGGAATCACCCTAGGGCAGCAAAGTTTGGGGGGGTGGATTACTTCATAAAGGCTGAACCTAAACTGTTTCAGAAGCCATCTTGTCTCTGTGGCTCATGAGAGGTAAAAGGGCTAGCTCTGGAAAGACCAAGGAGGAGAGGTAGGGTGGCAAGAGAGTTGTTGCTCAGGCTTCTGACTCTTCTAGACCCCATCTAGGGTGTTCCTGGCAAAGATACTGGAGTGGTATGCCATTTCGTTCTTTGGCTCATTTTACAGATGAGGAAACTGAGGCAAACTGCTAAGAGACTTAAATCAGGGTAACAGACAGCTTGTGTCTGTGGCTAGATTTGAATTTAGGAAGAATCTACAAGGGGGAGGGGAGAAAAATCCAGGAAGGGAGTACAGAGCTCCCTCTATTCTTTTAAAAATTATTTTGCACAGGAGGGAAGATAGAAAGTGGGAGCACAAGAAAGACTGGATTGACTGAAGTGGTAAAGGGCCTTCTGTAACAAAACCAAACCACTTTTCCCATGACAAGAAGTGAGTAAGGAAGCAAAGCAAAATTTCCCCTCACCCTCACCTTGACCAGTTCTCTCAGGTTTGTTCAGTTTTTTTTTTTTTTTTTTGCTCATGCACTCTGCACGAGTTTGGTCAGATTTCAGTGACCACAAGTATGCTCTCCATGATTGCATGAAGGGACAAAGCTAGTGGAAGCTGGAGAAGCTGCTTACAATTTTTAGAATGGAGGACTGTGACAGCAAAAGATGCACCGAAGAAGCTTGAAGGAACTAAGCAATATGGGGGAGGGGAAGCTGGAGTGTGGTGGAGAGCCCAGGAGGATAGGGTATCATAAGGCAATCCCCACTCACCTCTCCTTGAGTCTCTGTTCCTCATGTTCAGTTTATCCTTCAGCATATCAGACTTTACTTACAACACCTTGATGGGAAGGGGGAAGGGGATACAAGCTGTAGTGACATCATAACTCACTCATTATGATGTAACTAGGAGGCACTTGATTATTCTTGGTCCAGGGCCTTCCAGGGGTAGGAAGATTCTAGTCCCAAACCTAGAGATAATCAGACTGTACCACCAGCAAGATGGAGGGGGGAGAGGGAAGGAGGGGTGAGAAGATTTGAGGGTTTCATCCTTTCAAGGTAGGGAGGGGGTCCCATTTTCTCTCATTATTAATCTACTCTTTGCTATCCCATTCTAGACAGGAAAGAAAGGCTTTTATACTTTCTTTGCTATGCTGTTTCTTATCCTCCCTTTCCATGGCTGCCCATGGTTGAAAGGAGAGAGGTTTTGGTCTTCCCCATGTCTAATAGAATAGAAGGATGTAACCCTCAGGGAACCCTTCTCCTAACTAGCTCAAGCCTTGGGGGCTCCTTTTGAGGAAGAATTAAACTGAGCTCTCTTCCCAAGGTAGTGTATGTAAAGGAGCCAAAATTGTCCACTTTTGTCTTTTCTGCTGCCTGAAATATCCTGGAAAACCAGTAGGGTAAGTGTCCTACTATAACTGCTACCCTTCTGCTACCTTTCCTCATTCTATTCCACCCTCACCTTGCACAGCTTTATGAATCAGGAGTGAGGTTCTGATGGGACTTTTGAAAAGTCATCTGTTTTGGTAGAAGGGTGCTGCCTCGTCTCTGACAAAGGGGATGCCTATTTGTCCACCTCCAACAACATCCCCTCTCCCAGACCCAGAACACATCTGCTTATGCAGGTGGTTCAGAGACTCCATTTTAACTGTTTTTTATTTGTTAGAAAAATAAGTTTTTTTATCTGGAAAAGAAGTGAGGAAAGGTGTGTTCAGACAGGTGGTCCAGAATCAGGTGCAAAATGGGAAAATAATAGAGGTTGGGGGCATACTGTCATGCTGGAACTGGAGGCATAGTGTTATGGGATGTGGGAGCACGGTGAGGATGCAAGTGTACATTCAGCCCATTTTAATTTCCTCTCATCTGCTGCTGATAGAATCGTGGATTCAGTCTTCAGGCAACTTCACTGCTCATTATCACCTCCAATAAAATGGAGGGCAAGGGCTGAGGGCAGAGGAAAAACTCATCAGTTCGTTTTACTACTTAACATCATATGCCCCATTGTGAACATTCTAAAACTGTTTCTCAAATCATCAGACCTTTTAAAAGCAGGCAACAGTCTCTTACTTTGATGGGAAGACGGAGGCCATCCATAGGGATCTCCCATTTGTTGAATCAGTATATCCTATTTCAGAGAAATTGTATCCCCTACTACTTACAAAGGCTGGTCTTTAGTTGTGTCCTTGATCCCTTTCCCCCATTTCTTGAACTTCTCTATCCCAGCTTCTTCCAGGGCCTTGCCCCAACACACACACACACAACCTCTTTATTTACACTGCTTCATTCTCATGAGACTGTAACATATTCAAGTCTTTCTAGTCCCCTCCTCCAAATCTTTCCTTAACCTTTCTAGTAAATCCAACATCACCCCATTTGTCTTTCCTTTCACTGCCCATATTCCGGTGGATCTATGATTTTACTTCTTTAGTCAACTCCTTCCATTAATCCAGATTATAAAGCATTCTCATAATTCATTGTAATAGTCTTCTCATCCTGTGCCACTATCAGTTTCTGTACTTAACTTTCCCATAGAGGCATTCCTCTGGTTCACTACCAATGTTCATCAAAAAGTTGTTTATATCTGATGTGTTTCTATGGGAACCATCCTCAACCCCTCACGTTGTTTATGTCCTACACAACTCAACTGCAAGTGGTCTCACAAAAAGGTTATCAATGACTTAATGTCAAACCTAATGACCTTTCTTAGTCCTGTGAAATTAAAAATTGATTTTTAATTCTATTTGTTAAAACTTAATCAAGCCAGCATAGATTTAATAATTTCTTTCCCCATTCTGGGGAAACTCGCATCATAAAGGTCAGGCTCAACAACCGTACTAGCAACTCCCTCCCATCACCCCCAGACTAACATCATCACCTGAGAACTGACCTCACCTTCAGTGATGTAATGGGGAGGAGCCACTAAAATGTCTAGCCAATCAGAAGACACACCCGTGCTGCTTGAGATTTGACTATCATCTTGATAATCACCATAAAAGATCCTATTGTCCCCAACTTGAGGTCTATGGCAATTGAGGACCCATTAGCCCAACCTTTTTAATAATGGGAACGTGCTTGGAGCTTCATTACCTCAGTTTACCTTAATTTCTATCGTGGCAGTACTCACACCTTGACTTCTTCGGGCTACTGCCTAGTCCCTCCTGGATACTTTCTCTTCCCCTGTTTTCTAACATCACACTATTCTGATTCTTCTCCTCTCTGACAGCCCCAAATCATAGAACTTCAGTTGGAAGGCTCCATCTCTCTTTGCTGACCCCTTAAGGAAGGGGTTTCTCAGTTATTCTGTGCTTGGTGGTCTTCTCCCTGCTACACTGCCTCCCTTTGCGGATCCCTTCTGTCCAGTACTTATACTGTGGTCCTTACACAGATGAATCCCAGATCTGTTTCAAGCCCTGACCTTTCTCCTGAGCTCCACATAGATATCTTTAAGCACAAACTAATTCCACATGCTCCAAAAAGACACAAAACTTTCCATCAAAACCCATGATTTCTTCTGTTTTGTCACTATCTTTAAAAATTTTTTTTACCTCTTCCTCACCTGTCACAGACTATCAATTACCAAGTAATTCTCTTCTGTAGCATCACCTGCCTATATGTTAACATTTTTCTGCCTCTACTCTTCCTTCACCCTATTCCAGATGTCTTCATTATGCAGTAATCTAGTTAGATCATTACTATTCAGAACTGTTCAAAGGATTCTTTCTTGCCTGGCATTTAAGGTGTCATTCTACCTTTTCTAGCTTAATCTCATACTATTCCCCTCTACATACACTGCTCCAGTCAAACTGGTTGCTTGCTGTAAACTATAGTTGACTGAAGACCTTTGTTCTCACAGTTCCTTATGTTTGTCAGTCTTCCCCAGTCCCATATTCCTTTAGACCTGTTGAATTCCTATTATTTTTCAAAGCCTAGTGAAGTGTCACCTTCTACAGAAAGCCTTTCAAGTCCTCTGCTAGCCCCCTAATCTCAGGTGGTAACTACCATCCCTCACATCCTTCCCTGGGAACTCACAGACCAAGCTGCAGCTCTCTGGTGATACACAAGATTTCTTTATCCTGTGGTTGTGACTGTTATGTATCATACTCCAGGCTAAATTCCATATGTACTATCTGAAGTTTGTATATCCCCATCTGCCTTGCCCTACCCAGCTCTGCACATTCTCGATGCTTAATAAAGTCTGAACTGAAACATTTAGAAGCTTAGTAGGGGTACAGTGAAAATTGTTTCCTAAAGACAGGGTTTGAAGAGAGATGTTTGATTTATTTTACCTTCATCAATAAGCTAGGAGCTTGTTGAGTGAGTATTTTTGGCCAAGGATCTTCTAGGGAAAATACAGAAAGAACACAGGATTGGGAGTCAGGGGATTTAAGTTAAACTCCTAGCTCTACCATTAGCTTGTCTGAGTGACCTCAAATAGGTTACTAAATCTCTCCAGACCCCAGTCTACTAACTTATAAAGTCAGACTAGACAATCTAAGTTCCCTTTTAGCTTCAACACATTTTGTGATTGAGACCCAATGATAATGGATATCACCCAGTCTCTTTTGAGGTATACATGAAAAAAACAAAATTTGGAACCCAGGGGCAAAATGAAATCCAGATGGCCTAGGGCTAACAATTTAGGTACAAGTGAAGAAATTCAATTACACAAAGGAGTCCCCTTTCCAACCACCTCATATTTCTTTCCCCTAAGATTGTAGCCTCTTGTTTAAGGGTGAATGCGTGCCCTTTCAGTATGACAGTAATTTCTGTTGCTTGGCATTTTCCATTACACATTTTGGCACATTATCAGTGTTTGAACAGAGAAATAACCTAGCCTCTACTACTCTCCCTTTTACCCTACTCTCAAGTCTCTTCTATTTCAAGTTAGGCTGGGCCAGCCCTGAGAAACTAGTGGTTGGTTTCCCTTTGGGGATGGTTAGTCTTGCCTGTCGTCTTGGTGAGGATGTGGGCAGAAAATAAATGGGAAAGTTTTGGAAAGAGAAGGGGTTAGGGGTGGGGGGAGATACACACTTTGACATTTTTAGGTTGGCAGGACTGGTGGAATCCACGGTGCTCCTATATGAAACGTGCGCATGGTGGGGTATGGGGATGGAGAAAATGAGAGTTCAGTCCGGGAGGTAGCAGTGTTCATCTTCTAGTGCTCAGGCTGGGAACAGCACAACCCAAAGAGAGCCTCTACACAATGAGCCCTCCCAGAGAGTTTCAAAGCATTGCAGTTCACACCATACTCCTTTCAAAAATGTACAGCAGGCATAGGAATGTTAAGACTAACCCAGTAAGGAGAGAAACCAAGTCATCAATTCAGTTTATGACTACATGTATTGTGGGTACATGTTTTGAGGAAGCAAAAGAGACATCTGCTCAGCTTCCTAGAATTCTACATGATACTGGGAGTCACAGAAACCAAGTCATTGAGTTCCACTGAAGTCTGAGCCAAAGAGAACACTTGTAGGAGGGAGCTCAACCACTCTAGGGTTCTGCTGGGTCCTCTCATCCTCAATCAGGCCTCATGCACCCATCTGCAGTTTTCCAAGAGGGTTTAATCACACCTGGTTTCTAGTATATGTCCTTTCCTTGTGCTTCCTATGAACATAGCTTCTGACCCAACCAGGCAGGAAAGTACTTGGGCTGTTTATAAGAATATTCCTTGCAAACTGTAGTTTGCAAAGTTAAGGGTTTGGGGGGAGAGACTGGAGCCCAGAGATCTCTGGGGCAGAAGGATGGAGGAACCTCTCTTATGGAGGTTGACGTTGGGATAAAGGCATCAGAAAGGAAACCTGGGACCCAGGAAGTCTCATTCATACCAGCAACAATTTGCTAACATTGCACAGGCTTTGTTACAGCCATGACTGAGAGGAGATAGTAGCTGAGGTTCATAAGGAGAAGCCCCACTGCAGCTTCATCTCCCCTCTGCCCCATCCTTTGACCCCATCAAGCCACGTCTGTGGAGATAACATGGAGTAATGCAGAGAAATCAGAACCAAAGACCACCTGCTTGTAAAATATTAACACATATGAAATTGCTTCAAATGTGCCTGGTCCTTATTGGCTATGCCTTTTCCTGTTCTCTACCCCTTTCCCCTAATGTTTTCCAATGATCTTTGTACTATGTATTGTTAATGGGAGGTGGCTGTGTATTGTATTTTTACAAGCATGGTTCTTCTTGACCTCTACTCAGAGGAGTACAGGGTTGGCTGGAGAGACCAAAGGAGCTACGGCAGCCCCTATTCTGATCGGAATCCACAATCCCTCCTTCCCAGTACAGAAGGCTGATAGAGATGAGTCAGTAAATCCCCCAAATTTGAAGAACCCAAAGAAAGTGGAGAGGGAAAAAACTTATTACCTGGGGAAACACAGGGTTCTTCTGGGTCACCAAGAAGAAACTGCTGTTTGCCTTCTTCCCACCTCTCCTCTGGAAGACTTCCAAGAGGAGGTCTGAGGACAGAAGAGGGCAAATGGCTCAGGGTCTGGGAGAACAGCAAGCAAGTTCTTCATTCCTTCTGGAGGAAGAAGGAAAAGCAGAGAAGAGATGGATAGGGTGAGGGAAGAGAAGGGAGGTAGGGAGAGAAGAGGAAGAGGTTTAAAAACAAGGAAAGGAAAAGAGAGCAAAGAGTTAAGAAAGCAAGAAGCAAAGAATAGCAGGAAGGGGAAACTCCCATGTAGAGTGGCTAGTTCAGGAGACATGATTGAGCAAGATGCAGACGGCCCTTCCTTCCATTTCCTGGCCTTATGCATCAGCTTTTACATTCATCACTTCCCCTTCAGACTACTTTGTTATTAAGAAACTCTGGAAAACCTAGCTTCAGGAGAAAGGGACTCCCTAAATGCACTAAAGGAAGGGTTCTTTGGAGGAGGCTAAAAGGTATTGTGGAATCTACACGTTCTTGACTAGTACCATTAGCCCAGATGTTGCAAAGAGCCACCCAAAGGACTGTCTAGAGGCTGGGGTTTCAATATTTATAGTTAGAACGCTAAGCTGGAGGGTTCTTGGTATCTCATCAAGGCTGTTACTCCTTCAGAAATAGAAGTAAAATTTCAAACTAGTTTATTTCAACTCCCCCATTTTAGAGATTTAAGAGTTTGGTCTGCTTTCCCAAAGTTAAAGAGTAGGTACAATATTACCCAGCTTTGACTTTTTTTTTTTTTTTGCTGTGACCACGGGGCCTCCTTTTCCTATTTTAATTTACTCTCCTGTAAAATGGAGACAATTATTTTCTCCTCATCCAATTCCTCCTCCTGAAAAGTGTATCTAAAATATACTGAGAGCTTTACTTACTTCAGAAAAGCAAGGCTGGCACACCAAGTCTGGATGGCCTGGCCTGAGGGCTGCATGAAGCCTGCCTACCTCTCAAGTTCCCAGAGTCAACACACAGTGAAGCTTCAAGGACAGTTAATTAGCAGGGCTGCCTTAAGGTGGAAACTCCAAGGGGCAGACAACTGACCAGGTCACTCCAAGGGGGTTTCAAGATGTGGCACTAGGGATCCAAGAAAAACGGCCAAATTGGAGGGATGGACTGAGAGGAAGAACGGGGAGGTAGGGCAGGGCTGGATAACCTCAGATGGACTATTGCAATGGCCACAGCTGAGAGTCTGACTTCTTTGGGCACCCTCCATAGTCATCCTCTTGGGCCCATCCCTTCTCCCTATTTAACTTAGGAGGGCCAAGCTCTCTCCTCTTGCAGTGCCCAGCTCGTGGGACTGGCAGAGGAGGTTAACCAGGGATCTTCCGAGAGTCTAGAGAGGCCTTTTTGTCCCCCAACTTGTGAGTCCCGCTCAAGCAATTCTGAGGCTTCGCCAGACCCCTCCTCTTTAATCTACAAGTGGCAAGAATGGTGAATCTGGGGGACACTCGTTCAGATCTGGGCTCTGCCACTAACACACCTGGTGAGTCCTCGAGTGCTTCACCTCTGAGAGCGTCAGTACCTCGTCTCCAAAATGAAGGGGTCGGACTAGATGACCTCTGAGGTTCCTTCTAGCTGTTAACAAATGACCTGCCTTAACCTGCTGAGAACAGCACTTACCCCTTCCCCCCCCAAACCCCTTTAGTTCCTACTACAACTACGAACTGTCTCTCTCCCCCCAATTTGGTCTCTCCTTCGATATTCCCCTGTTCCCACGGGATTCCTCCAACCTTCCTTCGACTTCTGGCTTCTCATTCTCCTGCGCGTGCGCGCGAACCTCCTCCCTGACCCCCACCGCTCCCTTCAATCTCCCACAATTCTCACTCCTACGTCCTCGGCTCCCCCCCACCCCCTGTTCCTTTGGTTTCTCCTGGTCTGTGTCTCCCTTTCCGCGCTCAGATAAAGTGAATCCAGCCCTGGGGTTCAGGGTCGCTGCCGCTCCCGGTGCCGGGGGAGTCGGGCCCGCGCAGTGCGTAGTCGCGGCCGCCGTTGTTGTCCCAGAACTCAAGACCTGTTACGCGGTAGCGCAGGGCGAAAAGCAGGGAGCCTCCGGTTGGCGGGGCGGGCAAGCGGAAGGCGAATCGATCCGCTCGCGGCGGGGGCGGAGCCGGGCCTGCGTAGGTGGCGGGAGCTTCGCGCTGGCTGCGCCAACCGTCCGCGCTCCAGCGCACGCTCACGCGTTTCTCGTAGGCCAGGTCCAGCACGCGCGCGCTCCCAGCCACGCCCAGCGGGCCCGCCTCTGCTCGTTCCAGGCATATGCGCTGGGCCTGCAGGCGGGCGGCGAAGCCGGGCTCGCGGGCGGGCTCGAGGGCAGCGCGCGCCTCCTGCTGGGACACGGGGAGAGGGAAGAGGGAAGAGAGAGAGAGAACAGGGTCAGAATGAGGCACCGGACCAATAAGAAGCCTGCACTGGTGTGTCCGCCGGGGGAGTCCGGGGCTTGCCTTGGCCTAACGCAGTGGGGAGGGAATCATGCAGAAAGAGGAATGGGGGGCAGTGTGGAGGAGGTGGGAGGGAAATGGGGGTGGTGGGCTGCTTCCCGACACTTCACCCGCCCTTCTCTGCCTCCGTGGGTGCGGGCCCCCAGGCGCCTACCTGGAGACTGCGGGTTCTGGGGGGGCAGGGCCCGAAGTGCCTGAGGGCGTCGCGCTGCAGCTGGATCTGCACGTGGCGGGGCACGCGAGGGAGCTCCCCGGGGCTGAAGCGGCGGACGGCTGCCAGCTCCAGCCCCAGCGCGTCGGCGAAGCGCACCCGCTTGCGGGTGTCCGGGCTGCGGCTGCGCGGGGCCCGGGCGCCCCCTCCGGCGGGGGCAGAACGGGCCCGCCGGCCTCGCCCGGGGGCTAAGGCGCGGGAGCGAGGCCTGAGGCGTGCCCCGCCCCCCTCGCGGAGCTCCGGCTCCTCCTCCTCGGGCTGCGGCTCCTCCTCCAGGCTGGGCCGCTGGCTGCGGTAGTAGGCGCGCTCGCTCAACGCCGCTATGAAGCTGAGGTTGCGGGGGATGTCGGTGCGGGGGGGCCTCTCTCGAGACATGGCACCCCCTCCCCGGCCGGCGGGGCAGCCGCTTCGCGGCGCCTCCTCGGCCCGCCTCCCCAGCTGTCGACTTTGCGGGCGCTCGCCCGTGAGGGAGCCCCCCGCGCCCGCGCCTCAGCCGGCCGGGCCCGCCGTCAGCCCCCAGCATCCTTCTCCATGGCTCCTCCGCGTCCTCTGCTCGGGGCCGGCGGCTCCTCTGAGCGTGCGCTTACCGCGGGGCGGCCCGCGCCCTCCGTGCCCCGCGGCCCCAGCCCGCTTGACAGGTGGCTCCCCATCTGTCTCCGCAGCCTGCTGCGCCAGGGGGCGGGGACTCCGCCCTCCCTGGGCCGATGCTGGCCCCAATCCTTAGCTAGTCCGCCGCCTCCCCCGCACACCAGGGGTTAACCCGAGTCTGAAAGGGCACCGGCGGGGGAAGGGTTAAAACGTCCTCCTTGCGATCGCGCGCCCTTGTCTTCGCTCTCCCCTGCTTCCCCTTCCACACCGTCCTTGTCCTCAGGTGAGAAGGTTGGGCAGGGTCAGCCCGGCAGAGCCATCCCCGTGGGCGGCGAGATGCGGGAAGTAGAGGGTAGCGGGCAGAGCAGAGGGATCCAGTCTGGCTTCTGCCTCTGAGTTCCGGGATGTGCGGGGAGGGGGAGCTCAGTTTCTACACAAGCTTCTCGGACCCCACCCCTGGCTCCACTGTGGGTGGCCTGGACCCATGCCCTTGCTGGGTCTTCCACTGTGCCTTCTGACCTCTCATACTTGGAAGAGGAGGTACCGCCTCCCTGAAAGCCGAGTGTGCGACCTTGTCACCATTTTTATTTCTTAAATGGAATTAAAAACAAAATAAATTCTGCCCAAATTCATTTGTGGATTTGGAAATATTTCTGAGATTTATTTCAGATCAACAAACATTAAGCATTTACCATGTGCAAATCACTGTGCTAGGTTCTGGGGATACAGATAAAAAAACCCTTGCCCTTGAGGAACTTGGGATCTAATATAGTGGTATTCTGAAAGAGCTACGAGAATAAATTAAGTAACATTTTAAGTGCATGGGAAAAGTGAAACTTGGGAGATCAAAGGAGCTAGCCCGGATATCCAGGAAGAAGGCTTCTTGAGGGACATGGCACTTAGGCTTGTCCTGGTGGGGAAGTAAGTAAACACACCACAACACACACACATACACACACAGAGCAGAGAAATTGTTAAATACTGCTTACAGTTTTGCTTTATTGAAGTCTGAAGTTTTGAGAGCGATTACACCTTGAAGGGGATATATGGTATAGGAGGATGGGGCTTGAGAGAAAAGAACACAGGATTGATGATCGACATTGGAGGGCTTGGGTCAGCCAATTAAGAAAACATTTAAAAATAGGAACAAGATTCTAGAGATGGTTGGTGAGCTTCAATAACAAAAGACTGGATGGAAGCAAACTGAGTACTCAGCACAGCTGTGGTTGGGGGAAATTATGAAGAAGCTGTGAAGTTAAGAGTGTAGGCGGCTTGTGGGGATAGCAGCTTTTTTATGAAACAGAGGGCTGAACCTTTGGCCCAGACAGAAAAGGTTTACTTTTTCATGGTCCGAGGGGGCTGGAGGTAGAAATAAAGGAGAACCATATAATAACTCCCATGTACGGAGTAGCACTTGAAGGTTTGCAAAGCACAATGGATACACAATCACATTTGATCTGGTAACTTCACTGTGAAGTAGAGAATTGCATATGTTCCTTTCTACATTTGCTGGATGAGGAAACAGGCTCACAAAGGCTAAGTGACTTCTACTCCAGGTCCAGCATTCTTTCTACTGTATCGATCAGGCTTTATGCATATATTTTGCTGTCAGCTCCTGATTAAATTATAAGCTCCATAGGAGCTCGGACCAGATTATTTATTTGTTTCTTCCGGTGGCTAGCATTGCATTTTACAGGTCTGCTTCCATAATTAGATAGTGGCTGTGATTGATTTCTTAAGGTAGATTAGACCTAGGGAGTTGCCTGAGGCGCACCTCGGGGTGACACAGCTGGAGTCAGAGGCAGGATTGGAATCTTCTCTACCACCTCCAGGTGGAGCACTCTTTCTCCAATACTATACTGACTCTACATATATGCCCCTTGTTAAATTATAAGTTGCGTGACTGCAGGATCGTGAATACCTAGCCCCGTTTACACTGTAGTACTTAGATGAATCTGTGATCCTTTCACTCTTGGCTCTATGATTTACTGGATAAATCCTAGGAAGGAACATAGAAGGTAAAGGACTTGTCTAAGATGCCATAGTTAATAGGTGCCAGAGGCTGAATTTCAACCATCATCTTCCAGAAACGAAATCTAATGTACTCTCTATTACACCACTGCCACCTGGGTTCAAACCTTGCTTTGCATATGTTTGAAGGATTAAATCCTTAGGTATCCCTTGGAAGAGTACACCAGAAAGTTATGGGGATTTTTCTGTGGTAATGGAATCTTAATGGAGAATCTTTTTAACCTTTGCTCTAGGTGGAGGGGGTGGGGAAGGGGGAACTTTAGGCCCTGTTAAAGACCATGGGATGAAAGAGATCAAAGAGATGTGAGGACTGTTCTCATGCCTTTTCAGCTTCATTTGTTCTTTGCTACAAGCCTGTGTTTCAGTGTCAAGAATGCAGGGCTTGGTGTGTCAGGAGGGACCTGGGTCCACATTCTGCCTCCCTTTCTAATTATAACCATTAACAGGTTATTTAACATCCCAAGACTCAGTTTACCCAGTTGCAAAACAGGAGTAATACATGTAGCATCTTTCGCAGGATTGTTGTGAGAATCAAATGAGATGTTTTTCATTACTGTATGTAATTATTGTAAAGCACTTTCCAAATCTTAAAGTGCTACATACTATCAGCTATCATTATTATTTCCTTTCCCAGGATCAAACTACCACTGTACATTTCTGAGATTCCAGGCCACCAGGGAGTTGACAGTTTTTTGGACCACGCTTCCTTTCTTTTTTACCTCTAGTTCTCTCTGCTAAAAAGTTCAGCAAGTTCAGATTACCCCTAGAGAACACCTGGCAAACACTGAATTGCCCTCAGGTAGAATAGCTTTCTCTTTTCCCATAGCTCAATTTCCCTGGTGCTGATTACTGGGTCCAGGCCTTGTTCCGTGATCCTCAGGGGAAAGGACATACACAGCATCCTAAACCTAGTCACTCTTCTCTTCCTTCATCTTCTGGATCATATCTTTGCTTTGCTCCTTTCTTTAGCCCCTCTTGGGCTGACTATTCCTTTCCTAGTTACCCCCCACTTCACCCCCCCATTCCTTTCCCGGTTCCTCTACTGCCCCGCCTCTCTGCTCTGGACGCATCTCTGAGCCCCATCATCACCAAGCGCCAGGCACTCCCTCTCTCCCTCCCTCTTCTTTTCTCCTCCCTCCTTTCCTCCCTCCCACCTCCTGCACCAGGAAACTGCCTAGAGCCTGGGGAGCGGCCTGACCCGTGAGATCCCTAACCTGGCGGGCTGGGGGGTGGAGACGGGGTTGAGGGTGGGGGTAAGGGAGGGGCAGGAGCAGGCCCTGTGGGTTGGGTTCTATGTGTGTGTGGCGGGGGGTGCCGGGAATGTTATCCACCGGAGTCCCCTCTGCCTGAGGCTTCCTGAGGAGAACGGTCATTAAACATGGATTCAGTCAGTAACCACAGCTGGCAGAGGGGTGGGGGCTGGGCCTGGGCCTGGGTCCTAGGGCTACATCTAGGTTTCCCGACCACTGACCATAATTCCTACCCTCAACCCCTAGGGCTCCATAGCTGGGAGGATGAAAGGCCTTAGCTGGGGGCTCCCTGCCACCAGCGCTGTGTCCTAGGAGCTGCTGCCCAGGTTTGGTAAGTGGCCTTAATATCTTGTTAACCCTATGCCTTCCTCATCTCCCCCATTAGTATATTTTAACCCTTTTCAGCCTATATGTACTCCTCCTTCCACCCTGCTTTTGGGAGAATTCTAGTCCCTGCTCTACCCCAGCTTGCTGTGGGTCCCTGAAAGCAGGAAAGGTGGTACTCTTAATTACTCTTAAGGGAAGCAGCAAGTTTAACTCATTATTTAGGGTTAGGGTTAGGGTTATTATTTGTAATATGTATTAGTTTAATGACCAAATCTACTAAATCTAGACTCCTTATTACCGCTAAATTATCTCATTGTCTCTATTCCATTTCTTACTCCTGTTCCCCATGGCTCATGCTGTCACACGAGGCTGGTCAAACCTGAAAAATACCCATTTGGGCCCTGTGTGGTTATGCCCAGCCTATAGTGGAGCATCACTCATGTCCCCATTCTCTTCCCTCTGCCTTTTATAGCCACCCAGATGGCGACTCCAGCCTCAGCCCCAGATACTCGAGCCCTGGTGGCAGATTTTGTGGGTTACAAGCTAAGGCAGAAGGGCTATGCCTGTGGAACTGGCCCAGGAGAGGGCCCTACAACTGAGCCCCTGCACCGGGCCATGCGAGCTGCTGGAGATGAGTTTGAGTCCCGCTTCCGACGCACATTTTCTGATCTGGCTGCTCAGTTGCATGTGACTCCTGGCTCAGCCCAGCAGCGCTTTACCCAGGTCTCAGATGAGCTCTTCCAGGGGGGGCCCAACTGGGGCCGTCTTGTGGCATTCTTCGTCTTTGGGGCAGCGCTCTGTGCAGAGAGTGTCAACAAAGAGATGGAGCCACTGGTGGGACAGGTGCAGGACTGGATGGTGACCTACCTAGAGACCCAGCTGGCAGACTGGATCCACAGCAGCGGGGGCTGGGTAAGAGGCTTCCCTCTTCTATAACTGCACATTCCCCAGAAAAGCTTGCCTCACTTGGGGAGGGGGAGCAGTTGTGATGGGGAGGCTGGTCTCTGATGGGATGGGAATATAGTTGGTATTGCATGGTAAAGCTAGGGTGTGGGGGAAGAGCAACAGCTTGGGTGGAGTTAGGTCATCAGGGTGGAGAGGCAATGTTAGTCAACATTTATGGAGTTACTACTGTGTACAATATGAAGTTCTGTGCACTCTGGGAAAATATAAAAGTCCCCATCATTAAAGAGTTTATAATCCAAAGGGGGAAACAGAATAAATACACATTAAAAAGCATAAAGAATACATACAAGGAAGAGAGGTCCAAGGTAATTCATGTTAAATTTAAACATAAATCCTGAGGGGGTATGGGAGCAGGAGTTGTGACTAGAGTGGTATAGGGTTAACTTGAGAAATCTGCATAAGAGGTTAGTTTTGAGAAGGATTATTATTATTATTTGCAAAGAGGAAAGACATGGGGTACACATGAGGCAGGGAGTTTTAGCAAGGTATTTGTGAGGGACACCAAGCAAGGCTGGAGCTGGGACATGGGATGCAGCTACAGTATAGATGGAACTGGAATTCTTCCCCTCCCCTTCTCTCCATCTCCTCTCCTAACATCCCTTTCTTCCTTCTCCTTTTTCTCTTCCCCACTTCCCTTCTCTCCCACAGGCGGAATTCACGGCTCTGTACGGGGATGGGGCCCTGGAGGAGGCAAGGCGTCTGCGGGAGGGGAACTGGGCCTCAGTGCGAACAGTGCTAACAGGGGCTGTGGCACTGGGGGCTCTGGTGACTGTGGGGGCCTTCTTTGCCAGCAAGTGAGAACTCAGCCCAGTGTTGGGTCTAGAGTGGCTGTGGGAAGGAGAGAGTAGGATAGAATGGAGAGAACCCCGTGGGAGAGGTGGGATGGATGAATGGGGAAGGGACAGGGATAAAAGGGGATGGAATGGGGGAGGTGGGGAGGGGTTGGGGGGGGAATAAGTGAACTCTGTATGTCAGGCAGGAGTTTGGAAGGTTGAGCCAAGGAAATGTGGAAGACACATCTGGAAAGTCAATGTGTGTAAGACAGGGAGAGTCACAGCAGGGTTGGGGCCTGGGTTGGGTGGGTTTTAGAGGGCAATACCCGTAAGTTGAGCAGTATGGAGAAGTCACCCTCTAGGGAATTTGGGATTTGCAATCCTAGGGGGTGGTGGACGTATCCAGGGAGTACAGTAAAACTATATGAGAGGTGAAGTCTTCATTGGATAGGTAAGATTTGGGGAGAAAGTTGTAGGCTCTTTGGAATGTCTGTGAGTACCCTGGGGTTCTCAGTTTGCAGTGAGAAGTGGGTGTTACAAGTGGGGTGTTTGGATGTGTGTGTATGTGTGCACTTGTAAGCTTTGTGTACCTGGTGTGGTGATGGAATTCTTCCTCAAGGAAAAATAACTTTCCCTAGCAATGAACAGGAGGAATTAGATCTCCCTTTGGTTGCCCCAGTGCTGGGGGTAGGGGATAGGGACACTATTGACTGAGAATTTTGAGGCTGTTCTACAGAAAGTAGTGAGCAGGGTTTGGAGGAAGAGGGCAGTGTGTGCTAGTTGAGATGGCTCAGTTTTGTAGTAGTCCTCATTTCCCTCATTAGCCCCTTCCCCATGCCTTTAGCACTTGCTGCTGCCCCTTCTAGGGCTCTGGACAAAGCAGAGCTAAGGAGCTTTGGGAGGGAAGGACACTTTACCATCTGTCCCCCTTTTCCCACTGGGGCACAGTGGTGCCTGGAAAGGTTCCCTATTTCTGGGACCTCTCTACCCAAATTTAAACACTAAATTGGGGTTGAAATTTCCCTTTTTGAAAGTGTGAACACAGATGCTGATCTAGAACGTAGCTCTGTGTACTAAACACTAAGCCTCAGTGAAACTGAGTCTTTATGCCTTGAGAGGGACATTCCCAGCTCTGAACTCAGGGGTGGGGGTAGGGTATACTCTAGAAGCCAACCCATTCCATGTGGTGGGCATTGCTGCTGCTAGATCAAAGGCCAGGTGTATGGGTTCTAGAGTGCATACCATGATCTAGAAACATTTATGTATGCTTTGAAGCCAGGCTGGTTGCATGGGTGTTAACTGTCTGCATCTCTTAGTGTGAGAATGCTGGATTTTTGTAACCCACAAGTGGATCCAGAAATAAGTCTTTCTTTGAAGGAAGGAGCTCTTCCCTTCCTCTGGATGCATGGCCCTGAGCCAGACCTTGCTGCTGCACTTTCCAAGGTGCTAAAATTGCTGCTCTTAAATGCTGACTCCAGACATGCTGTGCTCTAGAACCCTGCCTGTGATCCAGAGCACTGACTTGCTCATCTA
Source organism: Trichosurus vulpecula (assembly GCF_011100635.1). Lineage (NCBI taxonomy): Eukaryota > Metazoa > Chordata > Mammalia > Diprotodontia > Phalangeridae > Trichosurus > Trichosurus vulpecula. The sequence continues at coordinate 177,140,427 of NC_050580.1, read as the reverse complement.
GAACACAGTTGGCTCTTCTGGGTAGAGACTTTTACTTGGTCCCAGAATGTGGCAACTTAGTTGCGCTGCTCTAGAATGTGGGACCAATCTTGGCCTCAGGTGTTTAATCCAAACTTTTGCTTTTGAAAGCTGTGTTCCTTAGAGGAATTTGTAGGGGAGGTGACAGACATTCTGCTGAGACTGTACTGGGTGAGATGGTATCATGAGCCAGAAAGCACTGAGTCAGTTACAGTTTGTTAGCATGGATAGGAGGACAGTTAACACTGACTTAACAGTGACAAACCCAGACCAACTAACAGCTCACAATTGGAGCTTGTGCTCCTCTTCCCTTACAACGCAGCTCTTTTCCCCCACCCTCTACCACAGACTCCTAACCTGTGACCCCTGTTAGCTCCTTTAGGGGTCTTTAATAACAGGGGTACCAGGAACCATGGTCAGAAGGACAAAAAACACACTGCTATGATGCTCCTGCTCCTGAGTGGAGGCAGGGGTTATTGGTTTAAAGGGGATGATGCTCAGAATTGGTCTCTGGAAGCGTGGCTGCATGGGACCACAGTGGGCAGTTTTGGCCAGACACTCCTTCTGGGGGCAGTGGAAGCCCCTAAGATCTTTCCTTCAGAAAACCAGGGATTTTCTATTTGGGGCTATTCAGTTCCTGGGGGTTGTCTCTTAGCCAAGCAGGCTGAGTGTGACTCCCTGTTTTTAAGTCCATTTCATTAAAAGTAGGGGGAAACACATTTAATTGCCATTTTCTAAAGGGTAAACTTGGTGGAGAGGCTGAGGGGGAGTGTTTCTTGCTCCCAAGAGCCCATGGGGCAGGTGGGAGGCTTTGCTTAGGCCATGGGAGGAGTGGAGGTGGGGCAGCTAGGTCCTGAGAGTGCTTATCCCACTCCCCACTTCTGCCAGGACATACATTATTTTTCTTTTTCAAGTCAGAAAACAATGCGAGAACGGATTTGGTTAGTTTAGAAGAAAAAAAGCTCTATAAATATAAATATATATTCATGTATTTTTATTTAATAATTTATAAATACTGGGTTCATTTGACTTTTATTTTTGTGTAATATGTAATGGTCGTATTAAAAAAATAAAATACAGAAGTTTAATGAGGACTGAACAGGGTTTGTGACTTCTGCATTTACAACTGGAAGGATGGGGTGGGTGGATACTGGCCTCACTCCAAACAACTTTCAGTGATTTTGTTAGGAGAAGGAATTAGGGCAAGAGGGATGTGGGGAGGACCCCAAATAAGCTTGGGGGTTTCTGATCAAGAATTAATATGGTAGGCCCTCTACTTCTATCCATATGACCCAAGCCAATCTTTCTCTGACAACAAGTGTCTGGGCAGGTCCTGGCCTTTTCCAAGCATACTTTTCTGTCTCATCCTGTCCTTCCCTGCCACCTCCCTCCACCTACCAACCATGGTTGTCAGGCCTTAAACTTCAATTGGATGATTGATTTTGCCTGAATATTCTGTTGAGAGTCAGAGTGGTACAGCAAATAGAGCTGACTGACAGCCAAGTCTGGCTTCTGATGCATACTCTCTTTGTGACTCTGGGCAAGTCAGCTTAACCCTCTCAGTGGCCCAGGAAACTCTCTTGAGAATATAAGTTTCAGCACAGTTGCCCATCTGCATTAGTTGAGGGAGTTTTTTCACCCATACCAATGAAATCACAGTCTGGATTTTATAAAAATGCTGCTGCTTGTTTTATATTAAATTCAGTTATGAAAAAAATACAGCTTTTGTTCCTTCTCCAATTACCTGAATCCACAGATCCTTGTCATTTTACATATAAGCCATAGACTATATAGTCTATCCCTCTGCTTCTAAGTAGGGCTTTTTCCAAAACCATTTCTGACAAAAATCTAATTAAAAAAAGATTCTAGTCTTTATGTGATATAGTATACTACCCTCGCCCACACCCCAGCTCTAAACATAGTTAACCATAGTTAAGAATTCCTTTTGTTTATCTTGACTGCCTCTTGTTGCAGTTTCAGAAAATTTACTTGTGGTCCATTCTCCAAAGAACTGGAGAACAGCTAGTACCCATCTGGAGTTCTTTTGCCTCCCCTCATCTACTCCCCCAAACTTCAGATTTCAGCCAAGTCCTCCTGCATTTTTCTTCCACTCCATCTTGATTGTCTGCCCCTTCTTGCCTCTCCCCAGTATTAAAATTGTTGCTCACAACAACCTCCCACTATACATCTGACCAGCTCTATTTCCAGTACTTCAACTCTCACCTTTCTACCATCTCAGGACTTCTTCACTTCTCCAGAACGTGTTTATTTCTCGCCATTAATTGTTCAGTTCAACAAACATTTGTTAAGCTAGGTACTTAACTAATGTGCTAGAAGCTGGGGATATAAATAAGAAATAAAATAGTCCTTACACTTAAGGATCTTGTACTCTAAAAGGCAAGAAAAGTCTCATGATTGCCGTTTTGAGGTTTTTCATATGGTGTTTACACCTAAAAGTAAGGTTGTAGTACCATACATTCATGCATCCATAGTGTTTCTCTCTGATATAAACTCTTTGATATGGAGTGATGAGTAAAAACTTTCTCAAATTCATTGCTCTTAAGAGCATCTGTTTCAGCACCAATGCATATCTGCTTTCCCTGCTTGTTTTATATTGTGAACTCCTTTGTTTAGACTGGTTTGGATCCTAAACCAAGCGCATAGTCAAGGTCAGTTTTATTCTTAAGTTTTAAGTACACGATTGGTATATCAATCAAGCATTTATTAGGTGCCAATCCTATGCTAAGCTGTGCAACTTAATGAACTTTCTCTTTCTATCATACTTATCTGAGGGATTTCATTTCTAATTTCTTCCTTTACTATCTGTATCATCTTAGTAGGTCTTCCTGAGTTTAGGTAGGGCCAAGAAAATTTATCCGGTGGTCAGCTTTCTGCTGATGAGCCTCTTCAGACTTGGTGACCCATTCTAAAAGCCTTTCTACTTTGGTTAGACCTGCCAGAGCTTGGACTCAGTTGTTACAGTATTTGAGAAACTCCATCAGCTCTATGCTACCAGTAGGCCCTGGATCAGGGCTTTAGTAGGATTAAGACATTACATACTGTATTTAGGTAAAACACACTACCATCCCAGTAAGTATGCCTCTTGGATATTCTGGTTTAGTTCTGCCATCACGGTGTGGCCTCGTACTTGAAATGTTTACCAAAGCAGTGATGTCTGCCTCGGAGTAAGGACTTTGACAGGGAATGGGGAGTCTGATTCGAGAAAAGGAGTTGGCAGTTTATGAAGCTTTGGAGAGTAAGGTTTCAGATTAAACCTGGGAACGTGGGGCTGTAACTGCCACCTGTGCCTATGGTGGTGGTGCTCGAGCTTTGCCATCTCCCATTTTTGTGAGTGTCCCCATGGAACTCGAGCCATAGGCTTTGCCCAAAGATGCTTGCTTAGGGTGCTGTATCCATGCTCTCTCAAAGCGATAGCGTGGCAGTTCTCGGCAGAGCAGTGGCTGGCTAAGTTGGTGTGCTGGTTTCTGCTTCAAGTTTATAGGAGAGGTTTATGGAAGTATGCACAGGAGCGACAGGCCCTGGAAAGGCCGGGTCAGGAGGGGAGAGGCAGAGCAGTTGCTCTTGAATGCAGGTCGAATCCTGAATGGAGTGTTGTAGTTCATAAGACATCTTACACACGCTCCGATTCTGGCGGCCTACCCTCGGGAAGCTGCTGTCTTTTTCTTACACAGCTTCCCTCCTCAGGGTTCACTTGCCCTCAGACTGACTGAAGGAAGCAAGATGGCGGCACCCTCAGGATTCGATCATATGACCCGAGGTCCCGTGCTCTCGAGTTTGACGGTCCGTTTGGCTGAAGCGGTCACGTGTTGTAGCCTAGGTTGGGGCCCTTCTTCGAACCTCTGGGACCAATAGGCAGCCGAGCTTCGGATGGGGTTGTGGGGCGGTGTGCGTGAGGTTCCGTTCCGCCTTTCGTAGTTAGCGGCCAATCGTATTGCACGACGAAATGAGTGCCGAGAGGGGGCGCGGCAATAGGGAGAGAGAGAGGCGGGGATGGCGTCACAGCGTGGCAGGATTGTTACCTAATGACGGGAGAAGGCGGAACCGACGTTGACTGACAGGCAAGTTTCCCTTACCGAGATTCGAGGATTTGGCTAGCTGCCCCGCCTTAGAGGCGTGATCTTATTTGATTGCCAAGTATTTCTACCCAATGGACTCCGAGCGACTGGTGACGGGCAGGCTGCTTGGCTAATGAGCCCCCAGCGTGGCCGGCGCGGCTCTCCAATCGCCGGGCGGCGGGCCCCAGTCTGAGCGGCTATGGCGGCGGCGGCGGCGGCGGCAGCAGCAGCGGGGGCTGCGGGCGGTCGAGGCTCCGGGCCGGGGCGGCGGCGCCATCTTGTGCCCGGGGCCGGGGGGGAACCCGGGGAGGGGGCCCCGGGCGGCGCGGGGGACTACGGGAACGGGCTGGAGGCGGAGGAGCTGGAGCCTGAAGAATTGCTGCTAGAGCCAGAGCCCGAGCCCGAGCCCGAGGAGGAGCCGCCCCGGCCCCGCGCCCCCCCGGGAGCCTCCGGCCCTGGGCCGGGCGCAGGAGCCCCTGGCAGTCAGGAGGAGGAGGAAGAGCCGGGCCTGGTTGAGGGCGACCCGGGGGACGGCGCTATCGAGGACCCGGTGAGGACGGGCGCTCGGGGCGGGAGGTCGGGGTCATGGGGGAAGGGCCTGCGACTCCGAAGAGGGCGAGGGGCCGCCGTGGCGGCGGCCGGCGCGGGGGAGGGGGCGGGCGGATCGTGGGCGGGGAATTACGCGGAGCTGGGCGGGACGGGACGGGACTCGGAGTCCTCGCTGGCTGGCTGGCTGGCTGGCTGGCTGGCGGCGGCGGCGGTGGTGGCGGCGGCGGCAGGCGGGAGGCCGAGGCTGGGGCCCAGGCCGGAGCTGGAGCCGGAGCCAGGACGCGGTGGGGCCCGTCCCGGGCCGAGGCAGGGATGGGGAGGGTGGGGCGGGGGAGGAGGGGCGGGAGTGGAGGGGGCCGAAGGGCTTCCCGAGGGGGTTGGGGGGGGGAACTAGCGCTTGGTTCGGTCAGTCTCCGCGGCCGGAGAAGCCGATGAGGCCCCACCATGTTTCTCCTAAGCCCCGATCTCCTACCCCACCCACTCCAGGAGCTGGAGGCCATCAAAGCCCGAGTAAGGGAGATGGAGGAAGAGGCAGAGAAATTGAAGGAGCTTCAGAACGAGGTGGAGAAACAGATGAACATGAGCCCACCCCCAGGCAATGGTGAGCTCGGGCGAAGGGCCCAGGACCAGAGGAAGGAGGGGAGGACCACTGATGTGGGGAGGGAGAGGGAGGTGGAAAGCTCTTTCCTTGGTGACCTTGCTAGGTACCGTGGTTTTGGAAAGGGCGTTACTGTCCCTTGTGTCACGTTTCCTTTCCTCTTTAAGCTGGTGACCCTGCCTTGATCATTCAGAATCCACAAAATCGGGTTTAATCCCCTCCCCCTCAATTTAGGTAGATTAGTTAACTCCTTAGTGCTAAATTTAGGTAGGGACTTGTAAATGCCAAAAGAACAGTGATAATTTTGTAATGATTTAACTGGAGAGGACCTTAGAGGTCATTTAGCTCAAGTCTTTAGTTAGGAAACTGAGGCCCAGAGAGGTGAAGGGACTTGAACAAAATCGCATAGATAATTAATAGTAGGGTTCTGATTCCTTTTCCTGTATCACACCTCTTAAATTTGCCCTTTTTCAGGGCTTGCTATCAGAAGTCTCAAGGATGTGAGACTGCTTGGGTTACTTTCTGTTGAGGTGTTAAGAGTGGGAGTTTTTATGAGGATCAGGTAGAAGATGGAAATTACTCTTTTGTAGCTGGTCCAGTGATCATGTCCATTGAGGAGAAGATGGAGGCTGATGCCCGGTCCATCTATGTGGGCAATGTAAGTATTAGTCTTTTCCTGAGAGAGGCTATTATTTTGGGGAAAGATTTGGAAAGAGGACCTATCAGGCAAATATTTTATCTTCAAGGGAAGGGGGTTAGTGGGGAATTAGAATTAGGGTGGGAGTAGGAGGTGTAGTGTAAATTGTAGGATTTATAACTGGGAAGACTTTAAATGCCGTTTAGTCCAACTTCCCTGCAGTTTGTAGATTAAGAAACCAGAGGTAATGTGAATTGCAAAGGAAAAAGCATGGGTTAAGGCAGAAGTGGGAATGGTTCTGACTTTGTAGTCAGCTTACCTTTTGTTAGCACCTAGATGGCTTAGGGCCTCTTCTCTGCCCTCATCTCCCCCCCCCCCCCCCCCCCCCCCCCCGCCCCCAGACTACAGCTAGTGTTGTCGGGTTGTGTTTACCCTATCAGTGAAATTTGTCTTTTTCTGCTTAGGTGGACTATGGTGCAACAGCAGAAGAGCTGGAGGCACACTTCCATGGTTGTGGTTCAGTTAATCGAGTTACCATCCTTTGTGACAAGTTCAGTGGCCATCCTAAGGGGTAAGCAGAGGGAAGAGGTGTTAGAGCACAGGTTAACGTTCATTTCATTAAATTTAAAGATCAGACAGGTATATGTTATGTTTCGTACTTCATCAAATGTGGAGAGGCAGCTTCAGTATTGGATAGAGATGGCCTTGAAGCATATTAGATTTGGGTTCAAGTTCTGCCTGTGACATGTACTGAGAAAGTCACTTACCTTTTCAGTGCTCTAGGCAACTCTCTAAGGCTACACATTGCCTAGAAAGTTCGAGCCTGGATTAGCACAGGTAGTTTCTTCATCTGGATGTTCCCTATATCAGTGAAATCACTGGCCCATGCCCTATCCTTGTTGAATGTAAGCTCCTTGAGGGCAGCATCAATTCATTTTTGCATATGTATTCTAGGGTTAGTATAGTGCCTTTCATACAATAGAAGCTTAATACATATTTATTGAATAGACTAGAATAAGTTTGATCATATGGTCTTCCTTTCAGGAGCTGACATGTCAGGCTAGACTTAGAGAAATACTAGACGTATAGAAAACTATAGGAACACTGAATGTATGAAAACACATGCATCTGCTTGTCTGTTTTCTCCCCTTTTCCAGGTTTGCATATATAGAATTTTCAGATAAAGATTCAGTGAGGACGTCGATGGCCTTGGACGATTCTCTTTTTAGAGGAAGACAGATCAAAGTAAGCTCTCTCCCTCTTTGAGTGTGTACAATTTGAATTCTGAGGACTGCACTTAACCTGTCTTGACTGTTTTCCGTTTGCTTAGGTGATACCAAAACGGACCAATCGGCCGGGGATCAGCACCACAGATCGGGGTTTTCCACGTGCCCGATACCGTGCCAGGGCTACTAACTACAGTAGTTCACGCTCTCGATTCTATAGTGGCTTCAACAGCAGACCCCGGGGCCGAGTCTACAGGTCAGGATAGATGGGCTGCTCCTCTCTCCTTCCCCATGAGTGTTATACCCTGCCTCTCATCTGGTTCAAGCCCTCACTCCCTAGAGGAGCTTCGATTCTTGCCTGTGTGATGGTAGTTAAAGGGCAAGTTTGACTTATAGAATCCCAGTCCTTAAACAGTAACTGGGGATGAGGAGAGGGTCCTAAATTCCCCAATTCCTTCCTAGACTTCTCCCTCATAATTGTTAATAGGACTACAAACCGACTAGCATGAGGGTTTCTACAAGAAGACTGGGTAGAACCAGGTTATCAGTGCCCTTTCTAGGAAGGTTGAAGGAGGGAGGGGGTGAGTTGAGTTTTTTTTTTTTTTTTTTTTTACTCAGAGGTGGGAAGAGATTGGAACTGTCAGAGTCTCTGAGAAAATGCCAGAGCCAGATTGGATCTCCCCAGTTCTGGATGATGATATTGAGGTTATAGCCTTTGTCAGGATAGGAATTATAATTTCCTTAGTGTTTGGATGCTTGTTGCTTTGAGATCCTACATCAGTTCCTTTATTTTACTCTCCTTCACATATGTAGGGGAAGTTAGTGTAAGCCTTTAGCTTTTCAGAAGAGCTGCTTTTCCTGATCCTTGGAGAGTTAGGAAAGGGACTGGTCGTGGTAATATCTACCATGGACAACAGGATGAATGCTTTTGGGAGGGTTGAAGGCTATTGGAATATTTGGGACCTGAGCCTCTCCTCAGTTTTCTTCTCTCTCCCCTTACTGGGATATGCTCTCTGAATGGAGTTTCTTTTCATCATCCAGACAGTTTCCCTTCTGCTGACTTGTGCCCTCTGGTGGGATATTAGCTGTTTGTAGTAAAAAGCTTTCCCCTTAGACAGGAGCTATAGAGTTGGACTAGTTGGACCATGGGAGGGGGTTGTACTGAGATGTCCATTAACTATGTTTACACCCAACTCTCCTTCTTTTTTCTAGGGGCCGGGCTAGAGCGACGTCATGGTATTCCCCTTACTAAAAAAAAAAAAAACACAAAAAAAAAACAAAAAAAAAACAAAAAAACCAAAAAAGTGTGTATTAGGAGGAGAGAGAGGAAAAAAAAGAAAGAAGGAAAAAAAAGAATTAAAAAAAAAGAAAAACAGAAGATGACCTTGATGGAAAAAAAATATTTTTAAAAAAAAAGATATACTGTGGAAGGGGGGAGAATCCCATAACTAACTGCTGAGGAGGGACCTGCTTCTGAGGGTCTGGTCAGGGGAAGGGCCCCCGGGGAATGGGACAGGGGGCTGCTCATTCACTCTGGGGGTTCGACATGGACAAGTCTCGACTTCGAAAGCTGTTCCCTACCCCTCTCCCCCCTGCCTCCTCTCCTCACTTCACCCACTGGGGCTGCTCAGGGGTGGGAGCAGGATGGTGGGGAAGGTTTTACCTAAGGGTATATAAGGACACAAAACTGTTCTGCTTGTTACCCTCCCTCCAACTCTTCCCTGTTCTCCTTCCTGCCTGACTCTTATCCTGCCAATTATCCCTCCTCCCACCTCCCTTCTTCCTGGCTCCCTGTCCCTCATCCCTGGGACTACTTCTCCTGACCCTCCAGAGATTCCCTGGTGATCTATTTTGTTTCCGTTTGTGTTTCTGTTTCTGTTTTGAGTGTCTTTCTTTGCAGGTTTCTGTAGCCGGAAGATCTCCGTTCCGCTCCCAGCGGCTCCAGTGTAAACTCCCCTTCCCCCTGGGGAAATGCACCACCTTGTTTGGGGGGGATGGGGGGTTGGGTGTTTTTTCTTTTTCTTTTTCTTTTTTTTCTTTTTTCTTTTAATTTGGTTTTGGAGGGGACGGGAGGAAGTGGGAACAGGGGATGGAGGGAGGGTTTGGGGATTTTGTTTATTTTTTTAGGCATTTCCAGGGGTGGGAGGAGTTTTTTGTTTTTTTTTTAATATGTGTCATGAATAAAATAAAAATGTTTTTTGAAAATAGTGTGTAGTCTTTTCAGTGTAAGGAATATTTGTTTCCCTTAGATTTCAGCTAGAAGGTGAACCCTCCGTGGTTGGAAGTGTTGGTGTTATGGAGGTAGATTTACCACTTAAAATTTAAAAGTTGGCATTAAATTACAAGTAGTTGGGATAATGAAGCCTATAATTGAGGAAGACTAGTTTTCTGGACTACATGTTTTTTTTCCCCTGGGTATTTGATGGGTAGAAATGTAAGCCAAGACTGAAAAAACCTAAGTGGCTAGGTAGAGTGACCTAAATGCATTTGTACTAGACACCAGTGGTGTTGAACTCAGGGATGGCCACTAAACTGACATGAGACTAACTGTGGGCACATACTGACTTAGAAAACAACATAAACATTTTATTGTACTGATTTTGTTAAGTATTTCACAAATCTGTTTTAGTCTGGTTTGGGGAAGTGTTTCGGGTTTCGTGTTTTTGATACTTTTGCTATAACTCGTTTTGTTTTAGGTGATTTGCCCACAGCTTCACTTGCTTTGGGCTAACAGGCTGCTTTCCCAGCTATGTGAACTTAGGAATTAAGCTATTTTCAGTTTATTTAACTAAAACAGTTGTGGAGGTAAACTAATTCTAGAGGTATTTATAGATGATAATTAGAGTGCTAGCCTTCGTATGAAGTGTTTTAGATTATTACTTTAGGTCTTGAAGAATTAATGCTATCTATATCTGCTTAAAACTCACCTCAACTCAAAAACTTGTCTCTTGAAAAGTCTTTCATGTTTTGTTCCTTTATTCAGATTCAGGTCAGAAAAGCTTCACTCCTCACTTCTTTTAATGTGTCCCCATTTTACAGATGAACCAGGGTAAATAGGGGTTAACTGACTTGACCAGGATCACACAGCTAGTGTCTTAAGGTTGCATTTGAACCTCAGATCTTGAATTTAGGCCAGGTGCTCTGTCCACCGCACCACCCAGAGAGCTGCTCCCAGTCCCATCTATAGCTATTCAGATCATCTAATCCAGACGTAGACTTTGCGTTTTGTAAACATTTCATGGTGCTTTTCCTTATCCGAGATTTAACTTGGCAGCCAAGTTCCCCATCCTTGTAGACCCAATTCAAGTTTCCCATGAAGGCTTCCTTTACCATTCCCACCTCATGTTGAACTCTTTGAAACTCTATAGCATGTATTAGATACTAGTCGTTTTGGCCGTTAATGATAGTTTCACTTTCTCTTTCTCCCCAGTTAGCAAATTATCTGTGAGCAGATTTGTATTCCCCAGAGCTTTGGACTTGTAGGTGCTTGGTGTTTGAATAAATTCAGCTAGGGAATTTGTGGGACTAAGAATTAACTTAGTGGCTGCAGAAGTGGATTAAGCAACATTACCTGTCCACCAGAGGGCGTAGTATGGATTGCTGGCCACATAGCTAAATTTTCCTCTGCAGGTTAGGGCTGGTTTGAAAGAATTTTCTTGCATGGTTGGTGGTCCTATTGTCTTAGGAATTAGAGTATCCCATCTCTTAAGAATCCTGTGGATCAGAGAGCTGTGTGGAGTGCTCTTGGAATAATACCATCTCTTCCCCTCCTTCCTTGGCCCAATCCTCACCAAGGTAGAAGCTACTATTTTCTCTAATTGAGGACTATCCTCCTCCCCATTCCTATTCACATGTTCTGGTTTGTTTTCTGTTTCACTGGAGAACTCCCCAAATCTATAATTTTACATTTAATTTTTAAACTGGATTTTAACATTTCAAACACTATAAGGTAGCTATTCGTAACCTGTATATACAATTAGAGGTTTCTACTTCGAAGTACATTTGGGAGCTGGTAACAACAAAAACAACCTATTCCACAATGAATCTCGGTTCCCATCCTAAGATTCAGATTTCTTACTCCAGATGTGATTGTTTTGATATGAGCCGTATACAGTGTATCCATTTTAAATGATGGGGAATATTTATGACTTTTACAAGCTAAGAAGCATGAAGGGGAAAATATTTCCCAGGAGTAAGATTCTGCCTTGGCATCCTCCTTCCCACCAAGCTCTTTGGGAATTAAAGGGGGCATTGGACAACCTGCCTGATATGTTTTGAAGGTTAGAGATATTTGGAATATGTCAACCAAGTTGTCTGTATGGCACATGGGTGGCAAGACCTAAAGATTCCTTACAGATATGTCAGGGAAAGTCATGTACACCACAAAACAAGTTACCCAGTTCTTTTACTGGACTCATCCAGCCTTACCTGACTCCAACTTTGAGGGAAAAGCCCCAGATGATCTTTGTATGCTGAGTAGGTATGGAGTAGTCACTGACAACTAGTCACATACATACGTGTACTTGCTTTCTCCAAAATTGTAAACTATTTGAGGACAGAGGCTGGTATTGTAATATATTAAAAACCAAGAACATAAATGGGGGAGGGGAAGTGAAGGGTAAGGGGAAAAAGTGTTTTAAGTATCTACTATGTGCCAGGCACGGTGATAAGCACTTTAAAATTATTTTCATTTGATCCTTACAACAACCATGTGAGGTCAATGTTATGATCCCCATCTTACAGTTGAGGAAGCTGAGGCAAACATGTACCTTGGCTAGGATCTCATACCTAGTAAAAGGCTGGATTTTCATTCAGATATTCCTGATTGCAGACACAACACTATCCACGGTGCTGCCTACCTGTTTAAGAAATGGACAGATTTTGTGATGGTGTTGTAAAAGTGGACTCAGATGGGTCACCAGGCCTTGAGCTTTCTAGTGCTGTTCAGGGGCAGGTTTGAGAGTTGGTTATCGAGTTCAAAAGTTCTGGCAGGTTCTTACCAAACTGGGAGGGCATCTAGTGTGATTCCAGTGATGAATTGTACATATATGTTCTCTGAAAATTGATCTAGATATAGAAAGCTCATCCCTAGGTTGGCTGTAGGGTGACTTTTTTTTTTTAGCCACAGCAACTGTCAAAAGTCAGTTGAGTATTGGAGGGGTCGCATACTATTGCAGAGTGGGGGGAACCCTGCCAGATTATAGATCCTCCAGTTATTAGAGCATTCAAATGGACTTGATGACAACCACAGAAGGTAAAGAATATGCCTCTCAGATATCCCTATTTTCTTCCATTGTGAATTAATACATCATGTACGAATTTGTCTCAGCCTTTGTTGAACCTGGGTTTTGAGTCAGTACAATTCCAGTTAACTGAATAAAAACAACCAACATCTACTATCTGCAAGTTAAGGTAGCAATTTCTTTTATTTGGGTGTGAGAACTTACGTTTCAAAGGGACACCTACCAAATTCTACTATTTTAGGATTTGGTGAATCAGGCTTACTTGTGTCTTATACTCTGCTTATAATTTCTTCCTAGGTCTGCAATATGAATGTATATCTTAGCCAACTACAGTATCAATTCTTCTAGGGTAGGCACCTTATCACCTGAATGCCTATGTCTGCTACTTTACTGACCACAATAAATGCTTGTCAAACGTCTTCACTGCTGAGCAGCCTTGTGATTTCATAGACTTCAATCTATTTCTTAAGATTTAGCTCCCATGCCTCTATCATAAAAGGCTTTGCCTCATCTCCCCAGGAGTTGTAGCCCTTCTTCGGGCTCTGTAATTGTATGTATTTTTTATTTATTTATCTGTGTACCTACTGCTTTTCCCACTAGAACACAAGCTCTTCCAGGGCCAAGCATTTTAATTTTTGTCTTTGTGTCCCCTAATATCTGTCTCTCTGTATGGGCACGAACTGCTCTAATTCCTTGGCCATTTTAATCTCTTTCCTTTGGACTTTTCCCAGTTCTGTTAAGAAAAGTATACATACATTGATGAGGAAATTAGCTCATTTTTGTCATTACTTTTGAAATTACTACTCAATAGCATATACAATACCAAATTATTAGCAAATAAAGCAGCTTGAGATTTATATGAAATCTCTTTTTCAAAATACTCAAAGACCTTTCTCATATGTGATTTTAATAGTTCACACAGACCCTCCAGAGGTATATCTGGGATAGGCATTTTTTTCCATATTACCAATAACGTAAGGCTACAGATGGAATTCTGACTCCCACTGTCTCTTCTATACTTAGTGACCATGCATCCCAGATTTTCTTGGTTCAGATTTCCTTGCCCTTTCCAAAGGAATTTGTTCTCCCATTCCAGTAGGGGACAGCTTTAGATTTATATAGGATTTTTTCCCCCTCTAAAGATCTCAAAGTGCTGTCTCATGTATGATTTTGTTGGTCCACATAACCCTGGGGTTATGCTTTCCTTAAAAGAGATCTTATTACCCAGAGGTAATGAAGCAACTGACCTTGAAAATACTACGCTTATTCTATGTCTACATGCTCTGAACACATTCTGGAAACGTCTTTTTCCTTGGTCTTTATCTAAACAAACCCTACTTTCAAGGCCCAAATAGAGACCCTTATCCATCCTGTCCCTCTCCAGACACCCTCAGTGAAGTCATCAGGTCGCTTCAGCCTCCTATGACTTTAGGCAAGTCACTTCTCTGGATCTCGGTTTCCCCATCTGTAAAATGAGGGGATTGGATTAGATAACTGCTCAGGAGCCTTCCAGCTCTAATGTCCTGATTAGCATAGATCAAGGGATCACAAATTTAGAGTTGAAAGAGACCTTCAGAGTTATCTCATCCAATCTGTTATAACTTTTAGGCTGAAATCCCATAGAGAAGGGACTTTTATAAGGTCACCTAAGCAGTGGCAGAAGTGGGATTTGAACTCAGGTCATTGGACTACAAGTCCAGCACTCTATGCCGCTATCCTAATCTGCTTTCTATTTTAGATGCCCTCTTCCTCCTTTAAACTCTTAATGGCACTTGTAATAATAATAGCTTACGTTTCTCTAGGACATTGTAATTTACAAGCATTTTCTTCCCATCAACGTAGTCAAGGAGGTTATGGCGAGCAATAAGGAACCCCCTTTTTTGTATATGAGTACTTGGAGGCTTGGAGGCTTGGAGGCAAGCTTCAGTGTTCTGAGCTGCCTCTTCATGCGTACTGCCTTGGTATTGCTATTTAGTTTTTACATACACATCTTCACTCCTCAACCAGAACGTATGCTCCTTGAGGGCAGAAACTGTTGTCCAGTGCTTCCTTGTATCTTCCCACAGGGCCTAGAACACACACTAGGCTCAATAAATACTTGTTGCACGAATCAAGCAGTTCATAAGGTTGGTAATCGACTCCTGATCTGGGCAGCTGCTTCTCATTCCTGCATCTGTATTTTTCTTGAAGGAATTTAGATGTGGTAACTGAGGAGAGAGCAGATCCCAAAATGAAACATTTCCAGCCCCGTTAAGGCAAACACACCTACTACTCTCTTCTGTCACTGCCCTCTAGCAGCTGTTTATGGGACAGTGATTGTGATGAAGGAAAGTAGCAGCATCATTTCTCCAGAGCCCAGCTAGAGGGAGGAAATGGTAGGGAAAGGGATTGGTACGTTTCAGATCTCAGAGATACCCTCCTGTCGCAAAAAACCGTCATGTAGAGGGAGAGAGCCAAAATTAAAAAAAAAGAGGAAAGTCCAGTCTCCTCATTTTTCTTCCATTTAAAATTCCTTTATTGAAATATAAGTAGTAGGCCCAGTGTGTGAGGTCTGGGTATCCCTGGGTGAGACCAGAGAGAGCCCTGCTGTTCTTACTGCAGTCCACCCCTGTGTCGTCTGCAAGGGGATCATTGTACAGAACCCCATGATCCCTCTCTGAGACACCAATCTTGAGGGGGACCATAAAATAGCAGGAAGGAGTAAGTGAAGCAAGGTTTTGATCTCCCCTTGTCTAAATGTGGCATCCCATGGACTGGGATGTACTTAATTCCACTTTCTTGGTATACTTGGTATATCTTCCTATTGGATGAGGTTCTCAGCTTCCTTCATGTCTGTGGTCAGACTTCCCTTGGGGGTCTATTCTTGGCGTACTTTGGCCTTCCTATAACCAGCATGGCATGCTATGTTGTTTCCCATCTCCTTCATGGCATCTGTTAGCCTCTTTGCATTTCAAAAGTAGTGCCCTCCATTCTCCTGTCAGCATCCCCACAGTGGCGCTCAGAGGGCAGGCGTTGGTGTGGCAAGCAGTGGGACATGGTCACAGCGGGTCGGGGGTGGCGGCCTTAGCAAGGAGGGCCGACGACAGAGCTCCCCGTCCCTCAGGGCCTCCGGAAGGGCCTTGCGTTTGCTCTCGGGCAGCAGCATGATGCTGAGGATGCAGAGAAGGGCACAGGCTGCCAAGACCACATGCTGCAAGAAGGCACCTCGGCCTGCATGGAGCCGCTGTACTGGACCACTCAGCTGGCCTAATGCCCCCAGTGCCAGGATTAGGCCCAGGCCCCGTCCCCTGTGGAAGGGGGAGAATGAAACTCAGACATAGACTGAAGACCCCGATTCTGACCCAGATAGCAACTCCCCTTATCAGTTTAGAGCTTACTCACTCTATCCCCTTCCTCCATGATCCCCTTCCTAATAATATCAGTATTAATAATAATAATAGCCAGTGTTTGTATAGTGCTTTAAGGTTTGACACATGTTATTTCATTTCATCATCAAAATAATAACCTGAAATAGATAGTAGTATTATCCTTTTTTTTATAAAAGGGAAAATTAAGACTGAGAAAAGTGACTTTCCCAGGGTCACACAGCTAATAAGATTCCGGGACAATACTTGAACTCAGGTCTTCCTGACTTCAGGGCCAGCATTCTATCCACCGACCAGCTTGGATCTTGCCCTTAACTCCCTTAGAACAAGGCCAGAGATGACCCATTCCCATCTAAGTCTCACCCCTGGTTCTCACCGGACTGTCGTAGGGATGACCTCTGCAGCGAGAAGGATGCTGAGGACACCAGCAGCATGGGAAAACAAAAGGCCGAGCACTGAGAAGGTGGTGATTGCCACATCATTCAGGTCTACAGAAACAAAGGGATGAGGGGTCAGGGTCAAGAAAACCCCCACAGGCAGGATCAACATCGACTACCCAGCCCACGGTGCTCTCTGGAGTCCTGTAGGCTTGACTTATGGATAAGTGGGCAGTAGCCCCAAAGTTATCTCAGTATCTAGTGTGGTACTTTGCACAAAGTAAGTGCCAACAGATATTTGTTGATGAGAATAGAGTGGGGTGGGTGGAAGAAAAGACGGTGGGAAGAAGTACATATGGGGCAGTGTTTTATTATTATTTTTTATATTATTATAATTATGTTATATATTAATCAGAGAAATATGTACTTTGAGCAAAGGGTCAGGGGATTTAGTTTATCTGATAGGGTCCTAGCCTAAGGTTCCCTAGAAAAGGGATGGAACCCCTGTGAGAAGAAGAAGGGACAGATGTTATCACGGCTCTGGGATGCTCACAATCTCTCAGGCCCAGCAGCACAAGAGAAGCAATGCCAGTGAGGGTCATAGTGAGCAGCAGGATGCCCCGGCGGCCGAAACGGTCAACGGTAACCCCCAGGAAGATGCAGGCCAAGCCTGCTGTTCCAGCAGCCAGCAGGGAATACCGGTTGAAATCGACCTGGGACTTCCGTCCCACTCCTCCTCCAGCAAGCTGGTAGCAATGCCTAATCCCATGAGCAATGAAGCTGTAGGGGTGAGACAAATGGAAAGACCTTGAGTCTTCGGCCCACAGCTCCCTCATCTCTGCTGGAACTCCTACCCTCAGTTTCCCAGAACCCAGGCTATAAAATCTATGTGGAATTCCTAATGTCTAGCCCGCTGGGCTAAAGGGTCTCCACCCATTCCCACCTCCTGACCTTGGTGCCAGTCCTGCCCACCATCCACTACCCCTTCCCACTTCGTTCAATGCTCACGTGGTGAAACCCAGGATAAGCAGATTTTTCCAGATGTTGCGACAGCTGAGTAAGGCTGAGAGGGAGATCTGGGCAGTTGCAGGAAGGGGACAAGTGTTCTCCAGATCTTAGGAAGGGATGGAAAGAGGGAAAGAAGGAAGCATATTCCAGAAATCAAAGTGGTTATGTGGGGCACATGCCTAAGCTTACACACATGTTGATCTGGTTCCTGGGGACGGAATGCCCAGAATCCCCTCTGGGATGTGGGGACCTGTTTTTAGAGTGGGAGGCCTCTCTGAGGCTGGTTTCCATAGTGGGAGGCCTCTCTGGCCTGTCCAGGTCTGGAGTCTGCATACAGAGAACCACCCACGTGTACACACATAGAAGCTATTCACAGCTGGGAGCTTTCCAGTCTTCTTTCCTGGGTTCTCACCTTGAAGGGCTTCTTCAGCTTCATCCCCCAGTGGCTCCCCTTGAGGTCTGTTTCTTTGAGCCAAAACTCTCAATACAGCCTGGGCCTCTTTTGTCCGACGAGACACCAACAGCCACCTTGAAGACTCCAGGAACAGACCCGGCCAGCTAGACAGGCAGGGAAGAGAATCAGGGTGGAGTCAGAGGAAAGGAGAAATGAGTTCTAGTCACAGTGAAGACTCCTCCATAGTTGAGATTCCCTATCCTGGGGATCTTCTTTGCTAGTCCCCGGGGAAAATAAGTTCCCACTGCTGGGAAGATAAGGCTGGGAAAAGAGCTTTAGGAGCAGGATCCAAGTGGGGAGGCATGAGACCTTCCACAGTAGAAAGGATGAGTGATTGAATTGGGGTGAGGGAGAGGATTGGATTTACAGCACAAGTTCCCTACGACTATGGGCTAGCTGGTAGAGGGCTTGGAGAAGGGTACTGACCCATAGAGCAAGAAGAGAATACAGGGAGCTGTGATCAGTCTGAGCAGAAATCTCCAGTCCTTGCAGGCCAGAGCCAGGCCCAGGAGCAGAAACTGTCCCACTACTCCCATGAACTCTCCGACTAGGACAGCCCGGAGCCGCTGGGAGGGCTCGCATAACTCCAGGCCTGAGGATGTGGCAAGGGCCGGTCCAGAAGAGAAAGGTGGACGATGTGAGAGAAAGAGGAGGAAGCAGGGAGAGTGGTAGAAGAGGCAGAGAGGTTAGAGTTAGGGGAGGCCTGGGGTAAGGAGAGGGATCTGCTGTACAGAGCTGTATGGAGTCAGTGATACTGGGCTCAGCATTCAATGAAAAGGGCATTGGAAAGTGACTCAGGGGACTAGGGTTCTAGTGTTTGCTTTGGCACTAGCTGACCTTGGGGAAGTGGATTCACACTTCTGAGCCTCAGTTGTAAAATGTGGCGGCATACTTAGATGGTCTCTAAGGGCTCTGGCATTCTATACATCTGTGAGGGTGCCAATGAAATGAGTTGGGAGATATGGAAGGGAGGCAAGAAGGGTAGGAGGTGGCAGTAGAGTGAGGGGCAAAGGGCAGGGACTAAAGGAGCTATACTCACGGGTCAGGTAGAGGCCAAGGTCGGCCCCAGCTAGCATGAAGCCCAGGAGGAATCGGAAAGCAGTAAGACCAGGTGGGGAGCCAGCTGCAGCCCCTCCTACCCCACAGGGTCCTGCCAGCCCCAAGGCCAGCAGCACAACCCCTCGCCGTCCTACCCTAGAGAAAAGGGAGGACCTTCCATCACAGCATCCCAAAGCCTTCTCCCTCATCCTGGAACTAAGGTCAGTCCCATTGAATTGCTAAGATTCAGACTGGTGTCCTATGGCAAAATCCAAAGGCGTGTGAGAGCACTGTGCTTGGGGATAGGGCTACAGATGAACACGGACCCAGAAACCCTCAGAACTAGGGACTTGTCTTCTGAGGGTGGGCTACCCCTGCTTCACTCTCTTCAAACCCCTAGTACCCCTGGCTAGAGTCTCCTTCATGCCTCTCAAACCTGGCTTCCCTTATTAATTCACTTTCTCCTTCAAGAAAGTGTGCAATGCACTGGTGCCCTATGCATACGTACCTGTCTGTTGGATGGCCCAGACCCAGGTAGCCACAGGCAAAGCCCAAGAGGAAGAGGATCTGCTCCAGGGTTACCTCCCAGCCCCTTTCACAAACTAGATCCCACTGTGGAGGGGGAGAGAAGGGTTTGCTGGGGTGGAAAGCCTGCAGCCCAGCCCCAAAGTCCTTTTCTTTTCCACCGTTATCCCTCTGCCTCACCTGAGTGACCATATTGCTGGTGAGGACAGGGAGACCGCTGTAGTCCCAGCCATGGGGGCATCGGGTGCTGTTGGGTGGGGGTGGGGAGCAAGCCTCTTCGCTGGTGTTGAGGGGCGGCTCCCACCCTGAGGCATTGGCCTGGAGGCATCTCAGGGGCGGCACCAGCGTGAGGATGGGGTCTGAGGCCAGACCCAGGGCCACGAACAGCAGGGGCAGGTAGCTCAACCCCAGCTGCACCTGCTGGGCCCTCCCCACCACCCCCACCTGGGAGAGCAGCGGCTCGAAGCTGGGGGGCCCCATGGGGGCTGCCAGGGACAGGCTGCTCCCCAATGCATCAGGAGCCGCTGGTCCCCCTTCCCCCTCCCCTTCGCCCTCCCGTGGCTCCATTCACCCTGGGTGAGGAGGGACCCGACCTGTAAGGAACAAGAGAGAAAAATGGGAAGGAAGGCGAGGGATGGAGAATGACAGCGGAGACAGGCGGAGGGGGAGAGATGGTGGAATAAGGGGTAGGTGAGGTCTATGCACCTTCTGGGGGCCAGTCACTCACCCCTCGGGGGCTGGCTGGGGTCTCTATGGCCCTGACGCCGTTGCTGCTCCCCCCATGGGGTGAGGGGGTCCTGGTGGCCAAGGAGCCGGGGCCTACTGCTGTGGCTTGGGTGGGGGGGGTGCCTCCTCTCCTCTCCCCTCCCCGCCCCTTCTCTTCTCTCCTTTCCTTTGACCCACTCTCCCGCCTCCTTCCCCCCTCCCTGCTATCGATTGCTCCGGCCCACTGCCCGGCCCTCATTCCATGGCTCTGCTAGATTTCCCACCCTACCCCCGCCCCCCCTTCCTTTCTCCAGCTCTGGGCTCCTTTTTCTCTCCTCCCCTTCCTTTAGACTCTCCTCCCCTTCCCCGGGTCCTCCTGGACTCACCCTCCGAGGGAGGGAACCTCACTCTATCCGCCCTTCTTCTGAGTGGCCTCAAGGCATGGAAACCACCGCACCAGGGGAACGGGAGAAGGGGGATCTGGGAACGGGGTGGATGGAGGTGCCCGTCCGCCTTGCTCTCCAGCCAGCCCAGGGTAGATGCCAGAGGCTTCCAGTGCCTCACTCATCGATAACGCTAGTAACGGGGAAAGCTTGCTGGATCTGGGGCTAGAGGCCCTGTGTTTAAATCCTAGCCTTGCCACCCCCCGTCAGTCCAGTCACCTTTCTGGTGTGTGTATTGGGGGGCGGCGGGGCGGCGGGAGCGAAATGGATACCATCTTCTGATCTCCCAGCTCAAGATCCATTAACCTATAACATTCTCCCACGACTGGAGAAAAAGCCTCGGAAAAAAAAGGGACCCTCCTATTTCAACCGTAGGGAATTTGGGACATCACTGCATTATTAAATAGTCCCAAGCCAGAATTCCAATTTACTCTAATATTCTCTCCACATTTGTTCCATGCTTATTATAGGATACAAGAGATCACAGAGGCCCTCAAGTCCTACACCACTCCTTCCCTCATCTCCGCTTCTTTTTACAGATGAAAGAAGTGAAGCCCAGGAAAGCCTGGGGCTATACCATTGGCGAGTGTCGGAGCCTGGACTCAAACCCAACACTTCTGACTGCAGAGTCAGCACGCTTTCCACCGTTCCTGCTTCATTTATTTAAGAGGCTTCTGTTTCCTCGTCCCTTGTTTTGTGTATGTGTCTTCCCTCACACCCATCCTTGAGTCTGTCCCCATTCCCAAGTACAATTTTTTGAGAGTAAGGGCTTCTCTTCCCACCAAGTGTCTTACTCATCAGCACAAAGACAGACAAGCACAGACACGGTTGACAAGCAGGTTTTATTGGGGTGCACAGTTCCAGTTTATGACGCTCTCTGCCTTCCCCTTCTTGCCTCCACAGCCGTCTCAGGGGCCTTCTCACGATCCCATATTCAGTTCCAGAAGATTTCCAGCTTCACCCACTCCCCTCCCCCCGTAGCCTAAGGGCTCAGTGTCCTTCTTCATCCTCACCTCACCATCTGCCTTGGAGATGGAGGGGGTCCTGAGCTTACCCTGACCACAGAATACAAGGGAGCGGTTTCCCTGTTCCTCCAGTATTTTGCCTTTGCCATGTGCTTTTTGAGGCTGAGCTGGTGAAGGTAAGGGACTAAATGTCCAAGATGGGGCAGGGTGAGAAATCCTCCCCCCATCCACCATGGTGGACCATGTGCCTCCTCTTTCCCGCCCCTAACAATTTGGGGAATAATATTAAATATAAATAATTTATATAAAATGGCTCGTACAAAAAGCGGCTGAAGGAGGGTATGGAGAAGAGAAGGAGAATCCACAGCGGAGAAGGGAGAATGAGATGATCGGAGGGAATGAAAACGGTCGAGGAGGGCAACTGCCTATTCCACTCCCAGCATCCCACAGGGCAGCCATGGGGGGTGGGGTGGGGTGGGCTGACAGGGTTAGGGACCTCCCTGAGGTCTCCAGAAGACAGGGGAGGAGTTGGTCATTTCAGGCTGGGGAGGGAATTCTAGGATGGATTGGAATAGGGTGGGAGTCATGGGGGGGGAGGGGTATGGAGGGAGTCCAGCAGGTAGGGAGGTGTGATGCTCAAGGCGCTAGGCCACTGAGCAGGGTGGTGAATTGCAATGCTTGTCCAGCCAGCTCAGCCACCCTCTGGGTCATCTCTCGAGCAGCAGGACCTGAGGGGTATCCTAGGGCAGCACCCTTGACAGCCAGCACAGCGGCCCGTAGTGCCTGACCCAGAGCGGCCCCAGCTGTACCAACCTGGGCACGTAAAGGGGCTGATGCAGCCAATCGGCCCAGGGTGTCCCCTACAAATACCAGCCGATGAGCTGCCACTACCACTCGTTTGCTGTGGGGCACAAAGAGGCGAGGGGGATGGTTGGCTCTCGTACTGGCCAGCAGGGCTGCCACGGCCGCCTGCAGAGCTGAGTAATGGCTCTGGCACTGTCCAGCATAGAAGTGTAATAGCTGCAGGTCGCCGGAAGGCAGATGGAGGGGCTCCCCTGGGGTCGGGGCCTCCTGCGGGGAGGAGAAGGAGCATTACTAGGGAGGCTGTGCCAGAGCCCCCACCCTTAGGAGCGGCTGACAGAGCTTTCCCTGTGTGAGCATTTCCCCCTTTACACTTTACAGTCCCTTCCCTTAGCACTTATCCCTGAGATAGAAGTTATTCAGTTTACCCCCATTAATTTACAGGTGAGGGGCCCAGAAAGATAAGTGACTGTCCTACGGTGACTCACTGAGGGCCAGGGCTAGGATTAGAACTCAGGTCTCCTGACTTCCCATCTGGTGCTTTTTCCATGAATGTCTAGATTTCTGCCCCCTAACAAAGTCGATCCCTTTTCCCTAAATTCTAATCCCTTGAATTCCAGCCCCTATGACCCCCACTTCCTCAAGTTTTCACTTCTTTCTCCTTAATTCTAATGCCACCCCCTTGAATTCTAACTTTACGTTTCCCATTCTAACATCTTCCTGCCTGAGTTTTCAATCTTTCCCTTGAAATTTTAACTTCTCTCCTTGAGCTTTATCTAGTCCCCTTCCCCTAACGATTGTCCCCTTCCCCGGAAGAGTCTCCCTGGTCACACTCAGGGGTGTTTTACCTGGTCTCGCTGCAGCCTCTCTCGAAGCATCGACTCGGGGCCTCCGGGTGTGGCCCCATCCAGGGGATCAGACCCTTGGATTCTTTCCATTCCCTGCAGGAGGGGACCCAGGGTCTCAGTGAAGGGGGCAGAGGAAGCCTGGCTGGGTCTCTCGTTCCTTCCCTAGACCGCCCAGCTGGCTAGTTTGTCCCTTTCCTCTTTCAGCTCTTACATCATCATCGTTTGCCTTAAGGTTTGTGCAAAGCACTTTACAAAGATGATGAGAATTTGATCATTTATATCATTTGATCATTTTTATCATGATCCCTGGTTTTCTACACTGGCTCAGGGTCATAGGATCTATTTCAATCTGGAAGGGACCTTAGAACTCATCTAATTCTCATTCCTCCCCTCCACCCTGCCCCTTCAACCCTCCACCATTTTATAGATGAGGAAAATGAAATGGTTGTCTAAGGTCACATATGTAGCTTTCCCTGCGCCATGATGCCCCAGGAGGGTAAATCAGGAGCATTAAAAGGAAACAAGTTGGGTTTAGGGACAGAAATTTGACATTTGGATGAAAGACAGAACATGGGATTAGGGATCAAGAGCTTGAACTTTGCAATAGAATGGAACCAGGCAGAAAGTCTACAGAGAGGTTATATGGTGCAATGGATAGAAGGCTAGCTTTGGAGTCCAGAAGACCTGGGTTCATCCCTATGGGATGATCATGGGATAAATCAACCTCTCAGCTCCCCAGGCACAGATCTGTGCATTGGGGGTGGTGGGTAGGAAAGTTCCCTACACTGATGAAATCAATTCTCCTTCCCATTCTCTCCAAGAACAGAGGATGACAATTAGATGGTGCTAAGAATTTGGGAGAATTTTCTGTTACCTCCACTCTGCTTCCTTCTCATTCTGTTTCTCTTGAGAACTGAACAGTGAGGGATCAGTGTTTGGAAGTTGTGCTCACCTTGAGATGAACGTAGTCATACTCCTCGCCCAGGGGGATGCCCTCATACTCATTGTGGTGGTCGGCTGTCCTTGGCCCTGTATCACCCACTCTTCCCTCCTCGTCTCCCTCAGTTTTGAGTCCCATATAGCTGGGCACATGGGGAGGTGGCGGGGGCAGTGGCCGATCCTGGATGCTGCCTTTTCGGCCAGAGGCAGGAGAGGGGACAGGAGATGGGGTTGAGAGTTCCTGGACAGGCAGGGCAGGCAATGGACGCCGGGACAGGCTCTCAGTAGAGGGGAGCCTGGGCCGAGGAGGTGGAGGTGGGCTCCGGGCCAGGAGCAGGGCTAGGGTCTCGAGATCATTCGGGGCAGGATTGGAACCAGGGGGACTAGGAGGTCTAGGAGGCGGTGGTTCCTCAGGACCGAGCAGGGGCACATCATAGATGGCTTCGTCGCTGCTGGTGGACGTGCCCTCTCCCAGAAGTTCTTCTGGTGCCTCATACAAATTGAGCAGGGCTGAGGCCCGCTTCAGGTTGGAGGGGGCTGCGTAGAGGGGGGGCTCTGATTCCCGGCCCCCCTCCCACTCCAGGTCGGGCTCAGGAGATGGCTTCAGAGCTGGAGGGACATCATAGGGGGCATCACCTTCTCCAGGGAGCTGAGTGGATGCTCGGGGTAAGGGGCGGGGGAAAGGAACTGGGGAGTCATAGGGGTCATTGGGGGAAACTCGAAGAGCAGTGGAGGGTACATCATAAACCTGGAGGGAAAAAGGAGCTGGGATCAGTGAGACTCAGAAAGAGCCTCCTTACCTCTCTCTGGTTCCCTCCCCAGGGAATATCCTTGCAGCCTTCGAACTCAGGCAGATTTGCTTCTTCCTGTTCCATGTTCCTCCCTTCCCTTCCCAATGCTATTCCTGGTCTTCTCCTCAGGCACAGTTCCCCAGTTTTGTAGCTTCTCCATCCTCACCTCTCGAGTATCTCCAGGGGCATCTATTTGTGTCCCACTACTTCTGGGGACCTTGTAGATGGCATCCGGGGATGGTGGGCAGGGCCCGGGTGAAGGTCGTGGGGCAGAACAGGGCCGAGGTGGTGGGGGTATCACATATACCTGAATAAACAGCAAGCACGGCATGAGTTAGCAGGGCTGAGAGGGTGGGCAATAAGAGTCATACTATGGTCTCAGGTGGCACAGTGTAAGGAGCCGGGACTCTCAAGTAGGAGAAGCTGTGTTCAAAACCCTTTGCTACCTTACATAAATCACTTAACCTTCCAAGGGCTCAGTTTCCTTACCTGTAAAGTGACAGGATTGTTCCTTTGCTGCTCTAAATCTAGGATCCAAAAAATTTCAGAGCTAAGTGGGAACTTAGAGAACATCTGTTCTGGGAGTTCTTAACATGGTGTCTGTAAACTTATTTTTAAAATTATTATTGCTTGCTAACGGTTTTTTGATGTAATTGGTGTCCTATTCATTTTATTTGATACATTTAATAATATTCTGAGAAGTGATCCATAGGCTTCAATAGATTGCCGAGGAGGTCCAGGACATGCAAAAAGGGGAAAGAACCCCTGATTTAGTCCAACCTCCTGAGCCTTCTTCTCTTCTCCCCCTATACTACTTCACTTGGTGATCTCATCAACTCCCATGGATTTAATTATTTAATTAATTTAATCTATGGCGATGATCCTCAACTCTACGGTATCTAGTCCTAACCTCTCTGCTGACCTCGGGTCTTGCATCTCCAAATGCTTTCTGGACACCTCAAACTAGATGTCTGGTGGTCATCTTAAAATCAACATATCCCAAAACGAACTCACGATTTCCTCCTCTACACCCTCCCCTCCTGCCTCCGAACTTCTGTGTTACTGTCAAGGGTGCCCACCATCCTCCTGGTCCTTCAGGCTCACAACCTAGGAGTTGGTCTCCACTGGTCACTCCCTCTCACTCCCCATATCCAAGCCATTTGCCAAGGCCTGTTGACGTCACCTTTGCACCTCTTGAATATGTTCCCTTGTCTCCTCTGACATTGCCATCAATCTAGACACGTCATCTCTTACCTTGATTACTACAATAGCCCGCTGAGAGTTCTGCCCACCCCAACTCTCTCCCCACTCCAATCCAGCAGCCTACATTCAGCCACTAAAGTGATTTTTCCTACATCAGCAGGTCCAGCCATGCCACCCTCCTACTCAATAGACTCCAGTGACTTCCTATAGCTCCCAGGATCTATACACCAGATCAATACACACCAGAACGTGCAAAGCCCTTTAAAACCTAGTCCTCTCCTACCTTTCCAGTCTTCCTCTGCCTTCCTCCATGTGATGTTCTCTTTGATCCACTAACCCTGATCTCTGAGCTCTTCCAGGAACAAGACACTCCATCTCTAGGCTTGGGGCATTTTCTCTGGCTTTTCCCCATTCTAGAATCCTCTCTTTCATCTCCATCTCCTGGCTTTCCTGGCTTCCTTCAAATCTCAACTAATATATCATCTTCTACAGGAAGCCTTTCCCACCAATGCCTTTGCTCTCTTAATCATTTTCTATCTATCCTCAGTCTAGCTGGTTTGTTTGTCACCTCCCTTATTAGAGTGTAAGCAGCTTGGGGGCAGGGACTTTTTAAAAAATCTTCATTGCTTAGCATACTGCCTGGCACATAGTAGGCCTTAATAAATGTTTGTTGACTGACTGACCTCCTTATTTTACAAACAAGGAAATCAAGGCCACTGAGGTTAATTGACTTCCCTAAGATCGCCGGGTTTATAAGTGTCAGAGCCAGAATCAGAACTGTGCTCTGCTGATTCCCAATAGAAGGAGTTCTACAGTGCCATCTATATCTTTAGTCTGATAGGGGAAGACAAAGAAATTGGCACAAGTCGGAGGGAAGAGTGCAAATAAAGGGATGGGGAAGGAAGGCTGATAAGGAAAGAGATTTTGAGATTTTGGGGGCTAGGGAGGGAACTATATAGACAGAGGTCCGGGCACTGCCTGGGAAGGTCCTAGGGAGTAGGATTAGTTGAGGTCTTCAAGCTAAGGATAGGGAGGGGGAAAGTCATCTTCTAGCCTCTTATTTACCTCCTGTTCTGCATGACCAGGCCCAGGGACTGGATCAGGTGTGCTTTGGGGAGTAGGAGGCACCTGATAAAGGCTGGACTCAGGGCTGGGGCCAGAGGGCAGAAGCTTCACTCGGTTGGCAGGCACAATCCCTTGCTGGCCATGGAGGGAGCAGAGACACCAACCCTGCAGCTCCCCAGCCCCCTCCCCTTGTAGCACTCGGAGTACATCCCCACGTTTGAAGGATAGTTCCTCTGGAGATTCCGCTGTGTTGTCATAGAGGGCCCGGGCCAGCTGGGCCTTGGTAGGGAAGGAAAGACAAGAGAGGAAGAGAGAAAGGATTTTATTACCAATATTCTCCTTCAAACTAGGCAGCATCTGTTTGGATCTTCCCATGAAAATAATAACGATAGCATACATTTAAGGCCATAGGATTTAGTACTGAAATAGTAATGTTCTAGTTCAAACTCCCCACTTTACAGATGAGGAAGCTGAGGTTTACTAAACCTCAGGTTAAGCACCTTGCCCAAGATCACCTGGGTAACTAACTGAGTCAGAATTTGCATCCAGGTTCTCTGAATTTAACCTAGAGCTCGGCTCCCCCACAATAGCCCTGTGAGATGCATAGCCTAAGTATCATCATTCCTAGTATAACACTGATTCTGTGGCTCCCGCTGCTTGAGGGCCTGGTATTTTGCTTTTCACCTCTAACCTAGGGTTCTGGGGTCCCCTTAAAGGGGTTGGGGCCTCTCTCATCCCTGCTATCGGCTCAAGCCTCCACCTATTAGGTTCCCCCAATTTTAGGAGTCCAAGCACCCTAGTTCCATTTAACCACTTAACAAATTAACTGTTACAAAGGAATATTTACTTCAAAAGTATAGCAAGAGCAAAAATACGAATTTCCTCCCCAACACAGATATCAGTCCAAGAGAGGTTGACCAATTTGCTTATGGTCAAACAGCTAATAAATGTAGAATTAGGTTCTGGTCTAGGGCTTCCAACTTTGATTGTGATCTTATATACGAGCTAGGAGGCAGCTAGGTGGCTCAGTGGTTAGAGCGCTGGGCCTGGAGTCCAGAAGACAAATTCAAGTCTGAGTCTCAGATACTTACTGGCTGTTTGACCCTATGCAAGTCATCTAACAGTCACTTAACTGTGTGCCTCAGTTTACTCAATTGTAAAGTGGGGATGATAATAGCACCTCTCTCCCAGGATTGTTGCAAAGCTCAAAGGAGATAGTATCTATAAAGTGCTTAGCATAGCTCTGCCTGGCACTTAGTAGGTGCTTAGGAGGGGTTGTTCCCACCCCTCCCACCTCAGTCACATGTTCAAGATGTGAAAGAGGATTCTTTTCCCCACTTTGAAAATCAAGAAAGCAAAGTTTTAAAAGGAGAAGGGCCATGGAGTAACCCAAGAGCAGAACCGAGGAGCCCTTTATCCCCTGAGCCTGAAAAGCCTTTCTTTGGAGGACTGGAGGGCATTGGCTTTTGGTCTGAGGGCTCCGCATTCTTCATAGATGGAGGGATCCCTGGATGCTTTTGATAGGGCACAGAGATCCCGAGGCTCTCCATCTTTCCCTAGTTTCTCAGGGCAAGAGAAATGGGACCAAGGCTGGAACCAAGTCTGTGCTCTCCCTGCGTACTGTGTCTGCTTTTACTCAAAAATATCTTTGGGCCGGTGGGGAAGGTTCTGGTGGGAGGGTGTTAGAAAAGCTGAAGAGTTGATTTTTGAATATAGGGGTCTCCTGAGAAAAAGGAGGTTACTCTCATATCTTGATAGAGACTTGGGGCAGGGCAAAAGAGGAGAGTCTCTCACCCTCTGGAATCTGGCCAGTGGGGATGAAACCCAGTGCCGGGAACAATATATAAGTGTTGATTGATTGGTTGATAAAGGGGTGGGGTTTCCCTTGCTCTCCCTGCCCCCTATTGGGTCCCCCCAGCTGACTTGGGGGGAATGGCTCCCTCCCCCACACCCCCGCCTATG
Source organism: Trichosurus vulpecula (assembly GCF_011100635.1). Lineage (NCBI taxonomy): Eukaryota > Metazoa > Chordata > Mammalia > Diprotodontia > Phalangeridae > Trichosurus > Trichosurus vulpecula. The sequence goes on along the minus strand of NC_050580.1, from coordinate 177,111,591 downwards.
AGGCTTGTTTAATGGGGGGTGGCAAACAGCCATGTGCTCCCAGTGAGTCCCCCTCCCGAAATCCCGTTCTGCCAGCTGTCTCCTCCCTTTGTCCCCAACCTCCAGTCCCTGGAAAGTGGCCTGAGGCTCTACTGACATCATCTTTCTCCCTCACCCCTGTTTTTCTTTCTCTCTCTCTCAGGCTCCTTATCTCCCCTCCTGTCCGTTTGCTCCTTTCACTTTCTTCCCTCTCAGCAGGGGTGCTTCAGGTCCCCCTTTCCTCCCTCATTTCTTTGCTCTGTCTCCTAAGGTTGCCCCCTCCCCTCCTCCATTTCTCCGGCTTCCCCATGCTCTCTTCCTTGGGAGCTGCCACTGGCCATCTGTCCTGTTCCTAAAAAAAGCCTGTAGGATTTTTGCCTTCATCCTTTGCCCTCTCCCCACACATCACAGGAGCCGTCTCTGGGTAGAAAAGTAGGGAAACACAAGTGTGGGGAGGTGGGGGAGGGAGAGACCAAAAGGAAGAGAAAAGGAGGCGTGAAAGAGAGAGAAGGGCAAAAGTGAGGAAGAGACTTACAGAAAAACAGCCAGGAAGGCACAGAAAAGATGAAAGAGACAGAAGTAAAAAGAGGGTGGGAGTGGGGGCAGGGGGGGGGGGAATGATGGGAAGCACAAAGGGCAAAAAGCAGAAAAGCAGAACAAAACTAGAAGAGGCTTTAGAATTTTCTCTTTTCTCCCCAAACACGGTCCCACCCCGCTCTCTTCACCCCAGGCTGGGACTCACCGACACAGCCATGGTCCCAGTTGCCTGTCCTATCCTCCTCTTCCTCTGGACTGGCTTTGGGTTCTGGGCAGATTTCAGCAAGAGGCTCCCAACATCATGGTCTGGGGCCGAGTGCCAGCCCCTTCATATGGGGAGAGGCGGCCCCCAGTCTGGGGAGGCTGAGCAGTGGCCGGAGCTGAGGTTTGAGAAGAAGGCAAACCCAGCAAGCCCCTAAACTGAGAGATTGCCCTTTGGGACAAGCGGAGCGGCTGAGACTTCTTCCGAGTCTTCATCCAAGGGGATCCAACAGCTTCTTTCCCCCCACAAAGCTGGAGGCGGAGGGTCAAGGGAAAGGGTCTCTAAGCACCTGGCTCATGAAGCTGAGCGGCTTGACTCCTGGTACACATACCACATGCCAGAGACCTGGGGACGACTAAGGGGCCACTAAGATGAGAAGCCAGGGTTGGGCACAGCTTCTGTCTCCGAGGCCTCTCCAGGGGCAGGGCTCAGGGTGGGGAGGATCCTTGAGTTGTTTGGCTGGGTAGGGAGCTAAGTATGAACCAGGCCTGCTCTTGGCACCTGAGGGTAGAGGAACTTGTAGAAAAGTTCTCAGGGATGTGGTTTACAGCAGCCTTGGGAGAAGGATGGAGGGAGTGGAAAAGCTGGGAAGGAGAAAGAGAGAAGGAGAGACAGAGAGACAGTGATCCAGAGGGTGGGAGCCAAGACTGGTGCTTCAGACTCTCAGGAGATTGCGAAATCCTTATAGAACCACAGCCAGGGACCTCACAGAAACTGGGGTTGGGGTGGGGGGAACTGGAAGATTTGCATGATCATGAATTGCAAAGAGCTGCTTGAGTTATTGACTCCCCCCCACCCCGCTCAGAAGCACACAGACATCCACTGACACAGGAACACAGACATCCTAAGACTCTGGTTCATACCCACTCAGGCCAGCCTGCCCAGTTCCACATTAAATGACGTGAACTTAAGAGATGCAGGCTCGCTTGGCACCTGCCCTTTCACACACACGTACACAAACTCACAGGGACCTGGGTACACTTACCAACTCACTAATTGGGTCAAACAGATACGGTCGCAGCGGTCTGACTTCACAAACTTCCTGTCAGCCTCATACACCATCCTCCTGACCAGTGGGCGACCAAACACCCCTGCACCTTGCATTCACTGATCCATGTGCCCCCCCCACCTCCACTCCGCCCTCTTTCTCCTGCCACCCCCCTCCACGATCTCCCACCCACTCTTAGCAGTGATTTCCCCTCCTCTCAGTGCTGGGCTCCGGTGTATGGTTTCCTTGGGGGGCCAGTGCTCTGGGGACAGTCCATCCCAAACTCCAAAGTGTCTCTGCTAAAGAAAAGAAAAGCAACCAGCGAAGAAAGGAACAGAAATATCAGAGAGGTGTCCTGATGCCTGGGCGGAGGTAGGTCCGTGAGGGATCCTCCAGGAAAGACACACACACACACATACGCGCACACGCACACACACACACAGAATCCAAGTCCCTGTGGCAAGGAGGCGGGGTAGGGAGTGGGGGGAGGAGACCTCAGTGGGGGACAGCCCAGTCCTCCTCGAAGTCCATGCTCCACCCCTCTCTTCTCTTCTCTCCTTCCCTCCTTTCTTTCCACCTCACTTGCTTTCTTTCGTCAGATTCACTGTCTTTCCTTCTTACTTCAGTTCTTCTCTCTGGTTCGTTAGCTTTTCTTTCTCTGTTCTGGGATTGAGTCCTGAGGATTAAGAGAAGAGGGAGGAAAAAAAGGGAAGGAGGCAGAGAGGGAGGGAGGAAGGGGAAGGAGAAGGAGGAGGAGAAAGGAGGACAGATTTCTCTAAAGAAGGGTGTTGAGTTACAGCTCCAGCACCCCTCTGGCCAAACCGCTTCTGCCGCCGCTGCTGTTTTCCCTTCCTTTGCTGGCTCTTGCTCCCTTCTTTCCTTCCTACTGGATTCTGTAGAATCAGAGATACAATGACTTATTGAGATTTTCCCCGTCCCACCTCTCTCCTCTCTTGGCTGCTTCTTTTCTCATCTCTTTTCTTCCAATCATTCTTTTCTGTTTTTCTTTGGTTCATCTTTTCTCTTTCCTTTCCCTTTGCAGTCTGACATCTGCTTCCCTCTCTTCTTTCCAGTTGTCCCAAAGAGCTAGCTTCCTTCTGTGCCAATGGCATCCCTCAAGATAGTGATACCCACTTCCAGATGCTGTGGTGGCAAGGCTTATAAAGTGGAACTTGGTTTGTGTGACCAAATCCATATTCTAAAGCAGGAAGTCTTAACCTTTTCTGTGTCATGGACCCCTTTGGTAGTCTGGTGAAGCCTCTGGACCCCTTCTCGGAATCATGTTTTTAAATACACAAACATACACACACACACACATACACACACACAAACACACATACAGAGAGAAAAAAAAACCATATGGGAGAACAAAGGAAACTGATTCTATTGAAATACAGTTATCAAAATATTTTTTAAAAACCAAATCTATGGATCCCAGGTTAAGATATCCTGTTTAAAGGGAAGGAAGTTGCTATGTATCAGGTGTGGGTGACAGGCCTACAGAATCAATGAATTTCCTTAAGACTGAAAATACACAGATCCTCAACCAAAGTGTATTCAAAGCTGTAGTGAGTTTGTACAGATCCAGCTGTATGGTTCCAGGACTGGAAGTAGGCCAGTTTTCAAACTCAAATTCCTCAGCCAGTCTGGGCTTGTCCCATATTCTAGCCCTGCCTTGTTCAACACCCTCTGCAGAGCAGAAATGGGGATTGTCAGGTACAGAGGGCTCATATGGTCTTTAGGAAGAACAGGGAGCTATTTTTGAGCCTGAGTGAAGTTCTGAGAATGGAAAGCCAAAATTTTTCCATGAAAATTTTATATGGGGGGAAAAGGAGGTGCCACAAGTCCATCCACAGAGCTCCACTTTTCTGCCATTATTATAATCATCAATTCACTCTCCACCTTCTCTCTTCCCCTCTAAAGTTCTCATTTTTTTTCCCTGCTTTAAAAAAAAAGGCCATCATCTTTCCTATATGAAGAAGAACCTCCTGGCTCTTCGTGAATAAAGTATATGCGTGGGTTTTCTTTTCCCAGGAGTAGTGAGGGGTTTGCACTGATGTAGTACTTAGCTAGGTTAGAGTTGTAAGTCTGTGGTTGGGAAACAGGCTGAAGCTAACTGGCCCATATGGGATTCAACAGATGACTACCTGAGGGGTGGAATCTAGGCTATGTGTCTAGTCCTTCCTCCTTCAGGAGATGGAAGGTGCTGTGTCACTTTGTAGGTCATGGGTCTTGGAAATTAGTTAACTCAGTAGCACTATGATGTAAGTGAGCTACGTACATTCTGGGGCAGAGAAACTAAAGGCTTTTTTTTGGCAGTTTAATTTAGGGGATGTCCTTAAATGCTAGATTGAGAACAGGGTGGACCTGGAGTTAGGTTTGGATGGGCTTTCCCCAGACCATCCCTAGGATAGAAATAAACAGATAGTGTTATCTACTAACCTTTTCTCCCATACTTGCAGTGGCAAGTTACTTTTCCTTAGAACAGACTTCCAGTTCACCCTGGCCTGAATTTACTCCCCTATGATAGGATAACTCCCCTTGGCCTTTGGGATCATGAGTACCCTAGACACATTGCTTGGATCCCAGGGCCTCCTGGCTATTCTGCCAGGAAGATGCTGTCTCTTGGCTTTTTCTCTGGCTGTCCCCTGTGCCTGTATTACTCTCCCTCCTCCCCTCTGACTACTGACCTCCCTGGTTTCCTGTAAATCCCAACTAAAATCCTGCTGACACCCCTACTCTATTGCAGAGAGCAAAAACTCCGATGGGCTGGCAACGTTGTTCAAATGCCAAACGTACGCTTGCCTAAAAGACTATTTTATGGAGAACTCGCATGGGGCAAGCGCTCACATCATGGTGGTCAGAAGAAGAAGAGATACAAGGACACTCTCAAGATCTTTCTTAAAAACTTTAGAATTGATTGTGTGACATGGGAGACACTGGTACAGGACCGCCCAGCATGGCATGCTCACATCAGAGAAGATGTTGTGCCTTATGAGCAAAGTAGAGTTGAAGGAGCTCAAAAGAAATTCGAGATGCACAGATTTAGAGAATCCACCTCAAATGTTCACATGGACTATTTGTGCCCAGCCTGTGGTAGAGCATTCCAAGCTTGTATTGGTCTGATCAGCCACAGTCAGATGCATTGTAACGTGGTTCTAACATAGTGCTTTTATTTTGGTTCTCTCTGAGAATGGATAGCAACCAACCAACCAAAATCCTACCTTCTATTGGAAACCTCCAGTGTTTTCCCTCTTTCAATCACTTCCTATTTATATTGTACATAGCTTGCTTTGTATATATTTGATGGCGCTTTGTTTCCTCCATTAGACTATGAGCTCCTCGAGGGCAGAGAGTATCTTTTGCCTCGTTTTGTGTCTGCGTTGCACAGTGCCAAGCACATAGCAGGCACTTAAATGTTTACTGAATGAATAAATATGAAATTTAGTGAGTTTCATGGGGAGCCTCCATGCCCTGGGAAGGAATATAGGGTCTCCTCTCTGGTTGGAATGTGCCTTGGCCTTGGCCTGTTCCTGTTTCTGTTCAGTGGACCACGATCACGAACTAGTTGGGGTAAAGGGGGAGAAGAAAATTTGTGTAGGACTCCTGCCAAGGCAAGAGTGGAAAAGATATTAAGTTTCTAAGAAGTGCTCATTAGAGAGGCAAAACTTAATCCAAAGGATCTGTAGCTCAGGTTTTAGGGGGACTTAACCTTCCCACTGCCTTTGCAAGATTCATGGGATCATTAAAGCATACTAGAAAGACAATGAGTGTCTTTGGTAGAAAGACTACCATGTTCCCGGGCACAAAAAGTGCCTGTTTAAAAAGTTAGCTCCACCTGATTGTGCATGTATTTGGTGGGCATGGGGTATGGTGATAGCGGTGAGGGTGGTAGCAGAGAGAAGCCTTCTCTCCTGCCTTAGACCTCAAGTTGAGCCTAAGGAGAATACAATTGCATTTATGAACTTATTTAGGGCAATTTCTGGTCTGAGAAGCAAGACTGGTGTCAGAAGTGGGATGATTTGTTCTTGTATCTGGTTGGCTTGGTAGTTGAGACCGGATGGATGGGGGACTCAATAACCTGTATGGTTATTATATATGGTTACCTGTAGAGTGCGTGAGGGCATGGTAGACATCTGTCCCCATGCCACTGGCTTACTAACCCAACCTAGTCTTCAGAGGAGTTCTTACCTGAGAAAAGGTGGATAACTTAGCTAAAAAGTATGTTTTTAATATGGATGATGTGAACTTAAAAGTTTTTTTAGTAGCTGTGTTTCAGTATAGTTGTAAGTGTAGTATAGTTTGTAAGCCTACGTACTTTATTTATGCATTTAAAGGCATTATTCTAAGAAAGGGTCTATAGGTTTTTACTTACACACATACACACACACACACACACACACACACACACACAGATGTCCTAAAGCCTACTGCTTGATTTTCAGGGTCCTCCTTAATTCTTCATTTCCCATTTTTTTCCCCAACCTGCACTTTCCATTATAGTCAAGCTATTTTCCTTCATTCATTCATGAACTAACACCTGAGTGCCTTCTATATTCAAGGCATATGTTAGATGCTCAGGAGACTAAAAGCAGCGGAAGACACAGTCTTCTACCCTCAAGGGATTTAAGATCTAGAAGGGGAGATGAAATCATATTTACAAATAATTATAACACAAAGTGGGTAAGTGCAAGGAGGAGGTGGTATTTGAACTTGGCCTAGGCAGGATTTCAGCAGACAGAGGGGATTGACATTCAAGGCCTAGGGAATGGAATGAGCCAGGGTGTAGTCAGGCAACCTCAGGTAACCTGTCTGAGGAGCAGTGACTGTTCTATTTTGATTGGAGCAAAGGGTACAGGAGGGGGAGTAGTGTGAGATGAAGGTGGAAAGGTGGCTTGGACTAAGAGAGTGGATAGCTTCGAAAGCATGGTGTGATGTGAAGAAGAACTGGATTGGAGTCCTGGAGTCTGGTCCTTACTAGTTGTGCGACTTTGGAGAAGACATTTATGTTTCTGAACCTCAGTTTCTCTATCTGTAAAATGGAGATATTACCTCCATGAACCTTCTCATGGGTTTCCTTCAAGTGAAGCACTTTGTAAACTGTGAAGTACTATTTAGACATAAGCTGTTATACTATGTGACATAAACTGTTATACTATGTGAGCATGGCCAAGTCTTGAAGCCTCAGTTTCCTCATCTGCAAAATAAAGGTCAACGGTTCTCAGACTGTGGTTTGAAGACTCTTGGCAGTCCTGGAGACCCTTTCTAGGGGTCTTTGAGGTCAAAACAATTTTCATAATAATACTATAACATTATTTGCCTCATAAGATATCCTGTCTTTTCCAACTACCTATCTGTATGAAGCCAGACTTTTTTCATATACTTCAACCAAAACATATTACAACAGATTAAATATAGAAACAGATATGAGAATCCAGCTGTCTTTTATTAAGCCAGAAATTATATATATATACATATATATATATAAAATATATAAAAGAATGCCACTCTTCTCACTATTTTTTTGTTTTGTGAAATAAAGTTATTTCCATAAAAATGAGTTATGTTAACATTCAATGAGTTTAATATTATTTTTAGTGAATTAAAATATTTTAAAAGTTCATCAGTTTTAATTTTCAAAATGGTGAATAATAATAGATATAACTCACATAAACCAAAGCTCTTTGGCATCCTGAAAAAATTTTATGAGTGTAAAGTGGTCCCAGAACTAAAAAGCTTGAGAACCTCTGGACTAGATTATCTCAAAGGTAGGTGCCTTTCAACCTTGACATTCTGGGATTAGGCAGTTAGATGGTGCAGGGGATGAAGTGCGGTGACACAGAGTTAGGAAGACCTGAGTTCAAATGCACTTGCTGTGTGACCCTGGCCAAGTCACTTAATCTCTGTCTGTCTCCTCACTTGTAACATGGAGATCATAATAGCGCTTACCCCAGAGAGTTGCTGTGGGGATCAAATGAGATAATATTTGTAATCTGCTTAGTATAGTGCCTTGCACATAGTAGGCGCTTAATAAATGATTAAACCCTTCCCTGTCACCCAGAGAAATCCTAATTGGGCCCTGGTGGTCAGCAACATACCCACAAGTTTCTGGAACCAGATTAAAATGTAATTGGAAAATATTTAACGCAATAGATAAAAATACAATAGAGCTTAGATAATGTTAATATGTGGTTTTCTAAGTCAATATTTTGCCTACAGGGATCATTAGACATGGTTTAATGGCCCCCTTTCTATTTGAGTTTGATATCTCAGGTGTAGTATAAAGTCAAGTCTCTTCCCCAAATGCTGGTTTGGGTTTAAGGTAGGTTTTCTGTCGCCTGGAAAGAGAACAAGCGTCCACCCCCTCAGGTGCTGCTCTGTATGCACCTCACCCACACACACTCTAGGGTTCCCTGGAAGTTGTAATGACTCAGGGATTCCAAGGCAGGCCAACCTCCTAGGAAAACCCTTTGGAAAATGTTTCTCATGGCAGGCAGGGTGCCAACCAGGGAGTCCCTGCCGAGATAAAGGGAGGGAACAGAGATAGAGCAAAGGTCTCAAGTTCCCCCACAGAGATATAGAGACCCCTGCTTTAGCCAGCATGTGTGTGTGGCGGGGGGGGGGGGGGGGGGGGAGGGGGGGGGCGGGAGGGGGAGGACTCCTTCAAATAGGTCATAGATGACTGGGAACTCCCAGGAGTCTTCAGAATGATTTTTTTTTCAGGAAGATGTCTGGACAGATGCCTTCCAAAGCATATTGGCATAGTGGAAAATACTGCTAGATCAGAAGTCAGAGAATCTGGATTCAGATCCAAGTCCTGCAAAATTTCCTACCTGTATGATCTTGGAAGCTAGGTGGCAAAGTAGATAGAGCGCTGGGCTTGGAGTTAGGAAGACTTGTCTCCCTGAGTTCAAATCTGGTCTCAGACAGTTATAAGTCACATATGACTGTGGGCAAGTCACTTAATCCTGCTTGCCTCAGTTTCCTCATCTGTAAAATGAGTTGGAGAAGGAAATGGCAAATCACTGCCAAGAAAACCCCAAATGGGGTCACAAAGGGTTGGACATGACTGGAGAAGAACAACATGATCTTGGAAAAAAATCATTTAACCTCTCTGGGCCTTAGTTGGGACTGACTTAGATGCTCCATGAGGTTCTTTCCAACCCTAACATTCTTTGACTCTGTGAGTGCTTTGTAGGTGTCCCACCCCCAGCTTTGGATGCCAAGCTCAAAGCTAAAGTTGAAGGGTCAGGACAACGCAATGTATCAAGGACCACCTTTTGGGCTTTTTCCTCTCAGTCTCCTTGGGAGGGGCTGCTCTGGATCTGGCAAATCTCTTCTGCTTTTAAAGGTTTGATTCTGCGTACTGGCCTTAAGGTTCTGATTGGATGGTGCGGGGTGGGGATGTTTTCTCTGAATCTCTGTCTCCCTGCAAAATTTTTGATGGTGCCCCTAGAAGCCCCTGAAAGCCCCATGGAAATTGAGGGTCTGGAGAGAGTTAGAAGTTCCCCAGGGAGGGTAGTGCCAGCAAACCCATTCTTAGCAGGGTTGGCCACGTGGCTGTATGTAGGAATATCTTATAGCACCTGGGCAGGGGAAATCCCAGTAATAAAAATAATGATTCTTTTCTTTTTGTAAAATTTCTTTATATTTTTAGTTTATGACACTCAGTTCTATAAGTTTTTGATTTCCAAATTTCTCACCTGCCCTCTCCTCTCCCCTTTCCCTCCAAGACAGCATGCAATCCGATATAGGTTCTGCACATACCTTCACATTAAACTTATTTTCACAACAGTCAAGAACAACTAATGTTTCTATATCATTTTAGGCCTTACAATGGATTTAGAATACTTCTCCCCCCTATCTTTGATCTGGTCCTATGATTTAATCACTATAGGGAACTCCCCAGATGGCAACTCCCTTAATAAAAGAGAAATCTATGATCTTAAAGCCTGAAAATGATGGTCTCTATTAGAGTGGCCCAGGATACCAAGCGGTTAAGTGGTTATGTGGCTACTATGTCAGATGCCAGACTTGGACAGTGGTCTGACTCCAAGGAGGGTTGGTGCTGCTACTGCTAATGATAACGATGACAACAAACATTTATATATTGCTTTAAAGTTTGTAAAGTACTTTATATACACACATATATATATATATTATATACATTAACTCAGTTGACCCTCACAATGGCACAGGGAGAGGCCGACGAAGAGGCTCTCTATCCATTCCATTGGTGGAGTGGAAAGAGGGCTGGCATCAAAACCAGGGAGACAGACCAGGGTTCAAGTCCCATGCTTACCACACCCTGGGCTGTGTGATCTGGGCAGTCCCTTAAAGTGCCACTACCTGATACAACTCTCCAGGACTCTTAAATGGCAGAGAAGGTGCCAACCAGCATTAGTAAAGAGAGTTTCCTTAAATGGGAATTCCCTATACAAGAATTGTCAGACACATAGGTCACTTGCTGTACACAACACTACCCAGTACAATGATTAAATGTTATTGGGAAATAAAATATTAAATTGCGATTGGGAAATATTGAAAAAATAAAGATGCAATGAAACATAGATGACAATACATTTAAAACTAAGTCAACATGCAGCCCACGGGGATCCTTAGGTGTGGATTAGTGGCTCCCATTTCTATTTGAGTTTGACACTGTTGTCCTATACCAACGAAATCACAGGTCCGCTCCTTATTCCTTACAACCTTATGCAGCAGATGCTGTTATCAGCTCCTTTGAACAGATGAGGAAATAGAGACTTAGAGAAGTCAAATGCTTTGCTCCAGATTATAAGAGTTAGAACAGGATTCAAACCTAGGTCCTCCCGATATGAAGTCAGGGATGACATCCACCATGCCATCTTGCTGTGTCATGTGGCCACTTCTAGGATCTTGAGGGCATGCTAAGATAAGGGAAGAGGTAGATAGATATTTTTACTGAGGACAGTAGTAATAGTTAACATTCAATCCTTATAAACATTCCGGTGAGGTAGGTGTTGCTGTCATTCCTGTTTTACAGATAGGGAAACTGAGGCTCGGAGCAGTCAAGTGACAGACCGATAGCCTTGAAGCTGACAGATATCTTAAAATGGGGTTTGCACAAATCATGTGACTTCTAAGACCAAAACTCTACACTAGGCCACAAATGCCTGCTGGATGAAAGAGAGAGAAAGAGGGCCGGGGGGGGGGTGATAATTTTATCAGCCACGCTGGATTCTTCCCAAGGCCTATTCTCTCAGCCTCCCCTCCCCACTTTAATTCCTACCTCACAATCCCTGTGTCCCCTACATCTCACTCCTCTGTAGCATCCTGTAGCTTTGGCTGCTTTTCCTGTGCCCCAGAATCACTGTTTTTCCAGTCTGTTCTTCTGCTTGATGGTCCCTCTGCCCACGGTTTGGGGAAACACTGTTGCTCCAGACCAACCCACTCAGCAATTTGGGGTAACTTTCTGAGCCAACTATTTATTTTCCGAGATCCATGGTAACACACTTAAAGTAAGATGGAACACATGCAAATCTATCCCCGAGGAGGCTAAGCCACAAGATTATAAACACTTTCCTGGTCACTATGGGTATTCAGTTTTTTTCTTTTTTTAATTTCAGGAAGAGAAGGCAGAAGGGCAGGAAAAGACTCAGAACCCCCTATTCTCTGTCCTACTCCTAATAGGCCTCTGCTTAGGTGGTCCTAGATGACTGGCCTCCCAGGATCAGGTCAAGTCCTGAGTTTCCACTTATTATAAAGTCCTTTGCTGCAAAGTAGTATCTGGGAATGGAGTGAAGATGTCTGGGGGTAGGGGAGAAGAATGGGAAAGGGGCAGGAGACAGATCAGATCTATCCCAGCCAGGGACTCCGGGGATAGACCAGATCTATCCCAGCCAGGGACTCCGAGGTTTTCCATTGGTGAGTCATGGAATCCTTATCATCAGGGTATTCTCCTTCCTATCCCTACACCCACAGACTCTCCACCCCCAAAAGTGGAAGTGGAGGTGGTGGGGGAGACAGGCAAATCCCGGGTGGCTAGCACCCATCTTACTCTTCCTCAGGGTGGGGCTAGGCAGCCAGGAATCCAGGGTTCCATGACCTGTCTTACCTCTTACCCCATTTCAATTTCCTTATTTGCGCAATGAGAAAAGTCACCCACAGCTTGGCCATGGTGCACTAGATTAGGGGCTGTAGTGATAGAAATGGTGAGTGGGGAGAGGGGTCAGAGAGGGCAGAGGGTGATGGAGGTGAGAGCTTTGGACACTGGATGGGGAGAGGAGGTAGCACAATTTCCCACAAATTGGAGATGAGGAATCACATAATCACAGGATCTGAGGGTTGGAAGAGATTTCAGCAGCATCTGGTCTGCCCCAAACACCAAAGGCATCCCTAGTACACCATACTTGACAATGCGGACCAAGATACTACAGAGTTATCTGACCAACAGGATGCTTCTCTTAAAAGAGACCCTTCCCAGAATAGATGCCAAGATTTCAGAGGAAGATCTTTACTGGGGTGGGAGGTCACGCAGGGAGGTCATGGTTCAGGCCTTTCTGAGGCCATGGAGGTTACGGAGGTTGGTATGGGAGACAAAAGCTTTGTTTGGATTCTGTCCTCTTTCCCCAGCTGCTAGTGCCCTCTCTCCCCAAATTATCTTGTGTACCCTTTGTCTATATTATGGTTATACTAGCATTTGTACACGTCACCTCCCCCATGAGAATGCTTATTTCTTAATGAGTGAGTTCCCCTAAGGAAAGACCAGGGTCCTGGGCTAGAGTCTTTAGAAGGGAACTTGCCAGGTAGAGGAAATCCCCATGATGGCAGCACTTTAAAGGTCATTTCCAGGGCTGTTCCCTCCTCCCTCTTAGAAAAGTTAAAAAAATGTTACTACTTAAGCCCCAGAGCAGCCAATGACCAGAAAATTAAGTTTATTACTCCTCCCTTTGCCACCTTGGTCAAAGCTTTCACATTTATGTTTTCATCTGATGTATGCAATACCCCTGAAGGTAGGAAAGGCATGGAATCATGGAAGGGCCCTCGGATGGTATCTGGTCCAACCTGTACTGGAACAGGAATTCTCTCTGGGCCAGGAAGAGTTCATAGACTGCTTTGGCTGTCTGTCAAAGCCCATGGGCCCCTTCTCAAAATAATGTTCATAAATGTATAAAAAACACAGAATTATGAAGGAAACCAATTATATTGAAATGCAGTTATCAAAATTCTAATAAAAACAAACAATCCAAGTTCATGGCTGCTGTGTTAAGAACCCCTGCTGGCAAATTATAACATCCTGACAAGCGGTCATCCAGCATCTATTGTTAGGGAATACATTCCCCACCAGCCCTTCTACAAGGCAGCCCATTATGCATTTGGGTTGTTTTGATTGTTGGAAGGTTTTTCATTATATTAACTCAAATGTACCTCTTTTTAACTTCTACTCAGTATCCTTAATTCTGCTCTCTGAGTCCAAATGGAATGGCCACTGCTATGAGACATGGGGTCTGCTCCAATCCAAGTTCTGCTATGTAAGCATAATCTCTTTTAGTTGTTAATGTTGTAAATATTTGAAGATAGAAATTAAATTCACCCTAAGTCTTCTCCAGGCTTTACGTGCTACATTTCCTTCAACCAGTTCTCATGTGACATGGTTTCAGATATTCTTACTTTCCTGGAGACTCTCCCCTTCCAGTTTTACAGATAAGGAAACTCATGTCTTCATTTAAAAGCATTGCTTTTGGTACACATAATATATTTGCAGTTTCATGTACAATCATTTAAAAATTATACTATGCTATGGAAATGCTTGTTTTATCGCATAAATTTAAAAAAAAGAAAGACTAAATTAAGAAAAAGGAAAAAAAAGAAGGCTCTAGAAGAGATGAAAAAAATAATTTAAGGCCCTCAGCAACTTTACTTAAGGAGCATTATTTACCACTCCCTGGAAATATCGTATTTGCATGTCAAATGAAGCAGAGGTTAATAAAACCAGCAGTCCCTGGGTATCAGCTTCATTCTGACCTGCTCTTCCCAACAACTCTCTGTCCAGTACTTTGCTACATCCAGCATGCATTGGGTGAGTGAATGGGGTAGTAAGAGGAAGGTAAAGGCCTCACACTTCAGGTCAGGAGGCTTAGGAAGATGGAGGGAAGCTGGGGTTGAGCTGAGGAGAGAGCATGGTTCGTTGGAAAGAATTCTGGACCTGGAGTTGGGAGATCTGGGTCTGAATTAACCCTACTATGTACTGTTGGCTGTGTGACCTGAGTCTTAAGGACCTTATTTATAAGATAAGGGGATTGGATTAGATGATCTATAAAGTCTCTTCCCGCTTTAATATTCTATGATTCTGGGCTGGGGACGTGGTCTCTGGGGCCCTGGAGGAGTTAGAGTTCAGACTCTTAGAAAAGAGGGCCTCTTGGGGGATTGAGAACTGGAATGGAGGGACAATCCTGGGGGTTGCAAGCCAGGGTGACACCTGGGGACCCCTCCCCTCATTTATCCTTCCTCTTTTTCTAATTTCTGCAGTTTATTGGAATTCTGGTAATGGCCACAGGGACCCAGGCTCTGAACTTGAGGTTTCGGAAGGATTGCAATCATCACCACAGGTGCTGTTGCAACAAAGAGCAGGACCTTTCTGAGGAGCTGCTGAACTGGAACGGTATGCCCTCTGCGCTCTTGGAAGTCTCTAGAAATCTGCAGCTCCCAAATGTCAAGGTCGCTGAACCCTCCCAATGCCGGGCCAGCCGGGATGGGCCTCTCAATTCGAGGGCTATCTCTCCCTGGAGCTATGAGTAAGTCCACTGACCTTTCTTGTCCTTCTCACTGCCCTCCCCTTCCCCATGGATCCCCGCTGGACCCCAGTCTCCATTTCTTTCTCTCTCACACACATACAAATATGCATATGTATATGAGCGTTCGTGTATATGTGTGTGCATGTTTGTGTGTGGGTTGTAGGGATGGAGGCACTATCTGAGGCAGTCTCTCCTTGCCTTTTTTTGTTAATCATAAAGAAATACATATATGTATATGTATGTATGTATGTATGTGTGTGTATATATATATATATATATATATATATATATATATATATATACATACATATATCCAAGGTATTATTTTGCCTCCATTAAAGTCCTACTCCAATGCCTCATAATGTCATGGTGGTTACCTTGATTTCCAGAGAACTATGCTAGAGGATTGTCAACTCTGGTAGATCTAACCAAGCAGTAGATCTTTCAAATGCTTGACTTGAAGACCATTCTAGCTGTTTGAAAAGTCTTATTACCAAGGATGATCACAGGGTGATTAATTTTTCAGACCCAGAGACTCTCAATGACTATCTGCTAAGTTATGAGGGAGTTGTGATCTGCATTAGTGGTGGTGACATTGGCCAAAGTCATTGATCTTTGACATATTGATATCATTTCTCCCTATATCTTTATTAAAGTGTCATATAATATATGTTATTGATATTTTTGTCCTATTCTTTCACTAGACCAGGGGTTCTTACCCAAGGGCCATAAATTTGATTTTTAAAATATTTTGGTAATTCTTTTTCAATATAATTGATTTCCTTTATAAACCTATGCATTTTTTTACATTTGCATTTTATTTTATACATTTAAAAACATTATTACAAGAAGGGGTCCATCGGCTTCATCACATTGCTAAAGGGATCCATGACACAAAAATGGTTAAGAACCTCAGCACTAGACTGTTAAATATCGTAGTGGCAGGTAAACTTTGTATCCCCCACCCCGATATGATAAAAGTTCGCTGGATGGATGGATCAATGAATGAATCTCTTCCCATACTCCATGCCAATTCCTTGAACTCCAGAGGGAGCTCTGACTTAGCCCTAATGGTTTGGGGAAAGTGAAAAGGGAATGTCCTGAAACTAAGAGCTGGGTCAAAATCACCCGTGGGTCCCCTAATTATTCACATTTTTATAACAATAGTAATAATAAGTCTAATTTCCATAGTGCTTTGTGATTTATAGGGTACTTGCCTTACAATAAAGAAAACGAGGTTCAGTGACATAGTTGTGACAGAGTTAGGACTCAGCACTAGGTCTTCTGACTCGAAGTCCAGAGTTCTTTACATTACAACATGTTGCCTGTCCATTATTTGTTACAGAACTATTTTGACAGCTCAATTAATATAAAATTCCAAGCCCTGGCACAAGATAAGCCATGAAATGGAGTCCCTTAGTAGGATAAATTTGGGGTTTGGGGCCCTTTTTAGGGGATGCTTGGTGGGGTAGACCCAACCGGAAGCCAGAGCCCCCTGTAGTGGGGTTGCAAGCCAGGGTGAGAACTGGGGTCTCTCTGTTCACCACCTACCACTTTCCGTGGTATCCAGAATACCTTGGATCCCCTTACAATAGTGAATGGCCTAGGGTCCAACTACAGCATTATGGAGTTGTTTTGGTCCCCTCATCTCTTCATGTCCCTCCATGTCTGTCCTCTAAATGTGAATTCCTGGGCCTCTTTCCACTTGGGTTCACGGCACCTACTCTCCCAACAGGTTGGACAGGGATGAAAACCGGCTTCCCCAGGACTTGTATCATGCCCGCTGCCTGTGCCCTCATTGCGTCAGCCTGAATTCAGGCTACAACATGGACCCCCGTGGGAACTCTGAGCTACTTTGGCACAACCAGACTGTCTTCTACCGGCGCCCGTGTCACAGTCATGGCGAGCAGGCGGGAAGTGACTGTTATTACCTGGAGCAGAAGGTCTACCCTGTCTCCTTTGCTTGCGTCTGCGTCCTGCCTCGGATCATGGCCTAGCCCAAGAGTCGGGTGCCAGGAGACCCAGCTCCATGCCTGGGGGAATGCTGGATGAGCACCAGTTTCTGGGCGTCAGGTTTTTCACCTGGAAACTTGGAGCACAGGCGAAGCTAATTGTGATCATTAGCACAACCACCTTGTTCCAGGGCCAGAAGCCTGGTACTCCTGTGCCTTCCCTTTGCCAAACCCATCTACTTACTAAACTCTCTCGGGAAGGTAACAGAAAAAAACTCAGTTGGGGTGCTGAGCATTTGGCCTGGAAGGAAGGTGGGAGCACTCTGGTGTAATCTGCATTTTTCTGGGTGGGTATCTGTGTAGATGTCCCCTTGCAGCCCCAGTCCCGGAGACCCTAGCCTAGTGGTCTGACGGACACCCAGGACGTTGAACTGCCTGTTGGGGGGGGGGGGAAGACTGCAGGAGACAAGCTCTGCCCATTTTAATCTTTGTTCCCCTACCTTCCCTTTCCACCTCTCCTTACTGTTCCAAAGGGTCCTGGTCCCTTCTCCAAACCAACAAGCGTCTATTTAGTGCTTAACTATTGTACTAAGCAATTTGAGAGCTGACTTGTTATGCTACAGAATAATGAATCTGGTCATTTCTGGAGAAGAAGTTCTGGTAGAACATTTGGGGGATTGTTGAAATAAATATTTTTGGAAATGAAAGTAGCCTGTGTTGTTTTTGGCATTCCCTGGCAGCCCTATCCCCACCCTCTATTCCCCAGCCAAGCTTGGGTTTCTCCCCGCCCCATCCCCACCCCCCACAGTACAGCTCCCCTTTTCTGTCCCCAATTTTATCCCCAGTTTTATCCCCCGCTCCATCTCCCTTTCTGGGGCCTGCAGAATGCCCCCTTCAAGATCCCTCCCTTTCCCTTCTCCCCCCACCTCTGTGCCTCCCGCTCCCCACATACCCAGGGTGGGGGTCAGGCTGGCCCTGGCAAGGCAGGGAGGAGAGACAGAGGCGCATTGAGGCTGCCAGCCCTGAACACAGCTGGCTCCTTGTTCCCCAGTGCTGCTCCCCTACCCCCCAACAATCTCCCTTTGTCCTCAGGTCCCACCAGTAGGCCACAACCCGGGCCTGGGGGATAGCCTGGGCTGGGCTCCAGTTTCCTTCCCCACGAGAGATAGAGTAGAGGAAGAGCAAAGGGATCAGGAAAGAAGGAGAGGAGATGATGACGGGTGGAGGGGCAAGAAAGTCATTTGATTCTTCAATGACACAAAAGTCTTCAGGGTTCAGGGCCTTTGGAGTGCTCCAACCCTTTCCTCTTTGATCCCACTTGTCTGTTTCTGTTTTCCTGCCTGTCTCTATGCTTCTTTCTTTGAGTCTCTCTGACTTTACTTCGGGGCGGGGGTTGGCTGAGGGAAAGGGGAAGGCTTAAGCATTTCTCTCCACCCCAATCCTTAACCACCTGGCCCTCCTCCTTCTCCCATCTCCCTGGCACTGCTAGGTCCATCTTCCAGGCACAGTCCAGGGGACAGAGAGCAGCACTCTGGCCTGGAGCAATTTTTTTCCTTACCCACCCAGAACGTCTCTACTTCCCCCACCATTCCGGTTTAAGCCCCCTCCCTTTGCTACCCTTCCTGGACAGTCCTGCACGCCTCCTCCTCCTGCTCCTCCTCAGCCTTTCTCTTACCCTCATTTTCTGTGTGATCTTTTTTCCTCAATTTTTCCTTTTCCCTTTTTTCTCTCCCTCCTCCCCTCACCCTCTCTCCTTCCCCCTCCCCATTCCAGATTTCCGGTTCCCTTCTTGGGGCCAGGAGGGAAGACTCTTCGCCCTTTCCATCTGCTGTTCCGGGTCTACCACCCTTCTGCCTAGCCACCAGCCCCTCTGCAGAGATGCTGAGTACCAGAGACAAGCCTCCAGAAGAGAGGGGAGCTTTGGGGCTTCAGGGCTTCGCCATCGACAAGAGCTTTCTCACCAACCCCAAAGGCATCCTTCTGGAAGTCGAGCTGGTAACCCTCAGCCCTGCCCTGTCCCGTCCCTCTCCCCCTCTCTTCACTTCGCTTGCCTCCTTACCCCTGTCCCCTCTTCCCTGGATTCTGCTTACTCTCCCTAGGGGGCTTTTCCTTCCAGCTTTACCTCTTCCCTCCCAGACTCACTCAAACTCCACTTAACTTCCTTCTCTCTGTCTCCTGCTCCCACCTTGTGCATCTCTCACTTCAGCCTCATCCAGGTGCTCCTTATCAGTCAACTTGTCCCACGCTCTTGCCTGGAGCTCCCTGTCCCGTCTCCCGTGTCCCGTCTCCCGTGTCCCGTGTCCCGTCTCCCCTCTCCCCTCTCCCCTTTCCCCTCCGCATCAAGAAGTATTGAAGTCAGACATAAGGAAAGGTTTTTTTTTTTTTTTCAATACAAGGGGAGAATGGGACGAATTGAGAGTAAGACAGGGGATCTTAAGAAAAATCTCTCATGCCGGGCTAATTCCAGGCAAAGTTGTGAAGCAAGGAAGAGCTTTGATCCTGCCAACCTTCTTTTCCTTTGGCTTTCCCCCTTTTTCTTCAGGCATTTGTCATCTTCAGGCTCTCTGTCCTCACCCTAATCAAAGTCTACTCACAGCCTCACAGTCCGTTTCATTTTAGTAAAAAATTAATCCCCCTTTAAGGATTATTTTCACCTGAAATTTCATTGCTTATTGTGGATTTAGAGACTTTATTTGCCCTCTGGTAAAGGGAGAACTCTAACTAGATTTTTTTTTTGGCAACAAAACACGTCCAGGTGCCCTTAAGTCAAATGCGGAGGGGGAGCAACACCTGTGGAAACCTGGGACACCTTGAAGTTGTTGTTGGGAGGCCATCAGCAGAGGTTGGGGGATGGGGAGGATGAAAAGGGTGGAAAGGGATGAAAAGGAACTTACCTGAGATCTAGCTGCTGGGAAGAGCAAATTGCCATCTGGTAGCTTTCAATTTTATATAATTATTCTCAATAACTTGGTGCAAAATTTAGGGCTTTTTTGTTTGTTTTTTTGCCGATGCCGAATAACTAAAAGTGTCGTCGCAACCTGTCTCAGTGTTGGCACCCAGTGTAAGATTTTTAGCATCCACATCCTAGTTACGGCTCTGGGTAAAAGAATATCTATAGAAATCATAGCTTACAGAAATGACCCTTTGGTCAAAGGCTCAGCTGGTGAAATACGAATTTTGACCAGCTGGCAGATTGTATGTTAGTCATCTGAGGGCCAGGTTAGCTCATCTCAGAGAGGCTTCTTTACCAGAAGGTTGGCTGTCAAGTGATGATTTTTTTTTTTTTGCCATACCAACTTATGGAATTATCTACAAACACATAGAGGAGTTTTGATCTGATTTGGTGGAGGGATGAAATCAGAGATTCTTGGAGTGTTGAACTAAGTAACGTTCGGCATTGGTGAGCAGGCAAACGAGAGCAGCTTTGGTGTAGGGCTGGGCTCCTAAATTCATAGATTTAAAACCGTAAGGGGCTTTTGAGGTGATTTAAGTCAGGGCAGAATCAGGATTTGAACCCCTGTCCTGACTTCAAGTTCAAGGCTCTTTTTGTCTATATCATGTGAGTTGTCTCTCCCAAAGCCCTTGGAATCACCATTAGAAACATCAGCCTTACCTGGTCTGACCTGGCTCATCTGTCTGGTTTGTGTACCCACTGTTCACTGGAGGCACCAGAATGTCTCAGTGGGAGGGGTAGGAAGGGAAGACAAAGGTTTTCGACATCTTGGTTTCTGTTTCACCTTCTTGGGATTGGTGGGTAGTGGCAGAGAGAGGAGGGACAACCCCATTACAAAAAAAAAAAAGTTTTATTGATGCTTTTTGTGTTTACGTTATGGTCATTTACAGATATACTCCCCACAGACCCCCATGAACCTTCTTTTAAAATTTTTTTCTTTTTTATTATTATGAGTTTGACAAACACCAATAAAGACTAACATTTCCCAATGCAAAAAATAGAAGTGAATGGTATGGGGAACTGTGAATTTCTGCTATGTATAGCTTTAAAAAAAGTTTGTGTTGAATTTGACATGGTAATTCCAGTACTATCCTGCTTGCTTGTGTTTCCTTCTGAAGAGCCTTCTTTTGTACCAAAGATAAACAATCAAACAAAACTAACCAAGAGTAATGGTACCTGGCTGTGTCTGCAGCATTCTGCATTCATGGCCCCTCTTTCTCTCCAAGGAAAGGAGAAAGGAGCATTTTAATTCATAGAATTTGGCTTTTTTTTTTGGAGGGGGGAAAGCAAGGCAGTTGGGGTTAAATGACTTGCCCAAGGTCACACAGATAGTGTCAAGTGTCTGAGGTCGAATTTGAACTCAGGTCCTCCTGACCCCAGGGCCAGTGCTCTATTCACTGCACCACCTAGCTGCTTCTTGGCTTTTCTTTTTTTTTTTAAAGTGTTCTTTTCATTTGTACTGACAATTCTTGTCAGGATGGGTCTCTCCCCTGGGATGGAGAAAGCCAGGCTGAAGCCCAGTTTGGGATGGTTGTGAGGCTGGGGGGTAGGAGATTCTGGACACTCCCAGGGCACTCAGGACAGTTCTACCCTACAGGCTCTGACCTTCATCATGACCATATGCTTTGCTGCCTCCATCTCAGCCTACATGGCAGCCCCACTGCTTGAGTTCCTCATCACCCTGGCCTTCATCTTCCTCTATGCTACCCAGTACTACCAGCGTTTCCAGAGCCTCAACTGGCCCTGTTTGGTGAGAAGGCAGTTCCTCCCAGCCCTCTGGTTTAGCCGACCCCGTCCGTTTTTTCCTTCTACCCCTCCAAAACATCTTCCCTTGGTATTTCTGCCCAGGTCAGTCTCTGATCTAGCCACCCTCCCTGTCTCTGCACCTAAACTCAGCTTCTCCTCTTTAACTTCCCAATTTGGGGCCAAGTGCCAATGCCTTCTTTCTTGTAAAATAAAGAAAAAGTGCCCAGACAGTTGACTTAAAAAAAAACAGAGCTCATTTACGGTCAACATATATGTGAGTCATTCAATCATAGAATCTTAGTGCCCAAGGGAACTATAGATTTTATAGATAAGGAAATAGATGGGAAAGTGACTTGTCCAAGGCAACATAGCAAGGTAGTGGGCAGATTCGGAAAGCCATATGAGGCTGGAAGTCCTTAAAATTCTACTTCTCCTCCTTTTCCCAACGTTCCCATCCTTTTGCTTTGTTTTCTCACCATCCCCACTCTCTACCCCAGGTGCCCAGTCCCTGCAGACAGACTCTCAGGGGAAGTAGAGTTCAGGAAGGAACCTCAGGTCCAGTACCATAGGGTCTAAAGCTTAATTCGGAGTAGATTTGCCCCTGCCTCCCTTCCTGCTCCACCCTGCCAATTTAGGGATCAGCTATGTAAGGTAACTCCGTGTTTCTTTCAAAAAAAATTGAGCCCTTTTGCAAACCAGGGTAGCCCAGAAGACCATAAGTTGGTGCGGGGGTGGCAATAGGTCTCTTCTGGACTCTTTTTCCATCACCTTCTCCACCCTCCCATCCACCCCCAGTCATGGCCAGTTGGCTCATTGGTGAAATGCCACATTGGGAGCTCCCTCAGGGTCCCCAGCTTCATCCACATTGGTCCTGCCACTGTCCCCCTCACGACCCTTTTGTCTGATCTGCTTCTGCTCTTCTCCGCTTCCCAGGACTTCCTTCGATGTGTCAGTGCTGTCGTCATCCTCCTCGTTGTGTCCTTTGCAGCTGTAGTCTCTCGGGAGGGACCTGCCATTGCTGCTTTCGTGAGTGCCTTTTTGCTTCCTAGACCCCTAGTCTATCTGCCCTCCTCCTGCTCCTCTGCTCTACCAGGCACTGTTTGCCATTGTCCCCCAAAGAGTGCCCCCTAGTTGAGACCCCAAACCTTGTTTGTCCCTGGGGGGCAGGGGCTGGGTAATGTTTGGGAAGGGTGGCCCTAAGTCTTCTGGCTCCTCTTCCTCCTCCCGTCAGAGGCATACTGCCTCTTACCTTGTTGTATGGCCTCTCTCCACCCGCTCCCTCTCCCTTCACTATCCTCCTCAGTTCTCTGATCTTACCCTCAAATCTCTACGCCTTCCTCCCCCCCCCACCCCAGGTTTTTGGCGTTATTGTTGTTTTTGTCTTTGTCTATGATGCCTTCAAGATCTACCAGGCAGAGATGGCACCCAGCCCCACCCAGGGTGAGTGAGCATGCTCTCCTACAGCTCAGGACCAATCAATTCTCTTCTTCCCCACCCCTCTACCGGCCCCTTTCAATGGACGAGGGGTGATGTGAGGGGAGAGCCTTAGTCTGTGTCCTCATGCCCTCTCTCTGGCTACCTTCTTCCAGGGAACCAATAGTGAGTGAATCCCAGAAGTTCTGGTTTCTGTCATGAATCCTGTAGTTCCTAAAAGCCTCAGAAACCTGTTGGACAACACTCCTGCTCCTTGAGGCTCCCCCCAAGGCCAGGAAGCCCACAGAATCTCCAATGTGTATTCAGTCAGCTCTCCAGCAGTAAGATCCAGGTTGTCACTGGACCAAAGAGGCAGATTGATGTTGGAGGTTGGGTGGGAAGGGAAGGAAGAGAGGAGACAAGTTGGGGAAGGTGTTGGGTCTGGCTAAGCCCTCCAGACCCCTGAAGATTGTTCACGAATTAAAGGTGTAAAATCCTGGGTCTAAATCTGTCTCTGTCCCAGTAAGCTGGGTAAGTTCTGAATGTAGAAGAGTTTTTTTTCCCTTGGAAGACTCGTGTGTGTGTGTGTGTGTGTGTGTGTGTGTGTGTGTGTGTGTGTGTGTGTGTGTGTCTGTGTGTGTGTGTGTGTGTGTGAGAGATGGTAAAAGCGGGGAGGGACCAGGGAGAATATATTTGTCTAGAGATTTGCAAAATTGGTTGAAAGAAAAAATTATTTATACAGATGTGTAAAGCCAGATACTACAGAAAGAAGCAGATATGGAAAGAAAAACCAATTGCGTGGGAGAGAGAGGGGAAGAGAAGGACAGAGGGAAAGAGAGAGAGAGAGAGGGAGAGAGGGAAAGAGGGAGAGAGAGAGAGAAAACTTTGTTCACTTTGGATAGTGAAATAGCTGGTTAAGAAAATGGTATCAGAGAAAACTATTTGGATTTCTGGACCAATGAAATATGAGTATAAAGGGCTCTTGTCCAGAGATACAGTGCTCCGAACAAGGGATGGTAAAAATGAATATAGATGGTGTACTCAAACATATCTCATGAAAAGCATATCCCTTTTCTTTCTTGCATGTCCTGGAAAATATGTGAATTTTCTAGAAAAAGTGTGATTCATCTCTCCTGAGTCCTTATTGCACTATGTCTCTTTTTTTCTGGCATTCATGACAACTAGGAATAATGGGTTGACACCTCATTGCTGACAAAGCTCATCTTTTTGGATTTCACCTTTAAATGAGAGGGCTCTCCTGCAGAAGGGGTGTGTGTGTGTGTGTGTGTGTGTTTTTGTGTGTTTGTGTGTACAAACAAAAGGAGAGAGGACAGAGGGGCTACATACAGACATGGACTCAGTTCCCTGGAGAGAGGCTGGTACAACCAAGTAGTCTAGTCCCTCTACGAATCCAACATGTGCACAGTACCAACGATGGTACCAGATTGAGACACAGAAAAAACTAGGGAAATGAAGGTACCACTGACTGGAGATACCACAAATTCTGGAGAGGGAATGGAGAGTTCTTCTGAAGGATAAGGCAGAGAGAGAAAGAACTTTCGTCTGACAGAGATATATGAAAGGAGAGAAGGAGCTGACAAGGAATGGACCAGCCCAGATCTATCTCTTCACTGGTAATGAATCACAAGGACTGTGTTGGTCTCAAGGAAAAGTAAGATCCAGCAAAACAGGGGATTTCTGGACTTCCTAGCGGCCCTGAGTTCCTCTTGTTGAGAGTGTCACCCCTGTTCTCTCTCCCAGGGTAGGACTATAAGGACTGTACACCTTGAGAGAGGTGGAGGTCCACAAAAGGGAAAGGGTTGCTTGATTCTCCAAGTGCTAGAATACAATAAGTACTTTCAAAACCCTTATGGTGGGGACAGGACATCAGAGTACAAAGTCTAAAGTACTATGTAGGTCCTCAGGAAATATGGTGCTCCATTGGAGGGGAAGAGAAGTTATATTGACTATTTAAATGCTTAGGTATGAGTGCTTTGTGTTCTGCCAATTTAAATAAAATTCATCTTGTGTCCAATGTCTGGTTACCCTGAGTTCTTGTATAAGAGAGCCGAAGGGATTTGGAGCAAGGATTTTTAAACTTTTTCTTTTTTGTCATGGACCCCTCTGTCAGTCTGGTGAAACTGATGAACCCCTCCTCAGAATAATGTTTTTAAATGTATAAGATAAAGGAAGTTAATTGTACTGAGATAAAGTTATCAAAGTACATATAAAAAAGGAAAGAAAACAAGTGCATGGACCCTGGTCTAAGAACCATTAGCCTTAGAGAGACAAAAACCAAATTCCAGTGTTCACAGGGGCATCCTGAATGGGCAGAAAATTGAGTCAAATTATGATGTTCACAGGAAAACCCCGGGTAGGGGTATGAGCCACAGATTTAGGTGCTGAGAACTATACAAATTGAACCGGGTTCGTGAGAGCTGGACCTCACACCAACTCAGAGATTCAGTAAAGGGTCATAAATTACAAGCATTTGCCTGAAGATTGTGTAAATTTAGAGATTGAAACTGAAAAGGAAGGAGGAAGGAAAAAACTGACAGGTATATTCTCCAAGCTAAGCCACCTAAGAGTGGCTACAAGGTTAGGAAACAGAATAGCCCTAAAGAGTCTAGAAATTCCCAGGAAAAAAAAATTCAAGAAAGGAACTTTCCCAAGGCAAAGAAACCTATCTAACCTCATAGGTATCACTGAGGGTGGGATTCATAACTGCATATAGCTTTAGAAAGGGGATACCTTGTTTGAAAGGAACACACTAGGTGAAAGCTTGGTTTGGTGTGTGTAGGAAGGCTGTGAGGGAGAACATGTGGGTGGAAAGAAATATGAAGAATTTGGGTGATGAGCAATGAATTCAATGAAGGTAGAAATAGAAGCAATACTGTCGTTTCCCCCAAACTTACCCCTCTTCCAAACTTTCCTATTTCTTATTTTTTTTGGAAGGACGAAGGCAGGGCAATTGGGTTCAAGTGACTTGCCCAAGGTCACACAGCTAGTAAACAAACTTTCCTATTACTTTGGAAGGCACCATCAGTCTTCCAGTCTCTGAGGTTCATAAGCCCAGTACTCTTTTTGTCTCCTCACTCTTCCTCACCCATACGCATGTGATTACTTGGCAATCTTGTTGTTCTACCTCCCCAACATCTCTTGAATCATACCTTTTCTCTCTACTGATATATCCACTATCTTAGTTCAGGCACTCATCAGCTCTCACTAAGATTATTTCAATGCCTTTTGTAGGAAAAATGATTTATTACACTGTTTGGAAAAATTATTATATTGCTTAAATCCAACCCTATGTAATTAAAGGCTGTGAATACTCACAATGTCTCCTGATCCCCATAACTCTCTAAGAATGCTGGAGATGGCTACAAGGCATTTTGGGTTCTCCCTGGTCCTGGATCCACCCAAAGCGTTCTTGTTTGGGGTTACAACACCCAGGATTTGTGATGGATCCCCCAAGCTTGTGTTTGGGGTTCGCCTAAATTTCACTGAAAATTTATAGTTGCTCATATCTATCTCAACCATCCTTGCTTTCAAATCGCCCTCTTGTCAACTTTGCTTACCCACATACACGTGGTTCATGCGCTGGTACCTTTGTCTAAATTCTATATAGCGTAAACCTTCCAGAGCCTGGATGAGAGGGAGCCATATAGCTCCTTTCTGGCTTGGTCTCCTCTACCAAACGACCTAATAAATTTCTTTCTAAAACGATTTCAGATTTTTGGGGTCTGTTTTCACAAACAACACCTTCTAATTAGGTCTCCTTGCCCCCAGTCTCTCTCCTCTCTAAGCCACCCTTCACACAGCTGTCAAAGTGATTTTCTTTAAGTCCAGATCTGACTATGTCTTTCCCATCCTCAATAAACTTCAATGACTCCTAATTGCCTCTCAGATAAGATATAAAGTCCTCTGTTAAGCGTCTTCAGCTTGTTAGCACCTGACCCCAACCGTTTCCCATCCTTATTGTATATAATTTCCCCTCTTTCACTCTATGATCAAGCCAAATTGGACTTGTCTTTTTTCTTCACATAGAGTACTCCATTTCCCACCTCTGAACCTTGGTACTACCTATGTTCTGTGCCTAGATCATATTCCTTCCTCCTTCACACTCAAAGAATCCCCCTCTTCCTTCGAGATGTACTCTGCGTACCATTTTCTACATGAAGCCCTTCCTGAGGGTGGTCTGAACCAGATTAAAATGTAATTGGGAAATATTTAACAAAATCAATAAAATGCCATAAAATATATGTAATATTACATTTTAAAACTAAGTCAATGTGCAGCCTACAGGGATTCTAATGTATGATTTAGTGGCCCACATTTCTATGTGAGTTTGACACCACTGCCCCAGCGGATGGGTCTTCCCCATCTTCAGTAAAAGGCACCTTTAGGTCTCTCTCTCTTTTTTTTTTTTTGGAAGGGAGAAAGCAGGGCAATTGGGGTTAAGTGACTTGCCCAAGGTCACACAGATAGTGTGTCAAGTGTCTGAGGCTGGATTTGAACTCAGGTCCTCCTGACTCCAGGGCTGGTGCTCTACTCACTGTGCCACCTACCTGCCCCACCCTTGGGTCTCTTGTAATGGAAGAGAAGACAGGGAGCAGGCAGAAAGGACAAAGGCATTGGATCTGAAGTACATGTTTATTGTGTGTTGGTCATTCTGGACCCCAGGGATGGAGGAGAACAGAGGGCCTTGCTTGAATTGCAGGGAGGAGGCTTATTCCTCATCATGCATCTTCTGTAGGAGAAGAGAGTAGGAGAGGTGAGAGAGAGATTCTGGCAGAAGGGAGAATAACAGCCGAAGGTCCTTGGATGGGCTTGGGGATGTGGTATACCAGAATTCAGTAAGTATCTAAGGTGATGAGGTGGTGCAGTTCATAGTGTGCTGAGCCTGGAGTCAGGAAGGCCTTGGGTTTGAATCCTGTCTCTGCCACTTGTTGGCTGTGGGACCCTAGGCAAATCACTTAATCCCTTTCATTTTCCTCTTTCATTAAATGGGGATAATAATAGCCCCTAAGTCATAGGGTCATTGTGAGGATCCAATGAGATAACATTTGTAAAATGCTTTGCAAACCACAAAGTGCTAAATAAATGCCTTTGTTTTTTGGTTTAGTTATTTTTCAGTGAACTCTTTGTGACCCTTTTGGGGTTTTCTTGGCAAAGACATTAGAGTGGTTTGCCATTTCCCTCTCCGGCTCATTTTACAGATGAAAAAACTGAGGCAAACATGGTTAAGTGACTTGCTCAGGGTTACATAGCTAATAAGTGTCTGAGGCTAGATTTGAACTCAGAAAGATGAGTCTTCCTGACTTCAGGCCTCGAACTCTAAACTGTGCCATCTAGCTGCTCTTATTAACTATTAATTCAGAGGGTGTGGGACTCAACAGGTTTGAGTGTGTGTGTGTGTGTGTGTTTGTGTGTGTGTGTGTGTGTGGTGAGGGTTTCACTGGGACTGAGAGGTAATAGCTTTGTTGGCTTGTGTGTGTAAGGATGTCTCTGTGAGATCGGGGTCAAGGGACTTTTTTTTTCTTTTTCTTTTTTTCTTTTTTTTTTGGTGGGAGGAGGAAAATCTCCCTGGGCAAGTTCAGGATCTCATGGGATGTCCCTAAGAGGAGTCACAGGATCTTTGGGGTAGAGTCCCAAGTTTACAAGGTCTATATTTTTTGGGGGGGAATCTATCTACTATCAATTTTAAATATCTTATACCTGTAGCTTTATAAACCTGCACGAGTTACTCTGTTATGAGCATTAGTCACCTGTACAGGACTATGCTAATATGAGGCTGTGACTTCAGAATTACATGAGTTATGAGGGGAGGAGCTGAAGACTATGTGTGGTCTACTGGAAAAGATCTGGAGGTGGATAGGAAGCTAGTGGGGGCAGATATGCATGAAGCCACAGCCAGAGCCTATTCCCCAGAGTTGGGGAGGCTTGGAGTCATTTAGTCTAGAAATCACAGAGATGGTCAATTATGCGACTAAAGAATGGGGACCCTGTGATGGTTTAAAATTCTGAATCATAGGATCATAGACGTAGAGTTCATCTTAGTGGTCATCTGGTTGACTCCCTTCATTACACAGAGGAGGAAACTGAGGTTCAGAGAGGTTAAGTCACTTGACCAAAGTCACACAGCTGGGAAGTAGTAGAGCTAGGATTTGAATCCAGGTCCTTTAACTCTAAATCCAGTGCTTTATCATGGCTACCATTTTGTAAAGTTGGATGCATGATCTTGTCATTAATTACACCTTTGCTAAAGAATAGTGGTAGGTACTGAAGAAAGGGACAAGAGGAGAAAAAAAGGTGCCAGAGGTAGACAGATGGGCATGTATAGTGGCTGTGGACATTTTGGAATATATAACTCTAGCTTAACAGTTCCCTAGTGAAGCTGGTCCTTTGGCTGGCAAGATTGTATAATTAGAAATGTAGGGGAGATAGTGCAGGATGGATGGGAATTATCTACAACTTCTGGGACCAGCTCTGTTGGGTAGTTGTCATGGTCCCTATGTTCCTTCATAGGATGAGAAGCTGGGAAGGACTCAGGGAGTGTATCTTGGGGAATCACAAATTGGCGTCTCATGGCCTAAGCTTAGGCCTCTTAAGGGTCAAGCTTTAAGCACCTTGGGCTTCTGACTCATGAATGGGGAGTCGGGATATGTAAGGATATTGCTTAGAGTGGGAGGAAAGACCCTCTTGTTGCCTTATTTTGTGGGGTATGAGGGTGTCTGTCCATGAGGTAGGCTCACCTTGGCACCAATGTCACGGCTCTTGGCCCGAAGCTTGTTGACCTGAGACTCAGCGATGTCAGCCCGTTCCTCAGCCTCATCCAGCTCATGTTGTACCTTCCGGAACTTGGACAGGTTGGTATTGGCCTGTTCCTCCTGTGATGGAGGAAAGAAGAGAATAGGAGGGGGGAGAAAGATCTCAGAAGAGCTTAAGCCATCTCCATCCTGACGGTCCACCTCCCTTCCCATTCTGAAGACTTGGGTTCACTGCCCAGACTGAAGGCCACTCGCCCTGGTCTAGACATCTTTGATCACATATCTTTCATGCTTCAAATGTTCAGTAGTCCCCTATCGCACACAAAATAAAGTCCAAACTCCTTAATCTTACCTGCCCACTTTACCTCCTACCTTTTGTGTGCACAACCAGTCTCTTGGCAATCCCCTGGATACACCATTTCCTCTTCTGCTCCATTACATATGATGTTGCTTTCACTTGGGAATCCTTCCAGTCTAAATTCTAGGCCATCCCTTGAGGCTCAGCTTGGATCTCTCCTCCTCAGCTTAGAAGCCTTTCCTGATCAGTCACCCACATACTGATCTCTGTCTGCCTACACTGCCCATAATGCTTACACGTTTTTGTCTCTCAATCAAAAGCTGCCTTGTGTTATTCTGGGATCGCTTTGTATGTTCAAATTCTAATTCCCCCACTCTTGAAGTCACATATACTTTATGTCATATCCGTTCTTAGGTAGAGGGGAAACAGCATTGACTTGGTCTCTGAAGACCTGGGTTTAAACCCTGGCTCTGCTGCTTACTAACAGTGTGACCTTGGGTAGTCGCTTAAACAGTCTGAGCTTAGTTTTCTCATCTATAAAAGGGGATAAATGACATTTGTACTACTTTCTTAACAAGATAGCTGCAAGGGAAGTATTTTATAAACTGTAAACCCTATAAAGCCTGAGCTATTATGACTCCTTTTGTTCAACACAGTAGATGTTTGATAAATACGTGAGTTGAGTTGAATTGAACCTGTTGTGTCCAAGTCCCACTGTGGGCAGTCCTTGCTTACCGCCTCCTCAGCCTGCCTCTTGTAGGCCTTGACCTTCAGCTGCAGTTTGTCCACCAGGTCCTGGAGACGGAGCAAATTCTTCCTGTCCTCCTCTGTCTGCAGCAGGGAAAAGAAGCGGGTCAGGGGATGGGGAGTATGTGCATGAACGAAGGGGTGAAGACAGAGATTCATGGCAGGGAATAAGGGAATAAACATTTATATAGCACCTCCTATGTGCTAGGCATGGGCCAGCTAGGTGTCACAGTAGATAGAGCTCCAGATCTGGAGTCAGGAAGATGCTTTTTCCTGAGTTCAAATCTGGTCTCAGATACTTACTAGCTGGGTGACCCTGACAAGTCACTTAACCTTGTTTGTCTCAGTTTCCTCATCTGTAAAATGTGCTGGAGAACGAAATGGCAAACAACTCTAATATCTTTGCTAAGAAAACCCCAAAAGGGGTCATGAAGAATTGGACATGACCGAAAAACAACTGAACAACCACCAATGTGCCAGGCATTGTGTTAAGTGCTTTGCAGATAATATCACATAAAAATTTCCTTCTGTCAGTCTTCATTTTCTCATCTATACTTGCATCCTTCACAGAACAAATTCCCTTAATAAAATGATTTCTTCCGTAAAACTTGCACTCAGTCAAAAGGCCATACCTGAGGACCTAGAAGGCCACATGTGGCCTTCAGGCTGCCCATTCTCCACCCCTATAAGCAGTAGCAAAAAAGTACCACAGTTCTGTGCTTTAGTCTAGAATGGAAGGAAGTGGAATGTCTCTGGGAAGACAACTAGGTCTGATTCTAGAACCAAGGCAAAAGTGTAGGCTGGTGCGACAATATGGGGCTATCAGCATACTCCAATTTTGGGGATGAAAGCAGCAAATTAAATGTTCTTGAGGCATGTGAGGAAGTTGGGTAGAGGTTCCAGGTAGTTCTAGATTCTAGGACAACTAGAATAGTTTTGATGTGAGTAGAATTGAGGGCAGGGTTAGAATAGCTATTTTTAAATGGATATTTTTCTGGAAAGAAGTTTTGAACAGAAAATATGGTGAGGAGATTAATAAAAATGATTTAGAGCAGGGGTTCTTAAACTCTTGTATCTTTGACCCCCTTTGCAGTTTGGTAAAGCCTATGGACTACTTCTTGGAATAATGTTTCAAAATGTATAATATAAAATAGGATCATAGAGGAAATGTTGAAATACTGATCTCAAAATATTAAACAAATTCATATGTCTCCTCCCTTTGCAAATCTGTCCATGGACCCTTTGAGGGTTTATGGACCCCAGGTTAAAAACCCTTGGTCTAGAGTCTAATGGAGGCAACATTATTTCCAGGCATCTCTTTTTTCTAGATAGAGGATCTGTCTTCTGTAGCCCCCTAAGAACCGCAATGAATATTACCACAATGTATTTTGCTTTTGGCTGAATCAGAAGAATCTCAAGCTATTTCTCTCCCTCTGATTTTTCTGTTTTGTTTCCCTCCTTCCATCCCCCTAGTCTATTGACTCTTCGTAGCAGGGTCTGAGAAGGTTGATTGAGCTGAGATTTTGGAGACCTAGGTTTATCTGTATTATCCCTGATCTGCTTGTGTGTCACTGGGCAAGTACCATTTCTTTTCTGTGCTTTCCCATCAAGTAGGATAACAGGAGGCCTTGTCTTTGCCTCTAGGGCATGAGGTGAGACTATGTGAAACAAAGGTGAGGATCTTTGAATTTCACAGAAAAAGGCCTAGGGAAAGTCTAGATCTTATTTCTCTAAGTTCTTTCTTTCTTCTGACCCAGCAACTTTTTGGGTTCTCTCAGAATTTTCTGTAACTTCTGTCTTTTACTGGATTATGGCTGAACCTGGCAATGACCCTCTCTTCTGCTCTGAAAAGCAAGTGGAAAGTGGGATGTGTTACTCAGCCAGATGTGGCACTAAGGAACTCATGGTAAAGATGGGAATCATGCAAAAACCTGGGGCAATACTAATTAATAGGGCTCTTGGGAAAATTACTGTTGTGTTTGTCCTTCATTTTCGAAGAGGACCATGGCATCAGGGACATGATGACATGGCTTGCAGTTGACTTTGATTTGAGTGAGGGAGGGCTGTGCAAGGTTACCAGCCTCACTTTCTCTTCCAGAGCCATCTGGGTCTAGTGACCAGATATTCATCAGGATGACTGGAGATGATCCAGGATGCAATGGGGGACCCTGGCCCTTTCAGGCTAAGGCCTTTTCATGTACTCACTTTAGAGTGAGGTAATGCCCATTCAGTGAATAGGCATCTTTAAGAAGTGAACCAGGAAAATAGGTCAAGGAAGGAGAAATACACTTACTTTCCCTTTCCTGTTAGAACATTTGTGGAGTTCTGGACTTTAGAGTACTTCCAGAACATCTCCAGTCATGTACTCTGCACTTGACCTCTTGCGCCATCATCTCCAAACTGGTCATTATCCTCTCTCCCTCCCCACATGGGAAAGGGATTCTACCACTGGAGCCATGTGGGGCATTGAGAAGCCAACTTTGGCTTTATCTTTCTCAGTTCTGGGTCTCCACCACACTTCTAGGACGTTTCATTTCCTATTTCCCTTTTAAGTGTTTGCCTTACTGCATTAGAATGTAAACTCCTTGAGAGTAGGGATTATATTGCTTGCTTTTGTTTGAACTTTTAGAGTTTCGTACTGTGCCTAGGACATAGAAAGTACTTAATAGATACTCAAGTACTTAATAAATGCTATATCTATGAGTAGTTATATATGTGGCTTCTCTATGAAGTAGCAGATTCTAGAGTTAAGTTGGGTGACATTCCTGAAAGCCTAGCTCTAGTTTCAGCCTCCTAGGTCATAGTGACCTGGATGTGGCTCTAATTGGGTAAACACTCTTGTGTTCTACAGGGAGATGCTCTAATGGGGTTCTGCAGTTGCCATCTTGAGAATTAGAGCTCCCTATGTG
The DNA here is from genome assembly GCF_011100635.1 of Trichosurus vulpecula. Classification (NCBI taxonomy): domain Eukaryota; kingdom Metazoa; phylum Chordata; class Mammalia; order Diprotodontia; family Phalangeridae; genus Trichosurus; species Trichosurus vulpecula. The sequence continues at coordinate 177,078,222 of NC_050580.1, read as the reverse complement.
TTCTTACCTGGTAAGTGAGCTCCTTAATACGCCTCTCACATTTCCTCATGCCCTTGACTGACTCAACATTTCTCTTCTGCTCCGACTCAAGCTCATTCTCCAGCTCCCGAACCCGGGCCTCGAGCTTCTGCAGCTGCTTCTTGCCGCCCTTGAGGGCAATCTGCTCAGCCTCATCCAGCCGGTGCTGCAGGTCCTTGATGGTCTGCTCCATGTTCTTCTTCATCCTCTCCAAGTGGGAACTGGTGTCCTGCTCCTTCTTCAGCTCTTCAGCCATCATGGCTGCCTAAGACATGGGAAGAACATAGTGATTGACTAAGCCCCTCCCTCAAGGATCACCAATGTTTTATGTTTTATCCTCTGTCTCCCAAAAGCATTTGGTTTCACCCTGGAGTTAAGCTAGAGGCCCAGACCCACTGGATGAGAGAGCTGTCATTTGGCATTGGGGTTAGATTTGATTTTGCATGGCCCCACTGGGAAAAACTGGTTAACAGTGGATGAAAGCTTTAAAAAGTCACATTTCATCTTAATTTAAGGGAACATTTCCCAAAAATTAAGAGATATGTCCAAAAATGGAATATAGATTGACTTTGGAGATATAGTAGTTTCTTCAGGACTCAAGGTCTTGAAGTAGAGGATAGATGATTACTTTTTTGGGGAGATGGTACAGAAGATTCCCATTCAATAAAAGGTAGGACTAGGTGACCTCTGAGGTCTTTCCAAGCTGTGAGATCTTTTATCCAAAATTACTTGACTGACCTAGATTCAGCTCTCCTCAGTCCCTCTGATCATTCAAACTAGGGTTATGGTAATTTGGGCTCAGTCCTTCTGTTTTTGCATCTTTACCCCAGAACCAGGAGGAAATATAGGAGCAAGAGGACAAAGCTGGAACTCACATCAGTGATGGCCTTCTTGGCCTTTTCCTCTGCATTCCTGCACTCTTGCAATGACTCCTCCACTTCCGACTGAAGTTGAGACAGGTCTGCCTCCATCTTCTTTTTCTGGTTGATTAGGCTGGTGTTCTAGAATAGGGGCAGCAGAAAGAAGGAAGAGGATTCAAGGCTTTCTGACTAAGACATAGTTTCAGGCCATTTCTTTCTCTATGTGCATGTGCCTTTCTTCCTCTCTCCTGTGAAAAGTCTTTGAGAATGTTTGGACGTGTTCTGGATCAAAATTGTTGAACAGCAGAATGTGGCTCAGGAATAGGAATACTACCCAACACTACTGAGTGTACCCAAAAGAGATTAAAATGTAATCAGGAAATATTTAACAAAATAAATTAAAATACAACAAAACACAGATAACGTTAATATGTGGTTTTCCAAGTCAACATGTGGTTCTCAGGGATTCTTGGGATGATTTGGTGGCCCCATTTCTATTTGAGTTTGACACCAGTATTCTAGATAGCTCTTTCAGTTGACTCATCACTGGAGAAAGACCTTACATAGAAGAGAACCTGGAGTTTTAAATTCTAGTCTCAGTATGAACACGTTGATATTGTCAGAGGGATAGACTTAGGAGTGAACAGAAAAGCTTAAAGAGAGATGGTCTAGTCTTCAGTTGCATGGAAATAACCCGATAGAAATGTCCTGAGCTACAGTGACAGAAAGAATTAATGAATGAGTAATGGATGCTTTCGTACTAGGAGGAAGGACTGGTCTTTACTGTTATGTAGAAAGGGACTAAGCCTTTGATTAAATGGTATTATTTCCCAGGTTACTAGATTGGTGAACTCCTCATAACAATAGCATTTTAAAGTTTACAAAGGACTTTAACAAGAAACCTTCAAGGTAGAGATTTTGAGCATTATTATCCCTCTTTTATAGGTGAGAAAATTAAGATTCAGAGACTTAGTTGACTTTCCCATTGTCATAAAGCACTGGTAAGTGGTAGAGTTAGAACAGGAAGTCAGGTCTCTTGGGTCCAAGTCCAGCACTCTTTCCACTACATCCTATCGTCTCTCTAGGACCAAAGTCTAAGATGATTGTCTTAAGCAGAGAGCTACATTACTGTCTACATAGATGTAATATCAGTAATCTACGGAGTAGTACCTACGTAGTAACATAGATGTATTTGACTTAAATGAATTCAACCTTACAACTGACCCAGAATGATGGCTCCATTGGCCAGTGGCCCAACGGCTCCCTCCTGGTCTCCTTCCCTAGGGTCTCCTCTACTCAGCCCAGCCAAACCAAGTGATCAGGAGCTCAGCTGGGCTGTGAAAGTTCCTGGGGCTTCCTAAACCTTGCTTCTCTCTCTTTTTGAAAAATTTTTCTTTTTTCTATCTATTTATCTATGTATGTACATATGTATGTAAGTATTTATTTATTTATCTGTTTATCTTTTTATTTATTTATTTATTTATTTATTCATTCATTCATTCATTCATTCATTCATTCATTCATTCATTTATTTATTTATTTAAAACCTTGCTTCTCTTGACAACCTTGCTTCTCTTAACAACCTTCTCCCCCAGGTGTGATGTCTAGGGTGTGTGTAAATTCCAGGTCACACCCAGGCCTGAGAAGAGACTTGTAGCATAAGCACTTGTCAGGCACCTCCTATTATCAGGGAGCCTCAGAATGGGGGAAATGCTTTCAGGGAACCCTATAGTTTAACCTCTTTCACATAGTAAATAAATAAATGCTTGATGACCAGTTGATTGTGGTCATTGGGTTGTGTGGGAGGTATTTCCCCCTTTAGTTAGGTTCCATTTAAATAAGAAAAGTAATAGCAGTTCTGGCTAATTGAAAGTTGTGAGGGCACGAAGGAAGACTGAAAAGTGCCTTACCTGGAAGATATAAACAACAAATATGTGCCTCTGCATGACAGTGCTTTGTGAGATAGCCCTTGCTCAAATCTTAGCTCTAGCTCAAACCTCTTGCCAAACCTGTACAGCCTTCTGATGAGTTGGAATTCAAAATCAGCGGATTGAAGGGAGCTCCATTTTCTCTATATGTAATTTTTATCTTACCTTTAGGTCTTAACAAGATGCTGTTATACTTATATAAGATGCTATTCCACTGTATTTCATGAAAACAAAAAGATTAGGCCTGAAGTCAGGTGCCTTGGATTCAAATCTCAATTCTGATATTTCCTAACTGTGACTCAGATCAATTTAATTTCTCAGAGCCTGCATTCCCCCATCTACGAAATGGGCATAATGATTCTGATATCACCTATTTCACAAGGTGGTTGTGAAGGAAGTGCTTTGTAAGCCATAACGAACTATGAGTTATTATTTTTAGATGATGACATTATAATATTTTTAGATTAATATTATTTTTAGGTAATATTTTTAGATTAATAATACCATTATTTAGATAATGATATTATAAAAACTGGGTCAAAAGAACTATCCTAGAACATATCACTAAATTAGATGCTTTCTAGGAAAGAGCAGCGCCATGATGTTTTCTACCTGGATCCTGGTTTGGTAGGAGGTAGAATAACACTTCAAACTTCCATCTTTCCATAGCAGGTAACCCGCTGGATACTAGATGTTCATCAAAAAAGACTGTGTCGTGGGAGTTCTGAGTGAAGATATCCAGCAGGTGTTCACCTGCGTAGTGAGCCTCTCACCTGGGAGTGGAGCAGTTGCACCCGCTCACTGGTCTCAATTAGTTCCTGCTCAGCCAGCTTCCGGGCTCTCTCCGTCTGCTCCACCACCTCCCGAAGTTCTTCCAGCTCTGCCTGCAGTAGGTTGTTTCTTCGATCCACAATGGCGATGTTCTCCTTCAGGTCGTCGTTGGCCCGGATGGAGTCGTCCAGCTGGATCTGGGTGTCCTATGGGGAGAGGGCACTTAAATCCAATTCACACACAATTGAAGACATCACCCATGACGTCACTGGTCCTCTTTTAAAAATGAAGGACCAACAATAAGAACAGAGTAGATCATCCCAAACCTCCTCTGTGTTACTGACCACTCCCACCACTCTCTGCCTGCTACGAGAGAGGAGCCTGTGGCTTGAGGATGAAAAGCAATATTTCCTGGGGAGACAGGAATCATGGATCAGTGCTGGATTTTGCGGCAGAGATCCAGGCTCTATCACCTACTACTTCTGTGACCATGGGTGGGACACTGGACCTCTCTAGGGCTCAGTTTAATGTCTGTGAAATGAGGCGTTTGGCTCAAATAACCTCTAAGACATTCATGTATTAGTGAACATTTGTTTTACTTGATTACGTATATTTGTTACAAGAGCTTTTCCCCTCCTCCCATGGGGATAGGGAGGTGGGAGGAAGAGAAAAAAAAGATACTTGTTGATTTCTTTAAAATTCTAAAAGACTTCTAAGTTTTCTTCCAAATCTAAATCTACGATCTTGCTCCTCTTGTACCTTCTAGCCAGCCTCTCATACGCTCAGTTTTGCAGTGCTGCTTTTATAATTCAGCCTAGTCGGTCCACATCCCTCCATCTATCAGTGAGCCTGAAGGCCAATTAGTCAGCACGCAGAATGGATAGAACCGGAATATATTCGGAATCCTCAAATGTTAGAGCTGGAAGGGACCTGAGACGCTATTGGTCCAACCCTTTCATATTATAGAGACCCAGGACTCAAGCCTTGATCTCTTTTTCCCCTTAGGTCTCTACTGACGTCTCTAGCTCCAGTTTGACTAGACAGCATCCATTCACCTATATGTTAATCTCGTTAGCCTTTATTGCTCCCTTCCCTTCAGCTACCTTCCACAATCTGCTGCCCTACTGTGTAGATAACAAATGCAGCCAGAGGGTAAAGTGGCAAGAAAGGTCTTAGAGACAAGAAGACCTCAGTCTGCAGCCTGCCTCTACCAAATAGTAGCTGTGAGATGTCGATAAATTATGTAATCTCTAAAGCCTCAGTTTCCTTATCTGTAAAAAGAGGACACTATAAGCACCTACCTGCCGGGGGTTATAGTGATAATCAGATGAGATAAACCTTAGGGCACTAAATAAATACCCGCTATTATCATTCCTCATTTGCCTGGAGGCCTCGGTTTCACTTTCTTCCAAGCCATTCATTCTGTTACCTTTAGATGGGCCTGGGCTATCTTTAAGTGCTTCTGGGCCTCAGAGGACATCCGGTTGGCCTGGCTGAGCTGGATCTCCATCTCGTTGAGGTCTCCCTCCATCTTCTTCTTCACCCGAAGTGCCTCATTCCGGCTTCGGGTCTCAGCATCCAGGGAGGTCTGCAGGGAGTCCACCACCCGTAGGTGGTTGCGCTTGGCCTGCTCCATCTCCTCATCCTTCTCTGTCAACTTTCGTTCGATCTCTGCCTTGATCTGGTTGAACTCCAGCTGTGCCCGGAGGATCTTCCCCTCCTCGTGCTCCAAGGAGGCCTGACAGGATGGAGGAGAGAAAGGAACTGAAAACCCACTTCTAATGTCGAAGGGGCATGTGAAGGGAGGGAGGGACAGGCAGCAAGGCCACACGTAAGGAATTACAGGTTGATGGAGACAGCAAGAGAGACATAAAGAGGTAAGGAGATGCAGAGTGTGATGCCAAGAGTAGAGGAATATGCCGCCTGAAAAAGTGATGTGGTAGAAGGGATCCTAGGAGAGCAGGAGCCCTGGATTCTAGTGCCATTTCTACCATTGACTTTCTGAGGTTAATTTTTCTGAGCCTCAGTTTTCACATCTGTAAAACAAGGATTAAAAAAACCAGCCCAATCTCCTCCACAGGGGATATCGTGATTGTCAAATGAGGATATGGCTAGGAAGTGTGTTGTAAGCATCTTTGTTTTATAAAGTGAGTTGTTCTTCATTGCCTCTGATAGAAATTTTTTTTTTTAAATCACCACCTGCCCCCGGCTCATGGTGTTTTCTTTAGCTCAAGTATCTGTCACCTTTTTCTTAGAGGCAACCATACATGGCACCTCAACATAGCTGTCCTGGGACATCCTTCAGCAAGGTGAGAGACAAGGGAGAAACTGGCAGGGAGACACTTTTTCTTAAAGTATAAGGAAGTGGAATCTGAGAGGAAGGGAGAGAATACCACCAGGCTGGAGCCAAAGGAGGAGATAGATTTTAACCAATGGATTGAGCAGTTAGCCTGAAATGGTTTCCATGTGGCCTTGGGAATGGGAGTGGGGTTGGATAGAGAGATAGGAGGAAGAGACAGAAAGCAGAAGAAGTCAGCCCCTCTCTCACCTCCGCTTCCTCCAGAGCTGACTGAAGCTCCAATTTCTCAACTTCCAGCTGCTTTCGGATCTTCTCCAGCTCATGGATGTTCTTTCCCCCTTCTCCCAGCTGCTCAGTCAGGTCTGAGATCTCCTCTGAGTGAAGGGAGAGATGGGACAGCCTCAGGGACTGTGGTGTCCCTTCCACACCCATGCCCTTCCCCAGCTGCTGCTGCCTCCTTCCTTGCTCTGGTCCCTCGCTGACTCACCTTGGAGGTTCTTGTTCTCCCTCTTGAAAGTCTCCAGATGCTCCAGGGATTCCTCATAGGCATTCTTCAGCTTGAAGAGCTCGGTGCTGAGGGAACGAGCCTCCTTCTGAGATGATTCTAGCTCCGATTGAGACTCCTCATATTTCTGCTTCCACTCGGCAAGGATCTAGGCAAAGATGGACCAGATCACTCGACAGGTTCCCAGGGCTGGCTCCCTGCTCCTTCCCTCCACCCCAAGGGTTCTGGGTTCGATGATCTTTGGCTTGTATTTCCATCCGCAGCACTGCCTCCTTCATCCCCAGGAGAGTTTCTCCTGGTCCTTTTACTACAAATTGCTCCCTTCCATTAGCCCCTCTAATGCTATCTTTCTTTTTCACCTTATTCCTATACCATATTCCTTCTCCTTCTTGCTCTTTCTTCTTTCTTCCTCTCCTCCATCTCTCTACTTGGATTCCCCTTATCTTTAATCTTCCTCCTCATTTTTCTTTCCTAGTTCCCTTCCCCCTCCTTTTCCTCCACAGCTTGTCCAAGTTTCTCTGAATTTTATCAAGGGCCAGGGATGGGGACCAAGTCACTCAACAGAGTCTCCAGGCTCCCCTCCCCTCAACCCTATTCCTGGGGCCTCCTTCCATACCCACTTCCTGGCCCATTTCTCTTCTACATCCTCACCTTCCTTGCCTCCATCTTCTTTGGCACGCCTATCCTCCCATCTCCCCATCCCCTTGGCTTCCTCTCCCCAAATGTCTCTCTTTGCCTCCTTCTCCATGCCTGGGCTCTTCCCTCTGGGCATCACTCAGATCCTCTATGCTCTTCTTTGGCCCCTTTTACTCTTATCCAGCTTTCTCTTCCTTCTGTTCACCTGCCTCTGACTTTAGCCCCATTGTGGAGATTCTACCCCCTTGTCTCTCGTTCCTTCTTCATCTGTAGAATGGCCCACCCAGTAAAAGGATTGGACTTGGAGTCATAGCAGTCATAATTGAACCCTGGGTTTACCGCCTGATACCTGCATGACATTGGGCAAGTTACTTTCTTCATCTGTAAGATGAAGGCATTGTGATAAGTGTCTTGAACATCCCTTCAGGCTCTAAAGCTTGGACTGGATGAGCCCTCAGACCCTGTGGCAGTCCCTCTCCATCCTGCCTGTCCTCACCTTGTCAAAGTTCCTCTGTTTCTTGTCCAGAGCAGCAGCAGCAGCATTGGACCGTTCCACATCCACCATCAGGTCCTCAATTTCATTCTGCAGTCGGTGCTTGGTCTTCTCTAGGGATGAACACTTGGCATTCACAGCCTCCACGGCCTCCTCTGCATCCTGCAGCCTCTGGGCCAATTTCTTCCTGAGGGAGGCAGTCGGGAAAAGAATGGAAATAAATCTATGAAGGAGCAGTGTGAGCCCCTGAGGAAACTACTACGGCTACAGGCCTATCTAAGTCAGTTTTCTACAATAACCTAGAATAGACAGCAGAGATATGGAGAACCAGTGCTCTAGAACCAAAGTGACTGAGAACCCCATTCTAGAGGGATCAAGTGCCTAAGATCAATACTAGGACTGGAGTTACCTTGATTCCAGCCCCTCCCCCAGGGTACTTACCTAGGCCGACGATGGGTCCTCCGACCAACAAGCTTTTTGCTCGTCTTATACAAGTGCATCAGGTATAATCCGGGCCAAAAGCTCGCCCGTCACAGGAAGTGGACTAGGGCCAGCCAAAGGGGAGGGGCACATGGTTGGGGTTAGGTTCTTTTTCCAACCATTCATTGCCTGATCAGGATGGTTCCAGAGGATTTTCCCTTCTTTTGAGGGTTCCATTTTTTCCCCTTACTTCCTCTTCCCTTTCATCCTGTAATCACTCTCCCGCCTTGTGCCCCTTCCCCCTAATCAGACACTCTCCCCACTGCTATAAGATGGGGTGTTTGTGCCTTTTCTCTGTGAGCTGGCAGGTGAGTTCACTCGGAGGACTGGGAGAGATTTAGTCTATGGGCCATGGCAGGACCATAACTGATGCATCCAGCTGGAGGCTGGGACCTCCCAGAATCACCCGTCTATAGTTCTCCTTCTTCCTTGTCTACTTCACTCACTACGATTACATTTGCTGGGAACCCTGGTGTCTAGAGCTCAGTGGAATTTGGTAACCAGTGTGGTGGATTTAATGGAGGTCCTAAGGACTCACTTGGCCTCCTCCAACTCCTCAGTCCTCTGGATGGCATCTGTCTCATATTTGGTCCTCCACTGTGCCACTTCTGAGTTGGCCTTGGACAGGACCCTCTGTAGCTCGGCCTTGGCCTCAGTCTCTTCCTCATACTGCTCCCTCAGAAGGTCACAGTCATGGCGGGCTGACTGTAGGGCATGTGCCAGGGCATTCTTTGCCTGTGAGAAAGGAGAAGTGGGGAGAGATGGGAAGATCCCGATTACCTTCTCTAGTGGAGAGAAGCATGCAAATCCTCCAAGTTCCGTCCCAATTTGTAAACTCTACTCCTAGCCTGAAACTCAGAGAACTATAGAATTTTAGAACTGGCAGAAACACTGGAGAGCATTTATTCTAACTCCCACATTTTATATATGAGGAAACAGAGGTTAAATGATTTACTCAAGGTCATACAATTGTGAGGCAGCTAGGTGAATAGAGCACCAGCCCTGAAGTCAGAAGGACCCAAGTTCAAATCTGGATTCAGACACTTACTCAGACATTGTGACCCTGGGCAAATCACTCAACGCTGACAGCCTCCAAAAAAACCAAATTTAGCGAAGGCCATACAGTTGGTGAGTAGCAGAGTAGGGAATAAACCCAGGGCTTTTAGACTCAAGTTAGGTGTTTTTCCTACTATGTCATCTTCCTACCTAGAGTGTAAGAAGACTTGGGTTCTAATCCTGGCTCTGGTGCTTATTGGCTGTGTAACTCTGAATAAGTCACTTCACCCCTCTCTTGGCCTTCATTTCCTCATCTATCACACAGGGTTAACTCATTACCTGTGTGACAGTCAGGATCAAACGAGATAATGCATATGAAGGTGCTTCATGAGTTGTAAAATGCCTTGCATATATAAGGCATTATTATTGTAGATAGGGAAACCGAGGGGAGAAAGGTCCACTTTGCCCAAGGTCACACAGCTACTAGGGCTAGAACTAGAATGCCAGGTCTCCTGACCTTGTGTGTTTGTAGTCTTTGCTTTTACTACCTAGTGTATTCCTGTGGCCTCAAGAGCCTACCCCTCATGTTCCAGGTCCATTCTCTCTTGGCTAACACCTGACATATGTCTCCAAGTCCTCTTCCCACCCTGGACTTACCTTGGCCTCCTCTTCCAGCTGTCTCTTAAGGTCCTCCATTTGCTGGGTATAGGAGAGCTTTCCCCTGGTCAGCTGAGAGATCAGTGCCTCTTTCTCCTCCAGCTGACGAATGAGCTCACCTAGAGCAGAAGGAACGAAGATTCTCGTATGTGAGGTATGGGGTGGGCCTTAGCCCATAACCATAGCAGAGGGAGGGCTAGGGCCAGAGAGTGGTAGGAAATAATCCAAAAAGAGTGGCAGGGAAGGACCTAAGAGAAGGGCACTCACCGTTCTCTGTCTGTAATTTGGCTCTCTGGGTGGTAAAGTCATTGAGGGAACGCTGTGCCTCTTCCAGTTTTATCCGGTAGTCATTCACCTGGTCCTCCAGACTCCGGGACACTTTCTCCAGGTTGGCCTGTGGGTAATATAGGGAGAAAGGAAGGCTCAGTGAACATGTATGACAGGGGTTAGGGATGGGGGGAGCCAAGTAGAATAATCTAATTATTGAGAAAGAACTGAATGAAGAGAGAGAATGAAAGAGTTCTGAGTGAAAACGAGAGAAAGGTAGGGAAATAAGTTCAGTTGAATTCAATTCACTGATCACTTTTTAAGCACCTACTAGGTACAAGAGGAGAGGACCCAGGGCGTAGTGGATAGGATGCAGTCCTTGGAGTTAGGAAGACTTGGGTTTAAGTACCACCCCATCTACACAGGATGAGTGATCCAGGGCAAACCATTTAACCTCTCGATGCCTCAGGGCAACTCTGTAAATTGCAGAGCAGCAGATGATCTGCTTTGGTAGAGGAAGGTCCTAAGATTGATTAAAATCTCAGGTCTAGGTTAAAAAAAAAATTGGACGAGATACTATGCTAGGTGCTAGAAGTTACAAAGCCAAAAAACAAACAAAAACAAAATTGTCCCTGCTATCTGAGAGCTCACATTCCACTGGGAGAAGGAATGTTAGCACCTCCTTTGAGCTGGAATCAAACCATCAATCTAAGGATGCTCCATCAAATCAGGCTCTATGGCTACTCTACCAGCTGAGCTGTTCCAGAGGAAAAAGGGAAATGCAAATGGATGCATTCTATAAATAGCTGGAAGAAAAAAGAGAAAGGAATGGCAGGAGAGATTGAGGCAGACGTATAGAAGAAAAAGGATGAGGTGTCCTAGCAGAGAGAGGGACAGTGCTACCAAGGAGGGAAAAAAAGAGGAGGATGTTTGTGAAAAAGGAAGCAAAGAGAAAGGAACATGAAGGAAGGAGGCTGGAAGGGCTCTTAGAAGTGATCCAACTCCCTCATTTTGCAGATAAACAAACCAAAGCACCGAGATGGTAGATGATTTGCCCAAGGTCACACAGGTAGGAAGACTTCAAGTCCCACTCTGACTCCCAAGCTAGTACTTTTTTATGACAACACTCAACGATGACACAAGGTGCCAAGGAAGGGACCTCCGGGATCATTTCATCGGACTTCCATATTAGCAGGCCCATGCTAAAAGACAACGAGGGACAAGGTAATTTCTCTCTTACAGGATTTTCTTGCAACATTTTGTCTACATTCTATTTTTAGTATACTTATTAGGGCTATGCCTATCACTTCTGTTTGATCATAAGCTCCTGGAGGACAGGAAGTACTTTTTTTTAATCTTTGTTTCCTCAGCAACTAGCTACACTGCTCGGAGCATTATAGGCACTTACTAAATGCTGATTGGATTATTGAAAGAGGACAGAGGACAAGAGAAGAAAACAACCAGAGGGGATGAAGAAGAGAAACCAAGCCAGAAAATGGGGCTCCTTCCCTCTCTTCCTTCCTCCCTCCCTTCATCTTTCTCTCTGTGTCTCTTTCTCTGTCTGTCTGTCTCTGTCTCTCTCTCTGTCTCTCTCTTTCTCTGTCCCTTAAGGGCTTCCATTTGCTGGGTATAGGAGAGCTTTCCCCTGGTCAGCTGAGAGATCAGTGCCTCTTTCTCCTCCAGCTGACGAATGAGCTCACCTAGAGCAGAAAGAATGAAGATTCTTGTTTGTGAAGTATGGGGTGGGCCTTAGCCCATGACCATAGCAGAGGGAGAGCTAGGGCCGGAGAGTGGTAGGAAATAATCTGAGAAGAGTCTCTCCATCCTCATCTCTGCCTCTTTCTCTTTCTGTCTATCTTTCTCTCTCTGTCTCTGTCTTTGTCTCTGTCTCTTTGTCTGTCTCTTTCTCTGTCTCTCTGTATCTCTGTTTCTCCGTCCTTGTTTCTGCCTCTTTTTCCATCTCTCTGTCTCTGTCTCTTTCTCTATCTTTCTCTCTGTCTCTCTCTCTCTTTCTCTGTTTGTCTCTGTCTCTGTCCTTGTCTCTGCCTCTTTCTCTTTCTGTCTGTCTATCTCTCTCTGTCTCTGTCTTTATCTCTGTCTCTTTCTCTGTCTGTCTGTCTCTGTCTTTGTCTCTGTCTCTTTCTCTGTCTATCTGTCTGTCTCTATCTGTCTGTCCATCTTCTTCCTCCTCTTCACCTTGGCCTTGATGATCTGCTCCATGTTGGAGGTGACATCATCCAGCTCCAGCTTGAACTCGCTCTTCTCCTTCTCCAGCTTCTGCTTGACCCTCTGCAGGTTGTCGATCTGCTCTCCCAGCTCAGCCACGCTGTCTGCGTGCTTCTTACGCAGGGCGGCCGCTGTGGCCTCGTGCTGCAGCGTGGCCTCTTCCAGGTCCCTCCGCATCTTTTGGAATTCAGCCTCCCTCTTCTTGTTCATCTCGATCTGGACAGAAGTGGCCCCGCCGGCCTCCTCCAGCCTCTCGCTGATCTCCTCCAGTTCCCTGGATAAGTCAGAGCGCAGCTTCTCCACCTTGGCCCTGGCTGTCCTCTCTGCTTCCAGCTCCTCCTCCAGCTCCTCAATTCGAGCCTGGGGACAGAGAGAAGATAATTTGAATAAAGAAGATTTGGGTGTTGTAGTCAAAAGGAGAAGTCTGTAATCTAGTTGAGAAGAGAAGAAAGGAGATAACTTTGGGTCAAAAGCTAACTCAAGGACTTCAAGTCTCACTGAATTAGGAGGAGGCCAGAAAAAATGGATCCATCACATTAGAAAAGAAGGCCATGGGAAAAACAAACAAAAAAAGATAAAAGGAAAGAAAACAAGGCCAAGAGAAATCCTGGGACATGATTTTCAACAACACAACATTAACTCTAGAACCGAAGGGCCACAATAAAGCCCGATCTCATTTAGATAGCATGGGCAATCCTCTATCAATACTGGAACCTGAAAAAACCAAACACACACATGCATATTTATATAGCACTTTTAGGGTTACAAAGTCCTCTTTTCCCTCTCCCAACAGTACTGGGAAGTAGATGGTACAGGTATGATTGCTCCCATTTTACAGATAATAAAACTGAGGCTCACAGAGGTAAAGCGACTTGTCCGTGGTTGCACAGTATCAGAGCTGGCATATGAACCCAAGACCTCTGAGAGATGATCTCTTTGCCATACCATGACCTAGAATCTCCCACCTAGAATCTAAATCATTGGATAATGGCATGCCTTCCATCTGGAATTCAGATTATGCTGGTGGCTCTTATTTTAATGCCTAATTTCAATGATTGATTCTTTCCTCTTTGCCCTCCATTTTTAGGGGGAGTGATCAAACAAGGACAAAAAATAGCAAAGACTTGGTTAAAAACAAAGTAATATTTTTAGGCTATGTCCTTAGTTTAGTATAGCTTCAACCCAGCTTCTCATGCCTTCTACGACTACAGTCTATGATGATGAGAATTTGTGTTCGGAGAGAGAGAAAACTCTGAGGTAGTATAATATCTGAATCACCAGAGAAAATTTCCATGAGATTCATTATGCTCTGCTTCTAGGGCAGGACCATGGACTTGTACATTCTATATAGATCTGCATGGAAAAGACCTGAAACAAAAAGTGGCTTCTGTTTATCCTCAGCTAACCAGAAAATTCAACTAACCATTGGCTCTCCACCCTCCCCACTCCCAGCCTCTGATTCCTTGATCTGACTAGTTATTTGAGATTTTATTGTATTTACTTTCTAATGTTGAGTTCTAGGAGCATAGCTAATTTTATGGGTATTTTAGCAGGGCGTTGTCTTTCCCTACTTCTCTTGTTTGCCTATCCACTCATCCATGTGTCTGACTGAAAGGCCGTCTCACACTCACCTAGCGCTTTGAGGTTCACAAAGCACTTTCCCCCTATAAGGCAGAGAATACAAGTATTATTATCTCCATTCTGCAGATGGAGAAGATGAGGCCCAGTAAAGGTAAATCATTTTTGTAAAACTAGTAAGTTCTGGAACGCTGACTCAAATTCAGGTCTTCTAGCTCTAAAAACTGTGTTTTTTTGTTCTACCTAGAACTTCTTTTTGTTCCACTCACTACTTTGTTCTTTGGCTGCAGCAGGGGCCAAGCAGAAGGTAGGCTATGATCCTTTCCTTTAGGGTAGTGTCTAAACTCTGTGGCCCTGTGTGTCTGCAGGGTGTAGGTTTCCAGGGGCATACATATTTATTTATTTTCAGTGCTATGGAAACCGGTAGCAGGAGATGAGAGCCACTCTTGCCACTTCCCAGCAGAGGGGAGCATCTCAATTGAAATGAGAAGAGGATGCTTTTGTTTTGCAGCGTAGAGCGAATGACGGGAACTATTTCTTCCAAGGGGAGACAGGAAAGAGCATAGCTCTTGAAGATAGATGATCTGGGCTCAAGTTCAGGCTCGTATACTCACTAGGTTTTGTGACTCTGGGCAAGTCACAATTAAATTCTCTGCACCCATTTTCTCATTTATACAAAGGGGACAATGACCACACTTGTACAACCTACCTCAGAGTTGTGAGGAAGGGGTTTTGTAAACTTAAAAGTGCTAAAGACAATCATGCTATTAAAACAAAGGGAGGAGACCCAAACAAGGCTCTTTTTCCTATTACAGAAAAAAAAAATCCAGCCAGTGAATCACAGATGGAGACTCCCGGAGGATGCAGTGGAGACAGGGGCCCAAAGACCTGGGTTCAAATATGAGTTTTACTATTTATAACCATGTGACTGGGTCAATCATTTTCACTCTCTGGGCCTCAGTTTTCTCATCTGTAATATGGAGAGGGGGATGGGTAGATAGAAGGAGGAGATTAGATTAGATAGATGATTAACAGAATGAAGCCTCTTAATGATCTGTTTCATTTTTGTATTTATATCATCAGCGCTTAGCATAGTGTCTGGCACATAGCAGGCACTTAATACATTAAAAAAGATCAGGCACCTAGGTAGCAGAGTGGATCAAGCGCTGGGGCTGGAGTGGGAAAGAACTGAGTTAAAATCCTGCCTCAGATCCTTTGTAGTTGTGTGACCCTAGGCAAGTCACTTAACCTATGCCTGCCTCAGTTCCCCCATTTGTAAAATGGGGATAATATTAGCACCTATCTCAGGATTGCTTGAGGTTAAAAAAAATGAGATTATATTTGTAAAGTGCTTTGCAAACCTTAAAAGTGCTATGTAAATGCAAGCTGTCATTATTTTTGTTTAATGGAATGGATCTCTACAGTCCCTTCCAACTCTTATGTCCCATGACCTTATGATTTCATTTAAAATAGAACTGCGTTTCCCAGGAGAGAGATCTATGAACTTGAGCAAGTGCCCGAGACATTTGTTTTTATTACGCTGGCACTCAGTGGACAAGCTCATACTTAGTCCTGAAAGATTGTTGGCAGTGTCCCCTCTTGGGTAGTGCAGTGGATAGAGCCCTTGCCCTGGAGTCAGGAAGACCTGAGTTCAGGTCCCAACTCTGACACTTACTGGTTTTTTGACCGTGGGCAAGTCACTTTACCTCAGTTTCCCCATCCATCAAATATGGATACTAACAGCACTTAATTCTCAGGGTTGTTTTGAGGATCAAATGGGATAACATTTGTAAAGCACTTAGATGCCTGTACATAGTAGGTGCTATATTAATGCTTCCTGCCCTCTTCCCTGGGTGCTAAGAGGAGAATAGGTCTCTCTGTCCCCTTCCAAAATCTCTCTTCCGGCTTACATCAGCACTACTTTAAAGAAATCTGGAATTTCATTTGTGTGGTGACTCTCTTCCTGGATGCAGATCAGAACACCCTCCAACCTCCTGTCCCCAAACATGCTTCAGTACGTGGTCTCACGAGTTGCTATGGTCACAAACAACCAGCACTTGGTGGCTAACTTGCTGGTGATGGGTGAGTCTCTCTCTCTCTCATTCTCGCTCTCTCTCTCTCTGTCTCTCTCTCTGTCTCTGTCTGTCTGTCTGTCTGCCTGTCTGTCTCTCTCTTTCTCTGTCTGTCGTTCTTCTGGTCCTCGAATGCCAGATACACCTTGCTGCTGGGCCAATATTCAAAGCCTCTCTTGCTTGATCGGACCCGCTGGAGCCTGTGCTCTGCTGCCATAGTCTTCCGGTACCTAGGGTCACCTCCGTACCACGATGAGGTGTCCAACAGGACTTGACTGGAAAATAATAACAGCTGCCCCTTATGCAGTATTGTCTGGCTACTAAGTGTTTTGCTGGCATTATCCCACTGAATAAGTTCACCGCCTATGAGGGTGATAGGACAAACACAGAGTGTCCACAAAGTCTGGGTGCAGTTTAAAGCTGTTCACCACCAACGACAATGACAACTTAAAACCGCACCAAGACCTTTGGGACACTCCATGTTAACACTCTTACGTTATAGAAATTAAGAGTTCACAGAGGTTATATGACTTGCCCAAGGACATCTAGTCAGTAAATTATAGCATCAGGGCTGGAAGCACCTAGGTGCTAGAGTGGATAGAGTGATCTTGGGCAAGTAACTTCCCTTTCTTAGCCTCAGTTTCTTGATCTATAAAACGGGAATAATAAAAACATCTACCTCAGAGGTAGGATCAGATGAGATAATGGTAGGTAGCTCAGTGGAGAGAGCCTTGGGCCTGGCATCGGCAAGCCCTGAGTTCAAATCTAGCCTCAGATATTTATTAGCTGCATGACCCTGGGCAAGTCACTTCACCTCTATCTGCTACAGTTGCCTCAACTATACAAATGCGAGTCATAATAACAGAATAAAGGGTTGTTGTGAGAATCAAATGAGAAAATAATTGTGAAACACTTAGCACTGTGCCTGGCCCTTAGTAAGCACCATATAAAGGTCAGCTATTATTATTATTATTATTATGCATTTTGCAAATCTTAAGGTGCTATATGAATGCAAAGATTATTGTTGTTGTTATAATCAGTTTTTGCCTTAGTGCTCTAACTCCCAGCCCTTTCCCCGTCATACCAGGATACTTCCGGCAGCTTTGTACCCAGGTAAGGATAAAATGGGCTTCTAACCACAAGGAGTCAATGTACTTGCCAGCGGGTGACTGTCATTTTGCCCACATCTGGCACATATTTGGCCCTACTATGAGTAAGGCATGCCCTACGTGATGATGTGCACACAGCAGGTGCTTAGTAAATATTTGCCAAATTTAATTGAATCCTGGCCAAATCAACAGAGCCCACAGCAGGTGGATGGCAGAGTCCCTCTCTGTGGATGGCTGCAGTGCCTTTGGGTAAGTGAGTGCTCTGGAGGGAGGATTCACCTCATGGAGGGGGGCGGAATGGTACATGAGATGTCAGTAGTAGTAGTCAGATATATTCCTTATACAAAGATAATGCTGCTCATAAAGAAATATGGAAAGACAGAATGATGCCATGTTACAGCACCTGAACGGCAAATACATAGACTATAACTATATCTTTTTTTTTTTTTTAAAAAAGAAGAAAACAAAGCCAGAGGTAACAAAATTTTAGGTAGACCTGGAAAGGGACACAGTGAAAATGTGTTTATTTTTTCATGGTTGTTAATACCTTTGGTTCTACTTTGTTAAATACCAAGGGTTCTATGTGAGATCTTACTTTTTGTTTTGAATGTTTATCTTACTCTGTTTCTTGTTAAAGGTTATGAAGTTATTTTTTTTAACGAGGGATCCCCAGGCTTCCTACCTATTTTTGTGATAGTCCTCTCCTTTGTATAGGAGGAAAGGGGACAGATGGGGGAGGGGAGCAGGGAAGGGGCTTTTCCCATCATTTGCTTTAGAGCAAAGGGAACAGGAAAAAGAAAGCAACACTACTTTTTAATCTTAGAAGAAGAGACTGGCTAATTGTTAGGAGATATTCCCACTCCACCCCTGCTTCCACAGCAGCCCAATCCGAGGCTGTTCTGGAGAGAAAGTGAGCTATTCTCTTCTGAGAAATAATTAGCATTCTAGAGAGTCACTAGACTCTCAGGGGAAAGTGCTTGAGTCTCTCTGTTAGTTAACTTTGAGGTTGCTCGAGGAGGGAAGGCCCTGTGGTACAATAGAAGGAGCCCCGCTCTGGAGTCTTAGAACCTGCGTTTAAATCCCCTCTCCGACCCTTACTACCTGTATGACCTTGGTTAAGTCACATAAACTCCATGGGCCTCATCTGTAACATCGGACTGCCCTCTGAGGTCCTTCTGCCTTTAGATGAGAGGTTTTCTTGGTTGTCGTTTAGTCTTTTATCAGTCATATCTGATTTTTTAAGAGCCTATTTAGGGTTTTCTTGGCAAAGATACCATTTCCTTCTCCAGCTCATTTTACAGATAAGGAAACTGAGGCAAATAGAGTTAAGTGACTTGCCCAGGGTCACACGGATAGTAAGTGCTGGATTTGAACTCAGATCTTCCTGCCTCTAGGCTTGGCGCTCTATCCACTGAGCCACCTAGCTGCCCTATTATAGATGTGTATGATATGATATGATATATGATATATGATATAATAATTCTATATTCTAGAATGTCCCAGGTGTCTTCTCTAAGGTATCCAAACCCTTCAGTTCCCACCAGTGCCCTCTACCTAGTTGTCCAGACAATTACCTGGTTTTCCTTTAGTTTCTTCTGTAGCTGGAGAGCCACTGCCTGCTCATCCTCGATTTTGCTGTTCAGCTGATTTATGTCAAACTCCTTCCTGAAATAGAGATGGTTGGTGGGTGTTGGGCATCCCCCCTCCTTCACTTCTGCCTCTTCTCTCCCCCTGTTCTGGAACACTGGAATTACCCAGTTTCCTTCCAGAGGTAAATGATCAATGCCAGCTTTTCCAGGGAGTGTGGATGGGGAGAAGGGAAATGCGTGGGATAAATCTGCCCTGTGGAAGGGGTTACATTAGTCATTCCCCAATGCCTCTGAGAGAATGGGGGCACAATGGAGGCTGGGTGGTCTGTTCTTCTGACATGCCCTCTGACTGACCAGATCTCACATGTCCTCCCTCCTTCCCACCATGGGCTCATACTTCTTGAGTTTCTCCTCTAGCTGCTGCTTGTCGTTCTCCAGATCCATGATGCTCTCCTGGGTCAGCTTCAGGTCTCCTTCCAGCTTCCTCTTTGCCCGCTCCAGGTCCATCCGTACCTTTTTCTCCTGTTCCAGGGATCCTTCCAGCTGATAGAGAGACAGAGAGATACAGAGAGACAGAGAGAGAGAAAGACAGACACAGACAGAGAGATAGAGACAGATGAACAATCAGAGAGAGACTATTCCAAGTAAGACCAAGAATCTACTGTGCAGAATCCTTTTCTCTCAACCTTAACCTTAGACCCAAAGTTTGTGGGGCTCCTGTCCTTAAGTACCTGGGACTTGAGGTCAAGTTGTCAAAGGAAACAAGGATAAAATCTGAATAAGAATCTCAGATAACGTAGAAGTTCTAGTGACCTCAGGAATAAGATCAGTGGATTTTATTTAGTTCAATTAAACAAATACTTATTAGGATCTTGCTATGTGCATGTTAGTATGCAAGGTGTCGGAGATCATAGGATCCCGTAGATCTTGAAGTGGAAAGATTTTAGGGACCATCTAGTCCAAAGGCCCAAGGAGATTGGCTGACATGCCCAAGGTCATATACAGAATGAAAGGCCTGCTCTCTTAGACCACTTGAATCTCCTGGAAAGAGCTAACTCAGCAACATAAGGGGATGGGGACAAAGCTACTCACATCATCTACTTGCTGTTCCAGCTTGACCTTGGACTTGGTCAGTGTGTTGACCTTGTCTTCCTCAGCCTGCAGGTCATCCAGTGCTTGCTGGTGGGCTTCTTGCAGGGCCTTCTTCTCCTTAGTCAGCTTGGCAATGATCTCATCCAGCCCAGCCATCTCCTCTGTCAGGTTTTTCACCTGTGGGATAAGAATCCCATTTCCCACCCACCATCTCAGTCAAAGGACAGCAGGCCCAAGCCGATGAACTGTTTCCAAGGTATTGTCTATAAGAGGCATTGCGAGGTGCAATGTCAGGGCTCATGTTAACATCATAGACCCCTGGGGAAAAGGCATATTTGATTGTGGGTGTTAGTAGTGGCCTGGCCCTAAGGCAGAGGCCAGTATGGCCTGGGAGTCCCATGGAGGTCTAGGGGTAGAACTGGAAGGGGTCCCTCTGCTCACCTTGTTCTCTGTGGCGTGCTTCTCCTTCTCCACCTTGGCCAGGGTCAGCTCCAGATCATCAATGTCCTTCTTCAGCTCTGAGCACTCATCCTCCAGCTTTCGCTTCTTGGCTGTGAGCTCAGCATTCATCTCCTCCTCATCCTCCAGGCGCTCCGTCTGCTCCTTCACCTTGGCCTCCAGCTGGATTTTGTTTTTGATCAGCTGGTCACAGCGCTCTTCTGCATCGTTGAGGTTGTCTTGTTCCTGGGAGCAGAGAATGGAGAAAATGAGAGATTGAAGAGATACTCTACCAACTGGGCAATGGCCAAACAAATTACGACATGTGAAAGCAATGGAATGTTATAGTGCCATAAGAGAAGCCAACATAGACAGTTTCAGAAAAGCCTGGGAAGACCTCAATGAACTGATGCAGAGTGAAGTGAATAGAACCAGGAGAACAATTTATACAATAATAACAAAATTATAAAAAAAAAAAAACAAGACTTGAAAATTCTGATCAATGCGATGACCAGCTGTGATTCCAGAGGACTGATGATGAAGCATGTTATATACTTGACAGAAGGATGATGGATTCAAGGTATAGAATAAGGCAAATTTTTTTAGATATAGCCAAGGTGGGTATTTGTTTTGCTTGACTGCATATTTGCCTTGAGGGTTTTTTCTTTCTTTCTTTTTTTCCCAGTGGAGGGGGGGGGCGGTAGTAAGAGGGCAAGGTAGAAAAGGAAGGGACAGGGATAAGGCTAGCAAAAAAAAAAAATGAAATGAAAGAAAAGAGGATTAGTGAAGCATGTTTTTTTTTAAAATGCAAAGAAGGGAATAGAAGAAAAGCCAGAAAGAAGCACAAATAAACAAGACAGCTTTCAAAAAAAACAGGTTGAACCTATTATACATTTTAAAAGATAAACAAACTATACATAACATATACCTGCAGTTTCATGAGTAATTTTATTTTTCTTTTTTAGCACGTATATGGAAATGCCTATTTAATTTAGGTGTTTGTTAAGTTCAGAATAAAAACAAACAAACAAAGCAAGAGATCGAAAGGAGAAGAAAGACCAAGAGGGAGGATTAGAAAAAGACCTAGAATGCCGAGGTTGTTCCAGGAGGTTTCCTGGGTAGGAGAATGGGTTGTTTCCTAAGTGAGGGCAGGGTAAGGAGTGTGGGGAAGATCAAGGAGGACCACATGGTCTTACTGCCTGGACTTGTAGCTGAAGGTCATTCTTCTCCTGAAGCAGGGACACCATCTTTTCCTCCAGTTCCTTCCGTCGAGCATCTGACTTCTCCAGGGCCTCTTTGATGCGCCCAAATTCTTCCTTCATGTTGGCCATTTCCTTCTCTGTCTCTGCACTCTTCAGCAGAGGCTTAATCTTAAAGTAGAGCTTCATCCAGGGCCAATTCTTGACCCCCATGAAAGCCCGGATGTTCCACTGAATCACCAGGAGGGCATCCCTAAGAGGGAAAAGTCAGTGTAAGGAGGAGAGGTTCCATAAACCCATTAATTTTGTCCTTCAGTCCCATGAACCAGGCTCCACTTTCTACTAAGACTCCTTAGTCTCAAGAGACCTCCTACCATTGAGAGGGAAGGAAGGAAGACTGGAAATTTCTCAAGGGCAGGAGCACATTCTCTCCCTTCCTTTGTAGCCCACAGGGGACCCAGAACAGTGCTAGGCACAAGGCACTTACTTAACACATGTTACCTCTGTCGATAGTAACTGACATTTGCATACAGCTATAAACTTGCAAATTGCTTTCCATACATACATTATCTCATTTGATCTTCATAACACCTCGATAAAGCAGGTATCTCAGGTGTCATTATCCTCACCTTACAATGAAGGAGACTGAGTCTCAGAGAGGGTAAGTGACTTGCCCCTGGTCACACAGCTAATAAATGTTAGAGATGAGATCTGAAGTCAGGTCTCTCCTGACTCAAAGTCTAGCACTTTACTTCCTCTCAGCACCACAGGCTATCACTGGCCCCTTGCCCGGCAGACTTTGTCCTGAACCTTCTCATATCTCAGCAGCAGCAAAGTGCCTCCTTGATAACTGCTGAGAGGAGTATCAGGATGGGACCATAAAGGGGCCAGGTATCTATCGCTTCCTAATGACTATGACTCCCGATGTCCTTGGTAGTTCCAGGGTTCATGACTAACCCGTAGTATCTATCCCAAGACCATCCAGTAATAATGGCCAGCATTTTTATAATGCATTAACACCTACAAGGCATTTTGTATAAGTTGTCTCATTTGGTCCTCACAATAACCTTGAGGTAGGTGCTCTTATTATCCCCACTTTACAGATGAAAAAAACTGAGTCAGTGAGAGGTTAAATGACTTGCCTAGGACCATTGAATATCCGAGGCATACTAGATCCCATTTCTTTCTGATTCTAAGTCTAGCACTCTATGCACTGTATCATCTAGCATTCATAATAGCTTCAATTCTGCTTAGACCACTTATTAGGGCCCCTGGTTCAGTGGTTCCCCAGTGCCTCTCTCTCAACTCTTACTCTGCCTTCTTTCCCTTTTCTCACCTTCGCTCCACAATTTTCTTGAACTCAATCCTCATCAGCTGGCCCCGGGCCTGAGCCTGAATCCGGGTGATGATGCGGGCCAGCCTCTCATCTCTCATCTCTTCCAGCAGCCCCAGCAGCCCAGCCTTGAAGAACACCTGGAGAGAAGATTCACACGTCGGGGATGTGGAAGGAAGAGTTAGGGGTACCCTCATGGGAAGTTATCACAGTGCTCCCAGGAGAGGATTGGGGAAGGAAAATAGGTGGAGCTGGGACATTTCATTACAGAGATTTCAGAGTCATGGGAGGGAACCTAAATCTCCCCTTTTCTAGGATTCCTCTAGAATAGTGTATGGACTAGGAGCTTTCCTCCCAGAGAGGGAGGACTTGGAATGTTGGGGGTGAGGAAAAGAGAGAAAAGGGAGCTGGGGGTGAAACTGGAGGGAAGAGGGAACCATAATAGGTTGCACAGGACAAGATGGGTCTCTCCCTCCCTCTGCCATTCTTGCTGTGGCCTCAGACTCTCTCCCCTCAGGGAGTCCCTACACATTCCCAACAAACCCTCTCCTCTGTGGCCCTGCCTCCCTCACCTTGGTGTGGCCAAACTTGTACTGGTTGTGGTCAATGTCCAGGGAGCCAAGTAGCTTCTCTGCCCCCTTCCTGCTGTCAATGAACTGGCCCTCAGGGATAGCTGTCGGGTTCAGAATCCGATACCTGATGGGAGAGGTGAAGACGGTCATCTTATTCTCTGTGTGGTTCTTGATTAAATGGAGAATGATGTTACCTGGGAACCAGATCTTCTACAAGCAGCCGTCCCCACCAATGACCTATTCCACCCTCCAGATCTGAGTGTCTTCCCTTTGGGCCCTCGCCTACCTCTGTCGGAAGTCCCCATAGAGGATGCGGTTGGGGAATCCCTTCCTGCAGATTCGGATCCCCTCAAGCACCCCGTTACAGCGTAGCTGGTGCATCACCAAGGGATTGTCCATCACCCCTGTAGGCAACAGAGGACAGGATAAAAGATATGTTTCTGAGTAAATGTAGGCAAGAGCATTCCCTACCTCCCACCTTTTATGATTGCCTTCTCCACCCACTACTCACCAGGAGCTTTCCTCTCATTGGGGATGATGCATCGCACAAAGTGGGGATGAGTGGTCTTCAGATTGGCCATTAGCTTGTTGAGATTCTCCTGGGGATGGATGGCGGTGGTCAAGGAGGATTAGAGATGATAAGAGCCATCTCTTGGGCACCCTGAGGCCTAGCCCCAGCAACACTGAAACTATAGCTGAGTTGACTCAAGGCTAACAGCCTAGAGTTTGCATATGACCTGTGCAGAATTTGCATGTCTAAGGTAACTCATCCCAGTGGCCCTTTCCCTCTCAGTTCCATCTCACCCTGCACTGCTTGGCCAAGTTTTCCCTCAGGACTCCCAGTTCTACCCACAGCGGCCAGCCCTTCTTACCCTGTGGAGGGCTGACACTGTCTGGAAGGAAGACCCTTTTTTCTTGCCTCCTTTGCCTTTGGCATCAGCTATTGGAGAGAGGAAAGAATCAGTCAGGGAGGGAAGGCATACTTTCTTCCTCCACCCCTCCCCCCACTCCTCTCTCTCCTTATGTTTCCTTTTTTATTACCTCTCTCCCTCAAGCTTTCTCCTCTTCCTAACTTCTCTTGGTGTCAAGGACACCCTTGTCCTCCCAGTCCTCCAGGCTTGCCACCTGGGTGACATCTTTGACTCTTAACTCTCTCTTACCCCCCCATACCTTCTAAACATCTCTCATATATGCTCCCTTCTCTCCTCTGATGCTACGACCATCTTGCTACAGGTCCTCATTACCCTACACTCGGACAATTACAATACAGCCCGCTGCTTGGTGTCTCCATCTCATCTCTCCCCACTCCAGTCCACCCCCCTCTCAATTGCCAAGTGAGTCTTCCTAAAGTGCTGGTCTGACCCTATCACCTCCTCTAGTCAATAAACTCTGATTGCTCCCCTTTGCCTCCAGCGTCAAATACAAAATCTTCTGTTTGACTCTTAAAGCCCTTTGTAATCTGGTTATTTCCTATCTTTCAATCTTCTTGCACCTTATTCCCTCCATGTTATCTTTGATCCAGTAACATTCCTTACTGCTCCTCTCACAGAGCTCTCTTTTTAAATTTTTTTTATTTTCCCCCAATTACCTGTTAAAACAATTAAAAGCATTTTTTTTTAAGATTTTGAGTTCCAAATTCTATTCTTCCCTCCTTCCCTTCTCTCCTCTCCCCCGAGACAGTAATCCGATTTAGTTTATACATGTCACACATCTCTTAATCTAATTCTGAGTTGTCCCCACTGACTGGAATGCTCTCCCTTCTCATCTCTGCCTCCTGGCCTTCCTGCCTTCCTTTAAGTCTCCGCTAAAATCCCACCTTCTACAAAATTTCCTTCCCAATCATCCTTAATGTTAGTGCCTTTCCTCTGAGATTATTCCCAATTGATCCTGTATAGATTTTAGTTGTTTACATGCTTTGAGCTCCTTGAGGGCAAGGACTGACTGTTTTTTTTTTTTTTTTTTTGCCTTTCTTTCTATCCCCAGCACTTAGCATAGTGCCTGGCACATAGTAGGTGCTTAATAAATGCTAGTTGATTGCTTGATTCGTAGAGCCTAGAGATTGCTTTTTGCCCTGAGCATAATGTTGCTGCTGGTGGCCATTGGAAGCTACAGTTTACTTAAGGAAAGTTAGAAGCTGAGGCTAGACTCATTTGCCCAGCCTGCCATAAAACATGAATATGCTCATGACAAGCTGGGTGATACAAATTGTATTGAACTCTGTTCTCCCAGCTTTGGACTCCTCCACCCAAGTCCCAGACTGTGTCTCTTCACCTGCTTTGCATATTCTCTTGGTCTCTGGCACCGCACTAATGCTTTTAACCTGGACCCTAACCTTTGCCTCTAGCACCTTGGGAAAGGCACCATTCATCTCTTACTCGCTCTAGGCTATGCACAAGTAACATGACACTTCTGACTCTTTCCCGAGGAGGAATCCTCAGGAAGCAACCCTCCCAGTTACCCAGCACAAGAGGCATTAGTCTGTATCATGAGAGATTTTTAGCTCTAGTCTATGGAGAGAGTTTCCCACCCAAGTACATTCACCACTCTCTTCCCATCTTTCCCTTTGCCTTGCCCCTCCCCAATATATTTTATCTTTTCCCCTTCCCTCTTTGGAGTTGGAGGCTTCTTTCCTAAAGCTCTTCACCACCCCCAAGCAATAGGTTCCCTCTGATCTGGGAACTCTTAATTTCCTGGCAACCAGACACTGAATTCCATAAGGTTTCCTAGGTGCCACTATCAAATCCCAGACCTAGGTTCTCACCAGCATCAGCAGAGGCATAGGAAGAAAAGAGGGTTGCCATCAGTTTGAGGGAGGACTTCTGATAGAGGCCCACCACGGTTTCGTTGAGTGGGTCCTTGTTCTTCTCCAGCCAGCCCATGATATTATAATCCACGGTGCCTGCATAGTGTATTAGGGAGAAGTGGGCCTCCTGCTTCCCCTTGACATTTCGGGGTTTCTGGAAGTTGTTGGATTTGCCCAGGTGGTTGTCGTAGAGTTTGGCCTTGAAGGTCGTGTCAGTGGCTTTGGGGAACATGCATTCCTCCTCCAGAATGGACATTATGCCCATTGGCTGTGGGGAAGGGAAGAGGGAAAGTAGCTGAGTTTCCTCCAAGTGTTCTCAGAGCCATAGACTCCCCAGACAGGAAGGAACCTCTAGAAGTTAACTTGTCCACTCCACTCTTGAGTACCTGGTCTGTTACTGACCTACAGGAGCTTTCATATTCTCTTTTGGTCACCTGTACCACTAGCTCATGACCTGAGGGCGAGTTAGCAGATAAAGTGGGGTTAGATGGCCATTAGGTCAATGACGTCGAGTTCAGGAAGTGATTCCTAATATTTAACCTAAATATAAGTAACTTCAGGTCAAACCTATTTCATGACACAATGGAGAGAATGTTAGATTTAGAAATTAAAGGACCTAGGTTCAAATCCTAGCTCTTCTACTTACTACCTGTGTGATGTTGGGAAGCGAAAGAAGGCCAGGCTCTGTGCTAAGTGCTTTATGAATATTATTTCATTTGATTGATGTTGGGCAATAACTTCTCTGGGCCTCAGTGTTCTCACCTATAAAATGAGGGGATTAAGACTTGATGATCTATTCCATACCCAGAAGAGTTAGAGAAAAGTATTTTTCCTTCTATAGCCCCTGTGCTTCCCTGAAGATTTTCTTCCTTCCTTCTGCATTCTTCCTTCATGAAAGGTACATGTGATAGGCAAAATTCCTACCCAAGAACCCCCCGAACATTCTGGGTGTCTAAAGGCAGAAAGGGCCTCAAGAATTCAACCCAAGAATAATAAACTAGTGGGTTTGGTGGTAGGCTCCTATCTATCTGAAAGTTTTACTAATTCAGCTAGCGACAGAGTGTTCTAGAGACTTCTAAGTCTATGTAGAATACACTTATACATTACAGATTCATCTGCTCAATCTGCTCGTCTTATCAATCTCAACATATAGGGAAGTAGTCACTTCCCAATAAATTACTCAGATTGTTGAGGACGGATTACTCAATGGTGGTGATTACTCAGTAGGTGGCTCTGGTCTACATGGAGAAAACGCAAAAGGCAGTGAAGTGTCCCAAAGAGTCAAAGCAGGCAGAGGATTCCTGCTAGCTTCCTTATTTTCCTTTCTCTCTAGGTGTGATCCCAACCTAGGTATCTATGTCTAAAGATGGGCTTAGTGTTCATTTATCAAAGAGTAAAGAAGCCCCCTTTAGACAATACATTGTGGTTTGGGAGGAGGAAGAGGACATAATATTCCGAGTTATGGGCATTGGCTCTTCCTAGGATTTGTTCCTCTTTCTGGGTATTAGGGAGGCAGGGGACATAAAGCTGTGATTCTAACTTCTTGTCCTTAGACTACACGTCTTGGCATGGACGTGATCCTATCCATCTGTCT
Source organism: Trichosurus vulpecula (assembly GCF_011100635.1). Taxonomy (NCBI): domain Eukaryota; kingdom Metazoa; phylum Chordata; class Mammalia; order Diprotodontia; family Phalangeridae; genus Trichosurus; species Trichosurus vulpecula. Next base: position 177,050,707 of record NC_050580.1, on the reverse strand, counting down.
GGGGGGCCTGGGCCAAGGAGGTGAGGACTGGTACCTTCTCAATGAGGTCGATGCAGGCCTGCAGGTCCATGCCAAAGTCAATGAACTCCCACTCAATGCCCTCTTTCTTGTACTCCTCCTGCTCCAGCACGAACATGTGGTGATTGAAAAACTGTTGCAGTTTCTCGTTGGTGAAGTTGATGCAGAGCTGTTCAAAGCTGTTGAACTGGAGGGCACAGAAGGGGGAGAGTGGACAGGTCAGTCACTAAGTCAATCAGTGAACATGGTATATATGTGTGACAGGGAAGACACTGGCTTTTCAGCTGAATGGAGGGATGGTGTTTATTAAATTGAATCGGTGTGTTGAGGAGTAGGATGAGATGAGGTTGGATAAGTAGGTTGGTGGAGCCAGAGTACAGCGGACACACTGTGTTAGAAAGAGGAATCACTTGGAGTGTCCAGAGACCTGGATTCCAGTTCTAGCTCTGCCACTAATTAGCTGGATGAACTTGGGCAAATTGTTCCTCTCTGGGTCTCACTGTTAACGGAAGGTACTGGACTACTTCCTGTCTAATGTCTCTTTTCCTGGTCTAGGCAGTCTCTGATTTTAAGTGTGTATTGGAGCCTATTTGTGGCTCATTGCCATTAAGGACACATGAGGGATTAGAAGAGAAGGCCCCGTCCTAGGGGACTTTACAATTCAATTAGGAATCAAAGAAAGGTGAAAAGTTATTGTATGTAGAAAAAATATTTATAGCAACTCTTTTTATAGCAGCAAAACACTAGAAACTCAATTGGAGAATGGTTGAACAAATTATAGTATATGATTATAATGGAATACTATTGTGTTGTGAGAAATGAAAAAAGAGGTGATTTTAGAGAAACCTGGGAAGATTTGTATGAACTGATGCACAGTGAAGTGAGCAGAACCAGGGGAACAACTTATATAATAACATCAACATCATAAAGATAAATGATTTTGAAAGATTTTAAAACCCTGATCAATGGAATGATCACTCATGATTCCTGAGGATTGATGATGAGGAAAGCCTTGCACCTCCTGAGCTACAGGTGATGGACTAATATGCAAAATGAAACATGCATTTTTGGATATAGGAATACAGACATTTGTTGTGTTTGATTAGGCATATTTGTTACAAGGTTTTTTTTCCCCTGGTGGGGAGGGAGAAAAATAAATGTTTGATAACTGAAATAATATATACTAAAAAATCCAGCTATTAGGGAGATAATTCTAAAACACATGAAACAATTTACAGAGCCAAACAAAGCAGTCAGTTTCAATCAAGGCTAAGCAGTGGAGGGTAGAATATTGGTACAATAGGAATTTAGAGAAGAGGGCAATCAATGTGGGCTGGAGCACTTGACTTGGCAAAGGCTCCTTGGAAGAGATGAGATTTGAATTAGGGCTTAAAAGAAGATGTGTCTTGCCTAGGGAAGACCCGCTTTCAACCCAGCACCACTACTGGGCTCACCTCTAAACCAGACTTCCTCTTCAACCCAGGCCCCTCAACTCACATCAAAGATTTCAAAGCCAGCAATGTCAAGGACACCAATGAAGTACTGGCGTGGCTGTTTGGTCTCCAGAGTAGCATTGATCCGAACCACCATCCAGCTGAACATCTTCTCATAGACAGATTTGGCCAGGGCCCCAATGGAGTAGTTCACCTGCTGGACATTCTGGCCTTTGGTGACATACTCATTGCCCACCTTCACCCGAGGGTGGCACAGTCCCTTCAGCAGATCAGCCGAGTTCAGCCCCATGAGGTAGGCTGACTTGTCAGCATCTGATGGAAAGAGAAAGAGCTGAGCATGCTCTCCGTCACCCCTCCAAGCCCTCTACCAACTCGCACCATCATGATTTCATCTCATTTGTCAGGTAATACTGAGCCAAGCCCATGTAGAACCAGCTAAACAGACGCACTCCCCTTTGCCCTCAAGTTCCAAGTAAATTGACCCGCTTGCGTTCCATTGTCTACCTTACCTTTGCACAGACTATCCCCCATGCCCAGAATGCTCTTCTTCCTGACTTCACAGTGACTGGCACAGGGTAGGCCTTGAATAAATGCTGAATGATTGATTAGTTGGAATCCCTATCACATGCCATTCTCCATCCCTCCACAATGGAAGTGCATTGAAGGCAGGGTCCGTTTCATTTTTGTCTCTATATCCCTAGAAACTAGCACAGTGCCTGGCACACAGTAGGCATTTAAAAAATGGTTGTTGAACTGAATTGAATCGAATGTTCCTTGTGTATTAGTCTTCTCTAATAGCATCTATCTCCCAGGGTTGTTGCGAGGATCAAATGAGATATTTGTAAAGTACTGAGCACAGGGCCTGGCACATAGTAGGCACTTAATAAATGCTTGTTTCCTTCCTTCTTTTTCCTAAACTGTAAGTTGCTTGAGGGCTAAGACCGTGAGTTATGTTTCTTAAGTATATCCCACAGAGCCTAACAGTGCAGAGTACCCAGGAAGTACTCAGTTGGTACCTGTTGGTAGATTGATTGCCTGGCACCAAACTGTGGTTAGATTCTTCTACCCACCCATTTGACCCTCCCAAAGAAATGACATTTATCTGTTGTTATCTGACATTTATCAATTGTTGATTGCCTAGCCATAAGACGATGATGGAAAAATGTTAATAATGCAGATTAAACTTAAAAGTGTGTTGTGCGTGCATTTTTCCAGAAAGCTGGTTGTTAAACATTTACTAGCACCCTCTTGCTTGTGAGCAACTGTTAACTCATGAAGCCTGGTTTCATGAATACTCAGTTAAACAAGTAACTCTATAAATGGTCTGACCTTGTGGTTACTCTCTTTGTCACCCCTATAAAATGGATGGGGCGGCTGAGAAAACCCAAGTTAGGACTATCTCATGGGTTATGCTAAACAGCATAAATAGAATGGTGGATAGAATGTTGACTTGGAGTCAGAAAGACTGGAGTTTGAATCTTGTCTTGGAATTTTATAGTTGTGTCACCTTGGGTAAGTCACAGCCTCCCCCAGCCTCAGTTTACTCATGTGAAAAATGGGGATAATAATAGCACCTGCCTCCTAGGCTTATGAGACTCAAATGAGATGATATAGCTAATGTGCTTTGTAAACCTTAAAGCACTATGTAAACATGTAATTACTATGGTATGAGCTGAGAACTAGCATTATGTGATGGATGGGGAGCTAGATTTAAGAGAAAGCAGGACCTGGGTTCATGTTCTGCCACTGACATGCATTGGCTGTATGAATCTGGAAAAGCAGCTTAACCTTTAAGAGCCCCAGGCATTTTCCTAAGACTTTAAGTTGTAGAAAAGGTGCCAATCTGCTTTGGTAGAGGGAATTTCCTCATTAAGATTTACCTCTAGGTCTGGTTAAAAAGAAGTGTAGAAAGAGTTTGATGCTTACTGTCCTTGTGGGGAGCCTGTTGGGAGCTGAAAGTCAGTGAGCTAGAGAAGAGAATCCTCTGCTTTTTCATTGAGGGTTATAGGAGGTCTCGCTTGGGGGACATTGTGGTATTGTAGAAAGACTGGTGGATTTAGAGTCAAAGGTCCTGAGTTCTGGGTTTTAATCCAGGGTCTTCCACTCAGTGACTTTGGACTTTGGGTGAGTCATTTTAGAACTCTTAGTTCCTCATTTGTAAAATGAGAGGGTTAGACTAGAAGGCCTCTGAGGTCCCTTCCACCTCTTACCTCTAGCCCTCTCTGTACCTCCATCTCTACCAACATTCCCCAGTGCTTTATCTCCCATATTCTATCCTTGGAACTCACCACCAAATCTGTTTGGCACTAGCGCTAGGGCTGAAGCTGGGCACATTAGGCAGAGCTCCACCATTTTTTTTAATTGGCTGGGCTCACTTGTGCTATTAAATGGGAATGATCACAACAGGAGTATAACTGGAGTTGAAAATGATGTATGAACCTGGAGTTCTCATTTTTTGACCCAACGCCTCAAACATGATCTCTCTCTCTCTCTCCTCTTCTCCCATTCTTTGCCCCCTTCCTTCCTTCCTCCCCCTCTCTTCTCTCTCTCTCATTCTACCTTCCTTCTTCTCTCCCTCTTTGCCCTCTCTTCCCCCCCCACCTCTCTGTCTCTGTTTCTCTCTCTCTCCTCTATCACCCTCTTGCCCTCCTTCCATCCCTCCCTCTCCTTTCTCCCCACCCTCTCTCAATATCTCTCTCCCTCCCTCCATCCTTCCCTCTGCCCCCCTCAGTGTTCTCCCATTGATCTCTCACACCTTCTGTGCCATCTGGCTCTGCCTGCTCCTCCCTCTGCTTCTGCTTGAACTTCATGTTCCCATAATGCATGATGGCCCCTGTCAGCTTGTAGACCCCAGCTTTCTCCTCTGCTGTGAAGCCCAGGACATCAAAGGCATTCTGCGTGGGTGGGAGTTGGGGAGAGAGAGAGGAGGACAATTTAATCTCAAAGCAAAGCTGTGGAGCGTCTCAGCATCTTGTTATATCCACATCCCCACCCTAGCTCCCACCAACTCACATCAGTGGCCAAGAGCTCCTCGGAGTCATCGATGGAGGCCACAGACACCTCTCCCTGGGACACGAAGGCATAGTCATAGGGGTTGTTGGTGACCAACAGCATGTCTGTTCCAGGTATGTGTCAGGATGAAAATAAGAGAGAGGAGAGACAGAGAAAGAGAGAGAGAGAGAGAGAGAGAGAGAGAGAGAGAGAGCGAGAGAGAGAGAGAAAAGAAGAAGAGGAAGAAGAAGAAGAAGAAGAAGAAGAAGCAGCAGCAAGAGAACAAGGAAAGCGAGAGGTAAGGGGGGAACAAAATGAAGAATAGAGAGAGAAGAACCACCAGGTGAGTGAATTACAGTCTAGGCATTTAGACACTCTCTTCCCAGAGGCAGTTTCAACTCTCCCTTCCCTCGAACTTAATATATGTGTATGGGGTGTATCTGTGTGTGTACAGTGATTAGGGGAGAAAACTCAGGGTCTGAGCCTTACCCAGAAGCTCTGGCTTCTTGTTGGATAGGATCTGGTAGAAGATATGGTAGTTTCTTTCTGCTTTTAGCTGGAAGATAACCCGGGACTTCTCCAGGAGGTCTGAGAGGGGACAAAGAGGTTAAGGAAGCTGAGTGAGACATGACAAAGAAAGGAGGGAAGAGAGAGAGAGAGAGACAGATGGGGAGATTGAACAGAGAGAAGGTGACGGAGTGACAAAGTAATACAGACACACACACAGACAGACAGAGAGAGACAGACAGAGAGAGAGAGACAGAGACAGAGAGAGAGACAGAGACAGAGAGAGAGACAGAGAGAGAAGGAGAGAGAGAGAGAGAGAGAGAGAGAGAGAGAGAGAGAGAGAGAGAGAGAGAGAGAGAGAGAGAGAGAGAGAGAGAGAGAGAGAGACACTGGGAAATACAGAGATAAGGAGGCTGGGCGATGACATATAAAGAGAAATACAGAAGCAGTGGTAGAAGCACTAGGAGATACTAGTAAAATGATACAGAATCAGAGCTAGATAGGCTGAGAGAGATAAGACTCAGACACAGAATTATGCAGGATTAGAGAGTATATGACCCAGAGGACAGAGAACCTGAGAATTACAGAGAGAGACTCAGGAAAGCTGCAGGGTTGATGGAGACAAAGATGGGAAGAAGAATTTGGAGGGAATTTTGTCACTCACAGGTCTCTATGTCAGCTGATGCCAACTTTCCTGTGGCTCCAAAGTGGATCCGGATAAATTTTCCCTGAATGATGGAGGAGGAGGAGAAGGAGAAGGAGGAGGAGGAAGAGGAGGAGGAAGCAAAAGGAAAGTGAAATCATCAGGAGGGCTAGTTATGACTTTCCTCTCCTTCCTCCCCACAAACCCTGATTGTACTCATCATACATATACTGTTTGACCTTGAGCAAGTAAAAATCACAAAAAACAATAACAGCTGGACCCACCTCCCACCTCGGGAACAGTGTGATAACTGATGCAGGAGAGTTTTGGAAGCAATGTCATTACTGAGGTGCAGATACTCTGACCCAGAGTCACCTCCACTTCAAGGTGTCTATCTCAAGGAGGTTAGAGGCAGAAAAAGGTCCTCTATGCACCAAGACATTTGCAGTGACACTTTTTTGTGGTAGCAGAGAAAGAGACATAAAGTAGATGCCCATTGGAGGAGTGAGGTGGGGATGGCTAACCAAATTGTGGTCCATAATAGAGTATTGTTATGCTATAAGAAATGAGGAGCATGACATATTCAGAAAAGCATGGGAGCTGATACAAAATAAAGTAAGGAAAACCAGGAAAACTCCATGCACAAGAACAATAATGTAAATGAAAGGAATGAAAAAAGTGGAATTGAATGTTGTGTGATTATAACCACCAAGCTTGGTGACAGAGAGGAGCTGAGAAAAAAAAATGCACCTTCCTCCTTTATTTGCAGAGATGGGGGACTGTGGGTGTGGAATGGTGCATACCCTGGCAGAGAAATTAATGAAGCCACCACGGCAGGTCGAAAAGAGCCCTCATTTTGTAACCAGGGTTCAAGTCCTGATTTTAGCTAAGTCACTAATTTCTCTGGTCTCAGTCTCTTTATCTGTAAATTGAAGAGATAGGACCAAGAAGACCTCTGAGATCTCCTCCAGCTTTAAATCTATGAACCTATGGACAACTAGGTGGCTAGAGCACTGGCCTTGGAGTCAGGAGGACCTGAGTTCTAATGTAGCTGTGTGATCCTGGGCAAGTCACTTAACCCCAATTGCCTCAAAAAATAAAATAAAATAAATCTATGATCCTAAGTGTTGATAGATTTTCCTGAATTGCTTTTTTCTTCTTTCTTTTAAAAATTTTTGTTACAAGGAATGTCTTTCTGGGGACAGGAGGGAGGGGATATGTTTGGAAATGAAGATGATGTAAAAACAAAAGAAAAAACTAAGGCAGAAGAAGGAAATAAAGTCACCAGAGAAATATGTGCTTTTATAATCAACTCCCAATTATCCACTTTTCAGCTGTGACCTAGAACCTTCCCTTCCTCTGTTTTCATCTAGATCCTAAAATATTGATAGCCAGGCTGAGTTGGGAAAGGTATGGGGCCTGGTACCTCAGGGGTGAGCGTATATAGATCTCTGATTGTAGCCCCAAACCAATACATCACAAAACAGAATTCACACGTCGTGGGATCGGGCTTGAGCTTGTGTTTTCATCGGTATACGGAAATCTCAGGTGAGGAAACTCCGCTCACTAATTCAGGTTGCTATCTTTTCTGCAACTTATATTCTTAGTTTCCTAAAACACTAGAAAGTTAATATGACTCATCCAGGATCACACAGCCAGTCTATGTAAGCAGCAGGACTTGAACCCGGGTCTGCCCGGATCCGAGGGTAGTTTGACATCTACCTTAATGGATTGCCTCTCCCATACTTATATAATGCTTTAAAGTTTGCCAAATGTTTGCCTTATAGCTACCCCGTGAGGTCAATACGTACACATTATTATTGAGATGAGGAAACTGAGGCTCCCAGAAATTAGGTCATCGGTCTGAGTTCTTGAAGCTTGACAGTGTCTGATGATATATTTGAGCTGAGATGCCCTGACTCTAAGTTGAGTTCCAGACTGAATAACCACTGCTTTGTAACAATGGTGTCCTCTTTATTAGGTTTGGTCATGAGAGTCACTATTACTTACGAAGCGGGAAGAGTTGTCGTTCCTCACAGTCTTAGCATTGCCAAAGGCTTCCAGGGCGGGGTTAGCCTGGATGATTTGATCCTCCAGGGTGCCCTGTAGAGGGAGGAGACACCCCCAGCAAAATTTCATGCTCCCAATTTTGGCTAGGTCTGCAGATGGTGAGGTTGAAGAGCCTATCTGACTTGGCTGGGAGGTGTTGGGTGGGTGAATGTCCAGGCCAGGGTGGTCATGGGGCCAGAGCTGAGGATGGGCAGACAGGGCCCTGCCTCTCTCTCTCTGCCTTCTCAGTACCTCTTGCAAGGGAAGAGGAATCTAGTTTGTAGCAGGTGGAGGTATAACCCCAATCATTTGCTTTTGAATGAAGGGACTGCCTGTCTTGAGTGGTTCCCTCTGGGTAGTGGAGTCCTAGTGTCTTTGGCCATTCTGTATGATCCCCCAGGAACCCGTGTCCCCATGGGTACCTTGTTGGCATTGGCACTGTCCTTCTTGCCACGATCCCCTATGGCTGCAATGCTGGCAAAGTACTGGATGACACGTTTTGTGTTCACAGTCTTTCCTGCCCCAGATTCTCCACTGGAGGCAACAGCAGGTAATTAGAATTGAGTAATTCTCCACTCTTCTCATCAGAGCCTGCCCCATTCCCTTCCAATCTTATCCCAGTATTCCATCGATCATAATCTTGATTGCCTGAAAATCTTCATATCATCACTTAGCTCCCTCCATAGTATCTTACAGATGCCCTCTTTCCTCCTAGTGCTCTGGTCTTCTCCCTGAAACCCACCCACCCACAAGAGGGAAATGGGTATGCTTGGGCTAGACGGATGATGGAGACTCACGTGATAAGGATGGACTGATTCTCCCGGTCTGAAGAAAAGAATAGGAAGGAGGGATAGGGTTAGGATGTTGAAATAAGAGAGGAACTGGAAGGAATAGAGAGGGTTCCTTCCTCAGGGGTATCTCACCTGTCAGCATGTACTGATAGGCATTGTCAGAAATGGAGAAGATGTGGGGCGGAGCTTCACTCCTCTTTTTGCCCCTGTAGGCAGCGACCACCTCTGCGTTGTATACTGGCAGCCACTTGTAGGGGTTGACAGTGACACAGAAGAGGCCAGAGTAGGTCTGCAGCCAAGAGAGAGGGGCAGAGGGGAGGGTCAGAGACAGCATAGAGGTATGTGGAGGAAGGGGAAGTAGGGAAGATTCATAGATTCAAAAATGGGGGAGGCAACAGGCAGAACATGGCTATCGTGTTTTTCTGGGGTGTGTGTGTGTGTGTGTGTGTGTGTGAAGGCTAAGCAAGGTGTGTGTGTATGTGTATGTGTGTGTAGGCTAAGCAGGGTATGTGTGTGTGTGTGTGTGTGTTTGTGTAAGGTCTATTTCTAGAACAGGTAAGAGACAGCTAACTTGATGGAGATGAAAGTGTGTGTGTGTGTGTGTGTGTGTGCGTTCGAAGGCTAAGTGGAGTATGTGTGTGTGAGTGTGTGTGTATGTGAAGGCTAAGCAGGGAGTGTGTGTGTGTGAGAAGGCTAAGCAAGGTGTGTGTGTGTGTGTGTGTGTGTGTGAAGGCTCAGCAGGGTGTATGTGTGTGTGTGTGTGAGTGTCTGTGTATGTGAAGGCTTAGCAGGGTGTATATGTGTATGTGTGAGAGAGAAGGCTAAGCAGGGTGTGTGCGTGTGTGTGTGTGTGTGTGTATGTGTGTGTGTGTATGTGTGTGTGTGTGAGAAAGAGAGAAGGCTAAGCAGGGTGTGTGTGTATATGTGTGTGTGTGAGAAGGCTAAGCAGGGTGTGTGTGTGTTATATGTGTGTGGGGGTGGGGGTGGGGGTGAGGGTGTTGAGGGAGTGATTGACAGAGGCTCCCAGGAATCCTAAGCTTAGAGATGGAGACTGGATTTCCCCTGGATTGTTTTTCTAGCACTCTATAAGATGGGAGCTGATGCCCTGCCACATGTCTTGAATACCTCCACAGCTGTCCAGAGCTTAATTTGGGACATATTGAAAGACAGGAAACAGGGATCATGTCCCATTTTGGTTCTCCTTCAGGATGATTTAACCTTTTAGCTTGTGATGGTATGACTATCACTGTAACACAATGCTCTGGTCTGGATCCCCTAACACCCACAGTTGTGGGCACTCACATAGATCATCCAGGCTGCATAGCGCTCCTTGAGGTTGAAAAGCACGGCGGGCTCATGCAGGAACGTCAGCATGGCCATGTCCTCGATCTTGTCGAACTTGGGTGGGTTCTGCTGCATGATCTGGTCTTCTTTCACTGTCACCGTCTGGCAGGGAAGTGGAGCTCAGTTGTGGCACTGATGGTGCCTTTCTGCCCTCCCCAACTGCACTTGCAGGCATGGCAGCGGGCGGTGTTCGTGACTAAGGGACTTCCATCTTAGGCTCTTCCCTTAGCTTACTACTTCAGGCCTCATCTCTCACATAATCATCCTGTCTCCTCCCTGTCTGCCATCCTCCAGCTCTCTCCCACCTCTCCTGCCTCCTATCCCTTTTTCATGCTCTTCCTAGGTCCTTAGCTCTTCTCTGTGCCCACCTCCAGAATGCAGACCCCATGTCTTCTGATTCCAATCCAGTACCTTCCTGATTAACCACCATTTTTGTGGGCTAGCTCTGTTGGTCAGAGATCATATCTCTAACAACGTCTAACTGACTCATAACTATCTGCCCTTGATCGTCAGGGGGATAGAGTTGAAAGTTTGAAAGGCTCAGTGCAAATCCATTCTTAAATCTCACAGCCCAAGCCTTAGACGGTGGGTCAGTGAGATCCTCGGCTTTGTTTTTACGACAGAACCCAGGTTCCTTAGAGCTATTCTCCTCCCATCCTATCCTAAATCCATACCTCCCCGCAAACCATCCCAGGACCCTCTCTTCTCCTCTCTGTTCTTGGTCCTCCTGGTCCTCCTTTTTACCTTGCCATTCTCGGTCTCGGCGATGACCTTGCCCCCCTCTCGGGACAAAATTTTGGCCTTGACGAACTCTTCCTTGTCATCGGGCACAAAGCACTCTGTTCTGATGTCGAAGGGCCGGGTTTGTGCCTCTAGCCTCTCTTTATCAGACTTGCGTAGGTATTGGGCAGCAGCTCCAAACTCAGCCATATTGGCATCATCCATCTTCTCAGAGAACTAGAGGACAGGGCAAGGAACACAGCTGTAAGAGTTTTCAGTGACAGGAAAGGGGGAGGAGAGAGGGTTGATGGCTCTCTAGTAAGTACTCTAATAGCTGTGACCCAAATGTCATTCCAAGGACAAAGGACTCAGTGGCCTGAAGGGGAGCGGGTGGCACCAAGGCCAAGAGGTGATGGACTCAAACACACATAGGGTCTCAAGAAACTTCAGTTCTGAGATATTCAAGGGATAGTATTGAATTTAGAGATTCCCTTCACCCGGAGTTGACTGACTTCCACCTCCCTTCTAGTTCATCCATGATGCCATATTTATCTCTGGGTTCCTACCTCCATGTATTAGCTCTTCTTCTTTCAAAGGTCTACTACATTACCCTTTCTTTAAAGTCTGAGCTTGAAGCTAAAGGGGGGGTTGCGGCCACAGTATGAACATGAGACTAGGGAATGAGATAAGGCAATGGGTTGGATTCGTCTTTGTGGAACTCAGAAAGCAGATCCCTAGACCCCTCCACCTGGCTTCCACCATATGGCTGTCTGTGGCTGTGGGGAAAGAAGAAAGATTGGGTCTTACCTGGTTAGATCTTTAGAGAATTCAGAAGAATCTTGGACACTGGGGATAGAAGTTTGTAGTTAGGGATAAAAAAAAGAAGAGGCAGAGACACAGGCACACAAAGAGATTGGGGAAGGGAGGCAGAGATAGAGACACAGAGAGATGGGAGACAGAAAGACAGAGAAGAGAGAGACAGAGAGAAGACCAAGATAATAAGCATGATGCAGAGATGAGCAGAAAGAGATGGTCAGGGAAAGAAAGAACGAAACCGTGAAACGGAGAATGAAGAGAGAAAGAGGAATAAGAATAGAAAGATGGAGACATAAGGATCCCAAGGTGTCAATGGGGGAGGGGAGAAGGAGAGGGAGGGGGAGAGAGAGAGAGAGAGAGAGAGAGAGAGAGAGAGAGAGAGAGAGAGAAGAGAAGAGAAGAAAAAGAAGAAGGGAGAGAGAATGAGGGAAAAATAATAGAGAATGAGGATAGAATAAGAGGGAAAAAGAGAGAAGAAGAAGAGAGAGAAAATGAAGGAGAAAATAATAGAGAATGAAGACAGCATAAGAGGAAGAGAGAGAGAAAGAGAGAGAGAGAGAGAGAGAGAGAGAGAGAGAGAGAGAGAGAAGAGAATAAAAGATAAAAGAGAGAAAGTGAGAAAACACAGGAATTGGAGATGGAAATGATAATACAGACAAGGAGATGGAAGCACATAGAGCCAGCGAGAAATAAAGAAAAAGATAGAGACAGATGGGGTGGAAAAAGGAGGGTAAGAGTGAGGATAGTAATTAAAAAAACATACCGGGAGGGAAAGGACATACAGAGACAGTGATGCAGGAAGATAGAGTGATATGAGGATGGGGTTTGGGATGGAAGTGGAGGGGGAGAGAGAGAGAGAGAGAGAGAGAGAGAGAGAGAGAGAGAGGGGAAAAATATTTTTTCACTTTTTCAGTAATATTTCTCTCTAAATAAAACCCTTCCAAAGGCCACTATTTTCTGATGCAGTGTCCTGACCACCCTCCTCCCCACAACAAGAAACTTTATAAAGATAGAAAGTTTCCAGTGGAGTTCCCCAGGTGTGTGGGTGGGCATGAGGGTTCCAAAGGAGTGAGGGTGCCTTCTCCTCTGATCCCACTCCCTCCTTCTACCAACACCCCAGTCCCAAGGAGGTCATCGCTCCCCACCTCCCCTCAAGGTGGAGGGAAGGAATCTAGGGAATATCCCTCACCAGCCATCCCTCTCTTACCTAAGCCAACAGCAGACTGTGCAGCGTCTGTGTCCTCAGAGTTCCCTCTTTTATATTCCACCTCCCCCCCACTCCCTCTCTCCAAATTAGGACCCATTGTGAGGGACCCTCCCCCCTCCCTTTCTCCTCCTAGTTCCTCCCTTGATCCCTTTGCCCTCGAGGTGACAGCAGGACAGCCAGGCCCCCAGATTTGCCCATGAAAGGTACTTTGCCCCAGCCCCCTGGCTCTAGGACCTTTTTTTAGGCCTTGGGTGCATTCCTCACCTCAGAGGGGCTGATGGGCTGATAATGGTAAGACAGCAGCCTTCTTTCAACGCTGTCCTCTCTCCCTCCATGCTCCTTACCTCGGTTATTTTTAACCCAAAGGGTGGGTGAGGTAAAGTAAACTCATTGTGGGTCACCTTCTCCCCTGTTTGCTCAGTTGCTTATCCCCCCTACTCTCCAACCGTGGAACCCTGTCTCTCCCCCACCCCAACCGGAGAGGAAACTTTAGACTGGTGCCAGGATGATAAGATGAAGTAGGAAAGACCCCCGGCCCTTCCCTCTGACTCAGTTTCCCCTTTTGGGATGGAAAACAAATGCCACCTCCTACTTTTCAAGGAGATCCTACATCTGTCTCCCTGGCACCTATGGGGTGCCTTGGTTCTGGGAGACATTTGACAGCTCTGGAGCCGGAGGAAATAGCAATCTCATACCCTTCCTCCCACCCCTTCAAATCTCTTTGGACAGTGATTATTACTATCACTATTTCCAGTATATTAATACATAATCAATACACTCATCTCTCTCATATACCATATTTCCACATGTACATATTTTCATACATATACTCAGTCACACACTTAGATTTGCTCAGTCATACATATGCATACAATTACACAGGCACCCTCACCCTCCTGTCCCTTGTCACTCGGTCCCTGGTATTGGTGGGAGGTGGGGTAGGCAAGGAAAGACTGGAGGTGTTAATCCTAGGGTCTAAAGGGTAGGGGTGGTGACGAGGGACTCCCTTTCACTTGGAGCAGGTGGGGGTGGGATGGGGGATATAGGTGCCAGTGGGGATGACTGGGAAGCCTGTCATGCTCTGAGATTAACACTTGGGCTTTGAGTTCGGCATTGCTGGCAGAGTGATGGAACCTTTATATCTGCTCCCTCCCTCTCACCAAGAAGATACCTTTGTGGTCCCCACTCTACTTTCCTCAGGGGTGTTTGCCCTCACATCTCTTCCATCACCGCTCCCCCAACATCTCTTGAGCACCCTTGTCTATGCCCTTGGGATGGGCTACCTCATTGAGGCCGTGGGTGTCAGCCCACAGCAGACCATGCCTGTTGTGACTAAGTGGACATTGTGTCCAGGGAACTAAGCCAGAATTCTACCCCCTTCCAACCCATGCCAGGACACTCTCCCCAGACTCCCCCCTCCTCTCATCCCCTATCCCCTGCCACCTCTCAATATAGCTCCAGGAGTGTGAAAGAGGGAGGGAGGGAAGCCGAGGTCAGCACCCCAGAATAATGGAATTTTCCATTGTAGTCACACTCTCACGCTATTCCCAGCTCTCCAGGACCCCTTTCCTTACCCAGGATTATGTACTCCCTTCTCCCCAAAAGCTGTCTACATGAAATGCACCTCCACAAGAGGCATGCCCCCCAGAATATCTCTTCATACCCTCACAACTTCCCTTTGCCAACCAACATGAGCCCCAGATCACTCCACTATCAGGAGATGTGAACCTCAGATTCCTCTTCACCACCCCCCTACACCCCATGTACCAAATGCCCTATTTCTGCAGACTCAGGGTCATTTTATGTCATAGTTGGCTCTGTTTTGCCCAGAGCCCTATATGTCACTACTTGTCCTTAGCCCCCATCAGCCTGGGTACATGATAAGGGGGCTGAGAGTGCCAGGTTAGACGAGGTCAGGTCAGGGCAGTGAGAGCAGAGTGTGTCCTCAAGGAACCCTGTGTCCTGGGAAAGCTGGTGGGCTAGATGAAGGTATAAGGGTAGGGGCATAGGGAGTGGTGGTTGAATGGGTGATGTATGGGATCCTGGTGCCTGACAAAAGAGAGAGGATGGGGAGGGGTTAGACTAGTTCAGAGGCTCTGCTCTTCCAGTCCTGGTCCCTGCCCTCCCACCCCCTCCCCTTCCCCTTTCCTTTCATCAAGGCTTCCTCCTCCTCCTCCTCCTCCTCCTCCTCCTAGTCCCTATCTTCTCAAACCCACTCCCCCGCTCTGCTCAATCACTAGGAGGATGAGAGCTAGACCCAGAGAGCAGCACTTCGAAGCTACAGGTAAGGGGGAATTGGGGGCTTCCTCTCTGCAGGACCCGCTTCCAGTCTCCACACCTGTGGGACTCAGCCGGCCTCTCTTGGTTTCCATCTTCCCGTCTGTTTTTTCTTTCTCATTCTGACTCTGTCTGCCTCTCCATTCCAGGTCTGTCTGTGACTTGGATTTTCTCTAAAGTGTGAGGTTTCCCTCTAATATGACCCAGGACTACGTACTTGCCTTTGCCATCTCCCCCCAACCTTTCAGACCTCTTGGATCATCCTCATGTATCTCCATTCACCTTTCCATTTCTTCCTCTCCCCTTCTCCCCTGTCTTATACCTCCCCTATCTTTGCATCCTTCTTTCCTCCTTTGTCTTTGTTCTCTTTCTTTCTTGTCTTTCTTATTAAAATGCTTCATTTTAAACAAAAGTTAGCTTTTCCTCTCTCTCTCTCTCTCTCTCTCTCTCTCTCTCTCTCTCTCTCTCTCTTTATCTCTCTCTCCTATTTTCACTAGTCTCATTCCTACTTCCTAGCCTCTTCATTGTGGAGAGAGACAGAGACAAAGAGACGAGGAGAGAATCAGAGACGGAGTGGGGGGAAATGCCGGGAAAGAGGGAGAGGGGATAAGTAGGAGACTAGAAGAAAAAAGAAAGTGTAGAAAAAGAGGAAAAGAAGGGAGAGAGAGAGAGAGAGACTGTGAGAGAGTGGATCATGGAACGTCTCCCTAAGCCTAATCTATTTTCCTTCTGCTTTCTGCCTCTGTTTCTCTTTTCTCCTCTTTGTCACTCTTCCTTGGTCATTCTCTGTATCACTTTTGTCTCTCTGGTTTTTTCCTCTTCCCTTCCACTCGTGCCCACTTCTGCTTGCCCAGGGATTCCTCATCTTTTTATGTCATGGTCCCCTTTGGCAGTCTGGTGAAGCCTATGGGCCCTATGTCTTCGTGAGGGAAAAGGAAGGATACACGAATTTATTGGGTGCCTGCTCTGTGCCAGACACTGCACTGGGAGCTTTTTACAAATATTATCTCATTTGATCTCACAACACTCTTGGGAGGTAAGTGCTATAATTATCTCCATCTTATAGTTGAGGAAACGGAGGCAGACAGAAATCATGTGACTGGCCCAGGGTTGCACAGCATGTTTCTGAGGTTGGATTCAAACACAGGTCTTCCTGACTCCAGGCCCACTGCTTTATCTACTATGCTACCCGTTGCCTACAGTTATAATGAAAAGAAATGCTAAATTTCAGCTAGAGGCTGTTCCCATTGAAAACAAAGATGTAATTTTTTTCTTCTCCAAGTTCCCCATAAAATCTATCCATGGATCTTTTGGGTTAAAAAGGCCTTTTCTAGCCTCTCTCAATGAAGCTCCCACCCGAATGAAGTATTCTTCCTTAGGTGGGAGGGCTATAAGATATTTTTACTCTATCCTAGGGCTACTGTGCTGCCTGCAGGATCGAGGACTTACAGCCCCGCAGCTAGGGCTAGGAGTTGGAGGGCAGTAGTAGAAGGGAATTTCTTTAGGTTTCACCTTCACCTTCTTTCCATCCTATCCTATGGGGCTGGAATCAGACATGCTTCCTTCCAAGGCCTATTCGTCCCCTCCCTTTTGTCTGTGGTCTCAGCCTTCTCCGTAACTGCATACCCAACTTTCCTTCCTCCTCAGGTCTCCTCCCACCATTCCTCTATTCTATGACACCCCTTTTCTGCCTCTCTCAGGAGGTGTTGGCCCTCATGGGTCAAGAGAACACCCTCCGCCCTGGAAGGGGCAAGGGTGGGGATAGGAGATGTATAGAGCTTCAGGAAAGTAAGGGTGTGAAAAGGGATGCAGGGTCCTAGACTGAGGGGGTCAGACTCAAATAGAAGTGGGGGCCACTAAACAATAACAAGGATCCCTGCAGGCTGTGTATTGACTTAGTTTTAAAATGTAATGTTATTTTAGGTTTTATTGCATTTTTATTTATTTTTGTTAAATATTTCCCAATTACATCTTAAATCTGGTTTAGGCTGCACACAGGAATGTTGTGGGCCACATCTGGCCCCTGGGCTGTGTATTTGACTCCTCATTTCTAGCAAGGGGAGGGGGAAGCAGACCCCCTTATGCCCCGAGGAAAATACTGGGTGAGTGGAAAGGAAAGGAGGCCTCTAAGCAGGTACTTGGAGGGGTGGAGTAGGGTAGTGATTATCTCACTAAGTGACAGAATGGCATGATAGGTGAGGGGCCAACATGGCTCCCATCACATCTGGGTTCCAAGTCCTTGTTGCCCTTTACAATGACATTCACTAGGACTTAGAAGGTTATTCCCTCATTCAGGAGAACTAGCTTATAAGACCCATAACTTTTTCAATGTCTTTAGGAGTAAACCAGGGCAATGGATATGAGAGGCTATCTCATATCTGACAAAAAAAAGGAACGCAATGAGCAGATGCTTGATTTCTCCATGGGGTGTAGGTCAATATGATTGACCCAGGTTCAGAGCGAGAGCTATAGTCCCATGCTATGACAAAGCTAAGATAACCTTATCTTTTGACCAAGCTTTCTCTAGACTTTGACCAAACTCCAGAGCAGTCCTATTCTCTTCAGGCTCTAGAATGGGTCCCATCTTCTGGCAAGGCCTCCAGTCAGAAGGGAACATCAGGAGGACTCTTTGGTCTGTTCATAGGATCTTAGACCATGAGCTAGAAAAGACTTGGAAGTTGGGGTTTTTTAATAGATGAGGAAACTGAGGCCCAGAAAAGTTAAGTGACCTTGCTCAAGGTCATACAGGTTTTAGGTATTAGAGGTGAGATTTGAACCCAGCTCCTATGAATCCAGAGTCAGTACTCATTCCACTGTTTCGTGATGCTTCTTATTCCATGTTGTTCTCCATGGGATGTAAAGTAGAATCCAAGCCCTGGGCACCTTGTCTGATTCCAAAGTATAGGGAGAAGGGAGCTACTTGAGTGGACATCCACTCAAGTGGATAGCCATACATGGATGCCTCCTAACTTATTCCCCTGAAGCTTCTCCTTCCCAATAATTCATCCTGTCTCCCCACATTCTCTACATTAGGGCAAAGTGGCGCAGAAGAAAAGGCAGGAGCCAGTGTCTTAGCTTCTAGGAGAATTTTTTATTCTATTTCCTAGGCAGGGTCTATTGTACAGGGACCATGGAGTTAAGAAGGCCCATAATTGCACCTCCAGGTCAGTGCAGGACATTGTGGCCTGGCTACTCCTCATTCAAGCCCTTCTGAAAGGAAACAAAGTCCGAGTCAGTTCTGAGGGAAGGAAACCAGGGACCAGGATTATGGGAGAAGGGTCTGGTTCTGGGCTTCGATGGAACTTATGGTGCACTCTGTGGAAAGGACAGATATGGAGGTTATGGAGGAAGGTTGTGTGGGAGTCTCTTGGGAATCAGTGTAAAAGTTCTCCAGGGTTTGGATCACGAGGGGTATATGGTGAGGGTCAAAGGGGCAGAGGTCAAGAATTTCCAGGGTTGTAATGGGTTCAGTTTCAGGGATGATGATATGCCTGGGCATGATATTTATAGAATCATAGAATTTTAGAGCTAGAAGAGACTTCTAAAAATCTTCTAGTCAAACCTTTTCATTTTATAGAAATGGAAATTGAGGCTCAGTCACTGAGAAATGACTTACTGAAGGTGACACAGCTAGTTAGTGGTGATTAGATTCAGAAAAGAGTCTCTGTCTGTTGGGATGTGAAGCCCAATGTGTGAGAGACCCAGAGGACAAAAAACCTAATGTTTGAGAAACCATGTGGGGAGAGCTATGTACAGGGTGCCTGATAGAGGGATGCTTCTGGAGGGAGGTGCCATTTCTGAAGAAGCAATGGGGTCCAGGATGGGTGTGTTTAATATGGTGAGTATGGAGGCATTGGAGGTACAATGTACCCTACAAGGGGCTCACCTTGGCACCAATGTCACGGCTCTTGGCTCGAAGCTTGTTGACCTGCGACTCAGCAATGTCAGCCCGTTCCTCAGCCTCATCAAGCTCGTGTTGGACCTTCCGGAACTTGGACAGGTTGGTATTGGCTTGTTCCTCCTGTGGCAGGGGCAGGGAAAAGATCAGAAAGAAATGATTGGGGGTGGAGTAAGGACAGAAGGAGTTGTCTAAGCATCTTTGGCTTGGGGAACCAACTCCTTTTCCATTTTGGGCTTCAATTGGGCTACCTGGATCCAGACTCCTATCTCCTGTGTCCACTCCCCAGGCTTCCCAACTCCCATGAAGTGGACACTCACCGCTTCCTCTGCCTGCCGCTTATAGGCCTTGACCTTCAGCTGTAACTTGTCCACCAGATCCTGAAGCCGAAGCAGGTTCTTCCTGTCTTCCTCTGTCTGCCAGGGAACAGGGATGAAGAAGAAGTCACTGGAGAGCCCACTGACCTTTTTTTTTCTTTTTAATCCATTTACTGTTTATCACTAAACCCTCCACTAGGAACCACCATTTTCTGCTTTTCACTCACTATCACTGTAATCTCCTTAGTCTCACGGAAAAGTAACCCAGGCATGAGCTGAGATTTGTCTAGTGAAAAAGTTAAGGTTCTGGGCTTTGGCTCTGGAGATGGGGTTCTTAGCTTTTTTAGTGTCATGGACCCTTTTGGAAGTTTTATGAAGCCTATGAACCACTTCTCAGAGTAGTGTTTTAAATGCATGAAATATATAAGATTCAAGGGAAATAAATTATTTTGACATACAGTTATCAAATATTTAAAAAAAATAAGTACACACACTCCAGTTAAGGACTCTTGCTCTAGGGTAAAGGCTGGGTTTGGTTCTAGAACCTCAGATATTCCTAAAATGGAATTGCTACATGGAAAGTGGTATGTTCCAGATCTTTGGACAAATGGCACCACTAGTCCTTGTTCTAAAGGTGTTGCGGCATTTTAATTTTAGGAAGAAAGAACTTTCTCCAGAAACTGATTCTAGAGAACGAAAGCTTAGAGTTGGAGCTGAAAGTGGTCCTTGCCCAGAGGATTTAAAGTATTTTGGTGTTGTTTCTAGGATCCTGAGACCTGTAGAGCTCTTTAGGGGATCCTTATATTTACTTCCTCTTCCAAAATGTGGTCTTGACCTATGTTGGATGATCTTCATCCAGAATTTGGGGCATAGTCCCATGATGCTACACCATGAGGTTGAGTTTATAGGGTTGGGCTTTCTAGGGACTGATGATGTGGAATATGACTATGAGTTGGGGCATTAGCTGCTGCTTTCTCTGCCCTAGGAAGGAGCTAGCTATGCTGAAGGCCAAGGAAAAAGGGTTTACTTTATCTTAGGGGACTTGGTTCTAAATAAGAGGTATCAGACATCCTAGGTTACATGCAGCCTGCAATATTCTTGAGTGCAGTGGAATCAAATTAAGATGTAATTGGTAGGACATAGATGATGTTAATATGTGGTTTTCTAAGTTAACGTGCAGCTTGCAGGGAGCTTTCTGTATGGTTTAGTGGCTCCCATTTCTATTTGAGTTTGATACCACTGGTCTAGAGCAAAGGAGCCCAGAACACTAAAAGTGTTCTAAAGTCATTGTTTGGCTCACCTGGTAGGTGAGCTCCTTGATGCGCCTCTCACATTTCCTCATGCCCTTGACCGACTCGGCGTTCCGTTTCTGCTCCGACTCGAGCTCGTTCTCCAGCTCCCGCACCCGGGCCTCGAGCTTTTGCAGCTGCTTCTTGCCGCCCTTGAGGGCAATCTGCTCAGCCTCATCCAGCCGGTGCTGCAGGTCCTTGATGGTCTGCTCCATGTTCTTCTTCATCCTCTCCAGGTGGGCACTGGTGTCCTGCTCCTTCTTCAGCTCCTCAGCCATCATGGCTGCCTGGGGTGTGGGGATAGAGGGAGGGGGCCTCCTTAAGGCCTGGGCACACCAATGGCCATGAAGTCACATTGGTTGGGAGTAGACGGTGGGCTGGTGTACTCACGTCAGTGATGGCCTTCTTGGCCTTCTCCTCAGCATTCCTGCACTCCTGCACGGCCTCCTCCACTTCTGTCTGGAGCTGAGACAGGTCTGCATCCATCTTCTTCTTCTGGTTGATTAAGCTGGTGTTCTAAATTGGGGGTGGGGGTGGGGAGGGAAACAAAAGGCACACATGACTCACTGGATTGGCTGTCCTGTGTCCAAGGGTGGTTTACCCCAACTATGAACTGAACCAAGTTCAATTCCTTAATCTAAAAGTACATAAACAATGGTAATTTTTACAGTTATCTTTTAGTATATTTATGTAGTACTATAAGGTTTGCAAAACACTGTGAGCTCAAGGATTATTATCCCCATTTTACAGAGGAGTAAAGTGAGGATCTCAGAAGTTAAGTGACTTGCCCATGGTCATACAGCTACTGAATATCTGAGGTGGGATTTGAATACAGTTCTCCCAATTCCAATGTCAGTCCTCTTTCCACTCCTCTTATGCTACCATTACAAATAAAATATCCATGAGTAGAGACCTGGCCCTGGAGTCAGGAGGACCTGTGTTCAAATCCAGCCTCAGACACTTGACACACTTACTAGCTGTGTGACCTTGGGCAAGTCACTTAACCCCAATTGTCCTGCCTTCCCCCCTCCAAAAAAAGATATAAACAAAATGTCCTAGTTGAATAATCCTGGCATAATCAGATATATAGTCAAAGGATCACAGGGTCTAGTCCTGGAAGGGACTTATTCCAATGCCTTCATTTCACAGATGGAGAAACTGAAGCTGACAGTGACAAAGAAACACATTTAGGCTTGATGTCAGACAACCTATCTAACACTTAGAGTGCTCCATTAAGTCCATTCGATAGCTTTTTGTCATTGGAGGTCTTTAAGCATAGGCTGGATGACCATTTGTTGGGGATGGTATAGTGGGGTTTCTTTTTTGGAAGAGTTCTAATCAGACTAGATACTGCCGGGCCCTTTCCAGTTCTAAAATTCTGTAATTTTGTGTTACGCTCTGTACTCGGGAGACGACACTCAACAAGTGGTTTTGTTCTAGACCGCTTTCTCTGGTAGTATTAAAAATCACAATCAGGGAGTGCTAGAATGCGCTCAGGCTCCACAGCCAATTGTTAAATTAAGAGTGAACATTTAAACCTCAAAAATCAGCAAACTACAAACAGGGCTTTGTTTATTATTTTATTGATTTGCAGACTTAAGAAAGTGATGCAGATTAAATGTAAAAGTATGGTGCTCTTCAGAGAGCCGGTTGTTAAATGTTTGCCAGCACACCCCTGATACAAGGACCAGTGGAGTTCCCCTCTCACCTGGGAGTGGAGCAGCTGCACCCGCTCGCTGGTCTCGATGAGTTCCTGTTCAGCCAGCTTCCGGGCCCTTTCTGTCTGCTCCACCACGGCCCGTAGCTCCTCAAGCTCTGCCTGGAGCAGGTTGTTACGGCGTTCCACGATGGCGATGTTCTCCTTTAGGTCATCATTGGCCCGGACTGCATCGTCCAGTTGGATCTGGGTGTCCTAAGAATGAGAGAAACCGGCATTAGATAGGATAATGGCAGTAGCATCAACCAAGAGGGACCCCATCTGGGCTGACCTGGGCAGCTATGAGATCCATGATGGTTTAAAAAACTTGGGGTTCCCATTCCCCCACGCAGTGACCAATACTTCTGCTATGACCTTTGAGTTGCTGCTCCAGATACCAGGGTTCTAGAGCTTGTACCAGAACTTGCTCCCAATATACGATCCTAGATTTAGACCCAATAGAGATCTTAGAGGCCACCTAGAGCAGCTGGTGGATAGAGGGCTGGGGCTGGAGCGAGGAAAACCTGAATTCTAATCAGGCCTCAGACACTTACTAGTTGTGTGACCTTGGGCAGGTTGCTTAACCTCTATTTGCCTCAGTTTCCTCAACCGTAAAGTGGGGATAATAATAGCACATTTGTAAAGTGCTTGGCACAGGGCCTGGTACATAGTAGGTATTATATAAACATTAGCTATTATTATGATTGGACGGCTGGGTGGTATAGTGGATAGAGTGCTGGGCCTGAAGGAAGGAAGATCTGAGTTCAAATCTAATCTCAGACACTTACTAGCTGTGTGACCCTGGGCAAGTCGCTTAACCTTATTTGTCTCAGGTCCTCATCAGTAAAACGAGCTAGAGAAGGAAATCGCAAACCACTCTGGTATCTTTGCCAAGGAAACCCCTACTGAACAGCAACAACAATTATTGTCATTATGATTATTTGCTCTAAGCCCTTTGTTTTACATATGGAGAAACTGAGGCCTGGAGAGGCTAAGTGACTTGCCCTAGGTAGTGGAGGCAGGAGCTAAATCTGGGTCTCCATCTCCAAATCCACCGCTCTTTTTGCTGAACCACTAAACATCTGTCAAACCACTCATTTCCACAGTGGTGGGGGGATCGGCAGGGGGAGGGGGGCACAGAATGCCTTTGGCTCTGAGAACGCTGATATACCTTAAGCAAGCCCTGTAGGGTCTTGACTTGCTTCTGGGCCTCAGCAGCTATGCGATTAGCGTGGCTGAGCTGGATCTCCATCTCGTTGAGGTCTCCCTCCATCTTCTTCTTCACCCGAAGGGCCTCGTTCCGGCTGCGGGTCTCAGCATCCAGAGAGGTCTGCAGGGAGTCCACCACCCGTAGGTGGTTGCGCTTGGCCTGCTCCATCTCCTCATCTTTCTCTGCCAACTTCCGTTCAATCTCTGCCTTGATCTGGTTGAACTCCAGCTGTGCCCGGAGGATCTTCCCCTCCTCGTGCTCCAAGGAGGCCTGGGAGAATGAAGGAGAAGAGCTAAGAGTGAGTGGTTTTTAGGGCCATAGGAACATGGGATGGAGAGGTGGGTGTGACGAGTTATGGATGCTGAGTGAGGTCGATCATAAGGGAAAGGGGAGAGAGCCTGGCATAGTGGATCTGAGATGGACTGAGACAGGACGGCCTTGGCTCAAACACTATCTCTGGTACACACCGACTGAGTGAACCTGAGTAAGGCACTTGACCCCTCGTTGACCCGGGAAACTAATTCTCTAAGACTATATATTGCAGAACAAGTATTGTTCCTTCCACACAGGTAGATTGCCAAATCTGCATTGATTCCTCCCTGAGGAACACAGGCTGAGTCAAAAGAAGAAAGAAGGAATAAGGGAATGGGTCGTGGAGGTGATACAGAAGAAGAAAGCCAGAGACCTAAGGAGATGGGGGCTTCACAGACAGAGGAGAGGCAGAGTAAAAAGAAGGTGGCCAGTATGAGACAAAGCAGAGGAGACAGGTACAACATGAGTCAGGGAGAAGAAAGAGGCCTGGATTTGGAGTCAGAGGCCTTGGGTTTGAATCTCAGCCTTGCCACTTACTACCTGGATGGCCTGGGGACAGTTATTTAGGGGATTCAGTTTCCTCATCTGTCAAAGAAAAGAGTTGGACCAGATGACCTTTAAGGCCTTTTGAAGCTCAAAATCTATCTGGGAGATACTGAAAAGAGGACAGGAGAGAAGACGAGTAGGTGGATGGAATTTGGAAGATGGACATAGAGGAAGAGAGGTAAGAGAGAATGGGCCTGAGCTGATGGGGAGGGAAGGCAGGAGACGAGGAGAGGAAGGGCATTATGGGGGCCCAGGCCTCTCACCTCTGCTTCCTCCAGGGCTGACTGCAGTTCCAGCTTCTCTGCCTCTAGCTGTTTCCGGATCTTCTCCAGCTCGTGGATACTCTTCCCGCTGGAGCCCAACTGCTCTGTCAGGTCTGAGATCTCCTCTGTAGGTCAAAGACAGAAGACCTGGTTATGGGGTTGGGATCCTTGGTATAATCCCATAGGGAAGGGAGCCTTTGGCTGCAGGAGTCATCAGGATTCCCCAGGAGAGCCGTGACTGACGTATTGTCATTTCCTTCCTGAACCGCCAGTTGAACAAGTGGGTGGGAGGTAACAGTGACAGGGCCAGCTGGCTCATCACCACATCTGCTGCTGCCTCCTTCCTTGCTCTGGTCCCTCCCTGACTCACCTTGGAGGTTCTTGTTCTCCCTCTTGAAAGTCTCCAGATGCTCCAGGGATTCCTCATAGGCATTCTTCAGCTTGAAGAGCTCGGTGCTGAGGGAACGAGCCTCCTTCTGAGATGATTCTAGCTCCGACTGAGACTCCTCATATTTCTGCTTCCACTCGGCAAGGATCTAGGCAAAGATGGACCAGATCACTCGACAGGTTCCCAGGGCTGGCCCCCTGCTGCTTCCCTCCACTTCAAGGGTTCTGGGTTCCATGATCTTTGGCTTGTATTTCCATCCACAGCACTGTCTCCTTCATCCCCAGGAGAGTTTCTCCTGGTCCTTTTACTACAAATTGCTCCCTTCCATTAGCCCCTCTAATGCTATCTTTCTTTTTCACCTTATTCCTATACCATATTCCTTCTCCTTCTTGCCCTTTCTTCTTTCTTCGTCTCCTCCATCTCTCTACTTGGATTCCCCTTATCTTTAATCTTCCTCCTCATTTTTCTTTCCTAGTTCCCTTCCCCCTCCTTTTCCTCCACAGCTTGTCCAAGTTTCTCTGAATTTTATCAAGGGCCAGGGATGGGGACCAAGTCACTCAACAGAGTCTCCAGGCTCCCCTCCCCTCAACCCTATTCCTGGGGCCTCCTTCCATACCCACTTCCTGGCCCATTTCTCTTCTACATCCTCACCTTCCTTGCCTTCATCTTCTTTGGCACGCCTATCCTCCCATCTCCCCATCCCCTTGGCTTCCTCTCCCCAAATGTCTCTCTTTGCCTCCTTCTCCATGCCTGGGCTCTACCCTCTGGGCATCACTCAGATCCTCTGTGCTCTTCTTTGGCCCCTTTTACTCTTATCCAGCTTTCTCTTCCTTCTGTTCACCTGCCTCTGACTTTAGCCCCATTGTGGAGATTCTACCCCCTTGTCTCTCGTTCCTTCTTCATCTGTAGAATGGCCCACCCAGTAAAAGGATTGGACTTGGAGTCATAGCAGTCATAATTGAACCCTGGGTTTACCGCCTGATACCTGCATGACATTGGGCAAGTTAATTTCTTCATCTGTAAGATGAAGGCATTGTGATAAGTGTCTTGAACATCCCTTCAGGCTCTAAAGCTTGGACCGGATGAGCCCTCAGACCCTGTGGCAGTCCCTCTCCATCCTGCCTGTCCTCACCTTGTCAAAGTTCCTCTGTTTCTTGTCCAGAGCAGCAGCAGCAGCATTGGACCGTTCCACATCCACCATCAGGTCCTCAATTTCATTCTGCAGTCGGTGCTTGGTCTTCTCTAGGGATGCGCACTTGGCATTCACAGCCTCCACGGCCTCCTCTGCATCCTGTAGCCTCTGGGCCAGCTTCTTCCTGACCAGGGTGGAGGTAGGAGGCAAAGCAAAGCAGCATGAACCATCTGGGAAATGATTTCTGGGCACTCCTATGGCCTGCAAGGCCATTTGATTAATCCAGAACCTTGTTAGAGAAACCTAGAGCAGCCCGAGGCTAGGTACTAGAGTGATCTGGGCAACACATAAACAGCACAGTGACTGAAGACCAGCAGCCTTAGAATCCTTCTTAGAGAAACCTAAAACAGTCTTTGGCCAGGCATCAGAGTGATCTAGAGAACATGCAAATGTCTTAGTGACTGGAAGAGGAGCTAAGAGCACTGGAGTGATCTAGAACCCATGCTAGAGAAACTTAGAACAGATAATCTAAGAACAGGTACCAGCACAATCTGGAGCCCACAAAATTGACATGCTACCTCCACGACATTCACTTAAGATAAAGAACACCAACACCACACTCAAAAAAGAGATGTCTTTATAACCTGGTATGAAGTTCTAGATAAAAAATATGATGGAAAAGTACATTTCCTGCATTGAGTTCATATACCCGGCCATGCAGCCTTTCCCAGGGCTTCAATGCCCTGCCACATGTCGTAACTCTCTGCACACAGACAAACCTTTTGTTCGTCTTATATTCAAATCCAAAACATAACGCGAGCAAAAAGCTTCCCTGAGAGGAGAAGATGCAGGAATGGGGGAAGAGGTTTGTCTCCCACCCCCAAAGAACTTCTTGAAGAGAGGTTTGGCCCCTGAGCCTTAAGCCTTGAATCTGAGCCTTGCTTATGCTCTACGTAGTGACAAAGGGGATTGGGGAGACCACAGGGACTCACTTGGCCTCCTCCAGCTCTTCAGTCCTCTGGATAGCGTCTGTCTCATACTTGGTCCTCCATTGTGCCACCTCTGAGTTGGCTTTGGACAGCACACGCTGTAGCTCTGCCTTGGCCTCAGTCTCCTCCTCATACTGCTCCCTCAGGAGGTCACAGTCATGGCGGGCTGACTGTAGGGCATGTGCCAGGGCATTCTTTGCCTGGGAGTAGGGTGGGTGGAAAAGGTAGAGAATATGTGTACCATTTCTGGGTGTGATAGTGGGACAAATCACATCTTCCATCCCCCATGACGGTTTTTTCCCATCAGTTTTCTTGCCATTAACTTTTTCTCCGAGTTTACCCTTAGTCCTTACCCTTAGTCAATACATTAAAACAAATCCGCAAGGATTTACTGAGAACTTACTCTGTGTCATAGGATCATGGGTTGAGAGCTGGAAGGGACCTCAAAGCCCATAGAGTCCAACCCCCTTATTTTACAGATGAGGAAACTGAGGCACAGAGAGATGAAGTAGCTTGCCAGGGTCAAACGGCTGGGATGTATCTGAGGTACATTTTGAGCCTGGGTCTTCCTAACTCCAAGTTCAGTACTCTATCCACTATTCCATGCTGTCTCTAGGATTTAGAGCTTCTAGACTCTTCAAGATCCTAGTTTGAGACCTCTCATTTTGCAGATAGAGAAGTTAAGGCCTAGAGACACTATGGAACTTGGCCAAGATCACATACTAAGTGGTTGAGCCAGGGTTCAAAGCTGTATCTTTTGACTCCAGAGCTGGCATTGCATTTTCATGTTCCACCACGGGTGTTCTTGCTCTTTCTCCATTTCCTCTCATCCTCAGCTATCTATTAGCTCTCCTTCTTTCTCTGCATCGGGTGTAGGGAACCTGCTGCACATGTGGCCTAGAGGCTGCAGGTTCGTCATCCCTGCCCTAAATCATATCTAAGTCCTTCATACTCAATTAGTGGGAACAGAGGCCTCAAGCTGGTGAATAAGATGGACAGAAGGGGTCAAGCATCCATCCCTTGGGATACATTCTTTTTGGAGGTCTGGGAAGTCTCACTTTGGGGGCTGTGAGAGGGAAATGGGGGAGCTGAGGTGATTGCTAATTTCTGCCCTCCACCAGAAGAGTGTTTAAGGGACTGGAAATGGATGAGAAGTCCCAGCCTCACCTTGACCTCCTCTTCCAGCTGCCTCTTGAGATCTTCCATTTGCTGTGTGTAGGTGAGCTTGCCTCGGGTCAGCTGGGAGATCAGAGCCTCCTTCTCATCCAGCTGGCGGGACAGCTCACCTGGGGAAGCAAAGAGTACTTGTTTAGCTCCTGAAAGTCAATAATCCCCTTTCCTATCCAAAAACCCTGTCCTGACCCTTAGTCTCAGATCTCTGGAATGATTTGAACCAGGGATTTGTAGTGTGTGTGTGTGTGGGGGGGGGAGGGATTGGGGGCATAGGGGACAGTGCTGCTGGTGGTGATCTTGTGGGCCTACCTAGCAATGCTACTGATTTAGGGACTGAGGTGGCCCAAGCCCATTCATGTTGGCGGGGTGGGGGGGAAGGTGTTGACCCCTCGTGGAGCACCCCAGCTCGGCCCAGCCCAACCTCACCATTTTCCGTCTGTAACTTGGCCCTTTGGCTGGTGAGGTCATTGACAGAACGCTGTGTCTCCTCTGCCTTGCTGCGATGCTCGTTCATTTGGTCTTCTAGGGTTCGGCACATCTTCTCCAAGTTAGCCTGAGGATGGAGAAGGCAATGGAGAATGGAGGATAGGGACATGGTTCAAAGATTTGGGCTCCCAGGGTGAGGCATTAAAGAAGAGTGGAAGGTGGAGGAAGCATAGCCAAAGAGGCACTAAGGGAAGGAGTCAATGAACAAAAGAAACAGCTGGACAAAGGGAAGTCTGAGTAGGGAAAGAGAAGAAAATGAAAGAAGAAAGAGAGACCAGTAGCTAGCATTTATATAAGGCTTTCAGGTTTACAAAGCACTTTACATAGGTGAGCTTATTTGATCCTCACAATTACCCATGGGGTAGGTGCTATAATTATCCTCACTTTACAGATTAGGAAACAGAGGCAGACAGAGGGCAAGGGACTTGCCCAGAGTCATACAGCGAGTAAGCATCTGAGGCTAGATTTGAACCCAGGTCTTTCTGAGTGCAAGTCCCATGCTCTATCTACTGTGCCACCTATCTGCTTATGATCAAGGAAAGAAGAAATGGTCAAAGAAGGATGAGAAGAAATATATGGTAGATAATAAAGTGAATGTCAAGATTGGTTCCCAGAAAGAAGATGAGAAATAAAGAGGAGGTGATGAGTAGATGGAGCTAGGTAGGGGAAATTGAGGGAGAGAGACTGGGCCATGCACGCCTCCTTTGTGGAGCTCTCACCTTGGCCTTGATGATCTGCTCCATGTTGGAGGTGACATCATCCAGCTCCAGCTTGAACTCGCTCTTCTCCTTCTCCAGCTTCTGCTTGACCCTCTGCAGGTTGTCGATCTGCTCTCCCAGCTCAGCCACGCTGTCTGCGTGCTTCTTACGCAGGGCGGCCGCTGTGGCCTCGTGCTGCAGCGTGGCCTCTTCCAGGTCCCTCCGCATCTTCTGGAATTCAGCCTCCCTCTTCTTGTTCATCTCGATCTGGACAGAAGTGGCCCCGCCGGCCTCCTCCAGCCTCTCGCTGATCTCCTCCAGTTCCCTGGATAAGTCAGAGCGCAGCTTCTCTACCTTGGCCCTGGCTGTCCTCTCTGCTTCCAGCTCCTCCTCCAGCTCCTCAATTCGAGCCTGGGGACAGAGAGAAGAGCCATTACTTACTCAGAGAGTCAGAGACATCCATTATGGAACTCCCAAGTCAGCATCTGAGTTCTAATTTGTCATGTTCTAAAAGATATGGGATCGTAAATTTAGAGCTAGAAGGGATTTATGGGCTCATTGAACCCAATCCTCATTTTATATACAAGGAAATTAAAGCTCAGAGACATTAAGTGACTTACACAGCTCGTATGTGTTGGAGGTGGGATTTGAATCTAGGTCTTTCTGCCTTAATATCCAGCACTCTATCTACTCTGCCAAATTGCCTCTCTGCCTATAGCATTCCTTAGGCCTAAATTCTATAGGATCTAAACACTTCTGCAAAATCACCTTGAAATGGACCCTCATTGTTTTTAAAGACTTTGGAGGATAACACACTGCTTACAGGATGAAAGGTATTGAAACTAGCTCTTGAAGTGGGTTAAAGTCCTTTGTTCAAAGGTATGCGATTGCAATTTACAATATTTTTGTAGTGTATCAAATGAGGAGGGGGGAGTCATTTGTCTCTTACTGAAGACCAGAAGGACCAACAATCTGAACTAGGACTTTTAAAAAGTCAAAGAATCAGGTGGAAGTATTAGCCTTTGGAGATATGGGAAGGTCATATTCTTGATTAGTGAAAGAGTCTTCATTCAGAGAATAAACTCAAACCCTCTATATTCCAGAAGGAGGTTCATGACTATTGATCGTCACAGGCTATCTCACAAGAGGGCCAAGCTTCCACATATTTTTGGCCCAAAGGCATCTAAAACTAAGGTTTATCAGGTGAAAATGTGGATCAGCTCCTTCTTGAGAAGGCTTTTCTTTTGCCTGTATTAAAAACAATCATCATTTTCAACACTAATTCCTGGAAATCAAGAAAATAGGTCTAATTTTATCCTATTGCTGGCCAAATGCTATTATGGAGACCAGTTGGAATAGGCAAACCCCAATGTTGAGTTTTTATAGCCATTTTTGGAAGAAAGAGAAAACGAGATCTCTGATCCTATGAGAGGTGATAAAGGTCAAGTGAGAGAACAGTGAAATGAAAGATAAGTTTTGCTGGGGTTGGACTTAGTGATTGCTTAAGGGCCTTCCAATTTGCAAATTCTGAATTTGTCATGATGAGAATGGAAAAGAAAGAAGGAGAGAACTCTATGACTATAATTTTGGGAAATATAAGCCAGTGGAGAAAAGCCTCTTGGCTTCTTTGGCCCAAGGAGTAGAAGATGGAGAAAGGAGAGAGGTAACAGGGTACAAGTGTATGAATGTCTATGACTGGCAAGAGTTACAATTCCCTTCTTCTCATTGCCATAGCGGGATAAGCAGACTTCAATGTCCTCCCTAAGGAGGTTCTAGTAATATCAGGCAATAGTACTGCCCCCGGGAGG
This sequence comes from Trichosurus vulpecula, assembly GCF_011100635.1. Lineage (NCBI taxonomy): Eukaryota > Metazoa > Chordata > Mammalia > Diprotodontia > Phalangeridae > Trichosurus > Trichosurus vulpecula. The sequence goes on along the minus strand of NC_050580.1, from coordinate 177,019,685 downwards.
AAAGGAGAAAGTTAACATGGTCTACTAGTGGAAAGATCCACTGGACTGGTAGTCAGTAAACCGAGGTTTAACTCTTGAACATGTTACTTACTACCCAAATGGTTTTTGGAAAATCATTTATCTTTCCTGAGCCTTAGTTGTAAAAATGGGAGACTTGGGTTAGATGATCTCTAAGTTTCCTTCTAGTTCTGTCATCCTCTGAATTCCCACAATGTTGGACTTGAAAGCAAATTAGAACCCTGTCTGATGGGTTGGATGTCCCTTTTCTGTTGACTTGCTTCCCCTACCCACAACTTGACACAGTGTAGTGATGGTGCCAGTTGGGACTAAGGAGAATAGCAAGTTCCTGCTTTTCAGCCAAGAAAGGGCTGGATAATCCTTCATGAGATTGTTGGTGTATTTCCATTTTCTTCTTGATTGGTTGATGACAGAGTTCTAGTCCTCAACCTTATCCAACAAGGTCTAATCATATAAGCAGGGAGAGTCATGGAAGGACTGGTTGGGGAAGCCAAGAACTAGACAAAGGGTTTCTGTGTCTCAGGACCTGTATCATTCCCAGGCCTTACCTGTAGCTCTTTGAGTTTCTTCTGCAGTTGGCTGCCCAGAGCTTGCTCATCCTCAATTCTTGCATTGAGAGCATTCAGTTCAAAGTCCTTCCTGTGGAAGAGGGGGTATGAGGATGAGAGATAGAGACAGCAGGCAGGTCTTGAAAAGACCTCACTACTTATGCTAGGTGGCACAGTAGATAGAGTGTTGGGCCTGAAGTCAGGAAGACCCATCTTCTTGAGTTCACATCTGGCCTCAGATACTAACTGTGTGACCCTGGGCAAGTCACTTAACTCTGTTTGCCTCATCTGTAAAATGAGCTGGAGAAGGAAATGGCAAACCACTGTAGTATCTTTGCCGAGAAAACCCCAAATGGAGTCATGAAGTGTTGGATACAACTGAAATAACTAAACTTATGGAGAAGTGACAGATACCTTTAGGATATACTGGAGTAACTACAGAGGCAGCTCAATTACCTATTTTTTTTGGAGGGGGGAAGACAGGACAATTGGGGTCAAGTGACCAAGGTCACACAGCTATTAAGTGTGTCAAGTGTCTGAGGCCACATTTGACTCAGGTCCCCCTGACTCCAGGGCTGGTGCTCTAATCACTGCACCACCTAGCTGCCCCACCTATATCTTTTATACCTACAGCTCTATACATTGAGAATTGGATACTATCATAGAGTCAGTAGACCTGGGTTCTAATCAAAGTTCTGTCATTAACTAGCAGTGTAATCTGAAGCAAGTCCCTTAAATCCTTGGGGAGTTTCAACTATGCCTCAGTTTCATCATCTGTATAATGAGGGATTGGACTAAATGATGTCTAATTTCCTTGTAAAAAAATCATTGAAAACAATCTAGATAACCTGTACTCTTCTAACTCTAAAATTCTGTGGTTCTGTGATTTTATGATCTTGGATATCACTTAATCTTTTTTGGTCTGAGTTTTCTAATCTGTAAAATGGGAACAATATTTGCCCTACATACTTTTTTGCTCATTTTAGAGTGCAGTAAGATTATTCATTCATTCATAGTTCTGAACAACAATTTTAATAAGACTAGTGATTATGCTTTACATCCATGTAACACTTTGGAGTGCTACACAATTTTAATGTATTGTTTTTATGAACGAACCCTAGTGAGGTTGGGTAGTTGGGAATCTTAGAATACCACAATTTTTAAAAAATGGAAATTGAGGCTCACCCAGAGGGCTATAGAGGGACATATAGTGGGTGGTTAAAAGCAGACTGTAGTAAATCATCAAGGCCAAACAGTGCACACGAAGTGACATAAAAAGAGACCTATGACTAGAAGAAGATGCATGGCTAGTCATGTCAGAAGGGCCAAGGATAACAAAAAGACAGCCGTTGGCTTCACTGATCCCCTGCTCCCCCCACGCACTTAAGAAGGCAGAAAGCAGAAGCTTGGGCCTATCTGTGTGATACCATAACAAAAATAACCTTTCCTAGCTAAGGAAGGGATGGGAAGATGGCAGGGGACACTGTACTTTTTCAGCCGCTCATCCAACTGCTGCTTATCATTTTCCAGGTCCATGATGCTCTCCTGAGTCAGTTTCAGGTCACCTTCTAGCTTTCGCTTTGCCCGCTCTAGGTCCATCCGAATCTTCTTCTCCTGTTCCAGGGATCCCTCCAGCTGGCATGGAGAAAGAAAATAGGCCAATCACTCAGAGTGAGATGGAGAGTCTGTCTTGGGAATCTTGTGAGGTCAATTACGCCAGGAATTGAGAAATCACAAGGGGGGACAATTTGCAACTTGGGAGAAGTCCAGTTCTAGAAAGATACTAACCATGATTCTATTGGACAGACATCACCAGAGATCTATAGATGAACCCCCAAATTTATATGGAATGATCACTGAAGATTAGATTTCATATAAAAACTTAGGATCCCTAGCAATCCCTTTTTGAAATGAAACTCATACAATTATTAAGCACTTCAATTCCTTCCCAGTGCGTCTAACCTCCCAAACTCCTGTACTGGCAGGAAAAATGGGCTTGAACCTGGGTGACAATGGAGATCCCTCACCCACCTCTGATAATGCTGATGAGATTAGGTTAACGACTAGGATCAAAGAACAATTCTCTCTTTTCTCCCTATTTTCTCTCCAGAGAATATATCATGAAAAATAAAGATTCTTCTCCCCTAGTCCTACCCACCACCCTGCAAAGCCCAGACTAATGTGGTATTCCAGTCCCACAACAGACCATCTACTTACATCATCCACTTGCTGTTCCAGCTTGACCTTGGCTTTAGTTAGGGTGTTGACCTTGTCCTCCTCAGCCTGTAGGTCATCCAGTGCTTGCTGGTGGGCTTCCTGTAGGGCCTTCTTTTCCTTGGTCAGCTTGACAATGATCTCATCCAGCCCAGCCATTTCTTCTGTTAAGTTCTTGACCTAGCATCCAAGAAACCACAATCGCCATGAGGCCACTGGTGGTACACCACTTGTAGTACCATGAGGTTGTATTTAAAGGAAATTCCCAGAGATTCAATTCCAGAGACCATTTGTCCCCAAATACCACAGGGATCAGAGGTGGAACCTGGTTAATCATGACAGCTTCTTATATGTGGGAAAACCCAATGTACCATGATAAGTGCTAGGTCCATGAGCCCAGAGTTGTTAAAGAAATCAGGCAATGAACAGGAAGGAAACAGCTCTGCTTCTCTCTCCTAAATTTTTTCTCCAGATTTTCATAGGGAATTTGATGGAGATTGGGAAGGAATATGAATGTATTTCCTGTAGGATGATGATAATGTCTCCTACCTAGTCTAGTGACCTGGGGGGCAAGAGAAGGAAGGAAGGGTTAGGAAGGGGAAGGCATCAGTATTTACTGATTTCACATCTGTGAACATGGTCAATGTACATTTAGAAAAAGTAGATATTCTGGTGGATAGAGAAGATCATCATAGCTGTCCTAGTGGACAGTCAATGCCATGAACTGTTGTGAAAGTAGAATAATATTGAATTTTGCTATGAAGAGTATGGTTTGAAAAAGTGGGAATTGGTCAGTTGTTTTTTGGTACTTTGACCAGTTTTGGACTCTGTTTTATGAAGGATGCAGAGAAATGGGAGAACTCAGAAGACAGAAATGCATGCAATGTTATGGAGATAGCAAATGTAAAAGGAATTTGAAAAGAAGGTTTTCAAATGACTTATTAGGCTGGAAAATGGCACTCTTAAGGAAAAAAAATTAAATTGATATATTTGTTTTTGTTTAGCTGTTTTTAGTCATGTCGGACTCTTCATGACACCATTTGGGGTTTTCTTGGCAAAGATGCTGGAGTACTTTGTCATTTCCTTCTCCAGCTCATTTTACATATGAGGAAACTGAGGCAAACAGGGTTAAGTGATTTGCCCAGGGTCACCTAGCTAGTAAATGTCTGAGGCCAGGTTTTAACTCATGAAGATGAGTCTTCCTGACTCCAGACCTGGCACTCTATCTACTACACCACCTCGCTGTTGGGTTGTCATGAGTTCCAATGTCAGCTTGGAAAAGAGAAGATCAATGGGGAACATAATAACTATTTTCAGGTCTGTGGAACTAAATATAGAAAGAAGCTATTCTCCAATCTTTGACAGTTGGAGAATTTAAAATCCTGTGAACTTGGGTACCACTAGCAGCCACGTTGGCTGGCATCAGCTAGATGGGAACCTCTGCTCACCTTGTTCTCCGTTGCGTGCTTCTCCTTCTCCACCTTGGCCAGGGTCAGCTCCAGATCATCAATGTCCCTCTTGAGCTCTGAGCACTCATCCTCCAGCTTTCGCTTCTTGGCTGTGAGCTCAGCATTCATCTCTTCCTCATCCTCCAGGCGTTCCATCTGCTCCTTCACTTTGGCCTCCAGCTGGATTTTGTTTTTGATCAGCTGGTCACAGCGCTCTTCTGCATCTGCCAGGTTGTCTTGTTCCTGAGGGCAAGAGTGAGGGTGACTGAGGGTAGTTTGGAGGCCCGTTGGAGCTGGGGTCACTCCAACTAGGAGGAGGATGAGAGAAGGAGAAAGAGGCACAGTCCTTATGGGGAAATATGCTGGACAGGATGGACAAGAACCTCTGTCTTTAGATCCTAGACTTTCCTGGGGCTTCCCAGCCTATATCAACTTTCATAGAAGGCAGGAGGAGACAGGAACTGGGGCAGTGTGTCTTAGAAGGATGGAAGTACTAGAGAGGAAATGGGACAGGGATTTCTTGAAGTGAATAAAGTGCTGGTCCAGTCCAGGTTCAAATGCTGCTTCTGACACATGCTGGCTGTGTGCCCCTGGGCAAATCACTTATCTTCTGTTATAGGCAATTCTCTAAGATTTTAGGTAGAAGAGAAGATGCTGACTTGCATTGGTATTAATGAAAATACAGGTCTAATCCCTATCCCTATCTCTTTTTCTGTCCTACTTTTCCTTTCCACTTGGTAGGAAGAAGGAGAGAATGAGAAATGAGTGAAGACAAGGAAAAGAGAGAAAAGAATCTCAAGAAATGACTCTGCTTCAACATTTTGATGGACCTGGGATTTCATCGGTGTGGGTAAGCTCTCTTACAGAGCAGACTGCAACTACTCTAAAGAGGTGATTATTTTACTGGTGAAAGGAGAGTCTGGTGAGGGATGAAGAGATTTGGGCTCTGGGCCCTGCTCTGCCTCTCACTTTCTGGGTGACTGAGGCAGGTTATTTAATCTCTTGGAAACTCTCTTTTCCCATCTGAGAAGTGGGGCTAATAATACCTCTTCTTACAGGGGTATTGTAAAGATCAAATGAGAAATTGGATGTTAAGGTGCATTGGAAAGCATTCAACATAATAAAAATGTGATTATCAGATACATAAACCTATCAGAAGAGCACAGTCCCATTGGGATCTAAGCAAGGGAGACATGGAGGTTTGGGGTTTGGGAGTCAGGACATTTGCTCCCTGCTTAGTGAGAACCCTCTGCTAATGCTCCTTAAAGGTGTTGCTTCTAGAAACCTTTTCTTAGAGGGAGAAGGAACCAAGATGGTGGATTCAATGACATTGGGCATCTTGCTGTGGGTGTAGCGAAAACTTTCTTGAGAGGGAAATTGAGGAAAGAGAGTGAAAAAGAAAAAAAGGGAGGGGCTCTGGGGTCTCACCGCCTGGACTTGTAGCTGTAGATCATTTTTCTCCTGCAGCAAAGACACCATCTTCTCTTCCAGTTCCTTACGTCTTGCCTCTGACTTCTCCAGGGCTTCCTTGAGCTTCGCAAATTCTTCCTTCATGGTGGCCATCTCCTTCTCTGTCTCTGCACTCTTTAGCAATGGCTTAATCTTGAAGAAAAGCTTCATCCAGGGCCAATTCTTGACACTCATGAAAGCTCGAATATTCCACTGAATTATCAACAAGGAGTCTCTGTGGAAACCAGGACAGAGGAGTCAATGGGCAAGCCTCTCACATCCACTCCCTTTTTTTTCAGGTGCCTGAAAAATCTTCTCTTCACACCTTCTAGTTCCTACAAATGGGACTTGCCCACCCCTGCCACCAACCCTACGGATGCTGAGTCTATATTTCTTCTTTTTTGAAGACCAGTGGAAACATTTTCGCTGACACAGCCCAGTACTGGAGTGGAGGCTGGGGAACCTTTCCCATAACATTTCTCACCTTCTTTCCAGGATCTTCTTGAATTCCATACGAGATAGAACACCTCTGGATTGGGCCTGGATCCGGGTGATGATACGGGAAAGTCTCTCATCTCTCATCTCCTCCAGAAGACCCAGCAGCCCAGCTTTGAAAAACACCTGAGAAGGAGGTATGTACATTATAGAGAGGGGCAGTGAAGGTTATCTTGATGGGAGAAGTTTCGATAATATTCCTAGGCAAAAATTAGGAGAGGAAGGGTAAAGGCATAGGGGAGCTGAGGATGTGTATCCATTGTGAAGGATATAATATATGAGATTCCAAAGTCTAATGGTGGAGATTCGATTTCCTTTTTCCTAGTATGTTCTCCCAGACACCAGAGGAGCACTGGGGCATTGGGAAGAAAAAGAAGAAATAAGGTGGCGCCAGTGGAATAAGTGAGACATGGTGAGTAGTAAAAGACTAGCAGGGTCTCTTTCCCTCTCTTTGCTCTTCTCCCAGCTGTGACCTCAGACCCTCTCCCCTCTTCCCAGCAAACCTTCTCCTCTGTGGCCCTGCCTCCCTCACCTTGGTGTGACCAAACTTGTACTGGTTGTGGTCAATGTCCAGGGAGCCAAGCAGCTTCTCTGCCCCCTTCCTGCTGTCGATGAACTGGCCCTCAGGGATAGCCGCTGGGTTCAGGATCCGATACCTGATGGGAGAGGTGGAGATGGCCATCTCACTCTTTGTGTGGTTCTTGATTAAATGCAGAATGATGCTACCTGGGAGCAAGATCTTCTACCAGCAGCCCTCCCCGCCTCTGACATACCCCACCCTCCAGATCCGAGTGTCTTCCCTGGGGGCCCTTACCCACCTCTGTCGGAAGTCCCCATAGAGAATGCGGTTGGGGAATCCCTTCCTACAGATTCGGATCCCCTCAAGCACCCCATTACAGCGTAGCTGGTGCATTACCAGGGGGTTGTCTATCACACCTGTGAACAGGAGAAGAAGAAGAAAAGACAGATGAGTGAGGGGCTAGAGAAACTGAGAGGCTATGGAAGACCTATGGGGGTGGAAAGCATTGTGCGATTTGGGGGAGAATGACGGTGGAGAATAGAGCTCCCTTTTTCTAGGATGCCCCTCCAGGATAATGGTTTGGGAATTGTCTCAGCAAGGGATTGTCCTTGGACAGTGCATGCCCAGAAATGGGCTGAGGTCCCCTGGAGGTCCTGGTCTCACCTGGAGACTTGGTCTCATTGGGAATGATGCAACGCACAAAGTGGGGATGAGTAGAACGGAGGTTGGTCATGAGTTTGTTCAGGTTCTCCTGAAGTCAGAACAGAAGGAGGAAGAGGGGGAAAAATGAGAAAGAAAGAAGAAAGGAGAAGAGGAGCTGTAAGAAGAGGAGGGGATTGGAGGCAAAAAAAAAGAGAGGGGAAAGGAAAATAATGGAAGCATGTGAAGAGGAGAAAGAAAAAGAGAAAGGAGAAACAAAAAGGGGAAAGTGGAAAAGAATAAGAGGAAGGAGAATGAAAGTGAAGAGAAGGTAAGATGGAAGAGGTGATGTGGAGAGGCAAAGGAGATAGAGGAGAAGTAGGAAAAAGAAGTAGGAAAAGAGAAAAGAGGAGAAAATAGCGATAAACAAAGGAGACAAGTGCGGAGGGAAGTGAGAGGAAGAAGGGGCGAAAAAGAAGAAAGTTGATAGGAGAGAAGGGCCTAGCTGTCAGGGAAGTGTGAGGGCCATGGATCTGATATGAGTTGGAGGGAGACACTCACCCTGTGCAGGGCAGACACGGTCTGGAAAGAAGAGCCCTTCTTGGCTTTGCCTTTGCCCTTCTCAACAGCTGAAGAGAAGACAGTCAAGAAGGAAGACAGTTAGTCTTAGCATAAAGACAAGGGCAGGGAATGAGGAATATTGACTATTTCTTTGTAGTTCCACCACCCAGGTGGCCTGTTGGACTGACTACTCCCTCCCTCCAAAGGTCAAATGCTGATATCTTGGCGTTATTTTTCCCACTGGATATGTGATTCTTGCAGTATAACTTAACACCAGGATTTCTATAACAACCCACTATTTCTATATCTGGGGGTCATCTCCTCAGGTTCCACTGAATAGTCCTCTGGGGACCCTGTTTCCCACTCTTCTTACGTGCGTCAGCCCCAGCGTAGTTGGCGAATAGGTTGCTGAGCAGCTTGAGAGAAGACTTCTGGTAGAGGGCCACCACAGTCTCATTGAGTGGGTCCTTGTTCTTCTGCAGCCAGCCCAGGATGTTATAGTCCACGGTGCCGGCGTAGTGGATCAGGGCAAAGTGGGCCTCCGGCCTCCCTTTGATGTTACGGGGCTTCTGGAAGTTGCTGGACTTGCCCAAGTGGTTGTCGAAGAGTTTGGCCTTGAAGGTCATGTCGGTGGCCTTGGGGAACATGCACTCCTCCTCTAGGATGGACATTATGCCCATGGGCTATGGAGAAGGAAGAAAGGAAATGAAGCAGGGAAGAAGGAAAGGAAGTAAGGGATGATAGGAGGTAGAATTCCTATTCTAAAGGTGAATATCGAATGGTATCGATACAGACTTTTTAGAAAGAGGAGGTCTTAATCTCTGGGAGACAGTGCATTGTAGAACAATGAAGTTGGTGTTGTACACTTAGATTTGAATCTTGGATCTGCTCCTTATTATCTATGTGACTTTGGCAATTCACCTGACTTCTCTGAATCTCAGTTTTCTCATCTGTAAAAAGAAGTTTGGACCATGATGACCTCTAACGTCTCTTCCTATTCAAAATCCTATGATATCCATGTGGAAGTGTGAGAATGTGACAGCTAGTTATCACCACCATCATCATCACCGTCATCATCATCACCATCATCATCACCATGATTTTTTGCCACTACCATATTCTCCAACTTCTTGAGCTGTTGGAGGTAAAAAGTGTGAGCTGCCCTCCCTGCCCCTTGCTTCACTCCCAAATTTCCTCTTTTGATGATAACTGGAAGTCAGACCAGCTGAATGTACTGGATCAGTGGCATGGGGGAAAAGGTACCCTGATGGAGAGGAAGGGCTTCTCTTGGTCCTAGTAATTCCAGAAGGGACTAAAAGAAAAGGAGTGAGAAGAAGGGGTCAAGATGCTGTGATTCTAACTTCTTGTCCTTGGACTACATGTCTTGGCACGGACATGATGCTATCCATCTGTCTGGGGGGCCTGGGCCAAGGAGGTGAGGACTGGTACCTTCTCAATGAGGTCGATGCAGGCCTGCAGGTCCATGCCAAAGTCAATGAACTCCCACTCAATGCCCTCTTTCTTGTATTCCTCCTGCTCCAGCACGAACATGTGGTGATTGAAAAACTGTTGCAGTTTCTCATTGGTGAAGTTGATGCAGAGCTGTTCAAAGCTGTTGAACTGAAGGGCACAGAAGGGGAAGAGTGGACAGGTTAGTCACTCAGTCAGTGAACATGGCATATATGTGAGATGGGCAGGACCCTGCCCACAGCAGAATAGAAAGGTAGTGTTTGTTGAGCTGAACTGATTTGTTGGGGAGTAGGGAGGGCTGAAATTGTTAGTGCCAGATGATGGAGAACTTTCTGTATTAGAAAAAGCTGTTCTTCTCTCCAACCTCTCCTACCTTTCTTGCCACTTGATGACAAATAGTACTGCCCATTTGCCCATAGCTGAGGGAAGGAGGCATAACTACTGTCATTCCAGGTTCCCCTCACTCACATCAAAGATCTCAAAGCCAGCAATGTCCAGGACACCAATGAAGTACTGGCGCGGCTGCTTGGTTTCCAGCGTGGCATTGATCCTTGTCACCATCCAGTTGAACATCTTCTCATAGACGGCCTTGGCAAGAGCACCAGTGGCATATGCCACCTAGAGGTAGGAGAAAGACACCAACGATCAGGGTAAAGAGAGTAGGTAGAATTCATAGTCGAGACTTAGGGAAATCAAGTCTATCATCCTAGGAACAGATCACCCCAGCCCATCTCACTAGTATGCATGATCTCATTGCCTTTAGGAGAAGACTAACCTGCTGGACATTCTGCCCCTTGGTGACATATTCATTGCCCACCTTCACCCTTGGGTGGCACAACCCCTTCAGGAGGTCAGCTGAGTTCAGGCCCATAAGGTAGGCTGATTTGTCAGCCTCTGAAAAGATAGACAGTGGAGATGGATGGTGATAGATAACAGTAAGAGAACTGACTCACTTTCAGATCAACTCTATTATTTCTTCATTAAGCGGTCAATCAAAAAGCATTTATTAAATGCCTACTATGTGCCAGGGATTATAATATTAATAATAGCTAATATGATAGGTGGCATTTATATAACTCCTTAAAACTGGAAAAAATGCTTTATGTGATCCTCCCAACAAACCTGCTAATAATAGCAGGTACTGTTTTACAGATGAGGAAACTGAGACTCCACAGTTGTGGAGATCAGGAAAGGCTTTGGTAGTGAGTCTTAGGCTGAATCTTGAAGGAAATTAAGGAGTCTAAGAGTATGGAGTATATTCTAGGCATAGGAGATAGCCTGGGTAAAGATGTGGTGGAAGGGAATGTGGTCTCATGTGTGAAGAACAGTAAGAAAGTCATTCATTCATTTCTGCTAGGTTATAGAGAGGCTGAAGGGAAATAATTGGTAATCAGTCTGGAAAGGTAGTTTGGCACCAGTCTGTGAGGGGCCTTAAATGCCAAACCAAGGGGTTTGGGAACCACTGGCATTTATCAAGTAGGAGGTGATATAGTCAAACCTACAGTTTAGGAAAATCATTTTGGCAGCAGCAAAGCAGACAGATTGGAGAGGTGAGAGATTTGAATCAAGGAGACCAATTAGGAGGCTACTGCCATAGGCTCAGCTGCCCATCTTCTCACCTTCGGTGCCATCCGGTTCAGCCTGCTCCTCTCTCTGCTTCTGCTTAAATTTCATGTTCCCGAAGTGCATAATGGCTCCTGTTAGCTTGTACATGGAGTTCTTCTCTTCAGAAGTGAAGCCCAGCACATCAAAGGCATTCTGTAAACAGGCACAGGATTTGACATCCCTCAAAAACAGGTTGGCCAAATTTCTGGGAGGCCAGAGATGCTGATAAAATGCATGTTCATCAGGCCTGTGAGATAGGCCTAACTTCTCCGTCCCTGTTCCATCCAAGAACAGGATTCCCCTGTAGACCTCTGACTTCCCCCCGTGGGCTAGGTGTTTCTTTCCTAGCCAGGAGTGCAGAAGCAGAGAGAAAACAGCTTCTCCATCTCTTCTGTAGAATCCACACTCACGGCTCTTTTCACTAGTGTTGTTACCTTGGCTTTGCTGACCTGGAATCTCTCCTCTCTCTACCTCTCCTGCCTAGACCTCCAGGCCCAGCCTGGTCTCCTAGATTCTGTACCCTGCCTGCTGGCCAGACCTCCCCTGCCTTACTAGAATCCTTGTTCTTAATCTTACTTGCCTAAGCCTGAAACAGACTCCTCTGGCTTAGATGGGGGGGGTGGGGAGTAGGGGTCTAGTCTTGGTCCTGCCTGGCCAGCCTCTCATGCCTTGGTGTGACAAGGCAGTCGGGTACAGTGGAAAGAACCCTCGGTTTAGAGTCAGAGGACTTGGGTTTGAAGACCAGCTGTGCCCCCTTCCTGTCTGATTGACCTTAGGAAAGTCACTTAAACCCTCTGGGCCCTAGTTTCCTTATTTTTTAAAATTAAGGTCTTGGGCTACTTTCCCACTCTAAGTCAATGATCCTATTATCTTTTTTTTGTTTGTTTTGGAGGGGGGAAGGCAGGGCAATTGGGGTTAAGTGACTTGCCCAAGGTTACACAGCTAGTACGTGTGTCAAGTGTCTGAGGCTGGATTTGAACTCAGGTCCTCCCAACTCCGGGGCTGGTGCTCTACTGCACCACCTAGCTGCCCCAGTGATCCTATTAGCTTAAGGCCAGAGGGCAAACCTGATTTACCTGATGATAATAGTTAGCAAATGTTGTACCCTAACATTTACAAAGTGCTTTTTATATGTTAACACATTTGATCCTTACAGAAACCCTGGGAGGTATGTGTAATTATTATCCCCATTTTCCAGAGGATGAAGCTGAAGGAGACAAGTTAAGTGGCATGCTTAGGATTGGGCACAAGTAAGTATCTGAGGCTGGATTTGAACTCAGGGCTTCCTGCTTCTAAGGCTAGCACTTTATCCACTGCACCACCTAAGTGCTGATCCGGTAGCACCCTGTAAGAGGTAATGTTTCAGTCCTGGTCCCCAATCTGATCTGAGGGAACTGAATTAACGTCACTTATTCCAATCCTTTGGAACTCCAGTACCCACCCTACTCTACCCCCTCACTCACGTCAGTGGCCATGAGCTCTTCAGAGTCATCTATGGAAGCCACAGTGGTCTCTCCCTGAGAGATGAACGCATAGTCATAGGGGTTGTTGGTAATCAGCAGCATGTCTAGAGAGAAAGATAAATGAGTTAGGAAGCTATGCAAGCCTCTGACTCTTCCACAACAGCCCTGTTCAGGTCAGCACAGCAGAGAAGGTGAATGAAGCACCACTGGGCTTGGGGAATAGACACTGAAGCCCAGCACAAATGGAGGGGACCACATACTGCCTCAGAAGAGGCTGTATCTTGTTCAAAAACCTTGACTTACCCAACAGCTCTGGCTTCTTGTTGGACAGGATCTGGTAGAAGATGTGATAATCTCTCTCTGCTTTGAGCTGGAAGATAACACGGGACTTCTCCAGGAGGTCTGAGAGAGGGTAAGGAGAGAGAAAGGTTGGTAATGGAAGGAGAGAGACAGGAGGATAGCTGGAGGAGGAAGGGAAAGAAGACAAATACAGCAACAGAGAGGCAGGGATAGGAAGACCAAGGGAGATAGGAAGAGAGACATCATCACGGATGGAGCAGGCTGAGAGAGAACTTGGGGTCAGACCTGACAAACTCATGGCACTCACAGGTCTCAATGTCAGCTGATGCTAGCTTCCCTGTTGCCCCAAAGTGGATTCGAATGAATTTGCCCTGTGGAGTTGAGGGGAGAAAAGTGAGAATTAAGAGGAAGGCTTAGATTAAAAGACATCTCACAGCTTTGCCCAAGTCCCAAACTGAGAGGCTGGTACTACTCACAAAGCGGGAAGAATTGTCATTCCTCACAGTCTTAGCATTGCCAAAAGCCTCTAGGGCAGGGTTGGCTTGGATGATCTGGTCCTCCAGGGTACCCTAGAGAGAATGAGAGAGAGGAGTCAGAAGTGAAGGATGTTTGCCCTCCTCATCTGAATTGTAGCTCCCTGGGAGACTGACAAACCAACCTTTCCTGGGGTCTGCTCCTTCTTGCTTCGGTCTCCAATGGCCGCAATGACTGCAAAATACTGGATGACTCTCTTGGTGTTGACAGTCTTCCCTGCCCCAGATTCTCCACTGTGGGGACAACCGATTGGTCAAATGGACCAGCCAGAAAAGGATTATTGTACACCTACTGTGTGCAAGGGACCAGATAATGCAAAATGTCGAGGGGGCAGGGAAAGAAGAAGATAAGAGATGAGCCAGAGAGAGAGGAGAAAGAAAAGAAATGAGGAAACAGAAGTAGAGAGAGTGAGGGTAGGGAGGAAAGATAAAGGGAAGAGAAGAAGAGGGAGAGCACAAAGGCAGAAATAAATGAGAAGTGGTAGAAGAAAAGGGAAGAATTAAAGGGAAGGGAAACTAGAAGGGGAATGATGAAGGAGAGAGGAGGATGAGGTGGATTTGGGGGAAGAGGGAAAAAGAGGTTTTAATGGTTCAAGATTAGATCTGGGATCCTGGATTTGGGGGTTTGATGGTAGGGGTGGGTGCTAGAGAGGGCCAGATGGGAGGAGCTTTACTCACGTGATGAGGATAGACTGATTTTCTCTATCTGCCATAAGAAAAAGGGAAGGAGGGAGTCAGGGAGTGGAGAAGTAACTCCTACTTCTTCATCCTCTCTGACATTCTTTCTATCCTTAACCCCACAACCAGATACCGTCCCTGCCTTTGATTCACTATCTCCCAATTTCCTATTCTTTCTGAAGAAGAAGAAAGTGAGTATCGGAATGTCCTCCTTTGAGCCAGGCTCAGGAAAGCATGAGGTGTTTTCTTACCTGTCAGCATGTACTGATAGGCATTGTCAGAAATGGAGAAGATGTGGGGCGGAGCTTCACTCCTCTTTTTGCCCCTGTAGGCAGCGACCACCTCTGCGTTGTATACTGGCAGCCACTTGTAGGGGTTGACAGTGACACAGAAGAGGCCAGAGTAGGTCTGCAGCCAAGAGAGAGGGGCAGAGGGGAGGGTCAGAGACAGGGAGGGAAAAGAAGACCCATAGATTCAGAAATGGGAAACATACACCCACACACAGAGTCTCTTTTTGTTTCTAACACTGTGTGTCTCTGTCTTTTTCTGTATCTCTATATTTCTAGCCTCTCTGTCCCTCTGTGTTTGTTTCCCTGTCTGTTTCTCTCTGGGTCCGATTCTCTGTGTGTCTCTCTCAGCATGTCTCTGTCTCCTCTCTTTGGGTCTCTCTTTCCATGTCTCTGTCTCTCTTTGTCTCTGTGTTTCTCAGTCTTCTTTCTGTCTCTCTGTGACTGTATCTCTGTATGTCTTTGTATCTGTATATCTCTGTCTCTGTCTATACACACACATACACACACATATGTTACACATATGTAAAAGGATCCAAAGAGAGTAAAAGGGGCAAAAATGCTGAGTTCACTCGAGGAAAAATTATGCCTACTAAGAGGTTAGAATGGACTAAAAGGTAATTATATGCAGTATAAATGAATAATAGCATCTGGACATAGAGCACAGAAATATCTGGGTCCCAAAGGGCACAAAAGATGTAGATCAGAATGAAAACAGCTGAATTCAGCATATTCAGCAAGCAGTTATGCGGTGTTGACAATGTGCAAGTCATTTATGTCTGTCTCCTAAGGCAGATAGATATAAGGATGAATAAGATACGGTCTTTGCCTTCAAAGAGCTCACAACCCAGTAGGGGAAGAAAGGTACATGCAAATACCTATAATACAAAATTGAACATAACGAGTTCATGAGAGATTTGCGGAGTGTTGTAAGATTTGTTTTTAGGGAAGAGAATTTCTTGCTGGGGGAACAGGGAAAGTTTTATGGAGGAGATGACATTTGAACTGGGCTTGTATAAACAAAGGCATGGAAGCTGGAAATGATAATTAACAATGATGATAACTAATATTTATATAGTGATTTAAGGCTTGAAAATATTTGTATGTATTATCTCATTTGAGTTTGGTAATGGTCTTTTGAAATAGGTTCTACCATTATCTCTATTATATAGGTGAGAAATCCAAGGTTGCAAGGGACTTGCCCGTGGTCACTCAGCTAGCAAGCGTCTGAGATAGAATTTGAACTCCAATCTTCTGGATCCCAAGTCCAACACTTTTTCCTCCTAGGAAGTATGGGATGGGTTTGTGAATACACGAATAACTTAATTTGGCTAGAGTATGGGATACAGCTGGAAAAATCAGACTTGTGGCCAGATTGTAGAAAGCCTTAAATGCTAAGAAGCTTGGGTTGGATTTATGGGGTAATGTAGAGCTACTGAAGCTTTGGAATGTGGGCGTGATGTGGTCAGAGTTGTCCTTTAGGAGGATTAATCCGACAGCGATGTGTTGAAAGGGAGTGATATCAGAGCAGGGAGGTTAATAAAGAGACTATTATAATAGTTCGGGCAAGAGACAATCAGATCCTGAATTAGGGTGGTGGTGACAGTGGGATAGAAGGAAGGGGACAGGTGGGAGAGTCCGAAGATAGAATTAAATAATGATAGTGCCAAGGATGATGCCACTTTCCATTGTGGAGAGGGGTTGGTATGCAGAGAATATCTCTAGAGGGAACCAAGAGGGCTGGTTCTGGAAAGGGGCACTCACATAGATCATCCAGGAGGCATAGCGCTCCTTGAGGTTGTACAGCACTGCAGGCTCATGCAGGAAGGTCAGCATAGCCATATCCTCAATCTTGTCAAACTTGGGTGGGTTCTGCTGCATGACCTGGTCTTCTTTCACTGTCACCGTCTATAATAGATCCCACCCCAGTTGCCATCACCAGGTTACACTTTCCCGATTCATCCTTTCCATAGTCTCGGATAAACATCAGGAGTTAAGATTAACTGGGGAAAGGATGAATAAGGATTGCTGAGGAGACTGGAGATGGTTGGAGGACTGGGGTCAGATATTTTGGAGGAAGGTGGATGACAAGGAGCTGGAGGGAGGGAAAACCAAGATCTCTAAGGGAGAAGGGACGTTTGAGGTTAGGGATTATTCAAATGAAAGTGGGGCAGTACAGATCCCTGAGACAGGGGAAGAATGGGGGACCTTTGGGTTCATGGGGTGTGACCTTGGTTATATTCAACACAGCCTACCCACGTTAGGGCCTCTGGCCATCCTACCCGCCCTGCGACCCACCTTGCCATGCTCAGTCTCAGCGGTGACTTTGTTCCCCTCCCGAGACAGAATTTTGGCTTTGACAAACTCTTCCTTGTCATCAGGCACAAAGACATCCTTCTTGAGGTCAAAGGCCCGGGTTTGTGCCTCTAGCCGCTCCTTCTCCGACTTGCGAAGGAAGGGGGCGGCTGCCCCAAATGCAGCCATCTCAGCATCACCCATGGCTATACCTGAGTGGGGAAAAACCAGAGTGATCTCCCTATCTCCTCCTTCTTCTCTTTTCCAGTCTCTGCAACCAGATTATAACCCATGGTACGACTCCTGTTTCCTCAACCCACCTTTTCTACAAAGAGGCAACCAAGCAACTGACCTCTAGCAGCAAAGGAAAATGAAGTAGAGGACGTTTGTTCAGACTGGAGACACCCTGATTAGGGAGATGCGCTGGTGCTTTGGGTCTGAACTGTGTGGGTTGCAGAATTTTTCTAGCTATGTCTCTTTCCCTTTCCTGCATTTTATCCTTCCATTGATGCCCTCTCTATGGTTTCCAGGTCACTATCGGAGATCCCCCGTAGCAGGCAGGGAGAAGTAAGAACTCTGGAACTCCCTAACTCCCCAAGCTCTGGGGCTGCTGAACTCAACCCCCCTGCTCCCTTCTTCTCATGGCCTGCCATCTCAATAGCCCTCTCCCAACCACTCACCTTGGCTTCTCCTCAAAAGAGTCTACGGGAGAGGAGGGAGGAGCACAAGTCTGCTGGGGACCTGGAAAGCAGAAAGGAAATGTCAGGGGATGGGAACAGGAGGCCCCTCACCCCACAGCCTGGCAAATCCCATCATCTTTGCCTTTCTCTGGCTCAACCCCTCACTGTCCTTCAGCCTGGTTATCCTCGGGAACTAATGCGATCCCTTCTCCCCTCCCTTCTCCCAGACATCTACCCTCAGGATCAAAGTTTTAGTCCCAACAGCAGCAAGTTGGTGTCCTGAAGGTGGTTAAGCCTTGAGTCTTAATTTCCCTCTCTCTTTCAGATACCAGTCTGGGAGATAATCTCACCCCTGCCCCAAGGTCCTTTCCATGCATTTGTTCCCAGTTTATAGAAAGTATGACTTAATGAATAACTCTAATTTCCATAAATCACTAGAGTTATCAGTCCCACTCTGCTGGAAAAACTCCTAGAGCATGTGAAAGTGATTGTATGGATACATCCATACAGTCAGAGGGTACACCACACACCATGCATCCCCAGCCAGACACACCCATCACACACATCTCCTTACAGGGGTTCTCTCCCTCTCCCTCTGTCTCTGTCTCTCTCCCTCTGTGTCTGTCTCCCTCTCTGTCTCTCTGTCTGTCTCTCTTACACACACACACACACACATACACACATACACATGTGTACACACACATGTACACATTCCAAACACATACACACACTTTCTGAATTCCTGTACTTCCAAAATGTTACACCAATGTACCGCCTATGAAAAGGCAGTGTGGTGTAGGGATAGCTAGTGGTTAGTGCTCAGGACTTGGGATCAGGAAGACCTGAGTCCAAAGCCTGCCTTAGACACTTACTAGCTATGGGACCCTGGCTAAGTTAACCAATCTGTGCCTCAGTTTCCTCATTTATAAAATGGGAAAAACAGTAGCGTCTGCTTCACAGGATTATTATGAGGATCAAATAAACTAACATGCGTAAAGCACTTCGCAAACTTTAAAGTGTTATACAAATGCTGGCTATTATTATATGTGGCCTGCCTTGGAGCGAGACCTGATTTCAATACCTGCCTTTGAATCATTCTAGCTGCGTGAACCTGAGCAGGTGCCTCAACCCTCAACTAGCAGGACCCAAAGCACCAGCGCATCTCCCTAATGGGGGTGTCTCCAGTCTGAACAAATATCTTGTACTTTGTTTTCCTTTGCTGCTAGAGGTTAGCTGCTTGGTTACCCCTCAAATGGCTTTAGGGAATGAATGCTCTTGCCTATCTCCATCAGTGAAAGGAGTTCCCACACTCTGATTTCCCCACACCAAGGAAATCACAGGTCTGGACCCTATCCCTCCCAACAAGCTCACAAAGCAGATTCAAATGTATCTTGCAGACTTATTTACATGATGATAATTAGAAGATAGTGCTCGATTTGTAGTAAGGAAACAAGAGTTCAAATACCAGCTTTTCCCCTTGTTAGTTGTGTGATCTTGGACAAGTCACTTAACTACCTTGTCCCCCAGTTCCCTTGTCTGTTGAAAGGGAGCAAAAATATTCACAATGCTCAGCTCCTTGGGATGCTGTGGGGAAAGTACTTTACATATAGTTAATAATAATAATAATCATGATAGCTCCTTTATTTATATTGCTTTAAAGTTTACAAAGCACTTCACCCGCAACGCTGGGAGCCAGGGAATACAAGAGTTACTAGCCTTTTAAAAAAACAAATGTAGAAAATGAGGTGCAGAGAAATTAAGCGATTTGCTCAGGATTGTATAGCTCATAAATTCTACGCAAGTCATCGGATCATAGGATTTAGAGCAGGAAAGAACCTTAAAGATCATCTCATCCAAGCTTCTCCTTTTTTCAGATGAGGAAACTGAGACCTAAAAAGGTTTGGTGACTTTCCCAACGTCACATAAGTAGTAAGGAGCAGAAATGGGAGTCAAACCCAAATCCTCTGACAATATATTGAGTGTTTTTTCTGAGATTCAGGCTTTCCAACTCCAAGACTAGTATTCCATTTACATACACATTCATATATGTGTATATATACACATGTATATATATATAATATATATACACTGCATGTACACCTATACACACAAATACGTCTATATGTGAATCCCACTTGCATGCATATGCGGACGTCGTCAGGTATACATATGTGCTCAGGGACGTAGGTCTACATCTGAATCTATGTATCTGTCTCAGTATAGACCTGTATCCCTGAGTGCATGTGTATACCTGATGTCATCCATCCATCCATGCATGCATGTGGGATTCTTCTTAGGTTTACACGTAATACCCAAGCTCATAGACACACATTATACATACCCGGACATATGTTTTTATGTGTCTCATACTTTCAGGTGTTCAACAAGTGGTATCAAATATATAAAATCTCATTTTCCTTGCTATCCTTACTTCCACTAAGCCGGGGGGGAGAGGGGCATGCCTATAGAGACACATGCTCATAAATATCCTTCTCTAATATGATTTATCATGACATGGACCCACAAATTTATACAAACACAATTTCACGTGCCATGTTCACCCACACCTTACGTATCTGATACATACCATGCAGGTTACAAGGTGCATAACTTGCTTGGAAACCTCTTTCCATATGCTCACAATCCCCTCAAAAACCCACACAGACAGCCCTCCTCATCACAACTAGGGCGCCACATAACCATTATATATATTTCCATACACTTGCTTTCATTTTTCAGGTACACCTGCACAGGTGCATAGACCCACAGGGATAACTAGATCTATCCCTCTCTAAGCCAATCCCTTCCCTGTGAGCACCTCCTGCCCCCTCCCAATCCATGGTGTCCCAGGCACAACAGAGGGAGGTCACAGGCTCACCACTCCTACCTGAGATTAGCAAGTCAGACAGAGAGAGAGACAAGGAGAGAAGAATGTAGAAGCAGCGCTGGTCTCAGGGGCCTTATATATGGAACCGAAGGGTGCTCCCACCCCCACCCGCACCCCGTCCCTAGCCGGATTTAGAAAGAGCTGTTGTCACCAGAAGCATTTCCCCCAGTCCCCCTCCCCCCCTTTCCAAGCTACTCCCCCCCTGCCCGTCCCCCCCCAGGGATAGGAAACAATTGGAAGTGGTCGTCATTGTTATGGCACGGAGATCTCGCAGGGTCTGAGTTCCAGAGGGCGGGGGCCGCTCCGAAGGGAGCAAAAATATCTCCCTGGCCAAGCCTCACATTCCACAACTGGCAGGAGTAGGGAGCCCACCAAAAAGGGGAGAGAACAAGCAGACCCTCCCAAAACCTCCCCCTGGGGGTTCCAGGCCCGGACCTCCTGCCATCTCTACCCTTTCAAGCCCCCAGCTCTGTCACTGCCCCCCTTTATCCCCACTGCTGCCTCCCTGATCCACATTCCTGGGCCCTTCTTCCAACTTCATGACTTGGGCGTGGGGAGCTGAGTGTCAGAAGCCAGTTGAGACTGCTAGTGGAGCTCTGAAGTGGTCCAGCCATCCTGGAGAAGAATTTGGACATAAGATGCTCCAATGTACACACTCTGTGACCCACCAATAATGCTGTTAGGCATGTGCCCTGGGGAGGGAAAGAGCCCACATATACATGAAGATTTATAGGAACTCTTTTTGTGGAGTTGGAAGCAAAGTAGGGGCCTGTTGGTTGGGGAATAGCTGAACAAATTGTGGGATATGGATGTAATAGAATATTATTATACAATAAAGAAAAGAGGAACAAGCATTTATATAGTATTTACTAGTTTAAATACACATCATCTCATGTGAATCTGGGGAGCAGTAAATGAGCATGGAAAGAAATGAGAAGAAAATCAGGCACCTACTAAGTGCCAAGTACTGTGCTAACTGCTTCTCAAATATCATCTCACTGGACCCTCATGACCATCCTGTGAGGTACATGCTATTATTATCCCCCTTTTATGGTTGAAGAAACTGAGGCATGCAGAAGTGAAATGACTTGTCCAGGATCACACAGTCTGTTAGTGTCTGAGGCTGGATTTGAACTCAGGTGTTCCTGACCTCAGGCATGGCTCTCTATCCGCTGTGCCAACCTTGCTGCCCCACGGGTTTTTCTGTTTTTGTTTTTTATACAGAAAAAAACAAAGAAAGTGAAGAATTCAGAGGAAATTTGGGAAGACTTATACGAACTGACCGAGAGAGTGAAAAATGCAGAACTGGAGAAGAATTTATGTGGTGACCGCAATGTAGAAAGAAACAGCATCAAAAGAAATCAGTTTTTTATGCAATCATTTTTCTTGCCCTTTTGTATTTGATATGTTTCTTTTTGTTAATTTATAAGTTCACATTTTAAAAATTAGATGAAATAAATGGGGGGGGGGAAGAAGATGCAAGAAATTTGAATGCAGTGACTAGTCCTAACTCTAGAGTGTGAATTATGCTTCCAACCACCTGACAGTGGTGGGGCCAGAGGCGCAGAATGAGGTACAGATTGCCAGACACAGCCAGCACGTAGATTTGCTTTGTTTAACTACACTTTTTTGTTAGCAGGGAGAATTCTGCTGGGAAAGAGAAGGGGAAGGGAACGAGCATTTACTAAGTGCCTACTATGTGTGTTTTACAGATAGTGGGAAGTGAAAGTGTAAAAAAAAAAATTTAGAAATTTAAATGATCAAGGAGTTGGGGCAGGGGCAGAGGAGGATGGAGGGAGGAAAGGAGAGGAAAGAGGTGGCATAGCAAAAGGACCTAGAAGGCGACATCTAGAAGGAGGTGTGAAGTTACATTGGAAATATAGAGATGGGAACTGTTTCCTCCCCGCTTCTTTAAACTTTTTAGTTAGTTTAGAGAGGCTTGTAGAATTTTAGAGCTGTAAGGGACTTTGGCTAGCCGACATTTACATAGTCCTTTTATGGTTCACAAGATGCTTTATCCACATCAAGCCACAAGACCTATGTAGGTAGTGTTATCTCCATTTTACAGATGAGAAAACCAAGGTCCAGGAAGGGTAAATGATTCAGTGAAGTTTATACCTGAGCTCATTAGTGGTGGAAATGGGACTAGAATCCAGGTTTCTGGGCTCCTAGTCTGGATACCTCTTCCCACTACAATTAACCTTTCCAAATCTCAGTTTCTCCTTTTGTTATCCAAGAAGTTTTAGCAGATCTCATCATCAAAGCTACTGTGGCCCATCCCACTCTTAATTTTTTTTGTGGGGGGGAAGGCAGGGCAATTGGGGTTAAGTGACTTGCTTAAGGTCACATAGCTAGTAAGTGTGTCAAGTGTCTGAGGCTGGATTTGAACTCGGGTTCCCCTGACTCCAGGGCCAGCGCTCTACTCACTGCTCCACCTAGCTGCCCCCCACCACCCCCACTCTTTAACAAGAATACCGCTTAGGCAGAAAAGAATGTTGGATGATGCAAAGAGACCAATGCTCCTCCCTTCAAAAGAAAGCAGCTAGTTTGTGTTTGTGGAGGAGGGTTGGGAAGGCAGTCAGAGTCGGGCAGAAACTTAACATTTTAGTTGTAGTCTTGAATGTGTGGTTAACTAGCTGTATGATCTTGGGCAAATGACAATCTCCTTGAGCTTTAGTTTCATCATCTGCAAAATGAATGAATTGGCTTGGACTCCATGGCCTCATGACTCCATGGTTCTATGTCACGATCCTTCATAGAGTTGGGATTGTAAAGGCAAGGGTGACTGTGTCGAGGGGAGCTCTGAGGTCCCTTCCAGCTCACTGTCTATGGTCTGATATTTCAGATGGGCTAATCTGAAAGCCCCCTTCCCTGACCACATCTTTCCATCGGGTGTGGATTAAGTCATCTGAGTAACTCACTATCCCTTTGAACATCAGAGAGGACTAGTCTAGAGAAAAGGCAGCATTCAGTTTTCTCATATCTTCCATCATTCCATAAAATGGAAATCATGGCACTTGCACTATCAGCTTCACAGGATTGTTGGGTGACTCTGGTTGGCTCTGGTATCCAGCCTGCGGGCATACACCTGGGAAGACTCCAGTGGTCCTGAATTGGGCCCTGTAAAGACTGTTTGCAGAAAGGTCAAATACACTAGAGAAGATGCCCAGGGATCCCAAAGGCAGCACTGAATGCACAGTTTTCCTTCTGTCCCTTTCAGCCTCTAGATACAGGTGATCTCCTAGCCTGAGGTACAGGTCACTGAGATGTCTAAGAGATGATGCTCAGGTGATACCATGTTCATTTTAAAGCCAATGTCCTAACTACGGGCATCGCTTTCTCCTTGGGGGTAGGATTGAGACCTTACCTTTCTACAGTTTATTCAACAGAGGTCCATCAAGCTTTATTTTCTCAGCCTAGATTTGTAGTTTTAACTATTCATTTTGGAGCTACTAGCTTGCTGGGGTAGGTGAGAAAAGAGAAGAGCTTCTCATTTTTGCCCGCGTGCCCTGGGGACTAATCATACTGGGCATAGCAGGCACTTTCTAGGAGTCGTCTAATCTAGATTTCACCTACGCTATCCAAGACAGCTGGAAGTCTCTGCTGTCCTTAAAGACCCCCACAAGACCCCTCGCACACCTGCTCTGATGTCTCACACCCCTGCTTGTCAGGGAAATCTTCCCTTTTTTCGGCAGCTGTCCAGGCTGAACAATTTTACAAATCTTTTGGAGAAACTAAGCTCTGGGGATAAACCTAGAGTTACTGGCTACAAGCCATCCCAGGGTGTTTAGGAACCATTTTCCAAGCAAGAATAGACTTGAAGATATGGGGAAAAGAGAAAGGGGGCATTGCCTGGGGTGGGAGGAAGGGGAAAAGTCATGGATGAGAACAAAAGAGAGAATATGGATGCAAATGGCTATAAATAAAGAGGAGCAGGAGGGAGAGTCACCCAACTGAGGAAAGCCAAATAAGGCTTGGAGTGGAAGGAAGGTGAATCTGGGCATCCTCTCCCCTCCTCCCCGAGTTGCTTTGTCTGGGCTCTGTGTCACCACCCCAGAGATCAAATGTCAGGCCCCAAACAGGGATCGTTTGCTGGAGTTGTGGGGAAAGCAGCTAAAATTATCCCTAAGGTAGAAGAGGGAGATAGGGCAATTAGAGGAGTTGGGAAAGGAGTACAAGGGGGAAAGGGAGCAGAGAGCCAAAGGGAAGTGAGAGAAGGGATAGGTACCACAAGGGGAGAGATATATAGAATCCTAAGAGAGAAATAGAGAAAGAGAGAGAGAGACAGAGAGAGACAGGCAGAGAGATAGACAGACAGAGACAGAGAGAGAGAGACAGAGAGACAAAAAGGCAGAGAGAGACAATGATAGAAACAGAGACAGAGAAAGAGACAGAGAGATAGACAGAGAAAGAGACAGAGAGACAGAGACAGACAGAAAGACAAAGAGACAGAGACAGACAGAGACAGAGAGACGGACAAACAGAAACAGAGACAGAGAGACAGAGACAGACAGAGAGACACAGAGACAGAGAAAGACACAGACAGACAGAGACAGAGACAGACAGTCAGAGACACAGACAGACAGAAAGATAGAGAGACAGATAGAGACAGAGAGACAGAGGCAGACAGAGAGAAAGAGCTCTGAAGGCAGAGAAGAAAGGAAACTTGAGCCTTCCAGCCTTGGGACAATGGGTAATTTGGGGTCCAGTGAACCCTGTAGAGTCTTTGGTGATAGAGGGCCAACCCCACCCCCTTCAGGGTTCCACACGAGCCAGGGATTAGAAGGCTGAGCTCAGAGGCTATCTCAGGTTTCCTTTTCCAAACAGCTGCTCTTCCCTCTCCCTCTTTGTCTTCTAGCCTGCGCCCAACTCTTTTGTATTTTCTGCTTGCTCCCCCACCCCCATTCTCTGCCTTCAGATAGACAGCTAGCAGCTGGAGACTAGGGGGAGGGCAGGGTTTGTGGCTAGCAGAGTTGTTCTGGGGACAAGGAGAACGGCTCTGGGACTTTCCTTGGTTAGTGATGGTGGTAGAGATGTCCCGCTCCACATTGGGAGAGGAGACAAGTAGAGGTAGTCACAGGAAAGTTATTGCCACGGAGATGTCAAACTGGGCCCTGGGCCAGGCCACCCCCGCTCCTCCAGACCAAATCCAGGCCACACCCCAACTCTTCTGGGTGGAGAAGCAAGGCACAGTCTCTCTGATTGCTTGATCTTAAGCATTTCTTCCCTATCAGCTAATGGGAAGGGTATGCTGAGGCACCATCATTTTTTTTTAATTAGTAAGCATTTTAGATTAATCTGTCCCTCCCTTTACACTCTTCCATTGAGCAATTTTTTTTATGATCCCTTTATTCTTATTTTAGCTAATTAATCAATTTTTAGTTTTCAACGTTCACTTTCATAAATTTTAAATTTTCTCTGCCTCCCTCTTCTCCCCCCTCCCCAGATGGTGTGCAATCTGATATAGGCTCTACAGGTACATTCTTACCCCCATTAGTCATGTTGTATAGGAGAACTAGAACAAATGGGAGGAACCATGGGAAAGAAAAAACCGAAACAAAACAAAACAAAAAAAAGCAAATAGTACGCTTCCATCCACACTCAGACTAGAAAGTTCTTCCTCTGGATGTGGATGGCACTTTCCATCATGAGTCTTGTGGAGTTGTCTTAGGTCCTTGCATTGCTGAGAAGAGCTAAGTCTATCAAAGTCGATCATCGTACAATGTGACTATTACTGTGTACAACGTTCTCCTAGTTCTGCATTGAGCACATTTTTAAAAAAAGAAAAGAAAAAATCCTCAGTCTATAACCGCAGAGTCCAACAAAACAAATTCTCATGTCAGGCATGTCTACAAATATTTATCTCTTTCTACATTTTAAGTTCATTGCCTCTCTATCATGCGATTCATCTTCATTCTTTTGGGTTGGACCTTTGGACATACAGCTCATTAGTTGATATTGAAGTAATGCTTCAGATCCAGTACCCAAAGGTGGCTGTCCCTTGCTTCTTCACTCAAAAGAGTTGGGGTGTGGCCTGGATTTGGTCTGGAGGAGCACTGGTGCATCTGGCCTGGCCTTGACTACCTCCGCTTGTCCCCTCTCCAGCCACTGTCACTTACCACCATACTTGGATTGCCTTAATCAGAGTCCTAAAGTCTTTCAAAGTTGTTTTTCTTTATAATTTTCATCGTGGTGATTGTCCTCCTAGCTCTGCTCATTTTGCTCCGCATGTTCATAAAAATCTTCTCACTTTCCTCTGAAATTGTCCCTTTCGTCATTTCTTAAGGCATTCCATTCCCATGCCACAATTTGTTTAACCATTCCTCAGTAGGATGCCCCATGAATTTCCAAGTGACTACTAGGAAGAAAGCTGCTATAAATATTTTTTGTACAGATAGATCCTTTCTTCTTTATTTGACTGCTTTATCGTATAGACCCAGTAGTGGTGGAGCTGGGTCAAAAGGTGAGGACGCTTTGGCATTATCATTTTCATAGGCTAGATCAGTCCCTAATTTACTCCATGGTGACTGGTAGGGAGCTGCTTGGTTCACCAAGTTCAAGGATATTCCTGTTCCTGCTGAAATCTTTGGCTTGAAAAGCTCAGGGAGCTTTACTTAGCTTGGAGCTTCTCTGTGGGGTTTGAATTGCTGAATGGGAAGACTAGATGGTCCTAGGAGCATAAGGAAGACCAGAATAAATCCCAATGGCTGACTAACAAGGGCTTGAACCCTCAAGAGAAGACTAGGACCAGCTCATCTGCTGCCTGAAGAGATCTCCCTGGGTAGAAGGGTCAGATGAAGGTTGTGTATGTGTGTTTGTGAGTGTGTGTGTGTGTGTGTGTGATGGATCCAGATTGGTTTGGGATGTCCTGGCACATAGGGCCTATTGGATCATGTGATGATCTCTGTTTGATGCAGTAGTGTCTAGAAGGCTCTGGAAGAAAATTGGAAAGAGGTAGGTATTCTGGCATGAAGCAGTTATAACAACTACACATAAATATAATCTGTTAGAATCAACACTGCGGGAACTTTTGTTCAAAGGTCTGAAGTGTTGCTATCTATACATATTCATCCTTGAGAGATGTTGTCTCCTTGTCCAAATCTGGATCCAGTCAGGATCCAACTCTACTTGCCTGTGTTGTCATTTCAGGAGCCTTGCACCGTCCTCTTACTTTTCTCTGACTGAGACTGTTCTTGGGGTGGTGCCGATGGGCACTTCCCTTAGGGTTGCCAAGCCTGGAACAACCCTGGGCATGGGGATCATGCAGAGACCATGGGATTTATTGGGACCTGAGGGGAATGTGCTTGATGAGGGGGCCAAGAGACTGGGGAGCTAGCTGTTGGCTGTGTACCCCTTCCTGGGGGAGAAGGGATTCCCTGTCTGCCCCACTGACCCACTCTCCTCACCCAGAGGCACCCCCCCTTCCCTAAGCAGAACTCCCTGGGATATCCTTCCTCGACCCTACACTCACTACCCAGTCTTCACTCCTTACCATTAAGTAGAGCCTAAGATATATGTCTCAGTCACTGTCCAGAAGGAAAGCACTAGGGTCAACAATGGAGCTAGAAGAATCTGTCTAGAGTAGGTACTTTCTCTGAGCTCCTATTCCAGGTCTCGATGGGCACCCATGCCCTCCATTCCCTGCCCTTTAACAGCGTACCCACCAACTGGTGAATCTAAAAGCATGTTCCTGATCCCTTACTACATACCTATTACTACAGGGCATACAAATATGTGCAAGACATAGTCCTTGTGCTTAAATTTCCACTCTACTTGGGGAGACAAATCTAAGTTGCATAGAACAGAGAGTATCAGCAACAATAATACCTGACATTTACACAACACTTTAAAATGCACTTTGTATGCATTACCTCATTCGAGCTTCACAGTGACTTTGTAAAATTATATATGCCAGGTATCATCATCCCTGTTTTACAGATAAGGAAACTGAGGGTCAGAGAGGTTAAGTGATTTACTCATGGTCACATAACTGGTTTCAGAGGTGGAGATTCGAACCCTGGTCTTCCTGACTCCAAGTCTAACACTCTATCCACTCTACCATGATGATGTGATGAGAGAAGTTAGGGGAGTATGGTAGAAAGATGTGGATTTGCAGTCTGGAGCAGACTAAGTCACAGTGAGATCCTAGTGCTAAAGGATAGAAGAATTCAGGGAAAGGAGAGATGCTGCAAGCTGGAGGACTCAGGGGAAGTTTCATGGAGGAGGTAGGGCTTAAGCCGATCCTTGAAGGGATGGATAGGATTAAGATAAGCAGTAGACTGGAGAGAAGAGGAATTCCAGGTGGTGGAAACTTTAGCATGAGCAAAGACATGAAAGCTGAAGTGAGCTTGGCGTACAGAGGGGCAGTGCAGCGGTATGCAGAAAGAGCCCTGGATGGAGGACCTAGGTTCAAATCAAGTCCTGCTAAATTCCATGATCCTATAAAGTTGGATGGAGGGGAGATCAGAATGTGGAGGGCTTTGTATTCCATGTTCAAGGGTTCAGATTGTGATAAGGAGATTATACAGGGTGTTCCTCGAGTCTGGACACATAGGAAATGTGGAGTTACTGCATCGGGTTCACGTGAATCTTGCCAAGAGCTTCAACCTTTGCATCACAAATGATGGGAATCATATTGAAGATGTTATTTATTAATATTCAATTAAATAAAATGTTGTTGAAAATTTCATTCATTTCATTTCTTGAAAATATGCATTTTTGCCTATGTGTCCAGACTTTAGGAACACCCTGTACAGTGCAGCTTATCACAATTAGTGTGGTTTTCAACAGCATTAATATTTTGGGGGCACCCTGTATAGATACTTGAGCAGATGAGTGCCATCATCCTGATGTGATGAGGGGAAATTAGTATGGTATCGTGGGGAAAAAATACAGGATTTGGAGTCAGAGGGATGGTGTTGAATCTAGACTCTATTATTCACTGGTCATGTGACTGAGCAAGTCTCTGAGTCTCTGTTTTCTTATTGACACAATGAGATGATTCATCTATTACCTAACTCAAAGACTTGTTGAAAGAATAGCAAATGTTGGAGCCAGGGCTAGAATCTAGGTCTCCTGATTCCAAGTCTGTTGAGTCTCTTTGTGTTACCCTACCCTGTCTCACAATCATTAATCCAGCTGTTCCCTTCTCAATTTTGGCTTCCAGATGTGCACATTGGGGAAGTTACAGAAAAGTTGTTTCAAACAATGGCTCCCATCGCTTAGTCTCTTAACTGTCTAGGCCTGGGCAGAGCTCCACTCCCTAAACTCCAGGGTACAATGTCAACTTGGTCAGTCTGTCTAAGAGAGCTGAGGTAGGCCTGGAGAACTGGGAGGGAGCCTAGTGGTCTGGAAACCTGAGCGGCCCCCCACATGATTCAGTCTCTTCTACTTTCTTATTCCCTTTGTTTATTACCCAGAAAGGCAGCATTCTCAATCTGTAAGTCATAGTTTATCAATTCTCTCTTGCTGCCTCCACCGTGTGGCCTGGCACCCAGAAAACTTCCTAACCTTTCAGAGGAAACCACATGGCAGTGCGCCAAGGGACCAGCAAAATACTGGCTCCTGGTCTGATTTTCCTGGTCTTTGGTAACATTGCAGTTTTTCCGGTGCTGAGTATGGACATGTATTTTTAGCACTGTATTTTTATTTTAATCATGGAGGTTTATAAGAAAATATGGACAAACACTGCACCTGCTGAAAAGGATTGGGAGGGCTGTAATGTTCCTCAGTGGAGGGAGCGCCCTCACTGATGACATCACAAATCTATTAAAACGCAAAAGCATTTTGTTACATTTGTGCCTCCATTCTATTTCAACAAAATTTTGGAAACCCTAGTGAAAGATTCAGGTCTTACAAAGGAGGATTAGGGGAAGAGAAAGTGTGATAATATTTTCCCTGGCTTTTAGGCCCATGAAGGTCAGATATGAAGCAGAGAAGGTTGGGAAACTAAGTATCATCAGCCAGCCAGTGGAATCTCATGCTCAGATGGATTTGGGGTTTTTGCCAGTGCTTGCTGAGAAACTTCAAGTGGGAAAAACAGCTTCTACTCTTAGAAAGCCACCCTATATCTTTGTGCTTTGAATTCACTGGATAAAAATTGCTAGAGAGAAGTTCTGAGTACAAGGAAAGGGATGGAAATAGGAAGTAGTTGGTTGGGAGGGAAAGCTAGCTGAGCACCTAGGGGGACTTCAGTAGGAGGCAGAGACAATGGTGAGACTAGAAACCAAACGGAGAAAGAAAGGGAGAATGGCAGGGGATCCGATGGGATTGGAAGAGCAAAGGTTCTTTGGGGGAAGTGAAGGTTAAGGGGCAGATTGGAAAGGCCAGGGATGGCAGGAAAATGGTAGCTATGAAGTAGAATGGTATATGTGAGGTTAGTGACCTTGTCCAGTCAGACCCAAGGGCAGAGTCTTATGGCCCTCAGCAGGCAGGGGAAGGGGCACGTGTTGTCCGGCCCAGCCCCCCTGGCCTCTCTGCCCCTGAGATTATAACCTAGGCTGCCAAGGACGGCTCCGTGGGGGTGGTGAGAGCCACACTGAGGCCCTTTTGTGGTTATGTGCTCCTAAGAATAGCTGTGGCTGAGCTGGGGGAGGTGTCTTTTATTGCAAGCGTGTTTTGTGTCTTGTTTCTAGAGGTGTCCTGTGTCTGGTTTCCAGAAGTGATGATGCCTAATCGTCAGCAGGAGCAGGGGCCTCTTGCTAGCCCCCACTCTTGTAACCATTGCTTGCCTGTAGCATAAGCTCTGGATTGGGGAAATTCGAGGAGAAGATGGGTGGGGGAACTAAGTTTGTCAATGGGGATAATTAAAGAGATATTGGGAGACAGATGAAAATGGTTAGAAAATATAGGAGGAGGATAAAGGATACATGTTAAAACTTGAGATCTGGAAGCTCAAGGCAAAATTCTTCTGGAGAGTGGGATCAAATAGAAAAAAAGACTGAATAGAGGGCAAAGAGAGGTTAGAAATAAAAAGGAAGGATAACTGAGAAAATGAGGTGGAAGAGTGGTGAAAGAAAGCAGGTGGGAGGGAAAGGAGCAGAGAAAGCAGATAAAGTGATATAAAGGACAGAAAGGCAAAGAATCAAAACCATAGACTGGAATAAGAATAGAGGGGAAACGGGAGGGGAAAGAAAAAGGGCCAGGGGACAAATATAGGGGTTAACGTCAAAAGAAGGGAATAAAATAAGAGAGGAGAGGAGAAAGGGTTAATGAGGGTGGATAAGTGGAGAGGGATAGAAGGGGGAGTAGTGGAGTTCGTGGAAAAGCTAAGAGAAAGGCTCTCAAGCTCCATTCCTTTGAGATAACAATGCAGTCCAAATCTCTCCCTAATCTCCCTCCTCCTATTAATAGCCCTGTGTCCTGTCAGAGTGGAGGCCACAGGTCCCCAGGCTCTCCTCTTAACCTCTATGCCCTTGGCCAGAATGGGGCAGCTATAGCTGTATAATCATAGCTCTGGCCCCTTTGGTGTCTGGGCTCCTGCCCCTGGGGAACAGCAGGGAGGAGATGGGCCTTCAGAAACCAGAAGAGGGAATTAGGTGATTAATTTATAAGGGCTTATTGCCAGCCTGCTGCGTTGGAAGAATAGTATTGATCACTAAGGGCTTTGTGGAAGTTGCAAAAGAATGAAGTTGAAGAATTTATAGTCTAGGAGATAAAGCACACAAAAAGTGACATGAAAACAATTATGAATGCACACACACACACACACATATATATATATGCATACATATATAAAATTGTGTCAAGAATAAAAAAAACTATCTGTTAGAAACTGAAATCACAGACTCTTGGGGTGGGGGTAGGGACCTCAGAAGTAATCCACTTCAGCCTGCCCATCTCTAAAACCTGCGTCCTCTCATTTCTGGCACATGGCCATATATAGGGTGTCCCAAAAGTCTTAGTGTAGTTTTAAGCTTTGGTAGCTTTGGGGATACCCTGTACAATTTCTACTTGGTTACCTTTATTGATGGCAAACTTACTACCTACTAAGGGCAGGCCATTCTCCTTTTGGATAGCTCAACTAATTAGCAAGGCTTCTTTCTATTAAGCCAAAATCTGCCTCCCTATAGCCTCTACCCCATTCTACATAGTTCTCCCCTTGAGTACAGAATAGTTTTAATCCCTCTTTTCCACGACAACCTCTCAAGTTTTGGAAGACAATGACAGTATCTCCCTAAGTTTTCTCTTTTTCTGTGCTAAATAGCCCTTCTTACTTCAGCTAGATTTCCTAAGGTAGGAGTTGTCAGCTCCCATTCTGACAGCCAACTTCTGGGTATGTGGGTTAAATGTCCTTTTCTAAAATAGCAGAGCACCCTAAACTAGACCTGGTTCTTCAGATGTGGTTTCATCAGGACAGAGTATGGTGTTCTCACTCATTGTGGACATTATACTTTTACTAATCAAGCACGATTCAATCCAACAAACTTTTATCAAGTGCCCACTGTATGCAAGGCACTGTCCTAGGTGCTGGAACAAAAATGAAACAACAGTTTCCTGGCTCTTAAGGAATTTGGTAATGGGGGGAGGGGATATACAAATAATTATGATACAAGTGCAGGATCCCCTCTGGGAATCTCACTTGTACTTGCAGTTTGGAACGTGGGTGGGTGGGGTGTAGGGAGGGTAGGGGGTAGGGTTGACTATTCCCTTTTCATGATATGCTATGTCATGCAGTTGATGAATAAAGTTAAACATACTGGTGGGTGTTTACAATATAGGTGTGGACCCACTCAAAGCAAAGGTTAACATGGTAGCTATAAAATGATACCCCCAATAACTCTTTTACAAATGCACAAGCATCATTGAGTGGGCATTATGGGCACATGTATATACTACACTAGTAGAGAGGTCTATACATATGGAACACATGTTGCCTAGACAACCACACTTTTGGCACAGCATGACGCTGAGTTCGTTTTCCTTTTCCTGGGGTCCTCATGTTGCTCCCACTCCTGGTGGGAGGGTCACTCAGCTTGGCTCTTTGGGCCTACTCTTCTCTGCAGCTCAATTCTTAACTGTCAGGGTTAACTATGTCGTGAGAAGCAGTATGACAATGAATTGAATGCAGGACTTAGAGCCAGGAACACCTGGATTCAAACTTCACCTCAGATACTTATTAGCAGTAGCTTAACCTCCCTGGGCTAAACAGCTCTGTATCTCAATTCCCTTATATACAAAAGGAGAGAACTGGACTGAGAGGACTTCTACAATTCCCAATCTGTGGTCCTATGAGTGCAGTTGGATGTTCCGGGCCTTCCATTTGCTAACTATGGTAGCTCCTACTAGGTAAGTAGCACTGCCATGGGACCCCCTGGGTAATTAATGGTGGATGGAGAGGAGAGAGAAATCTTTTCCCTCCCTCTCTCCAGAGGAAAGGGGCAATTCCCTTTCAAGATCTGTGTTCTTCCATAGCTACCCTTATTCTTGACTGCCATAGCTTACACATCTCAGAGAGTGTGTGTCTTGCTTTTTAAAATACTGGCAGAGTTCTTAGCCAGCTAGTACTTAGCATCCACCTAATTCCATTATTTGACTTGTCAGGACTTATTCATATCTTAGGAATGAGTAACAAAGTGTGAATGTGTCTTTGTACTTTGTTTAAGACTTTAACACATCATTGTCTCTGTTACTTGCCTCTTACCTTCTATGCTAGAGGCAGCTAGATGGTTGGTGGATAGAGCACTGGGCCTGGAGTCAGGAAGTTCAAATCTGGCCACAGATACTTAACAGCTGTGTGAGTCTGGGCAAGTCCCTTAACCTCTGTTTGCCTTAATCTGTTGGAGAAGGAAATGGTGCACCATTCCAGTATCTTTGTCAAGAAAACCCCATGGACAGTGCTATGGTCCATAGGGTCACAAAGAGTTGGGCATGACTGAACAACAATCCTGAAGAACTTCCCCTTCACTACACAAGTGTAGTATAAGTACGTAGAGAGGTCCAAATGGTGTGTGAGATTTGAAAAAGTAGGAAATAATTATTAATGGATATAACTGAGGAGATTTCATGGAACAGATAATACCCAAGCTAGATTCTGAAGGAAAAGGAAAGTTTTAACAGGTGGATATGATAGGAGGGCATTCTATGCATGGCATAGAAAAAGGCATAAAGGCAAGACAAGATCAGGGAACTTGTTATTATATTGTAGTCAAATTATTCCATTTGGGCTGGGACATAAAACATATATAAAAGAGTATTAAATATTATACGATACAGGTTGGAGCCAGAGCTTAGCCAAGCTAAGGAGCTTGTATTGTATTCAGTCAGCAATGAGGGGCCCCTGAAGCAGGGGAATGATCTGATCAGAACTCTGCCTTAGGAAAATTACTCTGATGGCAATATAAAACAATAGTTTGGAGAATGAAGGGGCTGGCACCAGTTAGGAGACTATTATAATTGTTTTGGCAAGAGGCTGCAAGGTTTTGAACCAGAGTAGTAGCAGCGTGAGTAAAAAGGAGGGAATGCATGTAAAAGATAATGAGGAGCAAGAATAGACAAGACTTAACAACTGACTGCATGGAGTTGGGGGGAGAAGGAAAAGTCAAAGATGATGTTGTTGTTTTGAATTAGACTATGAGTGGTAGCACCATCAACAGAGGGGGAGAAAGGAGGCTATAAGAAGGAGCAGGTTTTGGTAAAAAGAAGTTAAACACAGTTTTAGACATATTGAACTTGAGATGACTACAGGATATTGAGTGGAGATGTTAAGCACATAATTGGACACAAGGGACCAAAACTCAGGGAAGAGTTTTGGGCTGGAGTCATAGATTTGGGAGTAATATGCATAGAGGTGACAACTAATAATGTTGTCAAGTGAGAGAGTGTTTAGAGATAAGGCAGAAGGACAAAAGATGTATATCACATATAGAAGTGAAAGAAGAATAAAACGCCAAAGAAGGAAACCAAAAAGTAGTGATCATAAAGGTCAGAGGAGAACCACTGGGACTATTACTTCCTTCATTCTGGATTCTGTATTTCCATTGATAGTTGAACATAAAAAATTGTTTGGTTTACCAAATGACACTGTTATTATGCGGTCTAGTAGACAACGAAGTTAATTAGTATGGTGACAAAAACAATGGCCTGAACTGCTTTCTTTTGACATTTTTCCCAGTCTATGCTCGAGTGGTTGATTTCTTTTTAACATAAGTATGATATTTTACCTTTGGCCTTACAAAAGATAATCTTAATAGATTTGGTCCATCATTCCAAGCTGCCATGATTTTATTTGTACAAAAGTATACCTACTGATTCTATCATCCAATTAGATCAGCTATCGCTCTCAACTTTGTGTCATTTGCAAAATTAATAAGTATGCTATTTATATTTTTATCCTGGACATTAGTAAAAGTGCTATATAGAACAGGACTAAGTAGATAGAGAGCCCTGGGACACTCCAGTGGAGATATCACTCCAGGTTGACCTTAATTCACTATATTATGTCTACACATAACCATAGCTTAGTAATGGTCTTGAATTGAATTGCATTTATCAAACCAATACTCTTTGGGGTTGGTCATTAAACCAGTTCTGAAATCAAGTAATTGTACGATGATCCAGCCTACATCACATCATCTCATCCACAAGGACACTATCAGAACCTTCATCAAATTCTATGGCTTTTCTTTTCTTTTAAATTTTATTGATACATTTTTCTTTGTCACAACAGACAGTTCTCATCAAATACCCCAAACAAACCCCTTTGGAAAGTACATTCCTCATCCAAACAGTTAAACTATTGGTTATTAAGAAAAAGAAAGGTGGAGTCCTTTACCTTGGCAGTATGGTGCTATACTGAATCCTTTAGCTTTGGCATTATGGTACTAACACTGACCAGAGTTTTGTTGCCTCTCCATATTGACTTTATTTACCCTGTTGTAATCATTATGTATTTCTTTCTTTTGACTCTGCTTTCTTCCTTCTGTATTACTTCATATGGGTCTTCCCATGTTTCTCTGAAGTTATCATATTTATTGTTCCTTATGGCATAATATTCAATTCCAATATATATACACATATACTGTAATTGTGTTCAGTTCCCCAATCATTAGAAATATATTTTTTCACTTTTAATTATTATGAAGATACTGCTACAAGCCTTTTTGTACCTGTCTTTTTAAAAAAAACCCAGCAACTTACTATCAATAACCCAGAAGTGATATCTTCTGGGTCAAAGAGTATGAAGAATTTGGTAACTTTTCTTGCATGATTCCAAATTGTTTTCCAGAACAGTTGAATCAATTGACTACTCCACCAACCATGGATTAGCATGCCTGTCTACTCAAAGCTCCTCCAAAACTGAGTTTTTCCCATCTTTAAGAATCTTTGCTACTTTTATGGGTATGAGATTGTTTGGTATGCTCTAATGGGCTGCTTTAATTTACATTTTCTGATATTCATCTAAAAACATTTTCAGATAGTTATTAATATTTTATATTTCTTCTTTTGAATATTGCTCACAAGAGCATAGATTTAGAGCTGGAAGTGTCCTTAGAGACCGTTGAATCCAACTCCCTCATTTTCACAGATGAGAAAACCAATTCACAGAAAGGTTAAGTGTCTTGCCAAAGGTGATACAACCAGTCAGAAGGTATATCCTGTCCAAGGAAGGATTCGAACTCAGGTCACCCAATTGCTAAACCCAGCTCTTTATCTACCATGCCATCGTGTCTTTTCACTACTCGTCTGTTGGTAAATGGTTCTTAATCTTGTATATTGGTGTCAATTTCCCATAGATTTTGGATATCATAAGCAGATAGATTTGATACAAGTAGTTCCATTAATCTATAATTTTCCCTGTGATTCTAGTTGCATTGATTTTATTTGTACAAAGCTTTTAAATTGTGTGTAATCAAGTTGTCTTCTGTTTTTTATCATCTCTTCTATCTCTCATTCAGCTACAAATTCTCCCTCTGTCCATAATTATGAAAGAGCTAGTTTACTGTTCTCTAATTTCTATGGTGTGGCTTTTTAATATTTTGATCATTTATCCATTCAGATGTTATTGTGGTATCAGGTTTAAGATACTGATCTAATTTCTTTTTTGGCTGCAGCCTACACAAACTCTATGGGTTTTTATTATAGTTGACACTTGAACTGGCAAGGTGGGTCCCCAGAGAGTGGCTGCATTTCCCTCTCAATGTTCTGGAGCAGCGGTGGGGAACCTTCAGCCTCAAGGCCACATGTGGCCCTCTAGGTCCTCAAGTGTGGCCCTTTGAATCCAAACTACACAGAACAAATCTCCTTAATAAAAGGATTTGTTCTGTAAAGCTTGGAGTCAGTCAAAAGGCCACACCCAAGGACCTAGAAGGTCACATGCAGCCTCAAGGTCACAGGTTCCCCACCCCTGTTCTAAAAGAAACCTCAAGGGGTTTTTGAAGTTTTTGATAATAATAATGATGATGATTATGATAGCTAGCCGTTACATGGCACTTACTTTGTGCCAGGCATTACACTAAGTGCTTTATAATTATTATCTCATTTGATCCCTACAACAACCCTGGGAGGTAGGTACTATTATTATCCCCATCTTACAGATGAGAAAATGAGATAAACCAGTTATGTGACTCACCCAGGGTCACACAGCTAGTAAGTGTCTGAGGCTGAATTTGAATTCAGGTCTTCCTGACTCCAGGGATCCATTACACCACCTAGCTGCCAATTAGTTTTCTCTAATACTATGGGTTTGAGCCCCCATTCTGGTATGCCCTCTTCCCCACCCCCCATATCAATCACCTAGTACCAATCGATATCTCTTCAATATCATTGATATACTGATTACTTCCCCACTATCAATTTCTGGTTAAGAATCCTTGCTTTTTATATTTCCACCTTTATTATATTTCTACTATATTTATTTATTTTTAACATTCTCTTGCTCAGGCTAGATATAGCGATGTTTATAAAGTTCCACACTCACCTATGTCATCCCACTTTCCAGAAGTTTCTCTCTCTCAATGTTCCTCATTAACTCTTAGAGAGAGGAGGACTCTGAAATGACAACAATCTTATCTCTTCCTTTCAGAATATTCATATTGCATTGTCATAGCCTTTTTGAACTGTTCAAATTTAAGTTTCTTTTATCTGTTTTGTTTCAATGACAAAGATTCTGCCAGCTAGATTTTTTTTCTAGCATAAATGCTTGGAAGACTTCAATTCTATGAAAAGTCCATTCCTTTCCTAGGATTTTGCTTAATTTTTCAAGTTCATTTTCTATTGTTTTTTGGTATATCATTATTCCAATATTATTATATTTCCAATATTCCAATATTTCTTTTTTTGTTGCTGATCCAGAGTCTTTCATGATTCTAACTGGTTTCTTTATATGTGATGCATCTCTTTCTGGCCACTTTCAATAGTTTTTCTTTGATCTGGGAGCTCTGGAGCTTGACAATTATATTTCTGAATAAGTTAAACATGGAATTCCTTTCTGGTAGTGACTTATGGAATCTATCAAATTGTATTTTGTCTTCTGATTCCAACATTTGTAGGTAATTAAAAATTATTTCCTGATTCCCTCAGGGTTTTTTTCCATCACGTTTTTCTGGGGGGCTAACGATTTTTCAAATTATACCCCTGTGCTCTATTCTCTAGGTCAGTTATTTAGTAGATTTTTGAGTTTGCTTTAGTCTTTCTTGCTATATCATATTTTTTTCCAGTTTAGTTTCTTCCATTCCCCTGCTTTGCTAAGGTTTTTAAGTATCAGTTATAAGACATTAATTCTGTTTTCTGTTTTTTTTTAAATTCGAGTTTTGTAATCTATGTCAGGAATTATCTTTAATTTCCACCATCTGGATAGGCCGTTTGCAGTATACTTCTATTATGATATTCATGATATCATTTGTTTCTTTCTTCTTTCTTCCTCCACTCTCCCCCTTGCCTCAGGTTTCTGGATTTCTAGGGAAAAAAAGGGAATAAACACTTATGTAGCTCCTTCTGCATGCCAGGCACTGTGCTAAGTGCTTTTCCTTGTATGATATTCACAACAACCTTGCAAGGTACGTGCTATTATTATTCCCATTTCACAATTAAGGAAATAAATACAAACAGAGGTTGAGTGACTTGCCAAGGACCAGACAGAGAGTGTGAAGCAAGGTTTAAATTAGAGTCTTCCTGACTCCAGACCCAGTGCTCTATCTTCTGTGCCTGCATAAATATATTATCCTGGCATACAGTTACATTTAATGTTGTTCATTGGTTCTACAAAAACACAATTTTGGAGAAAATGACATGAAAAGCAGCACTTAGTACTGTGGAAATAGTGCTATGTATGCCATAAATGGACCATAGGCTGAATGATGCTATAGTCATATTTAACAACTTTAAAACAAGGTTTGATTATAATATGTTACTTATATTGTTGCAAAACTATTTTGGCTAGGCAACTTTATGAGAGGTACACCTGTACAATTCTACTTTGTCACTCTTTTTCAATAAATTATTCCTTTACATCGCCATACTCATGTCATGAGAGCAATCCCATTAAGCCTCAATGATATCTAGGAGCTCATTTTTATCTCCTTTCATCAAGAAGGTTTGCACATTAAAAGAGGGATCAGAAAGGAATAATGTTAATCCAGCAATGCTTTCTATAGGAGCAGAGTTTTTAATAGAGTCTTGAAAAAGCTGACTTTTTGGAAACTATACTTAATCACAATCAATATGATCTAGACTTCCAAGAGGAAGTAAGGAGCTCAAGAAGAGAGAAATGTAGGATCCTTTAATTTCTTTTTATAGGGAAAGCAAATCCATTTATACTCAAAGTTACAATTATTACATTTGACTTAATCTCTACCATTCTTTTAAAAAGTATTTGCTTTGTCAAAAGCAAATACAATCTTCCTTACTTAACCAGTACAAATCTTTCTCTAAATCTAGCAACAAAGGTTCTACAATTTATACTGCTAGTGCTTAAATTTTCTGAAAATTTGACATACATCTCCCATTCATTTAAGACAGAAATTTTGTTCTGGGATTACACTCTCTCTCCTACCACCTTTCCCTATTCTCCTCCTATTTTTTTGTGTAATATCCTTTTCAATGATTTATTTTGCTATTCAGTTTCTTCCTCTCCTCTTCATTTCCTATATTCATTTATTGAGTCAAGAAACATAACAGGAAATAAGGCACTAATTATATGTAAGGTTTTGGGTATGTTTTCTTTTTTAAGATTTTCCTGGAGTAAATTCCAGGTGAAAACAAATTTATGGAACCAAATGTAATGAATTTAGGAAATATTATATGCATATGATTCTCTTACATTTAAAACCCCAGATTAAGCCCAGAGGAAATTTCCAAGATAGAAGGTAGGTACTTACAGAATTCAAGATAAGTTTATAACCTGTCTTCAGCCATATTATCAGTTCTTTACCTGTAGAGGATACCTAAGTACTTGAAAATCAGGGCATACTTTCTAATCTCCTTTCCTATCTTTACCTTTACACATAGAGATTACAATCCTGATTTTAGCCTAGTGACCCAGCTATATTGCAGAGGCTCTTTCTTTTATTCTCTCCAGTCTATAAATCATTTAAATACCTTTATTACTCCTATTGTTTTCCTAATCTAAATCTTTTCTGAGATTGGGCCTTTTCTATACGAATTTTCAAAGCCTTCTTGATTTTTAAATTACTGTCTTTTTAAAATTATGTTTAGGTTTTCTAAGAAACTGACTTGGGGATAAAACACAATATTCCTCAGCTTTCTATAAGTCATATTCTAGCCTTTTCTGTCATTTCTCATTTTTAAGAGAAAAAATTGTGAAATCCAAATTGATGTTTTTAATATACATTTTTTATTGATTCCTTGTTGAATTTATCTCCTTGTCACTGTAGTCTTGCAGCTCGTTGATAATGTATCTGGTGAGTTGAATTTGGAGGTTTTCATGGTTGGCTTCCTATGAATTAAATCTATTTACGTGCTAGCCCACTTTTTTAATATATTTGGAATTTTTTTTACATCATCTCCTGAAATACAGTGGGCAAGTTCTTTTCCCGTCAAAATTTTTGGAAAGTCCAATAAAGCTAAGAGTTCTCCTCCTTGATATATACTAAAAAACAACCTCTTTTTCTTCATTGCTTCCAGATGTATTTTTAATTGAGGTACTGTCTTACTTGAAAATTTTGATTACTATAAACTGAATAATCATCAAAAATCACCAACATTTAAACATACAGAAAAGGACAAGAAAGAAGATGGGATATAAGTGTGAAATTCTGTTT
Organism: Trichosurus vulpecula; assembly: GCF_011100635.1. NCBI lineage: Eukaryota > Metazoa > Chordata > Mammalia > Diprotodontia > Phalangeridae > Trichosurus > Trichosurus vulpecula. Next base: position 176,978,377 of record NC_050580.1, on the reverse strand, counting down.
GCTTTAAAAAGGGTATGTTAAATTTAATCAGTTAGTAACAAAATTGTTTAGTTTATTTGTTTCCCCCCAAACTTGGTTTTTTTCTTATGAAATTTAATGTTACTGATGTTCTTGTCTTTTTTCGTATCTTTCACTTCCCACCAACTCCTCTCTGCCTTTGATATATTTGTCCTTTGTAATAAATAAGTATAGTCAAGCGAACCAAATTAACCCACTATGTCTAAAAGTATAAATCTCATTCCAAACCTCTTTTGCATCGCCCCTTTGCAAACAGGTGGGAGATAAGTTTCATCTTCAGTCTTCTGAAGTCATGATAGGGTATGCATTGATCAGAGAGCTGAAGTCTTTCAAAGATTTTTTCTTTAACAACAACAGTATAATGCTTGGGGTTTGCAGCATGCTTTACAATATTATCTCATTTGATTCTTATAGCAACCTTGAGAAGTAGGCAGTGTTCTTAACTGTTTTACAGAAGAGGAAACTGGGTCACAGAGAAGATAAGTGACTTGCCCAGAACTTGCCCGGAACCACACAAATAGTAAATTTCTTAGGCCAGATACGAACTCAGGTTTTCCTGATTTCAGGTTCAGTGCTCTGTCCACTGTGCCACCTAGCTGTCGCTTTTATGGTGGCCATCATGTAATCTGTTCTGGCTCTGTTTATTTTTTTCCTGTATCTATTCATACATGTCTTCCAAGTTTCTCTGAATTCTTTACATTAGTCATTTCTCATATCACAATAATTTTATATTACATTCATAAACCATACTTTATTTAATGATTCCTCCAATTGATGGACATCTACCAGTTGTTTGTTACCACAAAAAGTGAATCTATTCTTTCCCTTGGTTTTTGATCTCTTTGATGTATGTTCCTTGTAGTAGTATGGCTATGTCAAAGGGTGCAAACAGCTTAGTGCCTTTTGGGATATAATTCCAAATTGTTTTCCAGACTGGTTTGATCAATCCATAGCATCACAACAGAACATTAGCATATATGCCTTCCTACATCCCTTTCAACATTTGCTGCTACCTTTTATTATTTTTGCCAATCTGATGGGTGTGTGGTGAAACTGCAGAGCTATTCTAATTTACGTTTATCTTATTACTTATTTGGAGCATTGTAGCAACAATTTGGCTAGCAGCTGCTGTTGAGGTGTAAGACCCGACAAAACTAGCAACTAGAGCTGCCAGCACAGGTTCTTTTGATCTGCTTTACTAAGGAAAGTAACATTAAGGGGTTAACAATCTTACTTTAATCCAACACACAAATATCATTCACTTAGTTCAGGAGGAAAAGCCAACAACTTGAACTTCAGAGCAAATACAAACAAATTACAAACATACACAATATAAACAGACCAAATCACAATTCATAGTTACCAGGAAAGCATCAACATCGGGGTTTACAAGCTGAGGGCTCTTAACAATGGCTACCCAGAGTCTCCATATCAATACTCCTCCATGAGTGGGAGCCCCAGACAAAATGTTAACCTTCGAATTTTTACACTTTGTTCAGGGCCCAAAGGATTCACACCTAATCAGCAAAAGGGTTTGGGCCTGGGGTTTAGTGCCTAGTTAGCAAAAGGGTGTGGGCCTGAGGCTTTGCACCTAGTAAGGCTCAATCAAAGACACTTAATTAATTTAGCATTCTAAAACAGTAAAAAAAAAAAGTCCCACCTTAATTACCAATACAAGCATTCTTCCATGAGGCTTGACTTCTTTTGAAAATTGTCTATTCTCATTTCTTCTTTGGGAACAAACTTGGTCATTATAATTACAAAGTATTTGATTTTGAGGTTTTTTTTTTCATTGTTGATTATTCCATTTTCCTTCTTTCAGTCATTGTGTATATAGTTTCCCTGGTTCTTACATACAAGTCTTCCCATGCTCTGAATTCTTCACATTCTTTGTTATGAATACACTTATGATGGGGCAATGTTCTATTATATCCATGTACCAAAATTTGCTTAGTCAACCCCCAAGCGATGAGGTATATGCTTAGAAGTGACATCTCTGGTTCCAAATTGCTTTCCAGAATTGTTGGACCAGTTCAAGGCACTTGCCGACAATTTGTTAACGTTCCTGTTTCCCACTGGCTATTTCCTTCTTTTGCCAACTTGAAAATTTGCTGGGTGTAATATAGAACTTTGGTTGTTTTGATTTGCCTTTATATTATTATTGGTGATTTGGAACAATCTTTCATAGGGCTAATAGTAATTCCTTATTATCTGTTCAACTCTCTTGACTAATTATCTATTAGTGAATGACTCATAACAATTGTCAGGGGTGCAGTGGATAGAGTGTGGGGCCCCGAAGTTAGAAGGATTCCTCTTCCTGAGTTTCAATCTGTCCCCAGCCACTTATTAGCTGTGTGACCCTGGGCAAGCCACTTAACTCTGCTTGCCTTAGTTTTCTCATCTGTAAAATGAGCTGGAGAAGGAAATGGCAAACCACTCCAGTATCTTTGTCAAGAAAACCCCAAATGGGATCATGAAGAGTCAGACACGACTGAAATGACTGAACTATTTGCTATTGAATATGTGTGTGTGTGTATGTTTGTTACAAAAATGTGTCCTAACCCCTTCTCTTCTAATTCTTCCTCCATTGATTTTATTCATGTACAACTTTCCAATTTTATACAACTGAAATGGTATACTTTGTCTTCTATCATCACCTTTAAGCATTCTTCCTTAAAAAATATTTGGGCCATGTGCCTAGTTGGAGTTTATTATGACATATAGTATAGGATGTTGGTCTAAACCTAATTTCTGCCAGACTACTTTTCAGTTTTCCCTGAAGTCTTTTTTTTTTTTTTGCATAGAGTCCTTACCTGAGTAGTTGATGTCTTTGGGTACCTCAAACCCTACGCTATTTGTTTGATTCTAGTCCTGTTTACCTCGTCTGTTGTTTTCTGTTTTTTAGCCAGTATTAAGCGGTTTTGATAAAATACAATTTTTAATGCTGAGGGCAACACCACACTCCCAGTCACCCAGGCTCACAACCTTGACATCATCCTTGACTTCTCATTCTCTCTCATCCTCCATATCCAATCCGTTGCCAGATTTCGGCAGTTTTCCCTTTGTAATATCTCTTATATATACTCCCTTCTTTTCTTTGACATTACTATTATCCTGGTGCAGACCTTCATCATCTCAGGCCTAGACTATTGAAATAGCCTGTTGGTTGGTCTTCCTGATTCTCCTCCATTCCAGACCATCCTCCACTTATCTGTCAAATGAATCTTCCTAAACTAGTGGTTCCTTAACACCTTCAAGATCAAATATAAAACCCTCTGTTTGGCATTCAAAGCCCTTCACAACCTGGCTCTCTTCTGCCTTTCCAGTCTTCTTATACCTTGCTCACTCCCACACTGTGATCCAATGACACTGGCGTCCTTGCTGTTTCTTTAATAAAACACTTCATTTCCTGACTTCAGTAATCTTCACTAGTTGTACTCCATGACTGAAACTCTCTCCCTCCTCATTCCTATCTCCTTTCTTCCCTGGTTTCCTTCAAATCTTAGATAAAATCCCAGCTTCTCCATCTTTCTCAATCCTCCTTATCTTAGTACCTTCCCTCTGAGATTTATCCTGTCTATATATCTTGTTTGGACCTAATTGTTTGTATGTTGCTCTCCCAATAGCCTGTGAGATTCTTGAGAGCAGGGACCAGTTTTTTTGCCTTTCTTTGTATCCCCATCATTTAAAACAATGTCTGGCCCACATTAGGTGCTTAATAAATGCTTGTTGACTGACTGGCTAAACGTCATTAATGCAGTCTTAAAGTTCAGTGCATAGTATCTTGATCTCTTTAGACTGACAAATCCAATAAAATAAATCAGTATCAAATAATGTACTGAAGAGGGTGAGCAGTTGCTGTTATTTTTCCATAACAGAAGAAGTAGGGTCAATTAATGATATCTTATGTGTGTGTATGTATATCACTTTACACCCGCTATTTTCTTGGAGCCTCACAACAATCTTCTGATTGTGGTGATATTTTTAATCATTATTTTATAGATAAGGAAACCAACACTCAGGAAGGCTCAAGCTTGCTCATGGCCATACAACTATGAAATGTCAGTAGTGGGGTTCGAACATAGGTCTCCCCTGAGTTTAGATCCCACATGCCCTGTACCATGTTCCTTCTTATTTTCAGTACATACACACACACACACACACACACACACACACTACATATTATTTCCTGCAGACCATATTACCATGGACTTTTGGATAATTCCTAAATAAGCCAAGGAGGGCTTCAGAATACCTCTTTGGGAAACCCTGGTCAGATAACATTTTGACCATTGTGCTTGACTCCAATAGGATGAATAAATACATAATGCTCAGAAGTCAGAGATGGGGACAGGGAAAGTTTAACAATGAGAATGAGGACCAGCATTACCTTGCAGTTCTAACTCCTTGTGTTTTCTTCTTCCCAGGGCAGTGTGCTTCTTTTGGAAGGAGAACAGATGACACTTTAAATCACTGCTAAGAAGGCCACACTAGCAGTAGGAAGAGCAAGGTGGGTGGGGTCAGGGACTGGGAGAGTGAGGAAACAAGCTATCTGATAGCTTCCTATTTAACTAATTACTCTTGCTAACAAGGTGCTAAGCTCAATTGTTTCTATTCTGCTGTTAAGTACTGTCATTGCCTTCTAAATTCAGTGCCCTAGGCAGAGGTGTGTGCTTAAGAGCCTGCTTAAGCTGGAGAGGGCTAGGGGTAGGGAGTAGGGGAGCAAGTAAAACTTCCAGGTGTAGCAGAACTAGATTAAAATGTAATTGAGAAAGGTTTAACAAAAATAAATAAAAATGCAATACAACAAAGATAATGTTAGTGTATGGTTTTCTAAGTCAATCAGTGGTCTGCAGGCATCATTTCTGAGTTTGACACCACTGCCCTGAGGTCTCATTGCACACCAGAGCTTTTCTCTACATTTCAGTTCTACCGATCTGCTTCTGCTCTCATCCTGCTCTCTATTCCTGTACCTCACTGGCTTCCCTTAGCCCTAGACTGTGCTAGCCTGGGATTCAGTCTCTGTGACTTTACAGAAACAAATTGTTTATCCTAGATTAATAGTGTGGATGGAATCAAGGGTAGTTAAAAGTGGAGGAGAACAAGAATCTGGGTAAAATGGGAATAAAGAATGAATAATAGGAGACAATTACATATCTTGATAGACCTGGACAGTGGAATATGGTAGACAAATTTGAACTGGCTATTATATGTGAGATACCTGGCAACTCAAGGCTCAGAGGCAGAGAAGACAGGGTTTATACAGAAGGCAAAGAGACTAAATGAGTGAATTTGGTGGTGAGAGACCAACACCTGGTATCATATGTTATGATAATGAGCTTCAAAAGGACTGAATATATAAAAGGTGGTATCACTAAAAAAAAATTAAGAGGAAAATAGAGACACCTTGAACAACTATGGATAGGGAAATAATTATTTACAAAATAAGGGGTAAATAAGAATTGGTTGTAGAAGATTAAACGGACAATTTCAACCGCACAAAAAATTGAAGCAGCTAAAATTAGAAGAGAAGCAGTCATTTGGGGAAAATCTTTGTAGCAAATATCATTAAAAAGATCTAATATCCAAGGTTTATAGGAAATATATCCAAATATGTAAGAATTAGAGCCATTCTCCTATGGATAAGTTGTTAAAGATACAGTTTTCAGAAGAGGAAATGCATGCTATTTACAATTGTATGAAAGTTCCAAATTAGCAATAATAAAAGAAATGCAAGTTAAAAGAACTCTAAGATTTTGCTTCTTACCTATCAAATTGGGAAAGGTGGAAAAAAAGCAAAAGTGGCACATGGTGGAGAGGATATGGGAAGACAGGCACACTAACGCAGTAGTGGTGGAGCTATGAATTGGTCCCAATGATTCTGGAAAACAGTTTTTAAACAAAAAACTTATCAGATAGTGCATAGCATAATTACATAAAGTAGTACATAAAAGTTATCAAATAGTCCATAATTTTTATCTAGAAGTACCAATATTAGGCATATAACCCAAGAAGGTAAAAGACAGAGAGAATGAGCCCATTTACATACAAATATTTATAGTGCACTTTTTGTCTTAATAAAGAAGTAGAAGGAAAATGGGTGCTCATTGATTAAAGAATAGCTGGACAAATTGGGTTATTCAAATATATTGGATTGTAATTGTTTTGAGAAATTATTAACATAGAGATTTCAGAGAAACTCAAGAAGATATGTATGAACTGATACAGAGTTAAATAAGCAGAACTATGAGAACAATCATGTGGTCATGATTAGCCCAACAATGTAAAAGAAATCAATAATAAAAGACTTTGTAACTCATCGATTCAGTACCAATCACGACTTTGGAGGACCTGATGGTGAAGCTCAAGAGAGAGGATAGGAAAGGAGGGAAAAGGGAGAGGGAGAGAAAGCGGGGATGAGGAGAAAGGGAGGGAGGGACAGAGGGACAACATTGAACTTGGAATCGAAAGACCCAGTCTAGATTCCCATTTCTCTTTTAAAAGGTGAAGAATAAAATATATATATTTTTTTTCAGACCTGTGTTCGTTTGTTTTGCTTGACTGTGCTTTTTTGTTACAAGCAAAGGTTCTATGGGGGTGGAGAGTCATTAGAAAGTGACAGTAACATAAAAAAGAGCTTAAAGAAAACATTTTTTAAAAAGTTGATGGTACAGTAGTGTGTGACAGTACAATGGGAATGTGGAGGGGAGTTCAAGGTTTGGAGTGCTTCTCAGTATTAGTATTAGCGTTAGTGCTTCTCAGTTCTGCTGCCCTTCTCTGGGTAATAGCAAAGTTTTTGAGTAATATAACCAGATGCTTTAGGTAGAGTAATATAATATTTATGCAGGGAAAGCACCAAGTTCTGTGAAGGTGCAAGCATGTAAGTCAAAGGTTGCCAGATCTATCTCATCCCTCCAGTTTCGTTAAATGGAACTTAAGGGGTCATGCAGTGATATAAACTCCATGAAGGTAGTTGAAATGAATTTTCTCACCACCATCTCAAATATCAGATGGTCCTAGAGCAGATACTATGGAAGAAACAAAGTGGCCAAAAACAGATTTGAAATGAGAAATGCCAACTATACATATGAGGAGTGGCTGTGGATGAGTAACTGAAGAGTGTTAATCCCCTAAAGTTATTGTTCATCCTCGTTTTCTGAAGAAGACAAATGACACCACAATGTTGGGGTCAGGGTACCACGTTTTTGGCTGTGGCTGATCTGACCAATATGAGTTTGGAAGTCACTACCACAGATGGGGCACAAGTGGTCCATTAGAACATTTAGAGCAGAAATGGCTCTAGATTTGCAGAGTTCATGTTTCCTTCATAGTTCCACAATTCTGCTTTGCTCATGGAATACAGAGCCTTCTTTGATGTGGGCATGCCATGTTGGACAGTCCCAAGCCAGTATGTCTCACATCTTACTAAAGTTCTTCAGAGATACTTTGAGAGTGTCTTCATACTGCTTCTTCTGACCACCATGTGAGCTCTTACCATGTGAGTTCTTTGTAAAATAGTCTTTTGGGTAATGTGTGTTTGGCATTTAAACTACATGGCCAGCGCATTGGAGTCGGTCTTTCTGCAATAGAGTTTGAATGTTTGGTAGTTCAGCTCTGGTACCTTAGCCCTCCAGGTAATCTTCAGGATCATCCTGGGAGAATTCAAGTGGAAGTGGTTCAGTTTTCTGGACCAGTGCTGATAAACCGTCCAGGTTTCATAGGCATAGGACAGAGTAGTCAGCACTACTAGACCTTCTGTTTGGCATGCAGCTGATACCTCTCCTCTCCCACACCTTCTTTTGGAGCCTTCCAAATGTTCTGGCAATTAAGTGCATCAACCTCATCGTCTATGTGGACAGCCCAGGTAAGTGAACTTATCCACAGCAATCAAAATTTCCCCATTTACTACTCTTGGGGGGAAGTGGCTGCCTAACAGCTGCTATTGAGCAGAGAAACAGCAGATGGCAGTAATTGCCAGTGGTTAGCTCAGAGTAGGTACTGCACTTGTTGAAATGCATTGTTCATCAGAGAAATAGCTGATGGCGACATATCGGAGAAAACAGCACACCAGGATCCTTTCAAGTCAGATTTGTCTTTTGCCTACTTTTGCTTCCCTCTCAGCCGCAATTCCTCCAACCCACCTCACATATATGGGTGGGGGTGTGTAAATTCGATTTCTCTCCTGCCCGTAGCAGCTAGCACTAAAGCCATGCAGATCACCGGGCGCTTTACTTAGCAGGACAGGAGCATGGGGAATGCAGACAAGGTGGAGCTGGTAACCTCTCCCCTGCGATTCTGCAGCTCCACCCAAATCACTGCTGTCTCTGCATTTCAACTTCCTTTTCCATTTGATGAGGAATCGTGGATTTTCCCCTACTTAACTGAAGGAAGGAAACAAGCATTTATTAAGGGCCCGCTATGTGCCAGGCACTAAAGTGCTTCAGAAATACGATCTCGCTTAATCCTCATCACAACCCTGTGGGGCAGGTGATATTATTCTCCAGATGGGGCAGGTGATAGTATTCTTCAGGTTTTGCAGATGGAGGAAACCGTGGCTCGCCTTAGGTAACACGTAATCATCTGAGGCTGGCTTTGAACTTGAAACTTGCTGACTCCAAGTCAAAGCCTGTGCCCCCTAGCGGCCCAGTGGAATATAAGCTCATGGTGGGGAGGGGCAGCTGTTTCATCTTTGTCTTTGCATCCTCAGTCCCTACCTAGGACAAGACTCGCCTCGGGACCCCGCTTTCTTTTGACATCGCGAGGTCCTCAGCGGGGCACGCGGGCTGCCCTTCGGTCGTCCCCCGCTCGGGTAGCGATCCGAGAAACAAAGCCCTAACTGCCTGGCGGTCGGCAGCGTTCTCTGGGAGGATGTGAGGCCAAAAGCCCAGGTTTGCGCGCACAGCCCAGGACACTACAGCGACACTCAATGGCGAGAGAAACACGCTCAAGATGCAAACTGGAAGGCAGTGAAAAGCATTCTGGGTCCCGGAGCTGTATAGAGCTTCCTCCTTTCTCATTGGGCTCCTCCATTTCCCAGACGGTTTACTAGTCCGTCAATCACTTATTTCTGCGATTTGCATTGGTTGTTATGGATTTCATGCCCCTCCTTCTCTTCGCTATTTATTGGTTGCTCAATTAGTCTCTCTCTTCTTCGCCCGGATCATATCTCCGCCTCCTGACTCTCTGCGTGCGTCATCCATCTCTCCATTCCATTGGCTGGTTCCATCCCTCTACTTTGGGGCGTGACATCATTTAGTATTCTTATTGGTTTATGTTCAGCTAAGTCCGCTGTTGATTGGTTCTGGAGCCTCTCCGTCTACTCCGGGCGGAAATCAGCTGTGCGACCGTGTGGGTCTCATTGGGCTGTGGTAAGGGGAGTAGGGGAAGCGACGCTCTCAAGATGGCGGCGTCGGTGAGTGTCGCGTGGGTTTTTCTGTCTTGTCCAGCCGCAGGGGCGCGAGCCTTTTTTCTGACACCGGACTGTGGACCGGCATGACATCCGTGAGGAGCGGACCCTCGCGGCGGAAGTGGGCGCGCTGCAGCCCTAGGAAGCCGTCGCGGCCCAGGCTGGCCGGGACTCTGGGATAGAGGGGGCCCCGGGGCAGGGGCGTCTTCCAGGAATTCCGTCTCTTCCTCTCGGGAGTACGAGAGGGCGTCGGGGAGTGGGGCTTTGTGCAGAAGGAAGGGCTGGGAGTGGCGGTCTTGAAGCAATGATGCCCCGGGAAACCGAGGGAGGATCGAACCCCGCGTCCGGCTGGGAATGGGCCTGGGACTGAGGGGCGAGTAGGGGGTAGGAGCGTAGTTCAAGGGTTCTTCCCTTCCCCTTCCTGGTCTAAGCGCCCCTCTGCTCCTTCTGCCGATTATCCCCTCTTCAGAGCGCCCCCCGCCCCCCATCCTGGTCCAAGTGCCCCACTGCCCCCAACTGATTCTTGCCCGAAGACTCCTCTCAGTCCAAAGTGCCGGACCCCCTACCCCGCCTGATCTAGGGTTATGTGTTTAGCCAGCAGTAGGGGTTTTCTTAGCTAGTTCTTTGAGTTTTGGGGTGAAGGGGAGACACCTGTACATCTAGCCATAATCACCTGGTAAGGGGGTGAATGGGGAGGGGAGGACATGGAGGAAGATAGCTCCTTTAAAACTTGGGGCTCTTAGCCATCCTGCAGGGCACCTTTGTTAGCTCCCCAGCTTTGGAGTACATCCTGGTCAGAAGAAAGGAGCAGGGGGTCTTCCCAGTTGTGGTGACACTCCCAGCCCTTATAGTATTCGGGTCACAGGGGATCTGGAGTTTGGGGATAAAGCACCGTGTCCATCGGTCTGCCTTAGAGGCCGAGACTGTGCAGGCACAGCTCACAGGTGAAATTGATGGGATGGTTTTGTTTTTAGTTGAGGGAGGAGAGGTGGTTTGCTATTTTTTTTTCTTTTTCTCACCTCCCCTTTATAGGAGGTGCTGGAGTCAGACCTGCCACTTGCACTGTCTCTTTTGAACAATCTCCAGGAGCAGGTGAGCAATATGACAACCTAGTGGCAAATTTGTAACAAGAATTATTTCTAATTTCAACGTGTAGCCTTGTCCCCCTGTCCCCTATTTGATTGTTCGGTGTTATCTGTAATGAATGGCTGTCTTCCTTCTCTGCCTGAAAGCCACATGTGAGGGCGATAAATCACATCTTACAAGTACAAAGATTGAGGCAGTCGGCTTGCTCTGAGCTTACAGTTTAATTGGGGTGAGATCACAAGTATATATAAAAATATGTGCAACATAAATACAATGTTAATAAATGTGAATATAGGCAAAGTAGTTAAATATAAAGTAGTCTGGCAGAGAGGACTCTAACAATTGGTAAGATTAGGAGATGCTTCATGCAGAAGAAGGTGCTGGAGCTGCATTTTAAAGTGAGAGAGGAGCTTTGAGTTAGAGCTAAGAAAGGAGTGCATGGTGATGGGAGATGGAGAGTCCCTTTGAGGAACAGTGGGAAGATGGTTTGTTTGGACTGCAGAGTGTGGGAGGGGAAATAACCAGTGAGGTTTGAAAGATAAGTCAGGCTGGGTTTTTATAGATCTTCAAAAATTACCCAGTGGGGTTTATATTTTTGTCTTAGAGACAATAAGGAAGCCGCTAGAGTTGATTGAATAGGGTATCATGTGGTTAGATATGCATTTAAGAAACTGAGTGGTTTGATGAGTATGTTACTAATTTAGATTTGACTTGTGTGCCTTGGAAACGGAATTTTAGAACTGAAAGGAACCTTAGTCTGATTCCTTCATTTTATATATCAGGAACTGAGACTCTGGTTTAATCACTTAGTCAAGAACTTATATTGAACTATTATATTAGAACTATATTATAATATGTTACAATAATCATATTACTATATTACACATGGTCATATTACTGTATTACAAAAGTCAAACAGAACTGTATTACAATCTCTTTTCCTAATCCCAGTCCAGCGTTCTTTTATTGTATTTGTTGTCAAACTGAACATTCCTACCTTCTTTTCCACGCTAGTAGCACTTAATTTATATTCCGAAAACCTGGGTTCAGGTCCCAGTATTTGCTAGTCATTTAATCTCTTAGAGTCTGTTTCCTTAACTGTGAGATAGAAATTATAATTCTTATTTTACCTACCTCATGGGTGAGCTGTGAGAAATGCAAATTAGTAAACTGTACCCACCATGTTCTAGGCACTGCGCTAAGTGTGGAACAGTACCTTGTGGATTGAAAAGTACTGTGTGAATGTGAACTATTATCATGGCATCTGTGGTCTAATTTTTGCCACAGTTTTTTTTTTGGGGGGGGTAAGACTTTGGTAAGGTTTCTGTCCCTTAAGGATAAGATTTTTCTTACAAAACCAAAAATCTTCTCTACCCATTAATACCCCTCTGAGATTGTGCCTCTCCTGGGATGTTGGGGGGGTGGGGTCAGGAAGCATATATCGCTTCAAGAAGTACTTTTTAGCTCCTGTTAGTCAACCCCGAAACTACATGTTGATGTTATTCCCTGTTTTATTTGGTCTTTCCGCAGGTGGTGGCTGTAACGTCACAAGTTCAAGCTCTGACAAAGAAAGTTCGGGCCGGAGCCTACCCCACAGACAAAGTAAGAGCTTCTGTGGAACGGGAACCCCATGTTGTGTTTGCTGCTTGCTGTGCTATTGGGAAGTGGTCTGACTTCTCTTCATTTAATTTGCTCTTTTCATTTCCTGTTTTTTCTCATTTTTTAAAAGTTGTTTTTCTGACTTTTCCTTTGCCACTTTTCTCTCTGTTTGTAACCTCATTTGAGCATGGCTTTTCTCAAGTTCCTGGCCAGTTGCTCATTGAATTTTTACTTAGGATACCGTAGAGGGCCGGCTCTGAGATAGTCCGGAGTGAGAAGGGCACATGCCAGGTTTTCCTTTAAGCCTGAGCTTGTTCTTCTCTAGGCTGAGTACTCAGGAATGTGGGCTTGCCAGCTCCCTTCTAACTTCCCTTGGGGAAAGTACCGGACAGCATGTGGAGTTCCAGCTATATCTTGATTAAGCCTCTGCAAGGCAAGGCCATCTGAGGCAAGGTCTCTCCGCTAGGCAGGACTGTACATAGATAAGCTGTTATCCGCATGGGAAAGAACAGTTATGTTTCAAAATAGTTAGCATAGGGTATCTGGCAGGATGTTCCAGTAAAGTAACAAAGCAGTGAAATGCTTGGTCCACTTACCTGATTTCATAGAGTATATAAACTGACTGCTTCTGCTCAATAAATGGAGTTGTCCTATACTCTCCTGCCTGGCCCGTGTTTTCATTTCACTCTCTCCGGATCTTTTAGCACGGTGCCACCTCCGCAGGCGGCAAGATACCTACTTCAGCCCTTAAGACCATGCTGCCTTGACTTGGTTTCTTTTGTTACATTTCTTAAACTGAGTTACTGGCATAAATCTTAGCTGTCTCTATTACTTATTTGCAAATATTTATTTTATGCCTAATATATGCAAAACACTGTGCTCAGGGCTATGAGGGGTTGGAGTACACAGTAGTATAAACTACTGTCCCAGGCTCCCAGTGTTTATTTAGTTGGAGACTTAGGTCGTACATTAATGGCTATACTACAAGGCAGCATATGAAAAGTATTGCATTAGTACGATGGACAATAAGTAACTCAGTAATTAAAGGGAGAATGAGAATACTTCTGACTGCGGTAGGACTTGTTGAGGTCAGTAGATTATAGCCCTAGTGGGTTATGGGAGTCAGAGTTGTCTTGCCAGCAACTGGTGTGTTTTGTTTTTTCCTTCACCTTTTTTGGTTGATGACTGACTCCAGTTAGTGGTTTTACTTACCTTACTCCTTTTATTACTAATACTTCCTAATTCACCTTACCTTAATCCTTTCTTATTTTTTTCTCCCTTTATTTCCTACAACATTTTTGAAGTTTACATTTATTTCCCCCTTTGCTTTGCTTCTCTTACACCATCTTGGCTCTCTGTGGTAGATTTTCTCATGCATCCCCAGCATTGTATTAGATATATGTGTATATCTATATCTTTTAGCCATGGGGCTGATAAGTATACTTTATATGTCACCGTTGGCCAGGGTGGTAGGGGGAAACCTCAGTTTGGAATGAGTCTGCCCTCTTTTCTCCTTCAGAAGCTATAACGGGGTATGTTTCCTTTGCTAATTCTTCCCACCTCAGGGCCTCAGCTTATTGGAGGTGAAAGACCAGTTATTACTCATGTACCTCATGGACCTGAGCTACCTCATCTTGGACAAGGCTTCTGGAAGTTCACTTCAGGAACATCCTGCAGTCCTGAGACTGGTGGAGATTCGAACGGTACGGGACCCTGAGGTGGTGCGTGGCAGCAGGCCCTGCCATCCAGCCATACTATGCCTGCTAACAGTGCCCAGGAAAGGGAGCTTAAGGAAGAAGAGCAGAGTTCGGTTCACCTGTTCCACTTCCTTTTTGATGCTTAATCTGGTCTCAACATGGTATGGTAGAAAGAACCTTGGATCTCTAATCCCAAGAACTGAATGTGGATCTTTCCTCTGTCACCACTTGTATGACCTTAAGCCTGTGACTTAAATGAGGGGATTGGATTAAACTGACTCTGAGGTCCTTTCAGCTCCAAATCTATGATCCTGTGATCTTTTGTAGGTTTTGGAAAAGCTTCGTCCTTTGGATCAAAAACTCAAGTATCAAATAGACAAATTGGTGAAAACAGCAGTGACAGGCAGCCTCAGTAAGTGAGGGACAAGGTAAGGCTTATTGTCCCTTCATCAGTAATTTACCTGGGAACTAACATTTCCTTGTTGGGGTTTCTCATTTCAGGTGAAAATGACCCACTTCGATTTAAGCCTCATCCCAGCAATATGATAAGCAAGGTAAAGGGACTGTAAACTGCCATCCCCAGGACTTTCTTCATCTTTTGGAAGCTGCTTGTTATTATTCTCCCCTTACCTGTGACTTCAGATTATGGAATTCTCAGGCTCCATTTACTTCCTATGTTTTTATCTGCTCTTCCTTAAGGAGCCCTTATTCATAGTCTGTGATGTGCTATTTTGGGGTAACCTTTCTAATCTATTCTCTCAGTGTTGTCCCTAAATTGGTTTAGGACAGTGGTGTAATACTCAAATAGAAACACGTATTGATTTAGAAAGCCACATAATATTGTCTGTGTTCCATTGTGTTTTTATTTACTTTGTTAAATATTACCTAATCACATTTTAGCCTGATTCAGGCTACCCTAGAGGGTGTTGGGAAACAGCGCAGGGCCCGTGTTTAACACCTTGGGTTTAGAACACTGAATGTTCCTTGTGTAGTTGAGTTCTGAGGACGACGATGATGAAACTGAGGAAGGACAGTCTGGAGCTTCAGGAAAGAAGGCCACAAAAGGAGCACCCAAGAAATACATCCCACCTCGCTTAGTTCCAGTGCATTATGGTATACTTTACTATTTCCTTTTCCATTTGACTTGTGGTTTTATCTTCCCTTTTCTCCGTTCTTTGGTAATGCTTACTTGTTTTGCTCCATAGATGAAACGGAAGCTGAGCGTGAAAAGAAACTTCTGGAACGAGCCAGGAAGAGGGCCTTGAGTAGCTCTGTCATCCGTGAGCTCAAGGAGCAGTACTCGGATGCCCCTGAAGAGATCCGTGATTCCCGGCACCCCCATGCCACTCGCCAGAGCCAGGAGGATCAGCACAGGTCTGCGTCATGTCACTGGAGAAATCTGTTTGCTCTGTGTAGGGCTGCATCAGGATATTGGATGAAGACTGTTAATAGGAAAGACAACATCTGCTGCAGAGAGCAGGAGAAAAACCTGAAACAGCTTCATAGAGTGAGGGATATGAGAGTTCAGCACAACAATGAGGGAACTGGTGGGGATTTAACAGCAACAGACTGGAGTAAATTGTGGGCTTTGATGGGGGCACAGGGGCCGGGGGGGGGGGGGGGAAGGGAGAATCTCTTTATGTTGGTCTCTGATTTACTCACTACTTTAGCTTTCTGTGTTAATGGCAAAGAGCAGAAGCAGTTCTTATTAAGAGAATGCTTGTTAAATTTAGGGAACAGAAATGGATCTAATTGGGTGAGCCTTGGATACAGGTGGACTCATCTGCCTCATGACCTGGCACATTTAAAGTGCCTAATAAATGTTACTGGACTAACATTGCTTAGGTGGCAACTTGGAGCCTGTGAGAAATAAGCTTTGGTTCTTAGTAAGGATAAATACAATGAGGGCATAGTAAATTTCCGTGATTATAAAAAAGAAAAGAAAAGATGCCCAGCAGAATCTTCTAAAAGGCATTATAGTAGGCTGTGGGTTTATTTCTAGGGAGATTCAAAGATTTGGTACTTATCACAAGTGTTTGTTGGCTCACTTACTATGAGAATTCTCAGGAAATATTTAGTCAAGAGATATCAAGAAACTGTGACCCTCAATTTTGTAATTGAGGACCCCATAGAGCCTGCTCAATACATTGTATTCAGTTTATGATGTGTTCCTCCGGCAGGATCAATTATGAGGAAAGCATGATGGTGCGTTTGAGTGTGAGCAAGAGAGAAAAAGGACGGCGTAAACGAGCAAATGCTATGAGTTCCCAGCTTCATTCCCTCACACACTTCGGTGACATCAGTGCCTTGACAGGAGGAACCCCCCATCTTGATGAGGTGAGGGTTGGAGAGTAGTGGGTGGGGAACATTCTTTGGTATTGTTGCATGACTCTATAAAGTAAAGTAGGAATAGACTTTTTCTCAGCTGAAGGAGCTCATGATCCCTTTCTCCCCCATAAAATCTATCTTCAGGACCAGAATCCCATTAAGAGGCGAAGGAAGGTTCCTAAGAAGGGTAGGAAGAAAAAAGGTAAGTGTGTGATTATATCTGTGGTAGGTGTGGGTGGGAACTGTGGCCAGAGGTTGCTAGAGTTTTGAGGATTTATTGTCCTGGTTCCCATTGATCTCTGAATTATCCCTTCCTGGACAATAATCTCCTTTGGGAGGGGTTGGTCATTCCTGCTGATGGTCACTATCTCTGGGGTCCCACAGCTGCTCTGTCAATTCTGTGTTCCATTGGGCAGCCTTTATCTCGCTTCACCTTGGTCCCCTTCTACCAGTCTTGTGTTCTAGAGAACATAAACAGCACTTCCTGCCCAATTGTCTTTTCCTATTTTGATCCCTTCTATCTAAGCTTTATTTACTCTTGTCTCTTTAGCTTTCCCCTGTCTTTTGCCTCACTATTGGTTTCCATTCCTTTTAGGTTTTCGGAGGCGGCGGTGATTTTCTCTGTATGTTTATGTATACGTATGTCACCCTGGGACTCTTACGCTCCACAGGGTTCTGCTGTTTATATTCAGCGGTTGTTTGCTTCAGATACATTTGTAGAACCATCCTTATTAATAAAATTAAATTAATTTTTCAAATTTCAAATCTGACCTGAATTGTGTGGGTAGACTTTGTGATTGAAATTGGGGCCCCTCTTTTTGATCAGGTGTGTGTGTGGAGGTGGGGAGATTGGGCGTTTGAAGGTAAAAGAAGGAGAAAAGGGAGAATTTTCAAGAAAAATAGTTCATTTTTGTTAGAGAAGTGAGAAAAGGGCAGAAGACAACAATTGGCTCTTCTGAGTCATCTTGAGTATTCATTGCTTCAGGAGATTCCTTTAGCTCTGTTTTGGCTTATTTTGTTATGTTTGCAGTAATATAGATACTACCTGAGAGGCCTGAACTGGGGAAATCCTGCGTGATGTGTCCTATATACCACCAGGTGGCACTAGAGACTAATGAAATTACCTCATCAAACTAGACATGAACCTTTCTGCCTTAGCAGTGGGAATTTTCCCGTTTTTTCACACTCTGGATTTCTTTCATTTCTTTCTATCTTGGTGTGATCAGAGGGGACTGATATTCTTTGGTCAGTGGTCCTGGAAAGATTTTCTGGCTATAATGATGGTGTAGAGACTGATTTTCAAGTGGTATGTTGAAAACTGAGATAGCTCTGTGCTTTACAAATTTCCATACCTCTGTTGGTTATAACCAATGATTTGGTTCCTTAGCCTCAGTTGACCATAGTCTGAAAGAACCAGGAGTGGTTTTTTAATGGGAAACTTTTGAGAAAATACTAATTAATAGGTAGGTTTAAACAGACTAGATAATGATCCATCCCCACAGCCAGAGCAGCCAAACCTAGCTATTAAGGTTGAAAGCTACGTATATCTCAGAACAAGAAGCCAACATTCCTGCTTAGGGCATGAGTCTTTGAGATGTCCACATCTGCGTGGATATTGACCAATTTGTTTTCAGATCACTTTTCTCTTGTTGGGAATAGGGCATGGTGGAATTGTTACGAAGCCTATAGCTCTAAGATTTGTTGAACCTTATGATTCTTAACAAGAGCCAAATCGAGGAGAAGCTGGGATCTTCCCATTGCTTTCCTCTTTTGGAGTTTAGAATTATTAAGCAATGATACAGATGTAAATGTAGTGAGTTGACGGTTGCATCTCTTCGCCCTTTAACTGAAGCCATTATGACTCTGAAACCTGTGAATTTGGATCTTGATTTTCCTGGCCAGGAGAGGCTGGGGGAGTCCTTGCTTATTGTATCCAATCTAGGTTAAAGGTGGAGTAGTGGGATGAGCGACAAATTGGTCCTGTACCACACCTGATCCTGTGGATGTCCTAGAGATGGGATCATATCTAGGGGTTCTCTATTACCCCCATAGCTTTAGGAGTGGCATATCTTGAAGTAGAGTTGGAGATCATGTTGAATTTAATCCTACCTAGGGCTTGTAATGAAATATATGAGTCATTTAGGAGACGCTGGACCTGATTTGGTCTTCTAGGCCCATAGCATGGATCACTCTAAACCGCAGGTTGCAACCAAAAGTGAACTCATAGTTCAACTCTGTTAGTAATTATGGTTATAATGTTCAGAAAATTGCCAAGGTAAGGGAATTCATGTTCTTACATATTTCTGTTCTTTTTCTAATGTTTTTACACAGCTAATAATCTTCCCATTTTTTGGTCTCACATCTACTTTTCTGATTAGCATCCTTGTCTGCAAGGAGATGGCTAATCCTTTCAACTATAACCACAATAGTTGATCTGATGTATCTTTCAATTCTAGAATATAGTGATTCCTACTCCTTATGTTTGTTGGGCTCTCTGGGTAACTATGTGTCAGCATAGTTTGGTAGTATTCGGGGACGGGTTTCAAGCATAAAAGTTGAGTAGTGAAAATATAATTTTCAACCTTTGAGAAAGGATTGCCTAGTACAGGGATGGGGAACCTGCACCCTCAAGGCCACATGTGGCTCTCTAGGTCCTCAAGTGCAGCCCTTTGAATCCAAACTTCAAAGGACAAATCCCTTAATGAAAGGATTTGTTATATAAAACTTGGACCCAGTCAAAAGGCTGTACCCAAGGACCTAGAAGGCCATGTATGACCTCAAGGCTGCAGGTTCCCCACCCCTGGTTAAATAGATGGAATAGAGGAAATGGAATACCAAGGTTCTTTAATAGGTATTGTTCCGATGTTTTTTATTTTTTTATCCCCTGTATTTATTAGTAGCTCTAGTGCTTTGAACATTCAGACTTAGAGTCCCCAAATGGAAACTGAAAACATTTCCTAAGTGACTCAGTTTTCATTGACCATGGACTGATTTAAGGGAACTGATAGTAGGTTGTTAGAATCCATGAGTACCTGGCTTGTGTTATAATGGAAAAACACTGGAATGGGAGGTGAGACCTTGATTCCAATCCATCTGGGCTCTGCCGTTAACTAGCCATATGATGTTTTTCAGCTTACTTCTTTGTTTCAGTGTTTTCATCTGTAAGATAAGAGGGTTAGATTTGATCATCTCGAAGGTCCCTTCTAGCTCTTAAATTTTGTGATTCTGCTGTGACCTCAGATTTCTCAAGAGGCCACATATTCTCCATGGATTCTTAGATGGAAAAAATAAAACCAAACCCCTTCCCTTTTATGTGGTGAGTGTGACTTGGGAGGTGGGCTGGGGTGTTTAGATATTCAGCACCATGGAGAGTTCATATCCTTGTAAGGGAAGGATTCAGATGACCATGCCAAAACCAGCCTAAAGCAAGGAATTGAGTAATTTTGACTGGTTATATTACTGAAGCCACTTCAGTTCTGCTTAAACGTCTTTGGTTTGGATTAGTACAAGTCTTGTGCTAGGTAGGCATTGTGGCAGCCTTGAAGGACTCCTACCCTATACACTTTGTAGATTGCATTTCTATTCAGTAAGGTACAGGAACCCTGTAACCATGTAAGGCCTTGGAGGGATTTAGACCAGCCTTAGGGGTGCAGATGGCTGAAACAATAGACCTGTGTGCTACTCTACTCCATCGGTCCTAGGTTTGGGGGCTTTTACTAAGTCTCCTGATTGATTCAGGAAAACCTATTTCTTTTCCCTTGCTCTTTACCAGTAGGGCCTTGAAAATAGTTGGGTTATCATTGTATTACTTGAATTTAGTCTATTCCTTTGACTCTACTTGGATAAGGGCACCATTACTCTGGCTTTCTGCCCAGTCTTGCTATTGTATCTCCTTGATCTCATTGTTGGGGGGGGGGGGTCCTCAGAGAAGCCCCTAGAGCCGTGCTTTTGCATGTTTAAACTATCAATAATAAGGGCACCAAATTGGAAAGAGTATATTAAGGGTCTGTCTTTCACTGCTTTGGGTCAATAGGTGGCAGTATCCACTTGGTCTAGAATTCCTGACACCCCCTCCCCCCCAGTGTATTTTATTGTGTGTCTACCCCATGGCCTGTATATTTTAGGTTGTGAGGAGCAGGTCACATTGAAATCAAAATGGAGAGGAGGAAAAGCCCTTTTAGTGGAATTGAGAATTGGTGATATGTTGAATCCTGCATAGAAGTCTTTCCGTAGGGGAGGACTTTCTTTGTATTATCACTTAGCACTTAGCACTGTACCTGGCACATAACAAATGCTCATTGACTTGTTGATTTGACCACAGGTCAGCTGGTATAGGGCACTAGGAGAGAACTCATGAGTAAAGCAGATGAGTGTGGTATGGGCATTTGGGGCACTGAGAGGTAAAAGAGCAGGGCTAACAGGAGAGTTGCCTTGGTAGGTTGGGGTGGGGGAATCAGAAGAGGGTAGGACAGATTGGAGGAAGGGAGTTGAATGCAGGCAGAACCCATGGTTGGGTTCCTTTGATGGAGAGTATAGCAGGTTGGTCTAGAGGGGCTGCCGCAATCCTGTGCCTGTCTAACTGGGAGGGGGCTGCTGATGTGTGCTGCAGCTGCATTAGCTCCCCTCCCCCATGCTTCCCAAAGAGCCAGAGCAGCCCTGGCAAATCTGTCTTCATGTATTTATTATTATTAAAAATGTGACAGATTTTTCCTCCCTAGAAGCACAACAAATACCACGGATCACATTTCTCCTTCCATGAGGCTTCTGCTTTCTCTCTTGTGACCTTCTTTTCTTCACCCCCCCCCCCACCTTTGCTCTGTCTTACTAAGGGGGAGGGGTGGGAGAGCTGGGTATGCTCCCCTCTTTCTCTGAGCATGGTGGCTCCCCTGGGGTTTTTAATGATGGTTGAGAGTTTTGAGGCGATGCTAGGAGTAAGCAGATGAGTGAGGGGGGCTTAGGGCTCAGGAAGCTTTTGTAATGTTCCACCACTCAGTAGGGAGGGAAAAATCACTTGAAAATAAAGGCAGCAAAATTACTTCTCCAGGTGGGAGGAAATATCCATCCTTTCTTTATTCTCCTGTGTGAATTCTGGGGACAGTATAGTTATTCCCTTTGATGGAATGGAAATAGCCAGTTCTCCTGCCCTCCCTCCCTCACCTCCTAAAGCCCACTTTTCCCAGGAAGGACCATTCAGAATCCATTCTTGCAGCCTGAGAGGGGCATTACTTGGAGGTTGGGAAGATAGGTGCCTTGGCTTCTTAGTCCCCACCCCACCCCCTTGCCCCTCAGGTTCTCATGCCAGGGCTAGAGCTTGCAGGCTGCCTGGGCTCTTTTGTTGCTGTCTGTGAACCTTGGCCACACCCCTAGATGGTGCTGCTGTTGCTCTAGACTCCACTCCCCCTCATCCCCCCAGTACCATTTTTTTCCCCCTACATCACCCTCCCTTCCTCCCCACCCCTTTCCCCAGCCCTCCATTGCCTGATTGTTATTCTACTAACGTCTCCCTGACTGTTCCCTTCCTCAAATTAATTTTGTGGCGCTCTTTTTCCGCAGTGCCATCTCCCTCCCCTCCCCCCTGCTCCTGCTAGCTTGCTTGTTCTCTTTTCCTAACCCTCCATCTCACTCCCCTCCCCTAGAATTGAGATGCTTTTCCTTCTCCTTTTCTCCCCCCATCTCAACAACCCCCCCCATTCCCATTTCACAAATGAATTTCCTGGCCAAAGGGGACTGAAGGAGTATGAAACCTAGTGGTTTAGAGAATACAAACAAGATGGGGGAGCTGAAGGGTCAAAGCTGAGGGGTAGGGCAGGAGAGTGATGGGCCTATGATGAGGGATGGAGGGGGAATAATGGAGATGGAAAAGTGATTTGGGGGGTGGGAGGAGGAAGGCCATGCTCTGAAATGTGATCTATGGTTCCTCTGGGGAAGCTCCAGTCATCACTCTTTTGAGTTCTCGGTGAATACCAGCTGGGGCAGCTGTTGTACCTTCACTATGGGCACCTTATCTGCCTATTTTGATTGTGGCAGCTTCCTGGCTACAGCCCAGAGCCTTAGCCCTCTGCCTTAGCCTGGTCCCTAGCCTCTTCCTTTCCCTTTAACTCACTGAGCCATCTTGCCTTTTCATCCTGTCAAATCACTACCCACTTTGGGCCACCATTGGACTCCTGGCTATACATCCTTTTTGTTCTAAAACCCCTCTCAATGATAACTCCAGACCTACAAATTTCTGTTTTTTATGTTCCACCTTGCTCCATCATTTGTTTTTTTTTCCTATACCTAGATATCACATCTTGTTTTCAGTGCCCCAGACACTTAAGCTAACCTATTCAAATGTTGATTATAAAGTTGTCCAATTTCTAAAATGGCAGATTTTCCCAATTCAGTAAATCCTCATAAATTCCTTTGCCAACAGTTCCAACTCTTACCTCTAGTACCCCCTGGGAATTATTCAGCACAGCAGGGCTTGTGCCCCTTACTGCATGTTTGGGGAAGGGAGCTTTCTCAACACAAAGCTGAAGAATCCAGTCTTGATCGTGTGTCATGTTCTTCTGCCTTCCTCTTCAGCAGTATAGTTTCTGCTCGTGGCCTGAGGCCAGTTCTGGGCCTGGAGAGTGATTAAGTAGACTCAGACTCATCCACCAGAGCCAGGTTGGCTGGATCCCAATGTAGAAATAGGACCAGCTGCTCTGGTATTCTGGCTAAATTCATGGGATGCCCATGGGAGAAGCACTTTGTTTGCTCTGCATCTCTCATCTTCCTACTGTATGTTCTCCACAGCAGTGATGACGGTCCTACAGTCTTTCTGTTTCCCTGTCTTGTTCTGTTTATGCCCGTGAGTCCTAAGGAGACATCTGTTCTGTGATCCTGGGACCTAATATCACATCAGAGATGCATCATGGAGTGATCTCTGTGAAGGTTCTCTGCTCCAGTGGCTTGCAGAGTTAAGAAAAATACACAGAGTTCTTATGACTAACCTTTCTTCCATAGGAACATAAGGTATTTGAGCCAAATTGTCTCATTGATTCTCAGGTTAAGTATCATGAATCACAGCTCCCCCCACCACCCTCCCACCCCCCATTTTTCAGCTGGGAAAACTGAGCCCTCTTTCTCACTGGGTGAAGTGATTTATCCCAGGTTTGCACAAGTCAGTCAGTTTTGGTGCTATCACTAGGAACCTTGGGTCTGCTTAACCCTGAGGTCTGTTCAGTGATAATACAAGTGAACTGTCAGTTGTTGCTTTCAGCAAAGTACTTTACATGCATACATTACAAGCATCTTATTTGTGACCCACTTACCTTGGTCACTCTGCTATTGGACAAGCTATCAGGGAATCTGGGGGTGAAATAGGAACATTATTTGCTAAAGGAAAGAGAGTCTTGAAAAGATAGTTTTTGTGTTGGCACATTTGCTTGGCTTGCTCAAGATGTTAGCACCTGGGAGACCTAATTTAAATAGTACTGGGGTTCCTGCACCCATAGGAGTGGGGCCAGTATTCCCTTTTGGTTCTATGCAATAACTGACACGTTGAGGGGGGTCTATGTTAGGCTATACCACTGATGCTTTTTCCTCATGTTTCTTCTCTGTGGGTCATAGTGTTCTGGAGGTAGGAAACTCTGAAAACACCTGTCTTCTATTTCCTGTTTCAGATTCAGTTTTTGGCTATGCTACTGACCAACTGGGTGACTTGAAGCAAGTGCCTTCCCCTCTCTCTTCCTTAGGGAGAATAGTCTGCCCCTTACCCAGGGGGATAGTATGAACTTGAGTGGGATAGAACTGAGGAGCCCGGAAGGCTCTAAAATACACAGAAAGGCAGTTTCATTTTCTCTTAGCTCAAAACTTTTTTCAAAACTTACTTTTAGCTCAAAACAGCAAACTTTTTCTGGCCCTGTGTGGTAGTGCCTCCTTCCATTTGAGTATCACTGAGTCCCCAAATTTCTGAGACCCCTTGAATAAACAACCATTATTTTGGCTATATTTGACAATAATATAAGTCAAATTCACCATGGAAAATGCCATTCAGAAACACATCCACATGTTTCAGTGTGACTTGCTTTTTGGATCCCCCTACAGACTACTTGGGAGGACCCTCCTGGGTTTTGCAGACCATTCTCTCAGAACCACTGCCTTAAGACACTCCATCTTCCTATCTTACATCTGGGCCATTAGGTGGACTATGGATAATGGGCAATAACAGGCCCTTGAGTTTCCTGGCCTTATCTCCCCCCCCCGGAACCCCAAATAGTGTAAAGACAAAACAGAATTCCCAGTTAGGAAATCTTAATCAGCTACAATAAACCTTTGCCACCACCTTTGCTGGCTTTCTGTCAACTGATCCAGGCAAACTGCACCTGTTTCTTGCTCTCTTCAAGCCCCTGCACCACTGCCCTACCTCCTTTTCTTTCCTGTTCTGTGAACTCTACCTCTCTGATGGCTGGGGTTTCTCCCTTCCTCCCAGGGCACAAACTTCCTTGTACTGTCCTACCCAAGATTTACTGAAATGTCTAGCCTTTGCCCCACTGGTACCAGTCCCACAACCAGTACTGTGCTGGGGTTCCTTCTCCTCAGATCCTCCTTTCTCCCATTTACTCCTGCCCCAGAGGACCAGTTGGGGACTTGCTCTGCTAGGAATCTGTGGCATTCCTCACCCATCCCCCTGATGTAGCTCCTGGACTTGGGTTCTGCTGCAGCCTCATGGAATCGCCGCTTCTTTTTCAGGTTGTTGGGTGGCTTCTCCTTCGCCTTCCGTAAATCCCCAGTCTGGGTGAGATGTTGAGTAGTTTGGGCCAGGGTCTCTGAAGGGCTGGATCCCTCTGTGCACCTAGTGATAATCCAGCCTTCACTGATCAAATGAGATCATATGTGTAAAGCACTTAGCACGGTGCCAGGCACATAGTAATTGCTACATAAATGCTTATTCCCCTTTCCTTCCCTTCCCCATTGACCTTCTGAAGAACTTTTGATGTTCTTGCTTCACCGACTTTGATGCTCTTGCCTTCTCTCTGTCTAGCCTGGGGGTTGAGGAAGATATGCTATCCTTTGCCTAGGACATTCTGTCATGGTGTCCAACAAACAGTTCTTTGGCCCATCCCCCTCCCTTTCTACCTCTCTCCCTACTTCCTATTTCTACCCCCTCCACTTGTCCTTCACTCACCTCTCCGTTTTTGTCACCATTATGCCTTTTTTTTCCCTTTCCCTTTTCCTCATCCACTCACCATCCTTAATCGTTTTTCTTGTTTGGACCCTTGTCTTTCATCTCAAAAAAGCTGTCAACCTCTCATAGCCAAGGAATGGCATGGTAGAAATAGAGATAGCAACATAGAGAGTCCCTGAGTCAGGATACCTGGCTGCCCAAAGGGTGGGTGGCCATATCTTCCCCCTCTCTTCCTTAGTGATCCTAAGGAGCTGGGGAACCCACGCTGCTAGATTCCTTTGGGTTTGGACAGGGTCCGACCTTGCCTTCTTCCTGAGTGGGGGAGGTGGGTATCCTTCCAATCAGCTGCCTTCATCCTTCGCTCTTTCAGTTAAATATATGGGTCTCGTCTGTCTGTCTTTCTCTCGTTCCTTTTCTCCCTCTGTTTGTCTTTTCCCAGCACAAAGCGGTGGCAAGACTGAATGAGCCTGTCTGGCGGTTCTGCCAGCCCGTGCCCCTCATTCCCGCCCCACCCCCTTTTGCCTTGCATGCTGGGGTGGAGGGGGAGCCAGAGAGTGGTGGCATGGTGCCAGCCAACCCAGAACCATCTGCAGTGCCTTCTGTGCGGAAGCCAGGCTCCTTTCCTCCCTTCTCTCATGATTTTCTTCTCCCATCATTAATTAGCTACTGAATTAATTAAATCCCATGTGCTAATTAACATTCCTATAGGGCAGGCTGCTAGGTCAGAAAAATGGGGATAGTAAAGCAAGGCTGCTGTCCAGAGGGAGCAGGGAGGTAAGAAAGGCGGAAGGTTGGATAGGGAGATGAGGGTGATGGGGAAAGAAACAAGTGGGAGGAAGAGAGGGGGCAGGAGGAGAAAATGAGAGACAAAACAGATTGCGTTTAAGTTCTCTGTGTGTGTGCACCTATGTACGTATGGACTTATGTGTGTATATAAATAGAGGCAAACATGGAAGGTAAATCTAATAAGGAAACAATATAGGCACCAGAATTATTGGGAAAGCTGAGCACTGAACTATTTCCAAGCTGCTAAAGCTTACGATACAGCAAATGCATTTTAGTTGTCTTATATTTCCACTGAAGAAATGAACCCTAAAGTATAGCAGAGAAAAGTTAGGTGTTTTTTTTTTTTTTTAGGGATGGACTTTCTTATCAAAGGTTAAGGGATAACTGTAATGGAATACCAATGGCGCTTGCCTAGAGATAGAAGTCTGTCTGTCTCAATAAATTAGAAGAAATTTGGCTGAAGGAGGGGGATAGATTCAAATCTTGAGGACTCTTGAATCTAGAGTGGGGGATCAAATATATAGCCCATAGTACTCTTTAGGCCATCTGGAACCAGATTAAAGTATAATTGGGAAATATTTAACCAAATAAATAAAAATAAAATATACATACAGCATTTTAAAAGTAAGTCAATATGTGACCTGTAGAGATCCTTGTGGATGGATTAGGCTGCCATTTCTGTTTTGAGTTTGACACCCCTGATCTAGAGGGTACCTCTAGATTGAAAAACTTAACCTCTGAATTATGTGCTGAGTCCTGTAGAATTTGGAAAATCCAGGATGGGATAAATTCGATTTTCAAATTGCGGGATTGTTCCCTGGGGTCACATTATTTGTCTTCAGACTTAAGCCCAGTGCTCAGAGCCTCCTAGGGACTGATTTTCTCTTTACTCTGATTTCTTTTCAAATCAGTTAACCTAGTTAGGGCATCAGCAAGATATCTGTGTTGGGTCCTGACATCCTGAATTCCTTTACTACCCTTGGCAAATTTTCTTTTAATTTTGGAGTCTGAGGGGATACACGGAGGAGATAGGAAGGCTCTTAGATAAACTCATTCACAAAATATATTCCAAAAATCTTTCACCCTAACCAGGTTGTGATATAATGGAATGAACTCTCGATCTACAGTTGGAGAGTTATGGTCCGGTCCCAGGCTTCCACTTACTGCCTATGGACTTTGGGTGAATCCCACTTCTCTGGCCTTCAGTTCCTTTTATGTACAAATTGAAGGTGTTAGATGAATAACCTCTGAGCTTCCTTGCAGCTCTAAACCTATCAGCTTATGAACAATCAATTGTTACCTGTGAGATGTTAAAAGAACGAGAGGAAGGCATTTAGAAGACTCTTCCATGGAGGATTTGGGGAAAGACAGATAAGAGTCCCCGTAAGTTGGGCATGTGGTTCAGATGTATATATCAGAACACTTTAATGAAGAATCATTGATGTGTCTTACTATTATACTCTAAAAAAGGTTAGATCACACTTACTTAGAGAAACAGAAAGGAAAGAAGCGTGTTTTTAAACTCATGAAACTACACCTCTCTCTCAGAAGTCCAGAAGGAAGGCCTCCTTATTTCATGAGTTGCAGGTTGACCCTCACCTTCAGGTAGGCAGGGGAACAGCAGAGTGGCAAGGTCCTCTTAGTTCAGTGTTCTCCAAACCTTTTCAGGTGTGAGATGCATCAAGGATCCACCTTCCCGTTTCTTCTAGCCACAAAGATAACTATTCCTATTATCTTCAACCCTATCACCTATTCACTTTATATACTCATTCAGCAAATATTCAGTGCCCCTTTGCACATCATCTACAGAAGTTCCCAAAGTGGGCGATACCTCCCCTGGGGGGGAGTTGCTGGAGTGATGGGGGAGGGGTTGGCGATAGTAGCCTCAGGTGGGATTGGGGCATATTGAATAAAAATAAGGGGCTGGTGGAAGCATAAGGAAAGAAGAAAAGATAAGAAAATTTGAACAAGTGTATATGTTTCATCTGTTGTGTAACAGAGTTAAAGTTGTAATGATTACATTATTTTCAAAATACAAGTTATAACCGACCAATGGTCAAGTCCACCATCAGGTCTTAACAAGCAAGTGTTGCCAGGCCAGTGTATTGCACATTGTCAGGAAGTCTAGCATGCATTATCAGGAATATGTGCATGTAATGACTTGTTTACAATACAATACTATATGGTTATAGAATATAATATTGCATCATCAAAATTTCAATGCAGGAAAAAAACCCCACAAATTATTCAATTTAAGATGTGTCATTTTTAAAAAATATATATTTTTTGAAATGACGCAATTTAAAAAATACATTAAAGGGTTAAACAAAATAGATTTCCAGAGGGGCTCTGAGTAATTTTTATATTTTGAAAAGGGAGTGGTAGGCCAAATAAGTTTGGGAACTTGTGAGCTGTAATATAGACACAGGTGCATATATGTACATGCCTTCATATTGTCTAAATACTGATAATCCTTATTGTCTGTAGTATACATTTGGCATATACAAACATTGCTTTGTATTTTCTTTTCATGTGTTTATATTTTATCTTCCTCAGCTAAATTGCATATTCCTGATGGAAAAAATACTTTTCTGTAACCTCTGCATCAGTGGTGTCAGACTCATAGAAAGGGATCCATGTGGGCTGTGTATTGACTTAGAAAACCACAAATTGACATTATCTCTGTTGTATTGTATTTTTATTTGTTTTGTTAAACGTTTCCCAATTACATTTTAATCTGGCTTGGGAAGGCTTAAGAGTTTTTCCAGCCACGAGTTTGACACCTCTGCTCTAACACAGCCTAGTGTGGTGCCTTGAAATAAAAGTATGAATTGCTATATAAACTGCATACACATATTCATATGTGAATGCATATGTATTTATACATAAACATTCGTATTTACAAGATGTGGTTATAGTGTGACTGATTTATAACTACAATTTAAAAGAATTTGCTGGCTCTGAAGGCAAATTTTCATCCTTTGATAGTGGATTTCATTTTTGGAAATAAGCGAAAGTCTTTTGGAGCCAAATCTAGTGAATAAGGTAGGAGATCAGCATGGCTAATCCTGGGTTTCATTTTTTAAAAACAAGTTTGCTTATGAGACTCGGTTTCTTCTGTGGCTTATAAACTCACACTGAAGACAGTGTTAGAAGAGGAGGGCCAAGAGTGTTTTGAACAGTCGCAGAACCTTTGGAATGCCAGTCAACAAAGATATAAATGTCTAGCTTCCCAAGGTAGCTACTTTAAAGAAAAATGCAGACATAATCTTCCTCTGTAAGTTCTGGTGAGACTATGGCTTCACCAATGTGAATATGATGGGTCCTCCCTACCAATATAGATTACAGCCTCTCCATACTTTTTCATCTTATAGGACTCTTATCTTTGTCTTTCCCCAAATCCTCCATGGGAAGAGTCTTCTAAATGCCTGCTTCTTGTTCTTTTAATATCTCCTAATTACCAGTCAAGCTGTTCATAAGCTTATAGGTATAGAGCTGCAAGGAAGCTCAGAGGTCATCCAACTAACACCTTCATTTTATAAGTAAAAGGAACTGAAAACTAGAGAGGTGGAATTTGCCTAAAGTCCATAGGCAGGAAGTGGAAGTTGTGGGACTTGGACCATAACTCTCCAACTGTAGCTCTAGAGTTCATTGCATTACACCCCACCCTGGTTGGGATAGAGGATTTTTGGCATATATTATCATCCATTTCTTGTCCCTCCTTAATCTTGCTTTATGACTGACCCTGTTTCCTTTTCTCGTCTTTCAGAATAATATGTATGTGTATGTATGTGCAGTGGATAGAGTACGGGGCCTGGACTAAGGAAGACATGAATTCAAATATGGCCTCAGATACTTGCTAGCCATGTGGTTTTGGGCAAGTCACTTTATCCTGTCTTTGCCTCAGTTTCTTTAACTGCAAAATGGGGATAATAATAGCACCTATCTCCAAGGATT
Organism: Trichosurus vulpecula; assembly: GCF_011100635.1. Classification (NCBI taxonomy): domain Eukaryota; kingdom Metazoa; phylum Chordata; class Mammalia; order Diprotodontia; family Phalangeridae; genus Trichosurus; species Trichosurus vulpecula. The sequence goes on along the minus strand of NC_050580.1, from coordinate 176,948,349 downwards.
GTTGTGAGGATAAATGAGATAATATTTGTAAAGCGCTTAGCACGGTGCCTGGCACATAGCGGGTACTATTTAAACTTTTATGCCTTTTATATGTGTGTGTGTGTGTGTGTGTGTGCGCGCGCGTGTGTGTGCGTGTGTGTGCAGACATACATATATACACACATATACACATATATGTTTCTATAGCTACATAATCTACATCTATATATTCAATGTCTTTTACACCATTCCTTTTTCAGAAGTCATAGATAACCTCTTGGGGTCTACTTAGCTTTACCATGTATCTTTCCATTGTCCGTTGAGTGATTTTTAATTTTTATTCTTTTAAGATTATAGTGTTCCATGATTTTCTGCCTTACAGCATGACTAGGAGAATGCCAGTATTAAAAAGTTGGTCTTTTGGAACAGCAAACAATTTAGGATCATTGAAAGCATTGCATAATTCCTCAAATGCTATCCAGATAAATATCATTCTGCTTGTATGTGGGCCCAGCTCATTGTCCATATGCAGTACTTACCCAAAATATGTTTTAATGGACTGCTTGTATAACTGCATGTCATAGTCTGGGCAATATGTCCTTTTTCATCCACTTTGTTTTTCTTTTTTTAATATTTAGAAAGGTCATTAATTACCGTGGATTTCATTGAGGAGTCTTTGTGGTGTTCTAGGGTTCAAATTAATGATGTTGTTTGGGAATGGGAGCATTTGGAAAACTCTGGAGGTTTTCCGTAGTGTTGGTATTTTTGCTAAAAAATTGCTTTTTAGTGACAATCCTTGTGAATGTGCATAAATATATACATACCTATATAAATAGACCTTAACACATAATTCAAGCCATCCATCCTCATAGTAACAAATTAGCAAAGGAAAGAAACCTAGGACATTGTGGCATACCCAGGGCTTTCTGTATCCTACCAAGAAATCTTAAGCCTGGGTAGGCAATTCAACTCAGCAAAACCTATTGAGCCTGTAGTATGTATAAGGCACTTGGCTAACTATCTTGGGGTTTTCAAAGATGAACGATCATTTCAAGCAGTTGATAATCTAGTAGGGGAGAGAAATAAAAGAGAGGCATAGACAAAAGTGGTGCATGGGTCCAAGGGAGGGCTTTGGATGCCCTTCATTTCTTAAGAATTTGGAATTGGTCCTCCAAGCAATGGGGTATCTACCATTAAAGGTTTTGAGGTGATTGAATGATGTGATCAGGGATGTGCTTTTGGAAGATTTCCCTGGCAGGGGTGAGCTGGATGGATTTGATGGGAGGAAAGACTGTGGAAGTGGAGAGATCATTTAGGGGCTGTGATAATAACTTAGGCAAGAGTTAATGAGGTTCTCCAGAGACTTTTTTGATTTGGCTACTGATTACATTGGGGGCATGAAGAGGGAAAGGAGTTGAAGATGACGATTTAAACTTGAGAATCTTGATGACTAAGAAAATGCTGGTGGCATAGACAGAAATAGAAAAGTCAGGAGGAGATTCAGGAGAATCAGAACTTCTTTGTTGCCCCCACCCCCAGCTAGAACTGTAGCCCAGACAGTTGTGGATGACAGAACTATCCATCTCTGAAAAATACCTGGAGTAGATTTCACCAACTCCCCTGGAGTATATAAAAACTATAGCACTTGGAATCAGAAGCCTCAGTTCTGCCATTAACAGTGTGTAACCTCAGAACAGATCGCTTAATGACTCTGGGCATCAGACTTACGTTAGAATATGGATTGCTTCATTTTTATTTCTAATCACTCTTCTCACATTTAAGCCTCAAGTTTCCCTGTATCCTAGCCTCTGTGATGTAATTAATGATGCTCAAATGCAAATGGAACAACAAAACCTTAAGTACACTAGGAACCCTCTAATGAAATATTTAATAATATGAATAATGAATCCTGTCGTTTGTTTTTATTCAGGTGGGGTACACCTGCATGTTTAGGTACTTATTTATTTCTCCCACAGCGTTTTCTTCTTCAGGCTAAATATGGTCATACCAGTTCCTTTATCTTTTCATCATAGGACTTACTTTTGCATGTTTCCTCTGAACTCTAGCTTTTCACATACTGTCAGCTCAGAAGTGGCCGCAATACCATTTTATTGCTATTACTTTTCTATTTTTTGTATTACTTTGTGTGTCGCGGGAAGGGTGCCTTGTGTATTTTGGGCAGTGGATTCATAGAATATTAGAGGGGAAAGTGATCTTAGTGATCTTTGAGAACATTCAGGCCCAAAGTTACACTTAAAATTCATGGCCATGCTGTATTTTGGTCCTAGCTGTATGGAGTCACCTCGGGCAAGTCACTTCCTCTGTACATTGAAGGGGTCGTACTACATGATGAGTTTTAATCTCTCTCCCAAGTTCAAAATTCTAAGAAATTCAAGGCAGCCTTTTTGTTCATCTTATCTATTTATTTTAATGCTTTAAGGGCTAGCATTGATCCTTGTGTCTGCATTTGGTTCTGGATGGCACAGTTTAAGAAGGACATTGATAAACTTAAGAGTGTCTAAGCCACCATCATGGCAAAGAGCCTTATGTCCATGTCATATGAGGGTAAGTTGAAGGCACATATGATGGTTAGCTTGAAGAAGAAAAGATTTAAGGGGAACATGATAGCCGAATTCAAGAATTTGAAGAGCAGACATGCGGAAGATTTGTTCAGTTTGGCCCCAGGGAGCAGAACCAGGCATAATAGGTAGAAACTGCAAAGAGGTAAGTTTAGACTAGATTTAATGAGAAAACTGTAACAATTTAGAATTGTTACAGTAAGAACAGGCTGCTTCAGGCGTTGTGGATTCCCTTCACTGGGGTTTTTGAGGAGAGGCCAGATGACCACTTGTGGGATGTGTAATAGTGGGGATTCCCTTTGGGTAAAATTTGGCCCCTGAGGTTCCTTCCTTCTTACCCTAAAATTCTCTGATTCTGTAATTTTACTGGTGTAGCTGCTGTCTGCACCAGCATAGATCAGATTCCCTCCATACCTTAGTAGATCATTTAATGAGTTGATATGAACCAAAAAAAATTCATTACCTGGTGGCTAGCCATTTAGCGATGAACCTGTTCAGATTTAAGTAGGCAAATCCTTGAAACACCCCCCCTACACACACACACACACACACACACACACACACACACACACACACACACACACACACACCCCATAAATATTCGTCCCCCACACTCCCACTCACTTCTCCCCAGTCCCCTCACGGAGACCATCCTGAGTTCATATTTGAAGGTTGGTGTGGGGTGGGGCAGAGCAGTGCTTATGTTCTGTTGGTAAAGCCTTCAAGAATCCAGGGTCATCTGCATGCCCTGGTGGAGCATTTGGGTGAATCTTTAGTGGAGAGTTATTCAGTAATTATTACTTCTAAACGAGTTGATAATAAAGTGTTTTGGTGGTCCTCATTGAAGCTGACCTAGGATCACAACCAAATTTGCTTCTTGGTAGTTGCAATTCCCAGCCTGTGCCTTCTCCCTTGAGTCTCTCTCTACATCATTTGCCGCTCCACCAGTTCTTCAGAAGAGAACAGTAAAGCACAGAGAGGTTGTGTTGACCCTGGAACCAGAACCCAGATGTATTGACTCTAGTTCCTCCTCCTCATTGCTCTATGCAGTCTCTCTTCATTCAACATAGCTCAGAATTAAAAAATAAAACAAAGGATATGCACAAGAAAAATGTTCACCCCCATCCCTAATTCCACTCTCCTTTGGGGGACTATTACTCTTTATTTGCCCCCCAGATATGGATAGAGGGAGAGGGGGGATTTTCTTGCTGACAAATTTGCCATAAATATCAAGGATAGTAAAAGTATACAACCTGATGTGTTCAATAACTGAGGAGTTAGATATTCTGGGTTTTAGAGCTGGCCGTGAGCAGCAGATTGTGCTTTTCCATGGTCCTGTTCCTTCCTTTCTCTCCCTCCCACCTCTCAGTTAGAATCTGGTTGGCTAGAACTGCTGAATGGGAAAGGCTGATTTGAGCTAATATCCTATTGGCCAGCCCAATTACCTACCGAGGCAGCAACAGCAGCAGAGAGGAAGAAATGACTGGCTTGCTTTTGGGGAATATTGGAGGGGGGGGAAGGGATGTGAGGAGAGGAAGGGTTCTTAATATTTTTTATGTCGTAGACCCCTTTGGCAGTCTGGCGAAGCTTATGGATTCCTTCTCAAAATAATGTTTTTAAATCCATGAAATAAAATACAGGATTCCAAAGGAAACCAACTATATTGAAACCCAATTGCTAAAATAAAATTTTTAAAAAATTGATGTGCCCCAGGTAGGAAGGAACCCAGATTGGAAATCAAACCTGGAATATGATGGGGGTTTGGAGAGGGGAGCAGAGGTAGTATAGTGGAAATAACTTAGGATGGGGCCTTGTGACGGAAGCAGTTTTCCTTTGGCAATCAGTTGCCCAGCATTTTCCTTCTGATCATCTTTCGTACACCTACCAGCACCCTTTCCTCCCTGGCCCCTGCCCTTGCCCCTTCAGCTTGGTGCCACTGAACCTTGCTTGCCAGAGCTACCCTCAGTGTGGCCACCCGTTGTACATTTTTCCTTAATTCTTACCCCTTTTAAAACTCAAACCTGTTCTGTGTTCTATCCATTCAGGTCTTTACTGCCTGCTGGAAAGCAGTTGATGAATAATATAAATATATTTTTGGCTAATACGCTAGCTAATGGGTTACTTCTTCTGGGTAATATGATGCCTTAATCTAATTAAGATGCACCTTCTTCTTGAAGGCCCTTACGGAATTTGGGGATTTGGGACATTATGGCCCATGGGTGGGGTTGGGGGTAGGGAATGCTTTGAGGTCAGTGCTTCTATCCAGTGTTCTGATGTCACATGAACTAGACAGACTGTGCCCTGTACCTGAAAGGCATATAGGCCCTAGGGGAAACCGTTAGATAATCTCTAGCTCAGGGTCTCTCTGGAGACTGGACCAGGGGTGGGGAACCTACTTGGAACATGAGACACAAAGTGTGCTATAGTAATAGAGTGATGCACTTGAAGTCAAGAGATCTGAGTTCAAATTCCTCACCTAGGGCTTAGTTTTAGCCAATATTTGAGTCACTTTCTGAGCCTCAATCTCTTCATCTATAAAACAGGGCTCACAATACTTAATGTTAGCACATAGGGGTAATTGTGAGAAAGACACTTGGTGAGCTGTTTCCCAAGTATGAGTTGTTATTGTCTCCCTTTGGGAGTGGGGAATGCTTTGTAACTCAGATGGAACTACTTTAAGGGTGCTAATTGGTTCTAGAGCTGACCCACTTAGAACCACCTGTGGGCTACACAGAAATCAGCTGGACTCTAGGGGAATTTCTGCAGAACCTGCTCCATCTAATCCCCACCCCCATTTGTTTCTGGGGAATTGTTTGGAGACAGCAGGGCTTTCCCAGTGCCCTGAGACCATGACATGTGGAGTAGTATCCACTCTCCATGTAAGTAATAGTTCATGAATAGATGCTTTCTAATTCACAAAGCTCTTTTGTCATAATCTGTGTGAAGTAGATGGGGCAAGTATTATTGCCTCCATTTTAGCCTTGTGTAAATGGAAATAGAAAGAAGCCTTGGGATGGACTCCTGATTCTGCTTCTAAATGACATTGGACAGGTCACTCATTGTCTCTGAATCTCAGATTCTGCCGTCCAGCACATGGAGAGGCATCCTACCTGAGGCAACAAAGGAGTATTGGAAAGAGCCCTGAGTCTGACCTCTCCATGCCCATGTGATTTCCTTACCCATCTGGGTGTTAGTTTCCTTGACTTTTTTAAAAAAATTCTTTAAAAAATATTCTGTACTTAAACACCAAATTTTTAGAAAAAGCAGTGTCATACACGGTACTACAGAAAAAAAAAGATGATGGCGTATGAATCCACAGATCTGTTAACATACAGTTTTTTAAAATGTTGATAATAAATTCACTGTTACTTTCTAAGCTGTCCAGGAAGGAATAAGTTCCTTCTGTTCTCTTCTTTGCATTTTCTTTAAATTGCTTCGGTGATTTTTTTCTTTTTTGGTGGGAGCGGCGGCGGGGGGGGGGAGGCAATATTATTGCTAGCAACTTCTTTCTCCCCAAACCCACATTAATATGAGAAAAACAGCTTATAACAAATATACATTCAAAATCAATCCCCATATTGTCCATGTCCAAAAATCCACATCTCCTTCAGCATCCATCACTTCTCTGTTAGGAGGGGGTTAGTGTACTTCAATTGGGTTTTCTCATCTTTAAAATGAGGGGCTGGGGTTTGATGATCTCCAGGGTCCCTTCTGGGTCTGCTTCGGGTCGCCTACCACTTATGACTTTATGAAGATCAGACGAAGTTATGGATGTGAAAATGCTTTGAAAAATAAAGCTTTGTTCTGTGGGATTGGCTTGCCAGGGGGCGGAAGGGGGAGGCAGAGACAGAGGTACACAGGGGAAAATATAGGTGATTTTAAAACAAGAGTCATCAATAAAAATGTATTTAAAAAAGGAAATTATAAAGCATGATTATTGTTTGTTAAAGGATTTCAAATAGTAAGCTCTCAACATATATGTAAAATGTGTTTTGATTTACACCTAGCTTTTCCATAAACCTATTTGTCAGATAAAATAAGCTACCATATTTCCCAGAAGGCACATTTAGGCAGGGAAATAAGCCTCATGAGCCTAGTAGGGTCTTGGAAAGAGAGAACAAACCCAGGAACAAAGGTAGATGTTTTGCTAGGATCTCATAGGAGTAGATCGTGGCCCAAGAACTGTATTTCTACCTCCCTCTGGCTGTCCTGAAATGGGAGGTCTATACTCTACTTTGATTTAAGGCATTCATGAGTAATTTACTGACTTATGTAAAAATCAGTTATCACAATCTGTTTCGTTAGAAAGCATCCCCAAGTATCTCATTCCTGGGGAATGCTTTGGTTTTGGCAGACTGGAATGGGGTATGCAAGGTGGGTTCAGGAGATAGGTGACTTGTGGATGTCCTCAGGATGGGATTGAGGGAATCAACTTTTCTGAAAAAGACTTGATTCCTTTCCTTAGGTCCTATGCTTCACGACAGGGAAATGGACTAGGTTTTTCTTTTCTTTTTACTTATGATTTGGATATGGAGAGAGGCAGTGTCATGTGGTGTCCTGAGCTCTGGACTGGGAGTTAGTGAAGACTTGGACTTGCCAGCTACACGATTCTTAGTGAGTCATTGCACTCATCTGATCCCAGCTCCTAATCTTGATGTTCACATTACCTAGACCTGAGTCACGGGTCTGTGAGGAGAATACTTGGTAAGCCTTAAAAGTACCCTGGAAATAGGAGTAATTCCTAAATGTGAGTTTCAGTCCTGATTCCATAAGTAACTCACCACATAACCCTGCACAAGTTCACTTAAATCCCTTAGTTCCATCGTGGTATTGAGCTAGATGATATTTAAACAATAGTTTTTTTTTTAACTTTTTACCATGTTTCATTTCTTTAAAAATTAAAAAATTTGTATTTATTTTGTTAAATTTTCCCCATTACATGTAAAAAAAATTAATGTTCATTTTTAAGCATTTTGAATTCCAAATTCTTTCCTTCCTGCTCCTTCCCCACCCCTTGAGAAGACAAGCATTAAAATATCAACTATACATGTAAACAACATTTTATATATGTGTGTGTGTGTATATACACACATACATAGATACATATATTATACACACGCACACAGGCAAGCAATATATCAACTGTACATGTAAACAACATTTTATGTGTATGTGTGTATATGTATATATATATATGTACATACACACATACATAGATATGTATACTATACACACGCACACAGGCAAGCAATATATCAACTATACATTAAACAACCACACCCACACAGTCTAGATTCTGTGAAGAGGCGGCTTGTGGCAATGTGGGCCGTTGGCTTGGCACAGTGAGAATTCCAGGGTCTTTTCTGTTATCAGGGCTGCTGTGGCCCGTACTTGGGGTGTGGGCCAGCTACTTTTCCCAGTTCTGAAGTAGTCAAATCCAGCTGCCCTTTAGGAGACTCACTGAGAGAGGAGAGAAGTCAGAATGGAAAACTAGGGGCAAAGCCTACGTGGCAGTGTGTGCTGTATGGTAATAGCTGTGCGTTGTCGAGTTGTCAAGTCTTAGGTTGTCTTCAGGTCCTCTTCTCTGCTTTTTCTGTCCTCACTCTGTGACTCCGTGCTCCAGACCTTTCTCACTTTCCCTTCCCCTTCAAAATGTACTTATCCTATTCCCCACACCTGCTGGGTAGGAACTACTAGAAGATGGATGCTAAGATGTTAATAGCATCTCAGATGCTAATATTTTAATAGACTCTTTGAAGATGTAGCCAAGTTACTCAAGAAGATAATTGCAGTGAAGGGAATGTTGAGCCCCAGGGTAGGCTTTGGAGCTGTGTAGAGATTAGGGGCCAAAGTGAAGTTTGCAGTCCTACTTCAGTCCTACCACCGGCCCCCACCTAATCTGCCCATCTGTAGGGCTTATCCTGGTAGTGTTTGGGGAGGGCAACACCAGCATTGGCACTTTGGTTCCTTTCAGGACCCATTTAATAGTTTTACTGATTACAGTATCAGTCCCGCATCCCGTCTAAGCAGGACTTGGCATTTGATTTGGTTCTTGGAACCATACCAGCTTATACTCAGTCCATTCCACTGATTTATGCCAAGAGTCCAGACGGACATTCAGATACACTCTCTGTCATTACAGAAATACACATTTTTAGCTGCTCACTTTCCAAAGTGAAATGATTAAACTTAGCGCCTAATTACAACCTAAAAGCAGGCTATTAGGAAGATTACAAGCAATAGAGTTAAAGCAATGAAGGCCATTAACAGTGCAGGCCCCTGGGGCAGAGGCAGCCACTCATCGGTGTCCTGGGATAGTCAAGGCTGTATGCCTCTGCTTCAGTTACTCTTCTTCCCCCAACTCCCCAGACTTCCTGTATAGTGACCTCCTCTGCTGCTCTAGGCCTCCAATTCACCCAGACGTCTTGTCATCTCTCCTATGGGAAAACAAAAGAAGTGAGTCTTTTCTTTTTTTTCTTTCTCTGTCTCCCTGTCCTCCTAGCCCTGGCACGGCCCTTTGAGTTATAAATAGGGAGATATTTAAAGGGGTCCAAAGGAGAGCAGTGAAAATGATGAAAGGAAAGGAAGATGGGCCTTGAAAGACCTGCGATCATTTACTTTGGAGAAGAGAAATCTTCGAAGGAATTCAGTGGCCACTGATATACATTAGGGAGAGAGAGGAGAAGTTAAAGCATGATTATGTAGGGAAGATCCTTTCCCTGTGAAGACAACAAGAGGAAATGGGGTTTGGGTGCGGCAGGTGATTTGGGGAGTTGAACATTTGGGATTTCCTGACTAGCATGAGGGTAAGGCTGTGATGTGAGAGACAGAGATACTGAGATTGTCTTCCTTGGGGATGTTTTGTATGGGCCTGCCTCACCCAGACACCTGCCTCCAGTGAATTAGTGGCCTACTTGTCTGAAGGCAGGGGTGTCATGTTATGGGGATGATGAGTCAGCAGCCCAAGAGTATGGTCTCTTAACCCCAAATGGACTGATTGGGTGTAGTTCTGATTGGAGGATTCCAGGATCAATCTTGGCTCAAGCTAGAAGTCTGCAGTTCAGAACTTTGCTGTTTCCCCTGTCAGTGTGAATGAGTATATGTCTGTAACCTCAGGCAGCAAGCGTTTAAGAAATATAATCTACCTTCTGCTGCTGGATAATCTTTTCTCTCTTGATTTTCATGACACTGCTCTCTTCTGGTTTTTCCTGCTCTCTGCCTGGCACTTCTTCTTGGCCTTCTTTGTTAGATCTTCTTCCAGGTCACCCAGGTCACCAGAGCTGTCTCCCAAAGCTCTCCTTTACCTTTTGCTTTTCTCCCTCTATACTCTCTGGGTGATCTCATCAGCCCTCGTGGGTTCAGTCATCATCTCTAAATAAACGACACTCAGAGCTACATTGCCTGTCTTAATCTTTCTCCTCATTTCCAGTTTCACATTAACAACTGACTTTTGGAAATCTGGAATAGGGTGTCATATAAGCACCTCAAAATCAGCATGTCCAAACAGAGTTCATTATCTTCCTCCCAAATTCCCCCCCCTCCTTGCCAACTTCCCTATTCCAGTCCAGAGCACCACCATCATCCCTATTTCTCAGGCTTAAAACCTTGGTATCATCCTTCCCTCCTCATTCACTCACACCCCTCATATCCAGTCTGTTGTCCAATCATGTCCTTTTTCCCTTCACATTTTCACATGTCTTATGTCCCCTTATCTCTAATCACACAGCCACCGTGATAGACACTTCAGGTCCTCATCTTGACATCTTGACTTGCCTGGACTACTGTGATAGACTTCTGGGTAGCTGACCTACCTCAAGTGTCTCCCCATCCCAGTCCTTTCTCCACTCAGCTGCCAAGTGAGCCTTCCAAAGCACAGGTCTGACTGTGCCATGTCTTCTACTCAGCACGCTCCGTTGGCTTCTGATCACCTCTGGGATCAAATATATCTCCTGCTAGCCATCTGAAGCCCTCTACAGTCTAGCCCCTTCCTACCTTTCCAGGCTTTCCTAAACTTTACTCCCCTCCAAACACACTTTCTCTATATGCCATCTCTCTTTATGTACATGTATGTGTGTATACACACTTCTCTCTCTCGCTGTCTGTATACATGTATCTATACGTATGTATATACATACATATATACATACACACATTTATTTATTCATTCATTCATTTGTTTTTGTTTGTTTATTTATCTATGAATGAGATATCTAGTCCCGTGGTATCCAATTCAAGTAGAAAGGAGGGCCACTAATGTATACATAAGGCTCCCTGAAGACGTCATATTGACTTAGTTTTAAAATGTTCATTATCTGTTTGTTGTATTTTTCTTTGTTTTGTTAAATGTTTCCCATTACACTTTAATCTGGTTCCAGCCTCATAGGTGAGTGAGTGCTGTGGCTTTCATGTTTGATGCCTTTGGTCTAGTAGCCTCCTTTCACAGACGAGAGTCCTGAGGCTGAGAGGTCCCCTAGTTAACAATATTAAATGATTAGCATAACGGGGCTTGATCTTTCCATCTTTTCTTCATTGGGCTGCCTCCAGTCCATTATTGCTACGTTTGCATGAGTGTCTGTTCGTGGGTAAATTTAGAGTCTGGGTATTCCAGGTAGATTCCCTTGCCTAACTTGGTGAGGGAGAAGATGTGAGAGAGGACAGAGCTTGTCAAGGTCTGTGATGACCTTGTAGTCCAAATGGAAGGAGCTGGAGAGGATGTGGTTGCCACACACTTTGCAACTTTCTGGAGGCCCCTACTTATTCCTTTATTCCTCTGCCAATCAGTCACTGATCTCACCCCCTTCTGCTGCTAAAGGCAGAAGGCTTGGAAAACCACTGTCAGGCCGAGTGATGGTTCCAGAAGACAATATAGAGTTTATCAATATTGAATTTTTGCAGCTTTCCTGCCGCTGCTTGTGCAGGGAGCCAGCCAGACTTGGCAGCGTTATTTGATAATACAATAATCATCATTTATATCGCAGTCAGGGAGCTCCCCTGCCACTGACAGTCTTCGCTGCGGTGAGGGGTGGCTGTAGTTTCCTGGGTTTTGCAGAAAGACACTCTGGCCCCCAGGAAGGAAAGTGATTCAGATGGGAATCCATGACCCTGAAGATCTGACTGTTGACCACCCACTGTTATGCTAAAACAGGCTTCGTACTTAGGAGGAAGAACATTCAGGGTTGTTGGTGTTTTTTTGGTTTTTTTGGAGGGTGGGAGTGGAATTTCCTCTGTATAAATATGTCTCTGAAGTGATTTCTTGATAACATGGCCACTACAAAAAGCACCCTTTGTTCTACCTGCTGCCCTCCCATATTGAGTCTCAACCTGCTTCCCTTTGGCCTCTATAGGATGACTGGGCAGGTTATGTAAATATGGTGCTAGTACAATGTTTGGATAAGTAGGTTGAAGGCGCATCACAGCTGGGGTTTGGCCTCCTGCTCTGCCAGCCCTGTGCTTGGGCACTATTTTTTTCTGGCAATAGTTCAGCAGAGAAGAGCAGTGAAAGGAGAAGTACCCATGGCCTGCCTCATTTTACACGGTTGATAGCTTTCTGGAAGGTTGCATGCAAGTCACAGGGTCATCTGCTTTGGAACTGGCCAAGAGCTTAGAAAAGATCCAATTCACCCCCTTCTTTGCAGGTTCATGAGATTTTTAGAGTTGGCTTCATTTTCAGAAGTCCTGTCTCCACCCTCTCATTTCATAGATGAGGAAACTGAGGCACAGCGATTTCAGGCTGGAAGAGAATTTATTTAGAGGTCATCTAGTCCAACCCACTCATTTTGCAGAGGAGGAAATTGAGAGATTAAATGACTTTACCAAGGTCGCATAGGTAGTAAGCAATTGGAGTAATAATTCCACCTCCATCTTTTGAAGCGATTTGTCTTCAAGTCAAGATTTAAATCCAGGCCTTCTGATTTCCAGTCTCAAGCCTCCCACTCTACCAAAATCACATTTTCTGCAAAACTGATTTGCAGTTCAAAGGCAGTAGGAACACTCTGGTGAATTCTGTTGGAAAGTGATTTGCCATTCTCTGATTGACCTGTTCCTTAAGAGAGGATTTGAGGTTTATGCAAGGTTGGGCCCATCCACACTAGAAGCCTGCAGAGGAAATTCCAAGGGAGCTGCCCTGGAGCAGCTTGAGTATCAGGAATAACTTAATTAAGCCTTGAAGGGGCTGAAGGGGCCAGTGTGCACATATCTCAGTGGAGGACCAAACTATTGGAGATGGGCCCACACTGAAAAAGGAGAGAGGGAGGTAGAGCATCTTTCATCAGGACAATGAAGGTATGTTGTAGGACAGAGGCATCAAATATGTGGCCCTGGCCTCTTGAGGCCTCAGTGAGTCTGACCAGATTAAAATATAATTGGGAAATGCTTAACAAAATAAGTAAAGATTACAATAGAACATAGATAATGCTAATATGTGGTTTTCTGAGTCAGTAGGTGGCCCTCTGTTTCCATTTAAGTTAGACACATTCTTGTCTTCCAGTCATCTTTAAGAACCTAGCCCTGTTTAGGGGGTAGGTTTAAGGGCATTTCTGGCTGGAGCTGGAGGATGAGGTAGATGCCTAATGAAGTAGATGTGGTCCTTTTTCTTGTGGAAGGACTTTGAAGTGGCAGCATGGGTGGCATTTTTAAAATTTTTTTAGAGATCTTTTGGACTGGATATGCTGGTGATTTTGTTCAAGGTTGTATGTGGGTTCCCGGAAAATACAGATGTTTCAAAAGATCTTGACTTTCACTTATTCACAGCCTAATGAAGATGGAACATGTGGCATTGAGGCCTGGGATTAGAGGTGGGATAAGATTATGCCCTTTCTCCTCACTTCCCCTCAGCCTCAGGTAGGAAGAGGACTCATTTTCATAGGCGGTACCCTAGATCTATTTCTACTTGTTCCCCATCCCACTCCATTCTTTTTGTTGTTGTTGTTGAGTTGTGTCTGACTGGGGTTTTCTTACTTTTTTAAAAAAAATTATTTATTTTTAGTTTATAACATTCAGTTCCACAAGCTTTTGAGTTTTAAATTTTCTCTCCCTCTTTCCCTTCCCCCCTCCCCAAGACAACATGCAATCTAATATAGGCTCTACATATACATTCATATTAAACATAGTTTCACATTAGTCATGTTGTAAAGAAAAATTATAACCAATGGAAAGAAACACGGGAAAGAAGAAACAAAACAAAACCAAAAAGAGAGAGAGCACAAAGTTTGCTTCCATCTGCATTCAGACTCCGTAATCCTTTCTCTGGATGTGGTCAGCATTTTCCATCATGAGGCTTTTGGAGCTATCTTTGAACCTTGCATTGCTGAGAAGAGCCAAGTCTATCAAAGTTTGACTGGGGTTTTCTTGGCAAAGATACTGGAGTGGTTTGCCATTGCCTTCTCCAGATGAGGAAACTGAGACAAACATCATAAGTGACTTGCCCAAGTTCACATAGCTAGTAAGTGTATGAGGACAGATTTGAAAGCAGGAAGAGGAGTTCTCCTGACTTCAGGTAGGCAGTCTATCCACTGCCCCGCCTAACTTACCCCCTTTACTTATTGTCCAGTGCAGACCATAGCCTAGATTTCCATCTTTTCCGTAGTTCAGCCTGATCCCCTTTCAGATTCTCCAGGCCAAGGCAAGGATATGACCTTTCTTCCAGGGGGTTGTTTCTTCACATCTGGTAGCTGGCTTTCTTACTGCTTGGGATTATTTATTTTCTGCTCCCCTCAAGGGCAGGCTTTTTTGTTTCTCATTAAGAAACCATAAAAAATTTCAAACTAAATACTTAGCAGCATTATCTCACCCTTCCCTGGAAGTGATCCCAACTGCCCAGATAGAAGGTCTGTCACCCTAGGAGCTAATCAGAGTCCTAGAGTAAGTGATGAGCAGAGAGACAAATCCTTGGAGAGTCTCCAGGGTGGGGGTTGAGGTGAAGAGAGAGATAGGGAGAGGTCTGGGATGGGAAGGAATAAATTCAGGAACAGTGGATTTTGCCATATTGTGTGGGTGTCTAAAATATATCAGAGGGCTTTGGCTACATCTTTATGGGAGTTTGAATTGGTCTGGTCACTGTTTGGGAACCTACATGCAATCTGTAGGGGCCAGGTCATCCCTTTTGGAGTTTTCATTTGGGCCTTGGTATAGGGTGTATTGAAAAGACACGCCCTCTTACCAGAAGGTGCTTTGTCTGCCTCTTCAGTTTGAGCAGACAGAGAGAGAGATGGGCACAGTAGTTTTGTTAGCTGTTTTCATGCAGTTCGATGGCTCAGTGGATAGAGGGAACTGGATTCAGGAAGACTCAAGTTCAAATCCAGCCTCAGACACTAGCTGTGTGACCCTGGGTGAGTCACTTAACCACAGGGTTGTTATGACCAGTGAGTGGGCTATTTGTAAAGCAGGTAGCTCAGTGCCTCACACATATTAGGTGTTTACTAAATGCTTGTTTCCTTCCCTTCCCAGCCTCTTTGTGCAAACTATCCCTGAGTCACTGCTCTCCAGTGCTTCACCCCTCTCTGCTATCTGAAAATTCACCTAGAGTTTGAATAACGCCTGCCTCTCCGAGGGTCTCAGGAGCGGTTCTTTTTATTTTAGTGCTTATTTCTCTCCCTGCCCCCCCCTCGCCCCAAACCGTCCCTGCCCAAACATCATGCTTTTAAGGAGGGTTGGGATGGGTAATTTTTTTTCTCAAATCAGCCCTGTAGACGAAGCTGTGTTTTCTATGGTCTGCCATGGTTTGCGTCTAGCTCTGAAATGTGTTAGTTCACCTTGTCTTCCATGTTACTTGGCCCTGGGGCCTTTACACTACCTCACAGTACTCCCTCTCTCTTATTTGGACCAAGAACAAAACCAAGAGAAGCAGATTTTATTTCGTACCCTCTAAGTTCCTTTAAATGTCCTTAGGTTTCTCGCAGATGCTGGCCTGGAAGTGGAAGAGGGAGGAAGTTCCAGTGAGGTTTGTAGGTACTTGGGTAGGCCATGGCTGAGACTGAGAGGACCAAGGTTTAGCAGTTATGGATAGATGGAGAAACTAGGGTTTGGGGATTGATTGGAAGGGCTTGCCCCAAGTGACCTGGTCTTCCTTGAGTGCCCTTTGTCAGGATTGACTTCAAAGTCAGGGGAAAATCCAGATGTCCCAATCAGTCAGGGTCCAGGGTAGAGCCTTTTACACATCAGTACCTACCCCTTTACTAAGGTCAGGGTAGCCAAATCTGGTTGGATTCGACAAGTTTTCCATTCCCTTTTATTCTTTTTACTTACCCCCAGATCCTTCTCTCCTCCCTTGACCTCTCCATCATTCTCCTTTCTTCATCTTTATCTATTTTGTTCCTTATTCACTTAATCAAGTTCCTTGCATCACCCTCACTCTCCTCTACTCTACCCCAATCTCCCTTTCCCTCCATCCCAGCCCCCCCTGCACTCCCCACCCCTGGCAGTCTGCCCTGTAGGAACGTTAATTAGCATTCACAATTTAATTAATTCGGTAGCTAATTAATGATTGGGGCTGGGGGGGTAGGGAGGATGGGGTGTGTGGGGTGGTAGCTGGAGGTGGCAGGGAGAGATAGTAGAGACTGCAGAAGGCATCGCAGATGGCTGTGCGGTGGCTGGCACTGTGCCCACCGCCATGGATGCAAACGCACGCGCACACACACACACACGAACACACACATATATACACACACAAAAAGGAGAGGGTGGTCAAAATAGAAAATTAAAAGCCAGGAGAGAGGGCCACAGAGCCTCAGGATCTTTGTGGGGGCAGAAGGGGGGTAGAATGGATTGTGGAGGAGGTTTTAGATCAATTTGAATCTGCTCCGGAAGTGGAAAAGGGGAAAAAAAAATAATCACAGAGGCAGAGAGAAGAGAACGATCTCAACAGCCCCCCCCCCCACCCTTACCCCACCCCCCGACCACCCCTCCTCCCTGGCATGGCATTCATGGGCACCAGCTGAGACTTGGGACTTAACTAGCAGCCCCCCGCCCCTCCCTCTGCCTGCCACATGCCCTGGCACTGAGGACCTCAGCCCGGAAGGATAGGGAATTCCTAAAGAAAAGATATATAAATATATAATTTTAAGGGTTTTTTTGTTTTTTGGTAAATAATTAAAAAAATACAATCAACCATTTGCACCAGTTTTGGTGTGAGGGTGAAGGCGAGAGAAGTGACAGAAGCAGGAGGAGAGCCCAGATGGAGTGGTGGTGGTGGTGTGGTGTGGTGAGTTGTGGGTCGGAGGACTGGGGGGGGGGGCCTGCCAGAGGTGGGGGGGGATTAATGAAGACCCTGTTTTCCCCTCCTTTTTTTTTGCTATGGATAAAGGGGGGAAAGCAGAGGGAGAGAAAAGGGGGGGGTGGGGAGGGAATCGAGACAGATGGCAGAGTGTAGAGGCGGCGGCTCGTGCCGGCACTGCCCAGCTCTCTCTCCCTCTGCCTGCCAGTTCTCTCCAAATGCCACCCTTCCCCCATTCCCCCCTTCACTCCCCTCCCTTCTCCCCACTCCCATCCCACTCCCCTTCCCCCCGGCTTGGCACTGAATGCGAGGAGAGGGAGGGAGGCTGGGCAAAGAGCATCTGTTCCCTCCTTCCTCCCAGCTCCATCGGCTGCCAACCTAGGGCCAACGCCTGCCTCACTCGCCTGCCCGCCCGCTCACTCCCAAACTGGCATAGGATCAGGTGCTGGCTCCAGCTACCTCTCTGGGTACTGGTCCCCATGCACGATGGAGTTGGCTGCCGAAGCCTAGCACGCATGTGGCTTTGTATGTGTTTTGTGTGTATGTGTGCGTGTGTACATACATGCAACCTTCTGGGTATGGGGTGGGGGTTGGCATTGCGGCTGTCATCCCAGTGCCCATAGAGAATGGAAGGATGGGGCGGAGAGAGGAGGGAAGAGGTTTGGGGCAGGGAAGGGAGGGGGCATGAGGACTGCTTCGTGCTGCCTGCTCACAAGCTTTGGTACTGCAGCTGCCACCCTTGTGCCCGTGGAGTTGGGAGGAGGGAAAATGAGGAGGGGGAGCAGGCGCAAGCGCAAGCGCTCCGTAGAAGGCTTGGTGTGTAGGAACCGTTGGCACCACAGCTGCCAGTCTGGTGCCCAGAGCTGGGAATGAGAGGGGACCAGGAAGGCTGGGAGGAGGGGCAGGACTGGGTGCTTGGTTTTGTTCTTCTAGAAGCCCAGCTCTGGGAGGTGGTTGGACTTGGGGGTGGGGAGCTCTCTTTCATCTTCGGGAAAGGGACATCAAGGGAAAGGGTCAGGGAGAGCAGTGAAGGAGGTGCTGAGAAAGTCCTGAATGGCTGAGGGTAGGGGATATCATCCTTGTGTGCCTGGGGAAAGTCCTGGTTGGGTTAACAGCCCAACACTTTGTGAAGGCAATGGGGGAGCAAGAACATCAGGCTGGCGCCATCACTGCCCTTGGATCCTGGCATGAGCCACTCTGACATTATGTCAAGTTGTGGGAGGGTGGCAGTGCCTCATGCCATTCTGGTAGAGTGGGTGGTTGTGCCTGATGCCTAGCAGGAGGGGACTGAGATACGAAGCTGGGCTGGCATATGCATGGGCGGTGGAAGATGGGATAGGCGCTCTTCAGTCGGGGCCACCTCCCCCATACAACTCCGACCTGGAAATGGAGAGGCAGACGGAGAGAGGAGCAAGGGCACAAAGGAGGAAAAGAGTGAATGCTCATACCCAAAGGAAGGAAGAATGGAGAGCGGCTGGCAGCCCTGCTTGGCCCTGGGCCAGTTCTTGGCTGAAGACGGCCAGATCCTCTTGCCTGGTCTGTATATGTCCCTGGCAAAGTGGGGGGGTGGGATTGGTTTGGTCATTTAGCTCATGTTATAGGGGTTGGGGGCTGGGCTAGATTGGGCAGAGCAGGATCCCACTTGGACTTTTCAAGCTAACAAGTGGGGTGTTTCTATTTTTCTCTCTCTGGCTCCTTCCTTTCTCCTCCCCCCTTTCCCCTCCCCCTTCCTCTCCTGACACCTGGGTCCCACTGCCTTGGCACCCAACCAACTGGATGCTGCCACGCTTGGCAGTGCTGCACTGGCACGTGAACGGCGTCTCTGATCCTGGCACTGCGGCAAAACCCAAACCCCGCCAGACGTGTGCTTGCCGCTTGGTGGCAGTGGGGGGAAAAGAGGGAGACTGGGGAAGAATAGGGTAGTGCCACATAGAAGATGCCAGGCATTGGGTGGGGCTGTGGGCACAGGAGAATGGAGCAGTAGCCCAAGGGAGAATATGCAGATGGAAAGTGAACTGAGCTAGGCCTCATCTCTCCCACATTCTCCAGAAGAGAATTTGGGTGGTACCTCACCGTGTAACATCTGAAAAGCCAGCTAATGGAGATGCAGACATAGGCCACTTCCAAGCCTTAGCTACAAGACTTCCATGGGACTCTTCTCCCTGGGCTTTCTGATACTTGAGGAACAGCAAGAATAGATGGATAGGTTGGGAAGAGAAAGAGGAGGTTAAAAAAGAGAAGAAAGATAGATTAGAAATAGCCAGCTATGTGGGTACAAAGATGATGGTGGCAGAGAGGGAAAAATGCAGGACCGGAGGGATCCTTCCTCTTTTGGGTCTCAGTTGGCTGAAGGGTAGGGCTTCCACCTGTCTAGATGTCAGTTAGTGTTATGATTGGCCAAGCTTTGATGAGGAGACATCTGACCTTCCCTGCTGGGTTTGAGTGGAAGGGTGGGGGTGGGAGATGTCTTTGGGCCGCAGGTAGAAAAGGTAATATCTATAGAAGGTGAAAGATATCAAAAACCTGTCCCTTCCATGGAAACTATTCAACAACACTTGGTCTTCTAGGAATTCCTCAACAGCATCCCACTTGGGGTTATATAAATTTCCATACTCACCTTCTTTATCTTCACACCCAAAGTCAATACTGGCCCTCAGCGATGGGGAAATTTCTGGAAGGGGAATCTGATCTGAAGAATTCATAAGCAGGATTCTTTGTGTCAGGAAAGGCTGGTGTCACAGATCTAGAGCAGGCTTTGTTGGCCTTTGGACATGCTCAGAATATTGGCCAAACCCTGGAATTGTAGTCTTGCCAAAGTGAATGGCATCTGAAAAAAGTTGTTGATAGTATTGGGCTTTTTTGAGGCCCCTATAGCCAGAACCTGAGGTACAGATGGCCTCTGTCTTCAAGGCTGAATTTTTCAGACAACATGGATATTCTGGGATGGGAGGTTTGGCTTCACTCTTTGTTGAGTGAAGGTCATATGAATAACCTGGGACACAGAGGGACATGTTGCCATTGGCCATTGGGAACTGGCCTGTGGGCATATTCTGGGCCAGAGAGTTGGTGACTCTGTCTTCTCTGGGGATGAGTGGTAGCCCTGGAGAAAAAATGGTGACTCATTGGAGAAGGAAACAAGAGATGATGCTAGAGGGAGGAATCAGTGAGGCAAGGCACTCATTTGGAGGGGTGAGTGGACATTTTCTATCTTATTCCCTTCCTGAGAATAGCTACAACTGGGAAAAGGAGCAAAGCGTGTTTTCAGATGCTATGAATTGGAGGGGAGGAGGAGTGGGGGATGCAAGATGACAAAGAAAATGAAGCTATACAAGTGAATATTGGGTTTCATCTGCAGTTGGAGATGGCAATGTTATGAGTGGTGGGGGTGTGTGAGTGTATATGTGTGTGTGTCTGTGTGTGTGAGAGAGACAGAGAAATGGCCAACTTCCTGCTAGTTTGGGCAGTTTATCTAGTTTTGTGGCTTATCCATGCCTCTGATGTGTTGGCTTTCTTGCTAAAGGTGAGATCTGGGAAAGGACGGTGAGGCTAAGGTGACTTGGTAGAAATGCCCCTGTGTGGAGAGTGAAAAATAGGCTGGGTGTACAATGGGTCCCAAGTTGATCTACAGGGCTTCTTTAGCATCGAAGACCCAGGACTGTTGGACCACATGGGTGTGATGTGTCACATAGGACTTATTCCGGCATCTGCCAAGTGTGCTCATGCAATGGGTACTTCATGGATGGGTAATGACGCAGATTGGATTTAGGGTGTAATTTAATGAAGCGATGCACGTTTGATTGTCTAGAACAGCTGAGAAGAGAACATGGTTTTAAGTTTGACAAGGAAGGGAATACAGACAATGGCATAGTATAGGGCTCTGGTTGTGAAGATTAGAGCAAACAGCTGTGGCATTTTTGCTTTAGGTGATGTGTGAAGTTAGGTGGTAAAGTACTGTCATTCATGTGCACTATGTCAACTAAGTAAGAACACCATTTCTACTGTTTCTAGTCCCGATTCACCCTTATTCTCTCTCCTGATTGTTTTCCTTTCCTCCCACCTCCTCAAAAAAGCCACAACCCTACCATAATACACGGAGACTGACATGCTTCCTCACTTTGTGTTTACCTATGTCCTAGTATTTTTCGAACTTGGATGCTGAGGTTCATCCTGTCCATAGGACAAGGTAGTATTTGTCTTCTGGGATCACTTTTTATGTATGGTTTCTCAAGAGGATGAAGGAATGAGGCGGTCCTTTACAGAGCTGCCTGTACTGCTGGCCCCCTGTACTGCACAGACTTCATCATATAGACCTCTTCTCTTGTGATGGCTTCCTAGTTTTTCCCTTGACCTTCATAAGTTGATCCTATGTAAGAGTCAGGGTTCATAATATGAGTTTTCTACAAATGATCATTCCCTTGTCCTGCATCTGAGCTTCTCTCAACTCTCCCTATATAATGTATGTGAGCAATAGTCCTGATGATACCAAGAGCAGAATCTTCCCTCTTTGGGACAACTGGTTTTCTTGAGTCTGGCCTTTTTCCTCTGTTCTCTAGAAATGACACCTGGCCTTTAAAGCTTTACCTCTCCTAGAAACTTATCCCTTCTCACATTTTAAGAATTTTCATCCCTGCCTCTGGCGATATCTGTGTCTTCAACCCGACACAGATGCCCTTATAGATCTAGCCCTATTTTGCCACTTCAGGTACACCATTTGTTAAGTGCTTACCATTGTATTAGATGCTGAGGATGGGAGGCAACATGTAAGACAGAGATAAGACAGAGCAAGCAGAAGAGAGACCAGTGTGTCTGTTGTTGGGAAGGGAGGCGGGGGTTGAGATGGAGAAAAGCCTCTTGCAGGTAGTAGGATTGGAGCTGGGTCTTAAAGGAAGCCAGCAGACAGGTAAGGAGGGAGAATATTCCAGGCATGGGGACAGCCAATGAAAAGGTAGAGTTGAAAGATGGAATGTTATCTTTAAGGAACAGCTAGAAGGCCAGTGGGTCACAGTGCATGTGGAGGGGACTAAAGTTTAAGAAAGACTGGAAAGGTAGGAAGGGGCCAGGTTGTGGAAGTCTTTAGGAATGTAAGAGAGGATTTAATTATATTTGATCTCAGTAATAGGAAGCTACTGGAGTTCACTAAGTAGGAGTGACACATCTCAGACCTGCTTTAGGAGGCGCCTTGGCAGCTGAGTAGAGAAAGGACTGGGATGGGGGGACATTTGAGGTAGGTCAGCCACCCAGAAGGCTATCACAGTAGTCCAGGCAAGTCAAGATGAAGACCTGAAGTGTCTATCATGGTGGCTGTGTGATTAGAGATAAGGGGACATAAGACATGTGAAAATGTGAAGGGCAAAAGGACATGACTGGACAACAGACTGGATATGAGGGGTGTGAGTGAATGAGGAGGTAAGGATGATACCAAGGTTTTAAGCCTGAGAAATAGGGATGATGGTGGTGCTCTGGACAGGAATAGGGAGGTTGGCAAGGAAGTGAGGTTTGGGGGGAAGATAATGAGCTCTATTTGGAAATATTGATTTTGAGATGCTTATATGACACAGTATTCCAGATTTCCGAAAGACTGGGATTCAGGAGAAAGATTAGGACTGGATATGTAGATCTGGGAGTCATTTGTTTAGATGTGATAGTTGAACCCATGAGAGCTGATAAGATCACCAAGAGAGAGTATAGAGGGAGAAAAGAAAAGGGTAAAGGAGAGCTTTGGGAGATAGCCCTGGTGACTACGGTGACCTGGAAGATCTAACACAGGAGACTGAGGAACAACCAGACAGGAGGAAAAACCAGGGGAAAGCAGTGTCATGAAAACAGAGAAAGTATCTGAAAGAGATTGATTGATGGTGTCAGAGGCTGCTGAGAGGTCAAGAAGAATGAGGATTGAGAAAAGCTATTAGATTTGGCAATTGAGAGATCACCACTAACTCTAGAGAGAGTAGATTCTATTGAATGAAGTTGGAAGTAGTTTCCGTTGATTTCAGAGGGTTTAGAATTGAATGAGAAGAGAGATAGTTAAGGTACCTCTCAGACCCCTATTTGGTCTTTAACAAGTTCTCTCTCAATTCCGAGGTCTCCTCCAGATAACTCAGTCACACTCAAAGAACAAGACCCAAATTCTCCTTACCCACTAGAGTTCCTTACTCCACCCTTGCTGGCTAGGTTGATATCTCAAATTCAGTCACCCCTTTCCTGGCTTTTAATACATTATTTCTATGATTGAGTCACTCCCATCATCGTTTGTTGGGAGTGAATGTGTCTCTGAGTGTTTGCATCAGAATACGAAGTGTAGGTCTATGTCTCTGGGGTTGTCTGTGTGGTAATGAAAGTGTGTGTGTGTGTGTGTGTGTGTGTAGTTCTTGCTTCTGAGCTCATAGAGTCCTTTGTACGTACATGGTTCTTTCATTCTCCATTTGAGTTTCTTGAATGCTACCAGTGCACACAAACTGCTTCCCTAACTTCAGGCATAATTTATATACCTCTAGGTGAACCTCTAGCTAGAGACAAATAAGAATGTCCATGATTATAGGAAAGAATCTTGGTATGTGAATTGGGAGAAATAGAAATCAGACTGGATTACCAGAGACATACAAGACTTGAAATTGAGAGCAACCAAGGACTAAGAGGAGGTGGTTAAGGCACATAGAAAAGGGGTTGGGGTGGGCTGTTGGTTTCCTGGAGAGCAGCATTGTGTGTCTGAGTGGTTCTCTTTATTCAAGTGGGCACATCTCTAGATTTTGGATGGGTGTAGCTCTCAAGTGTTGTGAGGAGCAGAGAACATACTTCTTAGTTCCTTTTATCCTCAACCTCGAATACTGTAGCTCACTTTGCCCTTAAAATACCTCCTGCCATTTCCTTGTCTAGTTTGATGCACAGTTGGCCTGGTGGAGGGAAATTAGTCGAGATCACTGCCACTCTCTCAGGCACCATTCCTAGCTACAACATCTAAAGCAGAACTGAAGTCTGGGTGCCCTTCCAGGACCCTGGCCCCTTTGTGGTCAGATGTTTGAATCTACTAAATGGCAGTCAGGTAGAGAAGCAAACTCCAGATTGGTTTCTAGGTAGATCTTCGTACAAAGCACAAAGATTCCAAGGTGGATGAGTCTGGAAACCAGATGAGGGCTGAGTCTGAATGGGAAAGTCACGCTGGCATCACTACAGGGGCCGTGGACCTCAAACAGACTACCTCTGCCTTCCAGCATCTTAGGAAAGGGGCCCGACGCTGTCGTCTGCACAACAGGCCAGCCTGCTGGAGCTGGATCAGAGGACGTCTGGTTTGAAAAGGGGATTGGTTGGAAGTGGTACCAGTTTGAAAGTGGATAGAACAACAGTCCCTTTGATTTACTCAGTTCAGTGGGGTTAGGCTTTTTTTTGGCACCAGGGGTCTAGATGAGTGTGATTGGCCAGCCCATACCAACTGGTGACTATACTTGTATCCCCTGTGTTTTCCAGGTCAGTGTATCTGTGTTTGCATGCACGTACACACGAGTCTTATGTGATGGGTAAAGATTTTTGTCCCAACTCCAGCCAGCCTGCCTCTCCAGTTGGAAGGCTCTAAGATATGTGAGGGACCCACAAGCGGTTTCAAATAACTCCACACCTCATCACTCCATACCAGGCAATTGCCAGGTTTGGTTTTGTTTTGAAAATGTTTCCTCTTATTTTTTTTTCCTGTGTTTTTGTTTTCAACCTTTATACACAAGTCACATTCCCATAAAGCACAGAGTTAAAAAGCCTCTTTCCTCATACACATGCTGCTAAGAAAATAGTTTTATACATGGAATTTCAGTGGGGGAGAGAGGGGGTTGGGAGGGGAGCAAGAGGGAGGCAGAGAAAGATGTTAGCAAGAGCAGCGTGGACCAGTTGGAGGTGGGTCACTTCTCTTGCTACCTAAATTGGTAGCTGGTATTTTTTGGCATCATCAGAGTAATTCTGCCCCTCCAATTCCATTTGGGTTCTGGTGACTGACTCTGGGGCAGGAAGTGAAACTCAAGAAATATCACTGGGTTATTGAGAGGATAGCACTTTGTAAATTATAGAGCACTCTACAAACAGATTGTGTGGTGATTCTAGGGCTAAGCTAGGTTTTCTGTCCTCTCTCTTCCCACCCTTTCAGTCTATCTTCTACATAGCCACAACCCTGATGTTTAGCATGGGAAATTTAATTGACTGGAAAACGTAAACTCCAGGATGGATTTAACTGGGGGGAAGAGTTGAATGGTTAAGTGGGAGGTAGAGAAGAAAGGGAAGGTGTTAAAACAGAGGACAAGAAAAGGGGCAGGGATTGAGGAGGGATAGAAGAAAATCAGGAGGCCCAAAAAGTTTGTAGGTGAGAGCTTTTCCTTTACCAAGACCTACCACCTGCTTCTTTGTCTCTCACCACCATGTTAGCTTATAAAAATGATCAATTTTAAGGAGAGGAGCTCCTGTTTTGTGCTTAAGCCATCATTTATTCTCCTAAGAGGCCCCTCCATGGGCGAACAGGTCCCTGTGGTCTCATGGGCATAGTCTAACACCTCTAAGTTCCCCTCAACAGCGGAACAGCTGCTGAGCGATGGAAGATACAGGCTGTGGTGTGAAGTGAGGAGTGCAAAGACCTGGAGACATTGTGTGAAAGAGAAAGGAAGATGATGGAGAATGAGGGACTTTAGGGAGTGGGGATTATGAGGGAGGTATCAAAAGTAGGAATAGGAGTTGAGGTTTAGGAGGAAGTAAAATGGTTGGAGGAAAGGACAGCTAGGATTCACAAACCAATTTGTCACATCCATCCACATTTTTCTGGACAGGGTTTCCAAGAGTCCCTCTTCTATCTCTGAGAAAGAGCTTTTTTTACGCATGTCAGGATTTTACCTTTCCTCTTACAGTGTCTCTAACAGGGGAGGGGAAAAGATAGGGTGACATTATTCTCAGTCCCATGAGGCGCTTAACAACCATTTCTGGGGCCAAAAACCATTTGTTCTTCCAAGGAAATGGGGATATTTGAAAAACAACCCTTAACACAAGAGAATTTTTAAAATCTAAAGAACCAAAACATTGACACAAATAGGAAAAAACCAATTTGTTTGGTGGAAGGGTTTTCTGTTGGGTTTTTTCTGTGTTTTTCAAGTTTATTATTTTTCTTTAGTTCATTCCTCTGGTCTCTCCATCTCTCTCTCTCGTGCGTACGCTCTCTCTTGCTCTCTCTTTTTTGGTTGTGTGTGTGTCTCAGTTTTTTAAAAGAACTTTGGATTTGCCGTTGGTGGGCGGCACCGGGTCCCAGGGGCTGAGCCCAATGGTGGCAGGCCTGGGACCAGGGGCTGGCCCAAGGCTGCTGAGAGGATCTCTGTGTTTAAAGCCTTTGAGAATAAGTTACTGCAGTTCTGGGGTATAGGAAGGAGAGGGGCACAGGGGTTCCTGGCAGCGGCTTCCTCAAGAGTCCGGGCTACCTAGGTTCCCCTGATGGAGAGGGAGGGGAGATGGGGGAGTAGGGGACCCCTCTCCCTGCCCCACCTCTTGTTTGGTTAGAGTTCCAAGGCTCCCGACCCATCCTGGGCCCCAACAACGGGGGCTGGCCAGTTGGGAACTTGGAAAGAGTTTGTGACCGGTGTTGCACTCTGGACGAAGGAGGCGGGAGAGGGGAAAGGAGAGTGGTATTTTTTTTCCTTCCCCCTTCGTCCTCTTGGGTTTTCTTTTTTCTCTCTTCTTTTTGGCGTTTCTCAGTCAGTAGCACAGTACGGGAGGACTTGAGTTGGACAGGTGCATGTGGCTGGGGACATAGAGGGGAAGAGGCAGGAGGCCTTTGGAGACCATGAGAATGTTGGGGAAGGAAGGTATGTGTGTGTATACATGTGGGGAGGCAGGCTGTGTAAGTGTACATGTAATAATGCGGTTGGATAAGGGTATGTTTGTAGGGAGTCTAGGAGCCAGGTTATGTGTCTGTGTTGGGGGAGGAGGCAGGACACTGCTGGAGGTGGGGTGTGTGAAGCCCACTGAAGGTTGAAGTCTGGAGACTCCCCCAGGATGGGCAGAGCCGTGGGGTATGGGTGGGGGGTTTGAGCTCCCACCGGGAACCCCGTGGGGTACGCAGGAAGAGCTGAAGAGCCCTTCTCTCTTCCCCTGTCTTGGTTTCTCTGTTTATAAAGCTAGAAGTGTAGAGGTAGAAGTAGTTTTTGGGTTGGAGTCCGTGTGAGGTAATCTTGCTTCCTCTTTGGCAAAAGCCGTGGCGTTGGTGACCGGCTGGCCTCCTGGGGGTGGAGGAGGGGCCGCCTTGCGCCGGTGCGCTGAGGAGCGCAGATGTGCTGCCAGGGCCTCCCGCCCACTCAGCAGCACCTCACACGCCAGGCAGTGGTAGGTACAGATGGGTACTCGGAGAGGGGGGGGCACACCAGCCCCGGGACCCCTTCCAAAGAAGCAGAAGGACCTCTGGTGGGCAGCAGCAGGTGCCTCTCCCTCAAATGCCATCTTGCACTGGCGGCACAGGTAGCGGTGGGTCACATCCACGGTGGAAATGCCAGTGGTACCTGCTAGCAATTCATCGGCTTCCCCAGGCTCACCCTCACTGGGGAGGTGCAGCTCTGGTGGCTTCAGGGGAGCTGTGGCCGCAGGCTCAGGGGGCTGGGGTGGTGGCTGGAGGAGGGCATTGGGGAGCAGCCCAATAAGGGTCTGAGGTATCACGGGGTTCATGGGGAATAGCCCCTTTTTCATACCATAGAGCTGCTGGAAGTAAGCCCCTTGGAGCTGTGGACCGAAGACAGCTGGGGGGGCAGCCCCCCCTGCTGTCGGCAGGGGGAAGGGCAGAAACTGGCCCCCTAGCAGGGTGGGTACTGTGGCCTTCAGTGCCTTGAGGTTCTTGAGGGCGTCAGTAGAGGAAGTGGTGACCCCAGTGGCAGCACACTTACGCTCATCAGGGATGTCGTCCCCTGCAGGTTCAGCGAGAGGCCCTGGAGCAGGGTCCACTGCAGTGGAGTTGGTTTGATCTGTTCTCTGAGGTAAGGGGCGAGCTGGACTGGGCTGGACAACTGTAGTAGCCGGCAAAACAGAGGCGGCAGCAGCAAGGCTGATGAGGCCCGAAGAAGCCGCGGGGCCTGGGAAGAAGAGAAGGGGTTAAGCAGGGAGGCAGGCAGGCCAGCAATGAAGGACCCCCCTACTGGGGGTGTCTCTTCCCCACCAGAACCCCAGTCCTCCATTGGCCCCTATAGGGGCCTCTGTGCCCTACCACCCCCGCCATGGAACCAGTGAGTTACAGTTCCCTTCTGCCCCAGAAATGGGATCA
Source organism: Trichosurus vulpecula (assembly GCF_011100635.1). Taxonomy (NCBI): domain Eukaryota; kingdom Metazoa; phylum Chordata; class Mammalia; order Diprotodontia; family Phalangeridae; genus Trichosurus; species Trichosurus vulpecula. Next base: position 176,920,322 of record NC_050580.1, on the reverse strand, counting down.
AGGGCAGAGTACAAAACAGGGTAGAGGTAGGAAGGAAAGCCCAAAGGGAAAGGGAGAAGACAGACTGAGGAGGAGGAGGACACCTAGGTAGGGGACCGAGGTTTCTGAAAAAGGGAGTCATCCCCTTCCTCCCCACTTACCTGAACTGAAGGGGGCTAAGCTGCTCAGTGGGGGTTGAGCCAGAGCAGGACCAGACAGGAGCACAGGGGCCAGTCGAGGCAGGGTGCTGGCAGCCCCTAGGGGGAGTGTGGCAGTCGTGGTGGGTGGAGTGGTCTTAGGGACCAGGGGAGCCTCAGGGGCTGGAGCCAAGTCATAGCACTTGCTTTCACTCTTGAGCTGGGCTCGGACAGCCTCCTTAAGCTTGGCCAGATGCTGCCGGGAGAACAGATGGCCCCGGCAGGAGACATAGAAATCATACTTGACATCACAGTAGGGACAGTCAGTTCGGGGAGCTCCCATGGGGCCTTCGCCGCTGCTGCCTCCCCCATTGCCACCCACTCCTTGTAATTTGGCCTTCTTTTCCTTGGCACGGGCATTCTGGAACCACACCTGGATGACTCTCTTTGGAAGCCCAATCTCTTCTCCAAGCACTTCACACTCCTGCATGGTTGGAGTGCGGTAGGCCTCATAGCAGGCCTTCATGATCTTCAGCTGCAGGCTGCTCATCTGGGTCCGGTAGCGCCGCTGTCCTAGCCCATCAGGGGTCCCAGCCCCACCTCCGGCCCCACCACCACCCCCTCCCCCGGCACCAGGTGACTCTGGCTCAGCCAGGCTAGATGCGGATGAGTCACTCAAATCGCCGCCTGATGGGCTGCAGACCTCACTTTCTGGAGATGCCTTGAGTGGTTCCTCTGGAGCCTCTTCCTCAGGAGGTGGGGGAGGCGGTGGGGTTGTTGGGGTAGCATCTGATGGGGTGGCACTAGCCTCCTTAGCTTCTTTGCCAGGTGGTATAAAAGATGCCGGGCCAGCAGTGGGAGAGGCTGTTGCATAGGGGATGGTGGGTGCTTCTCGTTTGGAGACTTCTCTTCCTACTCCATCTTCCACTTTGCCCATTAAGAGGCCAAATTTTGTGAAGGGGACAGGGGTGGGTGGAGCAGGGGTCTTGATGGCTGGGCTGGATACACTTCCAGGAGTGCTTCGAAACTGACCCTTCCGCTCCCTGGCTCTGGTATTCTGGAACCAAACTTGCACCACACGCTTCTTGAGCCCCACCTCCTCAGAGATACAGTCCAGCATCTTGCGGGTCGGGTTGGAGTCCTGCATATACCAGCGGTACAAAATCTCCAGCTGTTCTGGCAGGATGGTGGTGCGGAGACGTTTGTCTCGAGGGGGCTCACCCTCCCCAGGCCCCCCAGCCTCACTGCCTGTTGGTGACAGGCTCCCTTCTTCATGTTTGCGTTTAAGAGGAGGCCCTGAGGCTGGTGGGGGCCCCGGCACTAGGGGGCCACGCTCACCAAACACTAACAGGGGCAGGTCCACGAGGTGTGGAGGGGCACCAGGTGCCACTGGTGACACAAAGTGGAGTCTTTGGTGGCTGCTCAAGAGGTCCTGGCTGGCAAAAGAAGCAGCACACTGGTCACAGGTGTGGGCTGGGCAGGGGGAGGCTGGGGCCGTCCCTTCTGTCTCTCTTTCTGCTGGCTTGGTGGTCTCTGCCTGGCATAGGTCTTCCTCTGGAGATCCTGGTGCTGGAGCCTCCAGGCCAGCTGGGGGTTCTGGTGCCTGCTCTTCCTCTGGCTCTTCTTCCTCAGCTGCTTCCTCTTCCTCTTCTTCCCCCTCTTCCTCCTCTTCTGGTGGCCGGTCATCATAGCATTTCTTGAGGTGCCGAACCAGCTCAAAGATACAAGAGAAGGTGGCGTGGCAGCGCTTGCAGGCTGAGGATCCTGCCCCTGCTCCCATGGCTGTCACTGGACCCCCATCCCCTGCATGCTTTCGGGCTTTCTGCCGAGCATTCTGGAACCACACCACCACCACACGACTGGCCAGGCCCAAGAGCCCTGCCAGCCGCTCTACCTCCCCATCTTTGGGATAGGCACTGGTCTCAAAGAAGGACTGCAGAGCCTGGGACTGGAATTCAGTGAATTTTGTGCGGGAGAAGCGGCGGCCTGCAGTAGCAGGTGGGGGAAGGGGACTCTTCCCACAGTCTTCCTCCTCTTGGGGCCAGCGTCCTCCTGGACGGAGGTGCTCCTCAGTGGGCTGGCTGCCCCCAGCCTCAGGTTCGGGCACCAGAAAGGGTGGGCAGAGCGGAGGAGCAGATGGGTCCACAGGACCATCCGAAAGCTTGGGAGGCTCTGCTGGAGGTGGATACAGGCTGTCATAGCTCTTTCGGAACTGAGCAGCATAGCGGCTAAGGGCTTCGAAGGGCAGGAAGCGACGATGGACATGTTCCTCATGGGTCTTAAGGATAAGCATGTTGGAGAAGAGCTTCCCGCAGGCTCCACAAGCCAGCTTGTCCCCACTCCCCAGGGCCTCAGGAGGAGGTGGGGTTGGGGGTGGTGGTGCTGGCTGCTTCCCCTCGTTGTACTGGATCACAAGCTCAAAGCCGAAGTTTTCCAGCAGGGCTTTGGCTGCCGTCCGGGCTGCCTCATTGGGAGGCTGACAGGGTGGGGAGGAAGGCCCTGCCTCGCTTCTCTCCTCAGCCACCGGGGGCCGCTCTCGTTCCCGCTCAGCTGGCTCAGCCTTGGGGGGAGGTGGTGGGGGTGGTGGGGTGGTGGGTGGCAGTGATAGCACAGGGGTGGGCCCTGCCAGAGCCAACTTGGGCCCCACCTTGAGGTCATGCAGGTAGAAGGGCAGGAGCAGCTGCTGTTGCTGGAGCTTGAGCAAAGACTCGGGTACAAGGGGGAACGGTGGCAGCACTGGGGGAGTGAAAAGAGGGGCTGGGAAACGGTGTAGGTCTAAGGGTGGTGGTGGTGGGGACAGAAAGGGCAGCCCAGAAACCAAGCTGCTGGGCTCAGATGCCTTCTTCTCTGTGCCCCCCACCCCATCAGACTCAGCCTCCTTGGACTCTTCCTGACTCCTCTCTGGTCCCTCAGCCTTGGCATCAGCCTTGGCTCCCCGGGACCGAGTCTGGTGCAGCACGGACCGCATGTGAATCTCCAGGGTAGAGCTCTGGTTGTAGGAAACTCGGCAGACTGTGCACTTGAAGGGTTTGTCTGTGGCAGTGGCAGCCGTTGGGGGTGCACCACCCTCCCCTCTGGCTGGGGCCAAGGGGTCAATGGCAGCTTTCTTCATCTTATGCAGATGGGAGACGGAGTTGTAATGTACCAAGAGGATGTTCTTCTGCGTGAAGGATTCCTTACATACTGTGCACTTGTAGGGCCGGGCAGGATCCAAGAACTTATCTAGAGCAAAGTTGGTGGTCTTACGGTAGGACAGGGGATGTCGGGCATCAGCAGGGGCTGGCTCTGCTGGGCGAGACTCCCCTGTGGGTCCATCTTCCTCTTCAATTGTGGGCATTGTGGGGGATCCTTCTTCAGTCTGGGGGTCAGGCTGAGGGAGTGGGGAAGGGGCTGGGGAAGGGGGCTTTTCAGGGCTTGTCAGAGGTTTGTCAGGGGCCTCAGCTGGAGGTGGAGGAGGCTCTGGTAGAGGGTCTGGATTGACTTCTGCGATCAGGTTGGGACCTTCTCCTAAGGAAGGAGAGGAGGAGATTAGAGGGAGGAAACTACACTAGTCCCCAGTTCTAGTCCCCTTAATCTTATCTCCTCAGTTCATATAGCCTTGACCTCCTCCCCCTACCAACTATCCCCTGAACTTTTTCCCTTACCCACTGCTGAATCTCCACCGGACACTGGTTCAGTTCCAGGAGCTGGGGGTTCAGGGCTATCCCCTATGGGACTGAGACTGGTCCCAGGCAGCACTTTGGTCAAAAAGGTCATTCCCACAGTTGTGGCCTAAAAAGGAAAAAGTCCGGACAGTTCCAGCCCTTCCACCCCAGTTACAGTGAGCTGATGCTTCCTTCCCACTACCCGAGGGCCAGGCTCCCATTTAGTGCTTGCCCGGCTCCTGCCTTGGCCTGGGCCCTTCATCTGGTTTGTCCTCTACCCCCAATGTAGAACTGGCCTCAAAATCTGTGGTCAGTCACGGCACATGGTGATTTTTCATTTCAGTGGTAGGGCGAAGTACTATACAAGCAGAGGAGGGGGAAAATGTGGCCCTGAGGCCGGGAAAAGGGAAGGATGAGCCTGCTAATCAACTACTTACTACAGAGGGAAAGGTGAGGCATGCTATTACCCTCCCCACCCCAGCACCTCAGAATGCATCTCTTTTCCCTTTCTGCATGGCAGTGTTAGTGGTGGAAAAGAAAGCACTGGATTCCCGGGGGGTTCTTGCCTGGCACTCACCACCAGAAGTAGTTTTTCAACACATTCAGGTACTACATTGTGCAGGTGGCTAAGGTGGAAGTGAAGACCAGAACGTCCCACCAGCTGCTCCTGGCACAGTGGGCACCGGTACTTGGGCTGCACAGCGTGCTGGGATATGGTGTGGGCCTGTACCTGCTCGTTGGCGGGGCTGATGAAGCTGCAGTATGGACAGCAGTACACCTGGGTGGAGGGATAGGTGAGTGGAAAGGGCATAAGGAAGGAGAGAATACACTGCTGGGCTCCTTGCTCTGTGAAAAAGCTAACCTGAAGGCCGGAGTTTTCATGCTTTGAGAATACCTAGGCTAACGAACCTAGAACCTCAGAGCCTTTTGGGGTTCTTGGACTTTTTTTAAATCACTGAGAGAGCTTTATGAGCTTATGAGAAAACTTTACGGGAAGGCATCACAGAAGAACTTCACCCCCCAGCTCTCCTGGGGCTCAGGGAGCTGGCACCTCCCTGTTCCTTCCCTGGGGGCAGGGACTGAGGCCTGCTTTAAGCTGCACACTCTCCTTCCCTCTTTGTTTGCCCTCTCTTCCTGTTACTCCTCCGTACTCCACTTTCCTGTTGCTCTCACTCCTCTGCTTTCCACCTCCCTCTGCCCCCCAGCAAGGCCCCTTCCCCCTGGCCTGACAGTCCCACTTCATTTGGATTTCTCCCCCTCTCCCAGCCCACGCCTACACCTTCCTCTCCTCTTCCCTTCCTGGGTCTGGCCTCCCTCCTTGTAGGCCCTAGGGGCACTTTCCCAACCCAGAAGCATGGCCTGCCCCTGCCCACTGTCCTATCGGCACTTGCTGCAGCCAGAGCTGTACTAGGAAGGAGGCCGTACCTGCCTGTTTCGGAGCCCACTCATCCTCCCTCTGTATCGGCTCAGCTCCCACTCTTTCTTTTCCTTCTTCCTTTTTTTTTTTTCTTTGTAAACAAACACCACAGCTCCCCCAGTGGCCAGTGGGCCAGGCCTGGCCTCCTCCCTCTGGCTCCAGTCCCCCCTTCCATCCACTCCTCCCCCTCTGAAGGGGCGGGGAAAGGGGAGTGGAGATGGAAGTACAGTTTATATGATGAAGCTGGAGACTCCTCTCTCATTTTCTGTCATCAGAGTGCCTAGCACTGTACTAGGCAGTGTGTCTCTAGTCTGAATTGGGCCTGTGCTCCCAAAGCCTGGGCCTGCTTCTACTCAAGCAGCTCGGAACTCCTCACTTGGGTTATTTACTTTTTGGTGACTGGGAAGTAGGAAAGGCACAAGTGGGTGGAGAGGCCTTGAGTCGACCCCTCACTCTCCCTGCACCCAACCCCAGCACAGATTAAGAAGACCAGGGACTGGATCTGCTAGACATAGCAGAAGTGACCAAAATGTTGCATCGGCTGTTGCCACCTTTGCTGTAGGATAGAGCAGTCACCACTGTAGGGGGCCTGCCTGTTCTGGGGGACTAGAGAGCTCTTTAAAATTTGGAGTTGTCCGGATTCAAAGTGGGGAAATGGCAGCTTTGTTCCTCATGTTCTCTCCTTTACTTTTGGAATCAAGAGAAGCCATATTAAAGAGAGAGCCCCTAAAGCCTCCTGATGCCTGTGCTCCTGGGCTAAAAAGTGCTGCCTATTTTCTGCCTATGCTAGGCCTTTTGGATACTCAGTTCTTTTCTGCCCTAGGGAGTGATCTAAGCTGGGGGTGCCTCCATTCCCTGGGGCTCCTCCTGCCTCTCCCTCCCCGGGAAGTAGAGAAGTGACAGAAGGAAGTAGAGGGAAGTGATGCCAAGACAATAACCCGAAGAGAAACTGTAGCCTTCAGGGCCCCAAGACTGTGATGCCAGGACTCTTCCCTGGAGGCTGGGACTCCCTTTCTCTCAGCCTCTGACAGCTCTTTTCCCCTTCATTCCCCCTCCCCCCTGCTTTTTTCTCCCATTCTCCCTCTTCCCCCACCTCCTCCTGAATCCCAGGTCAGCTTCTCATAGGCTTTCTCCCTCAAGCTCTCTCCACCTTTTCCCTCTCATCTAGCTTTACTCTTTCACATCTAAGGCCATTATAACTCTTTAGATTTTTCTCTGGCTGTGGCTGAATAAAAGCAGTTGATCTTCTGCTGTATGTGAGAGGATTTTGTAAACTAAAGTCTTATGTAAATGTTAGCAAGTATTATTGTCTGTGAACATATGAAGGGAAATAAAACCACTGATTTAAAGAGTGTGAGTCTTTTCTTGGCCTATAATTCCTTTTCTGTAGAACTCCGTACAGATTAGGATTCCTCCTTCTGCCTTTTCAATCATATCATTCCCTAATAAAGCCACCTTCCACGCCAGACCCTTCCCAATCATCCCAGTTCTGACCACAGTCTGGTTGGCATTGTCCCCCGAAGGACCACTCCTATTTTCTGTCTCTTCAGAAGCTGAGGATTGAAGGAAAAGAGGTTCAGAATGAGTGTGGGAAACCCAGTTTCTTTTATTTGTCTTTTTTTCATATCCTCCCACCACCTTCAGGATTAGTGTAGTATAGAAGGGAAGGGTAGGGGGAAGAGAATAAGCATTTATATAGCACTTAGGTGCCAGGGACTGTCTCATTTAATTTCTCATAGAGAAACACTTCTGTATACTCCCTGACACTCACTCACACTCTCTCTCTCTCTTTCTCTCTCTCTCTCTCTCTCTCTCTCTCTCTCTCTCACACACACACACACACACACACACACACACACACACACACACACACACACACACCCCAGCACATATAGTAGAACCTCTCTTAGCACTGCCTCCTTCCTTAGAAATGGCGGTCACGGAGGCTGCTGGGATGTCTCCAGTAGAGACATCCTTGTGTTTGTGAAAGTAGACTAGAGATGCCAAATAAAACGAGTTAGGGGCCATAGAGAACATGTTTCTTCTGCTCAGACCAAATGTGGATTCAGGATCCAAAGGGGAGAGATTGCCAGACTGAAAGGGTACCATGACATGGCCTTCTCTTGTTCAGTCCAAACCCAGTTTCCCTCCCCTGAGCTAACTTCTTGTCTCCTCCCTTTGAAAGTGGTCTTCCCCTTCAAAGTCCAGAAGCCTCCTCCGGAGGTGTCAGAAGCTATCTAGCTTTGAGATTGTCCTGGTTGTGGGGCCAGTGGGAGGAGGGGTGATTTGGGAGAGGGGAGGCTTTGAGCAACTCACCTAGTGGTAGGGCCTTGTTCTGAAGGTTTTTCTCTGCAGTGGGTGGCTCCATCTGGGCAGTAATAGGACCTTTCCCTGTACAGGGGTAGGAGAAAACCAGCTTAATGGGATAGCAAGGGTCAAGTGAGGAAAGGGGAGGGAAAGGAAAAGAGGAATAACCTGGACAAGCTTGGGACAAACTGACAGGCAAATGGTGTCAAAGTGGTTAGGAAAGAGGAAGAATTACATGAATTTTATAAAGCAGGAAAAGTGTGAGGACCAGGAGGAAAGGTACTGAGGGATGAAGGAGAATCACAGAACTTTGGAGTGGGAAAATCACTTAATCCAATCCCCTCCTTTTATGGATAAGAAAACCGAAGACAAGAAAGGTGACTCTAGACTAGTAGAAGGAGGATAAAAAAGGACATATGGATTCAGCACCTGCCCCTGACACTTACTAATTGTGTAATTACAGGTAAGTCTCCTTCCTTGCCGGTCCCTATTTGCTCACATACAAGAACCCACCCTATCTCCCTCGTAGGCACTAGCTCTGCACACCCTTACACATTATCTAAATGGCAGCTGCTGTGATTCCCCAAGGCCACGAGACTCCTCAGTAGCAGAGCCAGGCCTGGAGTTTAACAGCCTCCTGACTCTTCCCCATTCCACTCTGTACCTCCTTCTGTAAGGATGCAGTGGGGAGAACAATGGATTGGGCAAAGAGTCGTGGAAAGGCTGAGGTTCTGAGACGGGGTGATTTCAGGAAGTAGCGGATAGAAAACACAAAGCAGGGGCTGCTGGGCTTGGAGACGAGATTACCACGAGAGGAAGAATTGACAGACGTGTAGGAATTTATTTTCGTTGGCGGCCTAATTAAAGTGTTAAAGTTCCTTAACTCCATTCAGCCCTGCGCCAAGATCGTTAGCTATTGATCCGAGCCCCTCCGGCACTTAACTCCAGCCAGCATATTGGCAATTCAATTAGCACCAGTCAATGCAGCCTGTTCCCTGGTCCCTGCTGCCACTGCCCTTGCCCATCTTTGTCTCTGGAGAGCCCAGCACCCATGGCCCTCCTGATCCCCTCTTCCCTTCATGTAGTTTGTGCTATCTGTGCCCCCATCTTTAACTGTCAGTCCATCCTATGTGAGGATGAGGACACAGTAGGTCACCACTCAAGGCCCTGAGCTTGGCCAAAGGGCAGGGGGAGACTGTGGAAAGCTTGTATGTAAGCCTCTTCCTTTACCAGGATTGGGTGGGATCAGAGGCCCAATGTATGTCCTTTCCTACAGTTCGAATTACACCCAGTAAACCACGAAACTTTTTCCACCCCTCCCCCAACTCCTTCCCTAGTACTGCTAGGAAACTGGCTTCCTGTCACCAGTAAGAAAGTGTTTCTCCCGAAATTTCTTAACTCTTGGCCCTCTACTCAGCAACTCTGCAGCACCCCCCTCCCTCTATATCCTGTGCCCACTTTGTCAGCATTCTCTGCTTCCGAGTCTCTGTTCTTTGGATGTTCCTGTAGCTCCCATTCTCTTCCCTCTGAGCCTTTCCTGCCTCCTTTGGTCTTCTTGCTTCCTCCTGTTGCACAATCCTCCATCCTCTTTGCCATATTACACACCCGTTTCCCTCGCCTTGCTTCTCTGTCACCTCCATAAAAGCACTTGGTCCCTATCCTAAATAGCCAGTGCCCCACCCTTTCTCTTCCTCTGTTCACAGCCCCTGCTCCCCATCCCCACTCCTCCTTACCAGGAGTTCTGGGCTGGCCATGGCTGAAGCACAGGATGCTCTGAAGAGCTGAGATTCCTTCCTCAGCTACACGTCCACTCTGCAGCAGCTGAAGTCGTCGCTGGGCCTGGGCGTCTCGGTGGGCAGGTGCCCGAAGGTGTTGCAACAGAGCCAATCGGGAAGGCGTCTCCCATGCACACAGAAGACATCGGTAAAGTCCCAGTTCCGCCCCTGCCTCTGCCCCTTCCATCTCCAGCAGGAACTGGAAGAAAAGGAGGAGACAGCTCAGGCCTGGGAGATAAGACCAAATCCTAGTGTCCTCCCTTGCCTGCCCTCAAAGGAAGACCCCTCTCTAGCTCCAATCCCCATCTAGGCCCTCCCAAGACCTCTCTGGTGCCAACTTTCCCCTTCCCTGGATTCTGCTCTTGCATTTTTACCACCTTTATCTTTCCCTTCTCTCTCCTATCCATATCTCCACCCTTCCTCAATTCCACTGCTTTCTGGCCTCTCACCCCAGGTCCTCATTTGAATGTTTACCTTCTTGTATCCCTAGCTTTTTTTCCCCTTCTTTTCTTCTGTTATCCTCTCTGCCTCTCCCTCTGTCTGATAATTTTCTCCTACCCTGCACCTCTTCATCTTCTATCCACTTAGCTTCATCCCCTCTCTTCCCTTATTCCATGCCCTGGGCTTGCCATTGTATGGTTCCCTCTCCCTCCCCTTCCCCTACTGCTAACCTTATAGACTTGGCTGTTCTCCTCATGTGTGCCACTCCGGGCATGGAGCTGCATTTTCTCTTTGCTGTTAGACTCAAAGTCACAAAGGTTACAGCGAAGGTGTAGAGGAGAGACTGGCCCATAGGGAGCACCTTCCCCCAGAGGGGGGACTGGTGCAGGAGTACCCCCGCTGCCCTCCCTCAGGTGGGCCACCAGCTGGTATTTCTGGGCATGCTTGTCGGTCTTGAGGTGCAGCTGGAAGTTGGCCTTAAGCTGAGTACCATAGCAGCAAAGTTTGCAGCGATGGGTGTCTCCGGCCACTTCCTTCCACTCGGCTTCGGGGAGGCTTCGGCCCAGGGTGCAGTGGTACAGTAGCAGCTCTAGGCTGTCTGTGCTGAAAGCCTGGCACACCAGGCATCGGAACACTTTTAGTGACGGGTCGTCATCTGGTGGGGGTGAGGTGGGCAGGCCATCCATGGCGGGCCCCAAAAGCTGGCTTGGGGGAAGGCGGGGTTCCGGGGAAAGGCTGCCAGGGGCTAGAGAACAGGGAGAGGCAGGTAGGTCAGGGGAAGCAATGGCCTTGTACTGGGGTGAGGTTAATATGAGCATGAAGGTGACAACAGAAAAGGGGAGGATGACACTGGGAAGAGAAGAAGGGGCAGGGAGGTTCCTAGGGGAAAAGGACGGAAGTGGCTAGAGAGTAGGAAAAGAGAGATAGGGAAAAGGGACAAAAAGAGGGAATCTTACCAGGAGTGGGGAATTTCCGGGCAGGTGGCCCCAGGTGATGAAAGCCATTGAGGAGTAGCTGGGCCTCCAAGGGCTTGTCTGGCCTCAGCCCTGGGCCAGGCAAAGGGGCCGGTGGCTGGCCCAGTCCCTGTGTCCCATAGTACTGGAACAGCTCAGGGGGGTTGGCAGGGGTCGCTCCGGGAGGTGGGGGTGGGCCTGGTCCCACTAACCCAGGAGGCAGCCCCAGAGGCAGCCCCTGATGCAGCAGCAGAACATTCTGCATGTGCTTCTCTGAGGTCATATGGATGCGAAGATTCCTAGAGATGTTGGTTTCATAGCTGCACACCTTACACTGCCAGGAAGACTTGGCCTTGGGCTCCTTTTCCCCAGTTGGGGCTGGAAGTGCTGCCTCAGTGGGACTCCCCTGACCTCCCGGGCCAGCCTGAAAACCTTGGAGGTTGGCCAGGTGCTTATCAGACTGCATGTGGATGCTGAGGTTCCCCTTTGTGGTGGTGGAGTAGTTGCAGACCTCGCATCGATAGGGCTTATAGCCACAGTTATAGCTCTCACCCCTCGCAAGGCGGGGGTGTGCCCCTCCGGCACTGCAGTAGCTGCAGTGACTGTTGTTCTCTGGGTGTTTCTCCCTCATGTGAACATCAAGGGTCTGCTGGTACTTATAGTGCCAGTTGCACTTGGGACACTTGAGTGTCTTGCAGGAGTTTCGAGAGTGCAGTAGGGACATGTGGCTGGAGAGACTGAGACCCTGGAAGGCTGGTGGGGCTGGGGCATAGTCATCAGCCAGCCGGTAGGGCCGGGGTGGGTCATTGGGATCTTCAGGTGAGTCAGCCCGGGCTGGGAGAGCACCCCCATCTTTGGGGGAGGGTGAACTTTGGTTGAGTGGGGGGCAAAGTCCCCCATCCTCCTCTTGCCCCTCAGGGAACCAATCTGGCCCTGCCTCGCCTGCCGCCACTGGCGATTCTTTGGCTTGGGTTGGGTTGGGGTCCCAGGCAGTTGGGGTGGCAGGTGGGGAAGGTGGGCTGGGGACCATGTCTTCCTCAAGGGGCAGTGGAGGGCCCTGGTTTCCTGCCTCAGTGGGGCTGTCCCCATCCTGGGCTACATTCACCATTCCATCCACTGCTCCACTGCTGAGGGGTGTGGTGGGCAGGGGGCCAGGGGAGATTTTTGGTTCCAGAAAACTGACAAGCACTGTAGACCCCTCCTTCCCCTCTTGTATTACAGCTGGGCAGCCTGGCAGGCTCTGGTGCTGAACTGGGGCCAGCTTCACCCCATGAGACTGAGCATGAGCCACAAAAGCCTTGGGCCCACTGAAGCCCAGGCGGCACAGCAAGCAGAGCCAGAAGAGCTCCCTGTGGTCTCCGTCCCCACTCCCTATGGGGCCATCTTTGGGATCTCTGGGTGGGAGTGGGGCCGGCCGGTAGCTCCGGAAGGCTCCATCCCCTCCCTCGCAGGCGGCCGGAGGTGGCGCTGAGGTATTATGGGGCAGAATTTGGTCAGAAGAGCTAAAGCCTTGGATTCGGTCAAAACCGTGTTGGACGTGGAGGACAGTGAGGTGAGTGGACGCTGGGCAGACTCGGAGGGGCAGGCTGGACTCTTCCTCAGTCCCTGACTCACTCCAGGGGAAGCCCTTTGGTAACAGGAGCTCACTGTTGCCAGAGAGAGGCAGTTCGGCCAAGAGATAGGCGGCACCATCTTCAGTGAAGAGCAAGTGGTCACTCAGGTCCTGGGGAGCGGGCCCTGCTTCTTCCTGCTGTATTTCCTCCTCCTCTTCCTCCTCTGCTCCAAGCTCCTTTGGTGGGACTAGGCCACAGCCTGGTTCCAGTGGATGCTCCCTGGTCTCCTTTGGTGGGACTAGGCCACAGCCTGGCTCAAGCTGGTGCCCCCCAGGCTCTGAGGGCCTCATGCTGTCAGTGGTGGCAGCAGTGGGGGGATCTTTGGTGGCAGGTTCGAAGGATGTGCCAGAGGAAGGGTCCTGAGGCGGGGACGGGGCATTATGACCAGGGGTAGAGGTGTTGCTAGCAGTGGAAAGTGAGTTAAGGGTGGCCATGGCAGACGGAGGAGCACTTGGGGGTCATCTCAGCGTGACAGCCAGCACCCTGAAATAAAGATGAGAGGTTTTGGTGAGGGATAGGATGTGGATAGAAAAGATGAGAAAACAAGGAAGTGAGATGAATGGGGGAAGACACATATCTATGTGTATCTAGATCTTATTTTTAAGGAAGAGCCTCAACATATTTCACATTATCAGAGGTCATTTCCCCAAGCTGGACCTCCTACAACATACCTAGGGTTGGCAACCTGTGGTCTACTTGCCACAGATGGAACATAGGCTCATTTCCATTGGTACCCAGGTACCCAGGGCTTGTGAGAGCTACTATAGGTCTTGAGAATTAATGGCAGAAACTTACCCGATTCTAAGTCAAAAGCTTATCAGCTCCAGGCTCTAGCTACCTCTGACCTCTAGGAAAAAAAAGGGGGTTGGGTGTCTTTTCTTGGCACTTATAAAAGTGACCATCTGAGATTTCTACTATCTTGGGGGCTGACCCTCCCCCCGCACCCGTCTCCCAGCCCAGGACCAAGGAAAGAGAGTGCCACTGAGCCACCTGGGACCAGATCAGCCAAGTCCTGGTCTAGCGCTCCTTATACCTTGTCACAAGTTCACCAACAGGGCAAATTTCTTTTCCCATTACCAACATATCAAGCTTCCCCTTATGTTCTCAACATTTCAAAAGTTCTATCTTAACTTTTTCCAACTCTAGATCACTGGTGATTCCAAACTCCTGAACCTTCAGTATCCACAGGGAAGCCAGAGAGACCTCAAGCCAGACATATTTCAGAATGAAGAAGAAAGATGGTAAGAAAAGGTTTATTTGCCAGGGGATGCTAGAACTACAAAAGTTCTTTACTTCCTTAGACAACTTCTAACCTTGGGGATGAGATTTTAGGTATGGTCCCTTTTGGACCCCACCCCCCACCATGCTTTTGGGGAGGGAAGGGGGGTATTCTCTCCTGTTCCTGGTAGAGGGGAGGCAGCCAGGTGTGACATCAGGGACATTAAGGAGTCTGAATAGGACTGGATTAGCATGCTAATGAATATGCAAATAAGCACCTGGGAAAGGTAGGGTATGGGGAGGGGAGGAGGTAAAGGCAGGAAGGGAAAAAGAAGACCATGGACAGAGGGCAGGACTGTTCCCAAGGTGACTTGTAGAGTGGGTGGAGCCCACCAAACTGGAGAAGAGTTTTTCTTTTATGGAACTCCTCAAGGATAGGGCGTCAAAGTGCATTTGCCAACGCTAGTCAGTCCACCATACCCTGGGCTTCCTCAGTTTCATCTAGCACACAGGTACAGGAGACAACAGTCTTACTCCTGACTTGTTCCCAGTACTATCCAGTGGGAAATATTGATCTTAGCCCACAAACCCTATCGATGTTCTCAAAGCTCTTAGCGAGGACTCTCAGGATTAGAAAAGGGAGCAGCGGGCTCCCCGTCATGGCTAAGGGAGTCCTACTCTCTTGGCCTGGTGTCTGGGTGAGAGGGAGGCCAAAGGGGCAAAGGGTGGTTGGTAGACAAGCTGTTTAAAATTGCAAATCTCTTCTCAATCCCTCCTCCTCCCCTGGAAATAATTTCAATTGCAAATTCGTCTCTGCCTCAGTGCATCCCTCCCCCCCTTCACCTTCCTAGTCCCCTTCTCCTCCCCCTCTCCTCTTCCCTGGGGTTCGCTCCTCATCTGCATCATCTTCCAACCAAGCTCAGGAAGAGCCATGATTTTCATCTCTTACTTTCCCCCTCTTCCTTCTCTATGCCACCCTACCCCAACCTCCGATATATTTTTGGAGGAAATGCATAAACAGAGAGGTGGCGGACCTCAGACTCACTCTCCTTGATATCATTCCATGCTCTGTCTGTCTTATTGGAATTCTTCCCTTACATTCTGTCTACCTATTCCTGGGTCTAAGGGCTTCTTCTCCACTCTAGGGCATATCTTGGATTGCACAGGCAGGGACAAGGTAACTCTTTGAAGGCCTCGGCACTGTCTCTGTTGGAGTGGTGGGATCGAGAGTGCAGAAATAACAGAAAAATGAGGAAGCCTTAGGGAGTATGTCCAGGAGTTGGTGGATGGGAGTGTCCTGGGTGAAGGGAATGGGTGGAAGAGAGGAGTGAGTGCCTTTGGTGGACCAATGGGAGAGAGAGGGGCAAAGGAAGACTGAGAAGGCAGTGGCAGTGGTATGATTAGAGAAGAGATTGATGTGAAGGGGCGCCACAGACGGCAGAGAGAGTCAATAAAACCAGAGGATCACATTAGAGGCGACAGAGAGAGCTTTAAATTACACGGCTGCTGCCACAGAGGGGGATGGGAGGAGGGAGACCTGGAGCGGAGGGAAGGATGGAGAGAATTGAGGGAGCAGTGGATATCTGATCTACTTAGATGAATCTCCAGTTCCTCAAAGTCTCTCAGTCTCCAGAGCTTTCTCAAAGCCCCTCATTTTACCCATATCCTTCCAAGTCCCCTAGTCACTCTCTTTTTTTCCACCAGGGAGAAAGAAAGATATGGGGATAGAAGGAATCCTCTTAGAAAGTATCTTTTTCAATTTCTTCCTATTTGTGGGTTCCTTGTCATTCCTTAGGAAAGAAAGCTAGGTATGGAAGTCCAGAGACATGGGCAAGGAGTATATAATTTCCCTACTGGGGTCTCTTTCCCATCCCACCTCTCACAGTCACTAGCAGCAAATGCCTTTCTTTAGAAGGAAGCAAGAGGCAAATGGCACCTTTCCCAGTAAATAGAAAATAATTTGCAATTCCTGATGACTTATTCTGGAAACAGGGACACAACACAATGAGAATCAGGCAGAGATACTCACTGATCTAGGGAGAAAAAGAAATAGCCACTGAAACCATAAAATACAGACAGACCCAGGACATCACAGAGTCATACATATGTAGCCACTGAGACAGATATTAGGACTCAGAGGTTCACTGAGATAAACAGACATTATGAATAAGTAAGACTTGGATGCTAGGAGATACAGAAACAGACAGATGACAATTTGGAGCTACCTACTCAACACTGATGCTGAAAACCAGAGAGTCAAGCCAGCTGAAAGACAGTATGTCGAGAGGCAAAGGAGGACCCAGAAACAATAAAGGGAGGAAGAACAGCCGCGATGGGAGGAAGAGATGCCAAGGAGCTAGGAAAAAGCCTGACCCCAGAACAGGCTGAGATCCGCCCCCCAGACACAAGGAGCTTCTACCGCCCCGCCCGCTACCCTCATGGGGTGTCTAATGGCTCCCCTTGGGAATAATCCTCCAAGCCCAACCCTCTCTTAGGAAAAGAGATGGGACTGTTCCCTAGTGGCCACAAAGAGAACTTCATACCGGAGGGGATGCAGATCCCCTGCTCTCCATTTCTGACAGGTCCTTTCCAAATCCAGAGCTCTGGCCATTACTTTCATTAACTCCTGAAGAAGATCTGCCTCGTTTGCTTAACATTTACCTACAAAAATTTTCTCAAACTCTTAACTGGCATTTGTTCTACCACCTCTGCCTTTTTCTCATCCACTGTTCTCATCCTCTTCCTTCATCTTCCCACACACTCTTTCTTTCCTGCTAAGCAGCGGACACCCAAAAAAGAGAGAAGCTAGGAAACGTGTGGAGAAAGGTCTGTGCGTTGGGCAGGGGCGTTCCAAGCTCCTAGATCGTAAACCCTTAGAGGGTGAGGATTCCCTCTTCTCCTCTTCCCTCAATGAGGCAGTTTGATAGAGTGGAAAGGACGCTGGATTTGGTACCAAAAGAACCAGCGATCCATAACTCTGCTCCTCACCACCCTCAGGACCCTTTAAGACACATCACTTCATCTCCTTATGGCCTCAGTTTCCTCATTTGTAAAATGAGGGGATGAATCAGATTCTCTCTAAGGGCCTCGATGCTGTGATTTTACATTTGCTCCATCCTTGCATAGAACTGATGTTCAATTATGTCTGACACCTTGTGACCCCATTTGGGATTTTCTTGGCAAATATACTGGAGTGCTTTGCCATTTCCTTCTGCATCTTGTTTTACAGATGAGGAAACTGAGGCAAGCAGGGTTAAGTGACTCGTCCAGGGTCACAGAGCCAGTAAGTGTCTGAGGCCAGATTTGAACATAGCAAGATGAGTCTTCCTGACTCTAGGCCTGGCACTCTATCTGCTGTGCCATCTAGCTGCCCCTTTCATGGCATACTACAGTGTTTGTGTACCTAGAACGTCTAACAGCCTATAAGCCTCTTTACTTTCCCTGCCTGGAGGATGCCCCTTTAACATCAGGATCTTGCATCGGTAAGAATCAAATGTGCTTTGTAAAGAGAGCCAAATTTGGAGATTTGGATTCTACTGGAATCCTTATTCTCTCACTACCTGTATGACCTGAACAAAAGACTCAACTCTCTGAGCCTCAGTTTCTTCATCTGTAAAATATAGGGGAGTGGGTTTGAATTTAATGACTTCTGGGGTCCTTTCCAGTTCACATCCTAACAGGGGACATAAAGTCAAAGTAAATGGAAGGTCATCTCAAAAAGGAAAGCGTTAGTGGCTGAGAGAAAACCGGCATTTATTTAGAGCCAGAAGGGACCTTAGAGGTTATCTACCCCCACCCTTTCATTTTACAGGAGAGGAAACTGAGGTTCATGGACATAATGTGACTAGCCCAAGTCTGTATTGGTATTATGTGAGAGTTTGGATTTGAACCTATATTCGAAGTCTAAAATCAGAGCTATTTCCACTGTACTCCAGGAGTCCCTGAGGCCTAGTTCAAAACTGCCATGGTCTCTCTCTCCCTCAAAACCTGTCTTTACTTTCTGTAACGCTCATCTTTCTCTTATTCCTTCACCAGTTTTTCTCCCTGGATTCCCTCTCCCCAGCCACAACCACCTGAGTCACTTCATGCTTCTTTTCCATTAAAAAGCCTGAGACAGGTATGATCAGGGAAGGAAAGAAAAAAAATAGCCAAAGACAGAAAGGGAAAGAGGGAAAGGGGGGGAGGCAGGGGAAGGAACTCACTTCCTGATATGCATATGTAAATATTTAATCTCAAAAGGCCTCTTTGCCAGGGCCAAAAATAGGGCAGGTGGCCAAGTTCCCTGTAAAGGGAAACTATGCATAAGTCTTTGTGTCTTATACTTTGCAAAACACTTGGGTGGTGGTGGTAGAAGTGAGGGCCTGAAGGTGGAATAGGAAAAGGAGACACTAGGAAGTTGGAGATGGGAGGGAAATAAGATCAGAGGCTAGGGACGGAAACCCATTAGTTTGTTGAGATGCATCCATGTTTATTGGCTTTTCTGTGTCTACACTGAGGAATAATACAAACCTGTGTTCCTCCCCACATTTGGAAAGTGTGTATGCTCAGGTAAAATGTGATTTTTCCATGCTTCTGGCCATGTATAATTGTATCCATTTTGCCTGGTGACTACACATATGTCAAGACCTGTTAGGGTAGTTTGTGTGTCTATGTGAATAGACATAAGAGATCATATTGGGGGTGTATGGAGCTGAGGCTTCAGGACTTTTCTACATGTCACAGTCATCAATACTTTCATTAATCCAGCCCTGGATTATGTACCCTTGTGCATTTGAGCACTAGAGTGTGGGAAAACTGACATGTTGGAATGTGCCCTTGAACAAATTCAGGAACACATCTGCATACTGCTATGCTTTGGAATATATACAGTGTAATTTAAATAACTTAAGTCAGAAAGGTACTCTATGCATTTCTCCTACTTATTTTCGAGAATATTTGTGTACACTATGGACACATATACATGTTATGGTACCGTGTGCCTAGGAAGATATTATGTTATTAATTTCCTTGGTATCTCTGAGTCCAAGTGTGGCACCGTTATAGTGCTGATGCATTTTTCTTCTAGTTTGAAGGTGCTAGAAGCATTCAAACCAGATAAATTCTTTCTCAGGATGAAGGTGTTTCAGAGTCTGTATATGATTTGTTGTATTTGAGTAAATCTGTGGGTCTGAGTATGTATGGATGGCTGTGTATATATCTGTATCCAGTTTGAGAGATCCCATGAGTGTGTGTGTCCACCTGGGTGGGAATTTCACTTACTCATATGACTGCACCCCAATTATGTGTACATCTTTGCCAGAGGTTTACATCCATGTGTGTTGCCTATCACAGAGCACTTGGACATCACGCTGTGATTGTGTGTCATGTATCAGTGTTCCTGACAGCTCGTGGATTTGGGAATGTACATGTCCTTGTATTTCTCTGTCTTGTCCTTGTGTTGTCAAGATGCAACTTAGACCATGTGTGTGGCTGTGTGCCTGTGTACAGCCTGGTATGGGTGTGTTTGGGGTGGATGTAATTACTGGGATCGGCCCAGCCCTAATGAGTGTGATCTCGTTACACTCTCGCAGCGAGGCCTCTAATGGAGCTCACCTCATTTCACAGCCATTAGAGATGGAGATGGAGCCCCGCCCCCTGGGCTCAGCCAGCCACTCCTCCCCAGGCCACATTCTTTCCCTCTGGCTCGCCATTTCTCAGTTCCCTCTTTCTTTCTCCTTCCATTTCTCTGCTGCTCTTTTCCTTTCTGCTTTGCTCCACAATGCTGTCTGTGCCCCCTCCCCCTTTCCTTCCCTAGATACCTCTTCCTTCCTTTTCCTCCAGGTGCTTCTCCTTCGTCTTCTCCATCTCCTGACCCCTTCCCCTCACTGCCCATTTCCCCTTTCCTTTATCCATGTCCATCCTTCCCCTTTCTTTTCCTCCATTCCTCTCCCCCTCCTCCCTCTTTTGCTTAGTCTGGCCAGAGGACAAATCTCAAGGGGAAACTAGCAAAGACAAACAAGGAGCAGTGACTTCATTATCGTCATTAATTTGCCACTTCAGTTCCTCCCACAAGGGTCAAACCCAGCAAGGCTTGAACCTGGGATTGACACAGGGAGGAGGGGGTGCAGACAGCCGACCGGGGAGCTGGTCCCTGGTCTCTGACCCTCCCCTTCCTATCCCTTCCCTCCTCCCTTCCCAGGAGGTACCAACATCCCCAATCTATCTGATCCCTCTCCTTCCTGATTCTTACTCCTTTCTTTTCCATCACAATTGGGCCATTTCTTTTGGCCCTACCTCATTCTTATATTACATGCTTTCTCAGTTCTTACCACTCCCTGTCTCTGCCACGTTCAGTCTGTTTCTCCTCCCTTCCATCTCAGCCTTATCTCACAAGATTGTTGTTTCACATGATGTATGTGAAAGAGCTTTGTAAACAATAAAACACAATACAAATATATGATTATTCCAATTCTTAATCCCTCTCTCATCCTTTGTCTGCCATACTCATTTTTCTCTCCCTTCTTTCTCCTTTTCAAATCTTCAGCCCACTCCCTCTTCCTCGAAATGCAGGATTTTTGCTTTTGCAATAACTGTTAGGCAATCCTTATAGGAACATGGTGGAAGAGGGGAGGTCAGAGGATGCCATAGGGTTCTTTTGGTCACTAGCAACCCAGACAGAATCAGAGCTAGACAAAGATAAACAACACTAGAGAGAGAAAGGCAGACACAAGCAAATCCCAGTGCTAGAGAGAGCCTGTGATGGAGAGACCCAATACAAATATATATATATATATATGTATATATATATATATATGTATGTATATAAAAAATCCAATGAGAGTCTGTACTACAGAGAAATAGAATCAGTGAGGCCAGACAGAGACTGACAGGCCAGTGTCAAAGGTGCAGGGGTTTGGACATCAGAATCAAGATGAAGGAGGACCAACTGGGAAGAATGAGAAGAGAGGAATTTGAGGGTAGAAAATGACAGTCAACCTAATTCTCCTGGGATACCCAATCTAGCTCTTCCCACCCTAACCCCTGTTCCTTGTTATTCTGAAGCCAAATGAAGGGGGGTCTGACCTATAACATTTTAGCTTAGTTTTTGCCCCAAGGGAAGCTCAGGAGTGGGGTTGTGATTTTTTAAAAAGGGAATAGATAAACTTCCTATGTAAGCAATACAGCACTGACACACAAATTCTACTTCATTGTATACCATGGGCATAAACATGCTACACATAGCCTTGTTACACACATATGTATGTAATATTCCACATCATGTTTACGGAAAATAGCTCTGTCACATCCCCTGGCAAATAGCTCTTACATACGTATGCAATATGCACATAGGACAATAGCTGCATAAAGCCTACATAGTACTTGTTCACAGACATAAACATAGGCTTTGTTATTCACATAATTCTACATGTGTCAATGTAGAGGAAGGCTCCCTTTCCTTCGATCTTTTCTTACTCATGGAAGTTGGAGAAGACAAGGTAGACATTACTTGATTTTTAGGGGGATGGAGTTGAGCTGCCCTTTTATCCGCTACTGTGCCCTATCATGGCTAATGGGCTGAGAAGGGAGGAAGCATGTGGGAAAGGGGAGAGAATTTCTGAATCTTAACTCCACCCCTCTTTTGCCAGGAAAGGTGAGGGTCAAGAATGAAGAAAGATAGGATAGCAGATTTCCAGGCTTCTCTAGGGAGGCAGGGGGCTCAGGGCAAGTGGGTGGTGGGATGGCTCAGCTTAATATGAGGAGCCAGAGAAGAAAGATGGAAAAATCAATGAAATGAGTTTCTAACGGTGAGGTAAAGGACCGCCGTGTCGACAGCCTGTCGCCTGCTGCAAAATATGAGCTGCCCAAGTCCACAGTGGTAGCTGACAGCATATGCAGCCTCCACGATCCCTCAGCCACTGTCCCCGTGGCTTGCTTTCTTGCCATCTAGCTGTTTCTCTCTGACCATAATACTCCTAGCTTGCCGAAGTCCTCTCCAGGGTTTCTTAATGCTGTCTTTCCTAGAATTCCGCCCCCACTCAGCTGTCTTCCTCATTCTTCACAACTAGACTGGGCTGCTATTCCTTTCTTGGTACATCTCTTCCCTCTCTCTCTTTTCTGTTCTCTGGATCTCTTTTGGTGGATTCTGCTGAGTATGTATTGTTCTGTAATTTCTCCCCTTCTATTCCTAGATACCTTTGGCTCCATCACCAATGGAGAACTAGACATCTATCCACATCCATCTCCCACACTTATCCTTTATAGGAGACAAATATCTTTAACACAAGTGATCTGTGCCACATTCTGCCTTTTGATTTCCTCTGGAAATGCTGACTTTCCTATCATTCACCTGATTGGGGGTGGGGAGATTAAAGTGGACTTGCAATTAATTTATGAACCCTTTATTTGTAACCAACTGTGTACATGAAGGCATCTGTCTAGTAGACTATGATTTTGTGATTTGCGGGGGAGATGTGTTGAGGATGTTGTTTCTAGTTCCCATATATTGACTTTCCTTGGAAACTAGTATCACTCAACCAGGGACCCAACTAATTAACCTCCCTTTTCTATTCTTCTGTTTCTACCTCTCTTCACTCTTGGCAAATCTCCCAAAATCTCTTCAGAGGCTCTGCTATCTCTGTTTGATCCAGAGAAAGCCCTAAAAGGCCCTGATCCTCTTCTATCATTCCTCCTACATACACTCTTTCCCTCTCCTCTTAATTCAGTTCTAGCTCTCATTTACATAGAATTTTACCCTTTTCCAATCCTCTCCTTGTCCTCTATCTTCCAGCCTCTTGGTCTTGACAGAGATTTGTGAAGGGAATGGGGGAAAGTGAAGCTCTTCTAGGCCCTTGTCTTTCCCATTTCTAGCCTTACTAATGACTTACTCCACTCCAGTCTCTGTTCTTCTTTCTCCCTGTTACCAAATTACACTGTTTCCTGACATTTCAGAATTCCTTCCTCCTCTCCATGTCAGATCTCCAACTCAAGCCAATCCTCCAATCCTCTCTTTTCAATTCTTGTGAGCTACCTCTTTTCTGCATTCCCAGTGACCTCCTCTAGTTCCAAATCTGAGTCCTCCTTCTCTGAATTTCCTCAGCATTTCCCTTTCCTCCTCTGCTTGCCCATACCTGATTACCTTCTATTCACCAATTCCTCACTACTCATTGCTCTTGTTTTCTCCAAACCTCAGCACAGCACTGGAATTCAATAAAACAGGGCCTTGTTCTGAGTTCAAAGAACAGCCCTTAGTAAAGTGAGGTCAGACACCAAGCTATCAGATTTGGAAGTCCTACAGATCACACTCAGATCCAATCCCCAGACTTCAGACACAGCTACCCAGCAAAGCAGCGTTTCCTGTATGGTTCTCAAGGTAACACCAGCTGTCTGTGACATCACAGAGGGGGAACCCTGTCAAGTTACCAAGGCAACACCAGCAATTTATGACATCAGAGGCTTGAGGTCTCTAGTTCTTAGAGGGCTAAGAAAATTTGAGTTTCTGACGCCTAAAGTAACTGGGAATCCTGCTTTCCCATCATCTTTCTTTACTGATGCTGTCCTGAATTTGGAATGTAATTCAAAGGTTTCTGCTGTTGTAATGGAAGATGAGCACCTCGAATGCCTTCTTATTCCACACTGTTTGTTTGCTCTCTTTGCATCTTGTCTTGTTCTCCGTCTCTCTCAGCCCCCTTCTACTCAATCATTTTCCCAAACAGCCTTTCCTACATCTGTCTCTTTGCACGGATCATGCTTTGGACATGGCACATACTCAGTAATCCAGAAGCACTTGTTTCCTAGAATAGATCATTTTCTCTTGACTTTTCTCCCTCCCTCTAACATCTCTCTGATCCTTTCTGTCATGCTTCCTTTTTCTAGGCATCTTTATTCTTTGTACTATTCTCTGGTGCATAGGAAGGCTGCATGGAATAGAGGATGATGAATTCTGAGTTCAAATCCCACTTCCCACAATCACGAGCTGTGAGACCGTGGACAATAATTCACTTAACCTCTCTGAGCCTTAGTTTCTTCATCTGTAAAATGGGGGTATTATCTTTAGTACCAACTTCTCAAAGGTTGTAGTGAGCATCAAATGAGATAATGTACATACAGCATATTGAAAAGAGACGTCAGCTATCATCACCACCATCATCATTTTTTTTCTAGTTCATTTTGTTCATCTCCTTTTCTCTACGTTTCATTCTGCTTTTCCTGTTGACCGCTCTAATGTATCTTTGTTTTTAATCCTTTCCTTTTTACTCTCTGGATATCTTAATGTTCCATTCTGTCACTCCTTCCCCACTCTGCGTATCTTTTACTCTCTCCATGTTCTTCAAGCAATATGTTTCCTTACCCAAGTGTTTCTCCCTTTGTCCCCCCCCCTTCCCTTCTTTTTCTTTATCTGTCAGTTTATGAAAGCTCCCTCATTCAGTTTATCTCCAGTTCTCTTTCTTGCCTTATCCAGCTTCTGACGGGCCTTGAAAACAGTGATGGACTGAAACCAAAGCAAACTCCCAAGCCTCTGTGGCCTGTTTTCTTTCCCTTAGGTTGAACTTGCTTGTCTCTTGGGCCTTTGCACAGGCTAGCTTCCACCTCACTAATGAATACTGTGCCTAGTAAAGAATTGGTGCTCAAGCCAAATATGGTAACAGCAGCAATGAAAGAATGTTCTTTGGGCCCAGGGAGAAGATGAACAGGAATGTGAGGAAAAGGCCACTGAAATGTATCATGACTCACAGACACACAGGAGGAAAAGAGGCGGTGCGACAAGAGGGGGATTCAGACTCCTGCAGGCTAGCACCCCACCAATACAAAGTTGACAGCTGAAACGATGACCCTGGCAAAATGTAGGCGCTTAGAGATCCTCAGAATCCAATTACGACTTTCCTTAGCCTGTTTATTTCCCTTCTCTCTATCATCTGACCCTCCCTTTACAAAATCATAGCACTCTTATCACCTTCTGCTACTGGGATTAAAAATGTTAGGAGGGAACTGAGATGAGAGAGGAAAGGAATGAGGAACTAGGGAGAATGGGTGGAAAAAGAAGGTAGGCTGACAGAAACAAAGGTGGAGAAGGATCAGGGGATAACCAAGGAGGGAGAATAAGTCAGAAAAAGGGAATGAAACAAAAGTAGAGGAATAGAAAGTGATTAGAATAAGCAAGAGTAAGCTGAAGTGGGGAGAAAAGTGAAGAAGTTTAGGGGGAGGTAGAAAGGGCAAGATGATGACAAATGAGAATAGGAGACGGGGTACTGAGAAGAGAAAACGAGACATGAAAAGGCAAAAGCCAACAACACAATAAAGTAGAGGACCTTTCCTCCTGTGCCCTCTCCACTCCTGCCCTGTGAAGGCTGTGGAGGTGGTAGAGGAGACACCCAGGCAAATGCTGTTAAGGATGGGTACGCTGGCAACAGGGAGCACCTGCTATACACTGCTTCCTCTGTCCCCTTTCTTCCCAGTCTCCCGATTCCATTTCAAAAGCAAGTTATCACATCCACGGTTGACCAAGTGCCAGTGATAGGAGTGGAGAAAGGGACCTAGTGAATCGGGTAACATTTTCAGGGACAGCAACACACAGACCTAGGAGGGCAGAAACAATCAGACCTGGCAGGAGTGACACGAGACGGCGAGGAGGGACACGGCGTGACCTGGCCATCGTTTAGATATGGGGTTAAAAGAGACAGGGACAGATCGAGGGAACAGGAGGTGAGAGGTGGGCTACAAGGTGAAGAGACACGGAAACCTAGGAGGACACGCGCGCGCGCGCGCGCACACACACACACACACACACACACACACCCCAACAGGGACACACAGAAAAAGGAAAATGCAGTTGCAGGGGCAGAGAGAAACAAGGACAAATACGGAGAAAAAAACAGGAGCGCAGAGAGAGAAGCAGAGACAAATGGCAGGAGACGGGAAGCCACCGGGCAGACCTCCTTCACCTTGACCATGCCGCTGCCCACCCCCCTCCCCTCCAGGACCCTTCCAAATATCTATATATCCAACTTCAGATCCGGAAACGACAGCAGCCCGACCCCACCGTCCTGCGGCAGCCCCGGCCGCCCCTCCTCCCCGCGCTGCCCACGTCGGGGAAGCCCCATCCCTCTTGCCCCCTGACAGCTCGCGCCCCCGGCCCCCAGCTAGGCCGTCGTTCGGGGGCTGCCGGGCATTCATTCCTCCGGGGGTCTCCTCCCCGCCAGGCTCTGCTTTCTCGACATCTCCCTCTCTCCAGCTGTGCCTCCTCTCCCAGCCCTCCGTCCCTCTCTCCCTCCTCCTCGCCCGCCGCCGCCGCCCGCTTCCCCCGCCGGAGCGGCCCCCGCGGCCCCCCGCTCTCCCCGCGAGGGCGGGCTCGCCCGCTCGCTGCCCGTCCTCCCCGTCCCTCTGCTCCCGGCCGGCCGTCGGTCGGTCTCCGCGCGCCTCTCTCCCTTCGGTCTCGCGCTGCCGGGGAGCAGGGCAGGAAGGAGGAGAGCGAGCGAGAGCGCGAGCGAGCGAGCACGAGAGCGAGAGGGAAAAAAACCCCGGCAGCATCGGAAATCGATGCACTTACACCTCAGCTGGAAGCAGAGACGGCAGTCGAATCGCGGCCGCGGAGAGCGCGAGGCGGGGAGGGGGAGAGGGAGGGGGCGGCTCTGGCAAGACACTTCTCCGGTGTTGAGTCCTCTTTTTTTCCCTCCTCCTCCTCCTCCCTCCCTCCAGGGCTCGCTCCGGGGCGCCGGGGGCAGAAAGGGGGGAAATAAATAAATAAACAAACAAACAAATAAATAAATAAACGCACGGCGGTGAGGGAAGGGAAACAAAATAATCAATGCTATTTGGCTGCGGCTGAAGTGTTTTCCCGGCTTCGTGTGGGGGTTTCCATTGATTCACCCTGGGCACTCGCTCCCTGCCTCCTCCTCCTCCTCGCCCTCCTCCTCCTCCTCCTCCTCCTCCTCCTCCACTCCCTCACTCCTCCGCCTCATTCACTGGCTAGAGCCGTGGCGTCCCAACACAATGGAATAATCAATACCCAGGCGCCTGGGGTTGCCCCACTGAGCAGGTGCAGCCGTCCTCTTGCCGCGGCATGATGGGAGATGTAGTTCGAATCGCCCCCACCCCGAGCAGGGACGTCACTGTAGTACCCGGCGCTGGGGGCTGGCGGTGGAAACATCTGCAAACTGGGGGTGGGAGGGGGAGGGCTTCCTTATGGGGCCGCTGCTGCCGCAGCTCTGCTCCCCCAGCCCCGTACCCTATTACCGTGCCATCACAGTCTCCCCCATATCCAGAGGCCAGTCCCAAGTCAAGTACCTGAGGGGCGCAGATTCCTTACTCGCTCTGTCCCTCTTCTCTTGCCTACAGAAACCATAAATACCTCATCAGCTTCTGCTTTCTTCTACGTCCCTAGAGCTCCCTTCCCCCTCCCTCCTTCCTGCAGTCTTATAACTGCCTATAATTATAACAATATTGGTAACATTATACAGCACTTTACATACATGCATTCATTTTTTCACCAAATAGCCCTAAAAGTGGGTATTAGTCCCATTTGACGGATGCGGGAACCACAATTCAAAGAAGTTGAGTGATTTGCTCCCAAATTATATGGCTAAAACTCTAAATACAGCATTCATAACCCAACCGCCTTTCTTATCCCAGTCTGACCAATGCCTGCTTTTTAGGGTATAAGTGCCTAAATGACCCTTCTCTCATGCTCCTCTCTAGTCACTTGAGCACTGAGAGCTAAGAATCGATTCTTTATATCTCACCATTAGCCCCAATTGTCTATATGGATTCCTAGGTCCTCTGTTCCCCTCAGTAGAAAACACAAAAGTTCATGAGGTCATGATTATGTGGGAGTGATATTCAAACACAGGGAAAACATTATATCCTCTTTGCCGGACAACAGCAACTGAAGAGGAAGCAGATCTAATAACCAGAGTTTTGGGTTAGGTCTGTGGCCAGAGAGTCAGAATATCTTGTTTTTCCCTCCATGCTTAAGAATCACCGTGGCTGGCAAGGGAGGCACAGCCAAAACTGGGCTGGAGAAGGGAGAGAAGTGTTCCTGCCCAAGTCTTCCCCCTTGGTACCCTAGCTGGCCATTTGTGCTGACCTGGACATGGAGCAAGAACTGGGGGAGGCAAAGACTGGCTACTGTCCATCCCAGGCATTTCCCACCCTTCATACCCTTTGGAAGCCCATTTCCAGCCCAAATACAGGTAGGCTGGAAAAATCACATGTCCTCAATAAGGTGCCATCCCATCCACCATCCCAGTGGGCCAGAAATATGAATGCTCAAAACTGCACTAAGACTTTTGGGACACCTTGTACAATTAAGTCATGCTGCCTCTCCATTATTTTAACCAGGCCACACCATCTGACTCTAGACCAGCATTTCCTCTAGTCTCTGCTCAAACCAAACCACACTTTTTGGAATCAGAAGGCCCGGATTCGAGTCACTTTGCCATTTGGTAGCTGTGCAACCTGGGTCTCAGTTTCCTCATCTGTCAAACCTGGTACTACCAAGTTCAGAGACCTCGGTGTGAGGATCGTGTGAGAAAGAACATACATAAAACACTTCTGACATCCTTAAAGCGCCATAGACTGCAAGTTATGATGCTGATGACGATGATTGTGCCCTTTAATTTCAAATCCACTTGCAATCGGAAATCCGGGGGTGCGGGGAGAGGTCAATCTTTTATTCTCCAAACCTGTCATGCCCGGAGCAGCGCCTGGGTGGGGGGGGATGTGGCGGGTGGAGAGGGGAGGGGCCCTGCTATGTTTCTTAGCCGCGGGGTCTAAGAGGTTGTCTGTGGGAGTCAGGACCTAGCCTCCCCTCTTTCCCTATCGCGCCGCCCCCCATCTCTTCCCAAGGCTAGTCCTCCTTCCCTCTCCCACTGCCAGCACCCTGCCCAGTATTAAGTCGGAGCCCCACTGGCCCTAATTGCAGCTTTCCCGTCACCATGGTGACAGGGAGGTTGGCTAGTGTAGGCGAGGTAGGGGGGAAGGGGGGAGAGAAGGGCAGAGGGAGCGTCTCTGCCGAACTACAACTCCCACAATGCTCCCGGCTCAACTGCTCCTCGGCTCCGCCTGAGGCCCAGTGACCCCAGCCCGCCCCGGGACCCGAGAGGGGACGAGGGGTGGAGCGCGGGAGCTTTGGCCTCACTCCTTCGGCCCACAGCCTGGGACTCGGCCCCCCCTCGCAAGCCCGCAGGCCTACCAGACCCGGCCTGCAATCTACACCATCCCAGCCAGGAACTAATATGGCCGCTGGAGCCGGGTCCAGGGCCGGAGGCGCGAGGGTGAGGCCGGGGCTCGAGGCCCAGGAGGCCGGAGGGTGGGGTGGTGGTTGGCTCCCGTCATGCATCGCGGGGAAGTTCTGTCCTGCCCCCTCTGGGCCTGCGGGGCGGGCGGAGTGCGGGGGGAGATGGCAGGGGGAGACCCGGGGAGTGACAGCAATAAATCGGAGCCCTGTGGAGAGGGGTGGGGCTGGTGCCAGGAGAGGATTCCCGCCCCCATCGGGTTTGGTTTTCTTTGAACCTGTTTTCTCATCTGTAAAATGGGGATTTTTCGACTAGTTAGAACACACAATTGTGAGGAATGCGCTTTTTTGGTTCTTTAAAGCAGTATATAAATGTCAATTACCACCTGGCAGAAAGGATTTAATTTAGACTTATAAAACACCTATTAGCCTGCTCTGTGCTAGCAACGGCTAGGGCACCCGAATACAAAGCCCCCGGCATCAAGGGTTTCCATCCTATTACTTGAGAAACAACTTTGTGCTTTAGCTTGAGGAATAATTTAGTTTTATGAGTGTGGAAAGTGCTTTTAAAAACTAGGCCTTCCTTAAATCGAGGTTGGGAGAGGGGAGGGTTGGTGGGTGCCTACATACGTAATTAAGAAGCTATGATTTTGTTGGTGTGGGACCCCTCTCTCCCCATTGTCCTTGAGTCACACCCGAGGTTCAGAGATTAACCAGAATAGGAATTCAGATCTTCCTGCTGCGCCCCACCCCCCACCTTCAGGATCTTTGAACCATACTGGGCTGCCTCTTTGCCTTTCTCCCTTACAGATAGTCGAAGCTAAATTAATGTTTATGAATTGACTCATTGGCCACAGGCAGCATGACGCATCCTTGGATTGAGGTGGAACAGAAGTTTGTCCCAAGACCGGGAATTGAGGATCGGTTGAAGGAGCTGGGTGGCACTCAGGCGAGCCAGGTTTCTTTCCGTGATAGCTACTATGACACCCCGGAGCTGACTCTTATGAAGGCTGATCACTGGCTCCGGCATCGTGAAGGGAGTGGATGGGAGCTCAAGTGTCCTGGAGCAGGAGGCAACGCTGGCTCCCACACGAAGTACGTGGAGCTCACAGCAGAGGCTGCCATAGTGGCCCGGTTGTGTGAGAGGTTGGGGACTGCAGGGCTGGGCACTGAGAGTGTATCAGAGACGCTAGGACGGCTGAAGCTGCAGGAAGTAGCCAGTTTTGTAACAGAGCGGAGCATCTGGAAGCTGGCACTCTCTGGAGCTGGTGATGAAGAAGAGCCACTTACAGTAGACCTGGACACAGCGGACTTTGGCTATGCAGTAGGCGAAGTGGAGGCCCTGGTTCGAGAAGAGGCTGAGGTACCGAAAGCCCTGGAGAAGATCCACAGTCTCAGCTCCTTGCTTGGTGAGGAGGCACTCAACTTTGTTTCTCCTTTATCCCCTACCAAGATTGGACTGACCTATTAGGCAGCAAGGTGGGGCAGGTGCTCTGGCACTGCTTCTGTTAACAGGGTAAAATTGTGTCCGAATTCCCATCCTGTCTAAAACAGGCTTGTCTAATCCTTCCCCTCTCCATTTATTAGTAGCTCTGGCTGGATCAGTATTTCATCTCACACATTCTGTCCATGTCATGTGCATGTGTCCCATCCTGATGGTGTCCAGCCCCCATCCTGCCCCTCTGTGATTCCACCTTTATTTCCCAACCTTACTCATTTCTGTTCTTCAGTCTCACTTCTCCATTCCAGAGTACATGGCCATCATCGCCATCTATCCAGTTGCTGCCTCCACTTCTAGCTACTTTTTTTTTTAACTCAGTGCTGATTTCTTTATCATTTCCCAAATTATATTTCACAGAACCATGTGACATGAGTAGTATTTTCTTGGTAATGTCCATACTAGTAAAATTTACCCTTAAAAAGTGTGTATCGTTATGTTTACATGGCAACTTCTGGGTATGAAAATTGGCTTATTTTGGTCTACAATTTCACCAACTTCTTCATTTATTCTCGGGGGCTGAGTTCAGCCCTGAAAGTGCCATTTCAAGCCCAGAGTTCTGTGGCCAAATTGGTTTAAGAATGTGGATCTAGGCCATCTCCTTTACTTTAGACAAGAAAATGAGGCCCAGAGATGCTCAAGGTCACATTGGTATAGAGCCAGATAAAGCCCAGGCTGTGCCTTTTCACTCAAGCATGGTGTAGCAGAAATGCCCCAGCTTGGGAAGAACACCTGGATCCCTTAAGGAAAGTGGTGTGATGTGGTGGGAAGGGCATTCCAAAGGTGTTTGGGAAATGCTAGACTGTATTTCTATCTGTATTATCTTTGTAGCTGTAAGGGAGACCTGGGCATGTTATATTTATGATAAAGAATTAGGGTCCCCCCCATCCCTCTTGGGAAGAGGGCTAGTAAGAAGGCATTAGAGGCCCTTTTGCCAAGGATCCCTCTCTTTCTTGTTTAACTTAAGCTATTTTTCTACACAAGGATCTCTGTCCATCTCTAGGGGATCACAAGTTATGTAGCCTACTGTGTCCTACACCAGTCTAGAAAACATGCTTGGCACCCTGTTCCTTTTGTTCATTTGAATGGATATGAGCCATTTGTACAACTATGGGGGATACAAAGAAGCATACATAGTCTCTGTTCTCAGTTTGTGTCTAATAGTACCATAAGTCTTCCTTGCTATGTGTAGTGTGAGCCTGTTCCAGGCGAGTATGGAATTATGGATATCCCTGTCCATAGCTATAGCTCTACCTTTCTGGTGGGCTATCTTTCTTCATTCCTTGGTTTACATCTGTGTGTATTTGTGGCCCTGCTTCATTACCAAGCCAATGAGCTCTGGCCTTCTCTAGAAGGGCTTTAATCTTTATCAGGGGACAGAAGCAATAACTGAAATGAGCCAGTTGCTATAAGGCCTTTCTCATCTCCCATTGGATAGCACAAAGATTATATTTACCTTCATGTATTTTTGCGTGCCTCTGGCAGCTGGGGCAACAACTGCAGTCCAGAATAACCTGACTCCAAAGATGAGGGAAGGGGAAGCCCAGGAGTTGAAGGGGGCTATTTTATGTGTGTCACGGAGTGCTTAGAAGGCAAGGGAGGTAGAAGGTTGAGGTTAGAGCTCAGGGCTTATGCTGTCTAGAAAAACGCTTCAGGGCATGCTGATGGTGTGGCTTAGGAAATGGAGCAGGCTGAGAACTGTTTGATTCTTCATGCTTTCCTAAGTAGCTATAAGACTTGCTTACCTTTCTCCACCTTTTTTGCTTATAGGTGTTTCACAGCAGGAGCAAACACCTGGCAAGCTGATTGTATACCTGAAGCGCTTCAGGCCTCAGGACTACCAGCGCCTATTGGAAGTGGCCACAGGGAAAAATGATGAACAACAGGGGTCTGCAGCCATAGAGAATTAAACAGCTACAACATGAGTAGGTGTCATTTGTTTGGGGGCTGGGATGTGGAGAAAGAATGTTAGGGCTAACAAGGCCCATCCTTAAATTCCCCAGCCTTCTTCTTGCTCTCTCCCTCTCCATCCTTCTGCCGTCTCCACTTCCTTTGCCTTCTCTCTCTCCTACCCCACCACCTCCTCCCTGCTCACCTCCTTTCCTTCATCCGTCAGATGCAATCTGTGGGCTGCCCCTCTCCCCCAGCCGCTAAGCAGCCTCCATTGATTTCCGCTCGTGTTTATAGGATTTCCACTTAGCCGTGATCAGTAGTTAAGCACAGGAAAATCCCTCGCCGGCCCCCCCTTGGTCGATGCCATTGATTCTGCCAGCGGCTCCTAACCGCCTTACAGCTGAGTTAGAGATGAGGGCAAGCAGTAGGGATTTCCCCGGCTGGGGTGGGGGGAGTGTTGGGGAGGGGAATGAAGTGGGAGGCTCTGACAGAAAAACCAATATTCTGATGTCACTGGTAGTTGTATCCTCCTTTGACCCGCTATGGTAGATTGGGTCTTGTGTGAGTTTTTTAGATAAATTTCTGTGCTGTAGTGGGGCACAAAGAAAATTCTCTGTTTATAGACTGTTCCCCAAGGCTCAGGGTAGAAACCTTGTTCTTGAGAGGCTCTATTACTTGCTCTCTGTTGTTTCCAAGGGCTCTGTCCCCAGAATGGACCTAGACATGGCTTTCTTGCCCCAAATTTATTGTAATTCTTCATTGCCGGGGGAGATCCGAGCCCCCCATGCCCCAGTCTGTCTCTGCAGTAGAGAATCATGGAGGCATAGTGCCACCTACTGGTAACCCTTGGGAACAGTGACTTCAAACCCCACAGGCTCAGTCTGGGGCTCTTTGGAGAGGCTGGGCCTTCTTCCTGCTCAGGCTAAGGAAGCACATCCCATCACTGCCATGTGTCTGGAGGGAAGTCCTTCACCTCAAAGATCTCCTGCACTGACTCTCCGAAGTGGCTGTACGTGAGTCGCAGTCTCATCCGCAAAGGGGCCTAGGAAGTAGAAAACAAAGGGGACAGTAGCTGGCTCTTTTTGCTCCTCATTCTCCATGGCTGTCCTTAACCATAGGGGTTCCTGGCTCTCACCTTATTGGGATTGAGGACTCTGAGGACCTGTGTGATGGGAGGACCTCCCTGAGCTGGCACTGTGTCCCCACTGGGTATCTGCAGCTGCAGCTGGAAACTCTGGCATGGGGTTGGGGGGAAAGTAAGGTAAGGTAGAGTTTTCAGTTTCAGGCAATCGTGCCTGTCTCCCCACATACCACTTTCCCCCCAGCTCTACTCCTTTCCCACTTCCTATAAGCTCTTAATTCTCCTACTAAAACTTGGTGTAGTATTAACCTTGGGCACAGCGGCCTGACACACAAAGTGGGTGACATCACTCTTGGAGGTGTTGCTGGCAGTTGCAGTGATCAGAAGCAGGGCAGGTGTCTCAGGGGGACGAACGAAAGACAGATTGATCTGTAGTCCTTCTCGGTCAAACACCTTTAGACCTGGGATGGGTGCTAGAGTAGGGTTATAGAGAAGAGCTCAGTCTTAGGAGTCTGAAATGGCCATGCAGAGTAAAGAAGTAGAAGAGAGGGAGAGAAAGTTCTGGAAACTCCAGATAAACCCTGCTACATAGCCATGTAGGATCGCATACCTCCATGTCATGTCAGTATTCCCCTTGCGCCAGTAACTTACCTAGGGAGGGGGTATTGGAAGGAAGATCCAATAGGTGTAATAAGGAACCTCCTGGGGTTAGATCTAAAGCAGGAGATAGTTGGGCATCCCTGCGGGCACTATCCAGGAGATCCAAGAGGTCTAAGAGATTTGAAGTCTGGGGGAGACCAAAGAAAATGATCAGGATGAGATGGGGGAATAGGCTGAAATTCTCCTGGCTCTACTACTTCCAGTCTCCTCACCGGGGGTTCGGTGGGGGACTGGACCTCTCTGTTTGGACTCCAAGGCTCTTCTTTGCCTTCTCCTGGCTCATCATCTTGGGGTCCACCATGCTCCACAAGAGGCATCTTTTCCAATATTGCCGATCTGAAGGGGACATAACCCGAGCATCCTGGCTCCCAGGACTGTCCCTGCCTAATGCCTTTCTTTCGGATTAATGATACATAAGGAGGAACTAGTGGAGAGAGTAGCTAGCTCAGTGAAAATAGTCATGGCTGCTGGAAAAACAATGAGAATGCTTGTTTTACTCTGGGAATGTCAGTGCTGTTTTTGCATTCAAAGAACTGTTGTCTGGGAGGGCTGAGAAAACCCAAGTTTTTCAGGCAGAGGACGAGAGGGGCATTGGCAAGGGCTCTCTGGGTGCTGAGAAGGCATTTTCATTGCTGCTGGGGATGTTGGGAGCATGGCAGGGGGAACTCGGGGGCCAGATTGTCGCACCTCATATGGTCATACTTCCGGAACAGAGCATTGTATTCCACAGCCCTCTGTTGTAGCTCTATATCCAAGCAGCTTCCATAGATGGATACGACTTGTCGGATGCGGCTGGAACATATGGTGGGCAGTGTGGAGAAGAGGGATGGGGTAGTAGTTAGTGTGGCTACAAGTCTAGTCATCACCCACCCTGCCCTTGTGCTTCTGCCCCAGAAATGAGAGGGGAGGGAAAGGGACTTAGGGAGGCTTAAGATTCTGTGCCAAACAACTTCAAGGAAAGTGAGGCATGAAGAAGGGCTGCACACAGTGAAGCCGAAGAGGAATGCTGGAGGCCCCTTTCTCACTTGTTGTCTCCTTGGAGCCTGGTGCTGAGTTTCATAAGGGCGGTGAGGGCGTAACCTCGGGTAGCTGGCAAGGACAGGTGGGACTGCAACACCTTCTCTAGTAGCATTAGCACTTCCTCTTCTTGAACCTAAATGAGAGAACGGAAGAGATCACCAGAGGGATGGCTCTTGTCCTTTACCCCAATGAGCACTTCTCACTTTCCTTCATCTCTGTTCAGCTTCACCTGCAGGGGCTCGGTCTCCTCACAGCTCCCGGACAGCAGAAGGTCTCCATACTCCCCAATGCACCAGGCGGCTACTTGGACCAGGGGTTGCTGCGTGGAGAGAGGACAGGGCCAGGTCACCATCTGGGTTCCTCTCCCTCTCCTGGCCCTCAGCCCTTGGCCCTATGGTTGGTACTCTGGGGCTCAGGGATCTTTTGAAGAGGGAAAGTAAAAGAAGGGGACTTAGGGCAAATGGTAATTGGGGCCTTTAGGGCCGGCCATAAGTTCTGGCACATTGGAGTGGCAGCCCTTTCCCTTGAACGCTCACTGGCCTCTAGTGGTCAAGAGGGAGAGCTGCAATGTCTAAATGAATAGAGGGCCATGGGCCATAGGGAGGGTGGTGTCCTGTCCACTCACAAGGGTAAATGCAGCTTCTTCTCTTGAGGAGGTGGATAAGGATAAAGTTGCTGGAGGGGGCTGGCAGGGGTACGGTGGAAAAGGCAGTGGACTGGAGTCAAAAGACTCTGGTTCAAATCATGGGCTCTGGGGAAAATCCCTTAACCTCTGGCCTTCCCTTTTCTCATCTGGAAAATGAGGAGATTGGACTAAATGATCTCTAAGACCCCCTCCCTTCAAGCTTTACATCCTGCTCTTTGAAGGGACAAA
This sequence comes from Trichosurus vulpecula, assembly GCF_011100635.1. NCBI lineage: Eukaryota > Metazoa > Chordata > Mammalia > Diprotodontia > Phalangeridae > Trichosurus > Trichosurus vulpecula. Next base: position 176,884,604 of record NC_050580.1, on the reverse strand, counting down.
GATATTTAAGGAGTCCGTTGGGCCTTTGCCGTCTGCCTTTACCACAGCACCCCGTAAATCCCCAGGCCTTACAGTCTAGCTTGCTGATGACCCTTCTGTATGTGTTATCTTTCCCTGATGGTGAGTTCCTTCAGACCTAGGGCTGTCTGGATTTTCTGTTTGTATTTCCAGTGCTTGCAAGGCACTTAATAAAGGCTTTTTCACTCATTTATTTATTCACCCACTGAGGGTATGGAGAGAAGATGGGGCAAGGGAATGCATGCTCAGTGATGGACCAAGGAAATAACTGGGTTGTCTTAGGGAAGGGGCTAGGGTGAGGAAAGGGGGGCTTACCTGGGAAATGTCTGCAGCCAGGGCACTGTAGAGCCGGCGTACAGAGTAAGTGTGAAGCTCCTCTGCTCCTCCAATCAACTGAGTTAAGTTGGCCACTGCATCATCTCTCACGTGGGCACCTGCCTGCCAGAGGGTGAATAGGGGAAGACAAGTCAGCGAGTTAGCCCAGTCCCTAAACTTTTTCCTTTGGGGTTACCTCTTGCCCCCAACCCTTTCCTCCCCACCCCTCCAGTCCAGTGTTCTCACCGTGGTCAGCACTTGCATTATGGTGTCTATATGCCAGCGCTTTGTTGGGGCAAATCTAGGGGGCAAAGAACAGAACAGGGTTATCCTCTTCATTGCCTACCCAAGGAGAGGAGTATTGGGGGGCGCCTTCTCCTGCATCCCCCATGACCTGAGCACTGCTCACCTCTCTGCAGCCAGCAGGATGCCTGATGCACAGTCTGCCCGAAGATCCACAGGGCAGGATTCCAGGAAACCTTGCAGCTCCTGGGTCATGCACCGAATGTTAGAACTATTCACCAGAGCCAAGCTCAGTTCTAGTGCCCGCCTAGCAGAATAAACAGGGAATGTTAAACAAATCAGGGCTCCCTAATTCCTCCTTCTATTACTAGCTATTTCCTGACCTCCATCTCCCTTTCCTAGCCTCATCCCAGTCTCCCCAGATGCAACCTCTCCCTTGGTCACAAGGTTCTACTCTGCCTAATCTTCCTTTCCCAAGCTCCACTCACCGACTAAGGGAGGCATCGGGCTCCCTTAGACACTCTACTACGGTGGGCCGATGCCTCTGCACAGCATTATGATCCGACTGCACCAGTCGCAGCAGTGAGGTCAAGGCCACATACCTGAGGGGTGAGGGAGTAGGAGGGAACAACTGTCCCATATTCCTGGAACTGACTCCCATCAATCACTTCCATAGACACCATCCCTTTGGGACAGGGGCACAGCGGTGAGGGGTAGGTACTAATGGGCAACATGGCTGAAGGGAAGCTGAGAGATAGGTAGAGGACAAGCCCGAGGTGATCAGGGGTTTTACCTGATGTTCTTGTCACTGTTGAGCAGGAAACGGCCAAGGATGTTGACAGCAAGAACCTGGGGCAAGGGGGCAGTGAGGGAGAGGGTGATGCTACTGCCTGAGACATGGGGATACATGGCATGGGGGAACTGGAGAGTGCGAGTAGGGACCAGAAAAAGGTAAAGTGACTTCTGGGGGACAGTATCTGTCTGGAATTGCATGGTGGTATCTCCAGAAGGCTAGGGGTGGGGAGTAGAAGGAGGAGCAGGCATGACAGTAGCAAGAGGGGAATACCGGATAGTACCCGAAGGCCAGAGGCAGAACGGATGTCCACAATGGTGAGTACCGTCTCATATAAGACGGCGTTGCCGGCATTACGGCTTGTGTCTGTGTTGGTGGCCACCTGAGTGGGTAAATCTGAAGTCAGTACCATCCCTAACCCAGGTTTCCAACTACCCCAACTCTCACCAAACTGACCTGGGCCAGCATATCATTCATGGCCTCACTGCTCTCCTCATGGTTTCTGCCTAGGATCCGAAGTAGTCTCAATATCTGAACCTTGTGGTAGAGGAATCAAAGGACATAGGTGAGTAAAAGGGGCCTACAGGGTGGAGAGTCAAAAGGATTATGTGGAATTTAGCACTGAAGAGAACACAATGAGGTACACAGTCACTTCCTCCAAGGGTCACAAGGACCCTGGGAAGACCAGATGGGACCTTCATCCCTTTAAAGTAAACCTAATCTACTTTCAAGGCCCTAGAATTGCTTGTCATTCTGGGGAGCCAGGAAGGATTGAGGCTGCTGTAAGCCTCACTTGCCTACTGCCCCAGTGCTTACAACATGGCCAGAACCACACTCTTTTTAGAGTAGTAGTTAGGAGTTAGGTTCTCTTTCTTGTGTCCAGATAATAGGGAGAGAGGAGAGGGACTATGATGCCAGGGTCAGGTCCATACCTGCAGGAAAGGGTCACTGACCCCAGCTACACTATGCTCTGCTGAATATCCAGACATCACCAGAGTCCGAAGAATCTGTACCAGTTGGGGTACCACCTGGGGATGAGAACAGAGTTTCACATAGGGACACAAGAATCCTGTATCCCCCTAATCAAACCCCCATCCTATCACTACTTTGTACTTTTCTCCCTTACGAGTCTCCTGATTCTTTCCTGACCCACCTGTCGGAAATGTGTGAGGGCAGCAGGGCTTCGCTCACATAGCTCTGTGATCAGTGTGATTGTTCCCATCAGGATACCTGGTTTCAAGGAGGAGGAGAGAGGGGGAGGAAGGAAATTAAGTCAAATAGAGTCAAGAGGAAATCCTATTCCAAACCCATCCTGCTAACCTGTTTCACTCAGGGAATGATGACCCTCACCTTTCACTTCTGTACCCTGGGCCATGTCACACAAATTGTTCTTCTATGACCCATATCCAGAGTTGAAAAAGGAGACAGAACAGTAGGAAGGAAGGGTGGCAGGTTCAGATGATCCTATTAACAGCGAGGATGAGAGGAGCTCCCTGAGCTAGGGAGTTCTTACCATGGTGGCGTTCATGCAGCAGCTGGGCACAGGGTGGGAGAAAGATGTCAGAGAGCTCAGGGACCTTCCGGATCATGTGCACTGCAGCCAGCACTGCCTGGGGGAATGGGGGAGGCAAGAGGGACACATAGGCCAGAAGAAGCCATTATAAGGGCACAACAACATCAAGCCGAGATTGCGAAGCAGGAAGGATTAAAGAGTTCCAAGGAAGAATTCCTTGAAGGTAAATGAAGGTCCTTCCATCCCTACTTACCTTCTTTCTAATGTAAGGATCGGGCTTCAACAGCAGCCTCTCCACTTCATTGGCTAGGTCCCGGCACATCTCTGCTGAGCCCATGGTGCTTAGGGTACAGAGTGCCAACCCCTGCACTGGCTGGGTCCCTTGGCTCAGGTCACTGCAGGGGTTGCCAAGATTGGGGGATGTCCTAGGAACTGAGTTCTTCCCTCCCCCAGCAGGAAGCAGGTTTGTTAGATGTCTTCCCCTCTGTCTTTTAGGGCCCACCTTCCCTGCCTAGGTTTTGAGAATCCTCCAAACTCCCCAATATACGTAGTTTCCCCCAACCTCACTTTTTAATGCTGTTGGTTATGAGCAGGTGGGCATCCTGCCTCTCATCCAGCAGCAGCATTGCCCCCAGGTAGCCCACCCTTTTGTCTGTGAATCGGGGTGATGCGATCAGCTTCAGGCACTCCATCTACGGGAAGACAGGAGAGGCCGCAGGCCAGAAGGAAGAGTGAGAGGGACCAGAGATAGTGAAACCTCTCCCCATTTCCCTCCCTAGTCCAAATTAACCCTCTGGGGGTGACTATTAAATACAGAGAAAGTGGAATGGCGCCAAAATGGGGCAGGAAATGGAAATGATCCCCTTACTTTCAAAGTGAGTTTCACTCTTAGGTTCTGGGATCTAGGCCTGGAAGAGGCCTTTAAAAACCATCTCATTTACTTTGCTTGGGATAGTTAGACACCACGTATGTATGATATACATAGAAGACAATTTACTGGTGTGTGTATGTATATATGTGAAAGGAGGAGGTTCTTGAGATCCTCGAGGAGATAGGCTGTGGGGATCTCATTTCAAGTGCTCAATTAATTGTTAGTTGAATCAATGTAGAAAAATAGGCGGTCCTAGGAATGAGTCTTAGCTAATGGCCTATCCCTCCTGAGAGTGTGGGGGCAGGGAAGGAGGGAGTCCCTGGGAAGGTTTGAGCTGAGGGTTGATCCTGTTTGGCATGGCTGCCACCCTGCCTATAGTGAAGCTGTGAGTAAAAAGGAGTCCCTGGGAAATCTTGGGGTCAGGGCAGCAGGAGACAGCTGGAGTTAAGTACTCCAAATTACGGGGGATTTTGGAGGGGGCTTTTTAATTTTTCTTTCCACAAATAGTTTTTTTTTTTAACCTAACTAGCTGAAAGATGAGCAGGAAATATGATTCTGAAGGTAAGGTAAGCTGCCTTCATTTCATCTACTATAGCAAGACAGTTCAACACTAATGGTTTTTAAATCAGTGGTTTCAGTTGGAAATATATTAGGTTGTAGAATTGTATATAGAGCTGGTTTATTAACTTTCATGTGAAAGATAAACTGGGACTACTGGTCTACTACCGATTTACATCAGATGAGGGGGTCACCTGACGGCAATGGCTATGCTTCTGATTCGGGTGTGAGCCTGTGTGTGGTGGGGAGTCCCTGGGAAGGAAGCGCTCCCGCTGTGCACAGCGGGGCGTCCCTGGGAGAGCTCCTGCTAGGGGCCCGCTGCCCGGGCCAGGTACCTGTCCAAAGTGGGCGGGATAGCCCAGCATGTGGACGTAGAGGAGCTTGGCGAGCTGGCGGTGGCGCTGGGGGGCATCGCCCTCGCGGAAGGCGGCCCGGATGTGGGCGCACTCCTTCTGGATGACCTCTCGCTCCTGGGCCTGAGTCTTAGCCCCGCGGATCTCCTGGATCAGCTCCTGCAGCTTCAGGGAGGGCAGCACCATCCTGGCAGGGCGGGGCAGGGCTGCGGGGCCCGCGGGAGCTCAGCAATGGCGGGCGGACCTTGGCGGGGGGGCGCCTCAGCCCCGCCCACGCCCCGCCCACCTGGCTCCACCGCCCACCGCCCCAAGACTCATAGGCAACCAGGGCCAGAGCCTCCCCACCCCGTCTACCTGTGGGCCTCTGGCTCCACCCCACTTGCAGGCTTCCCTCACTACGCATGCGCCCTACCTCGTCTCCCTTCCCTGTTCCCCCTAGACCTGCGCACCCCACGAGCCCCTCCCTTCTCCCAATTGCGCATGTGCTGAGCCTCGCCCTATTTCCCCCCCCCCCCCCCCCCGCCCCGCCCCGCCCCGCCTCGCCTTTCTGCCCCTCAGCCCCAGCTCCAGACACCTGGTCTTCCGCGCTTCCCACCTCCCCCCACTTTCCGCACACTCAGTGCCTCGCTCTTCCTGCAGCCCCCAGTGCCTCCCTCCTCCAAGAAGCTCGTGGTCTCCCGCGGCTCAGCCTAGAGTGTCCGCGCGCGTGCGCGCAAGCACAAGCGGCCACCGACCTCACCCTAGCCTCGGTCTCGGCAGCGCTCCGCTTCTGTGCGGGCTTCCTGGTCCCGAGCGGTCAGGGGCGGCTCCCTACCTGGGCCTGCCCCTCTCCCGCCCCACCTCATCCTCATCCCCATCCCGGCCCGTCCCGGCCTTCGACTCTCCTTAACTAGGGGCCACTGAGTACCAAAGCGGAGTCGGGATGACCCGAGTTCAGATCCTGCCTCAAAAAACCCCCACACGACTCGTTGGCTGTGTGACCCTGGGCAAGTCACCTAACCGCTGCCTGCGTCAGTGTCTTCATCTGTCAAATGGAGATATTCGCACCCAACTCCGAAGGTGGTTGTGAGGAGCAAATGAGATAGGCAGTATTGGTTCAGTGCTTTGCAATCTTGGGTTACAGAAATTATAAATTTATAGAAACAGAAGAGCACAAATGTTATCGGTAGGACCCCGCCCCTTCAGCTCTCTTGCGCCCTACCCCCCGGTTTTGTATTTCATGCGCTTGGCTGTGAAGCTAGCAGATGGGACAGAGAGGGAAAACTCAAAGGTTGTGATGGGAGCAAGGCATACTGCAGGCCTGGGGGTCCCCAGCCACCCTCCGCTGACTTGTGGGTTCGATTCCCCCACCCCCAATTTTCCCTCTGTAATATCTTACTCTTAGGGCACTAGAATGGACCAAGGGAGGGGAAAGGCGGTTTTAGGGTCAAAAGGTCTGAATTCCTCACACCTCAAAGGAGATGACTGCCCCCCCTTTTTTTAAACTTTTTTATTAATATATTTTTTGTTAAATTTATTTTTTTTCCTGCAAGACTTGGTGTGAGCCGAGATGTTTGACTTCGATCCCAAATCCACAAAGTAGAAATTTGAAGTAAAGTCTTAGAGGGGAAGGAAGTGGGCCAGGTGGAAAATAACCTGGCCAGAAAAAAAGAAGAGGGGGTGGGGGGCATTCCCAGGCATGGGCATTCTTTGGGGAAGGGAGATAATGGGCAGCTTGCCTCTGCCTCATGCAGGGGAAGGGAGAGGCCTTCAGCGATGATGGTCAGATCCTGGGGACCTCACATCAACCCCCTTGCTAAGGTTCCCTGTCATCTGGGGGAACGGCCAATAACAGAGACTGTTCTCTACCCCTCTTTCTCAGGAACTTTTGACTTCCACATTTCACTCTGCTCCATATGCATGAGGGCTCCTCTTCCCCAGTTCCTCTTCCCTTTTAAGAGATTTTGACCCCACAGAGATAGATCCCCATTTTGATCCTCAGAGAGGAAACCTGATGTAATAGACAGCAAGTGGGACCCTGGGCACGTCACTGAAGCACTCAGTGCTCTAGGCAACTCTCCAAGGATATAACTTGCAGAGAAGGCCAACCTGCATTGGTAAGAGGGAGTTTCCCCATCCGGGAGTTCCCTAAACCAGTGAAACCACAGGTCTGGTTCCTATCCCTGTCTTTTGACACTTAACCCTGTCCTCAGACCTTAATTGGGATTCCTGGGAGTGGCTCAATTTTGCTGCCTTTTGAGCCCCCTATCTTCTATCCATTTCCATCTTCCAGAAGTCCTCCCCATGCCATCCTACTTCCTCTCCCACCCCCAATGGTAATGGAGCACTGGCAGAGGTTCCCCTAACCCCATACAGTAGGAATGCCTCCCTTGGCCCCTCTAGAACATTATCAAGGCCACAAACAAGTCCAGACCATGTGGAGGTGGTGGTGGGGAATTATGGGGGGGGAGGGTGGAGAGAAAGGGAGTATGTGAAGGTTTGGGAGGAGGGGGATGGATTTTCAGGTATTTTGGTTCTGCTAATTGTCCACCACTCCTGGGGCAAGGAGTGGGGGAAGAACAAGAGTCACCCTGCTCTCCCCTTCAAATCTCTGCCCAAGGGGAAGACAAAGTTAGGCAGGAACCAAGTTCAGTGCCTAGAAATTGGATAACTTGCCACAGGGTAAGAGATGCCCCCATTACACTCCATCTCTATTCATTAGTCCTGCTGGTCCCCAAAGAAACATAATTTCCTTGGGGGGTGGGGTATGGAGGTGGTAGTTACCCCCTTCTGGAACTGGAGGCATGCTAACAATCTCCAGGCTGGAAGTCTGGGGTGGAGAGGCAGAAACATAGGGGGTGACTTCATAGCAGCATTGCTGGTGCCCCACTCCTGCAGTCAGTCACCCCTTCTCCAGGTCCCCCTCCACCTTGCCAGTGGGAGACGTCTCATATACCTCAACCTCATACCCACCCTTGCCCTCAGCGTCCACCCCATCTCTTCCCTATAGAAGTTTTGATCCCTAGGAAAGCTAGGAGGGTGTGGGTGGTGATGGTCTGACTTAGATTTGTATGTCTCAGAGTAACTCTGAGAGAGAAGAGCCCTTCATTTGTAAACAATCTAGAGAAAGAGAAAAAAAGAGAGACATAAAGTCAGAATAAGGGAGAAGAGGGAGGAAGCAAGAGAAAGAAAAGGGAGCAGAAAGTAATAAATGGGAACAGAAAAGGAAGGAGAAAAGAGAAAGGTAGAGAAAGGAAGCTAGGAGATGGTTGAGAGAGAAAAAAGCAGGTCCAAAGAGAAGAGGTGGGAACCAGAGCCATAGACTAGGGAGAGACCTCAGGTGAGGAGCTGGGAGAACAGGAATGCCAGGCTCAGGTCCAGCAGTGCCACGGCTCCCACCACCAAGGGGTTAGCAGCTCCCTGCAAAAGGAAAAGGGAGAGTGTCACATTCCTTAGAGGTCACAGCGAGGACCTTTTCAAACACCTAGCGATCCCATTGGGGATTTGTCATTTAGCACGATGGGGCTGGGTCTGAGAAGGGCAAAGCTAATGCTGCGAAAGCCTCTTTGCTTCCAAGAGAGACCAGAACTGCGGGAAGCCTTAACTCTGGGCTCTGCTCAATATCCTTCCTCTCTTTGCCAGGTGACAGACCGCTTCTCCAGCACCCCTGTGCCTGTGCCTGATTCCCTCATTTCTCACCTGGCTACATTACTTTGAGACAGTTTTGATTTCTCTATCATGCCCCAGGAAGCTCATTGTTGGGATAACTTCCTTATCCTGTAGGATCATCATTACCCTCTACCTGATTGGAGGGTGGGGCCATGAACTGCAAACCTTCATTTCAAGATCTCTCCTTTCTTACCTGGCTGCATTACTCTGGGCCTCCTCTGACTTAAGATTCATTCTACCATGCCTCAGAGTTGGGTACCTGCTCCCCCCACCTTTAGTTTCTTTTTGTTTTTTGTCTTCACCCATTAGACCGAAAACTCTATGAGGGCAAGAACTGTCTTTCTTTTTTTGTATTTGTATCCCCATTGCTTGGCACAGTGCCTGGCACATAGTAAGTATTTAATAAATGTTTACTGACTTTTGACTGTCCTGTGGTCATAGTGGCAGGTAGTACATGTGATGACTACTATGGAAGTCAAATACAGAAAGAAAGAGGATGTGGTTTCTAGGAGGTGAAAAATGACCAGGGTCCATCCATTTAGGAGTCCTAGGAAAAAACCCTTCCCTTCAGTCTCTTCTGCTTCTTTCTGGGGAGGAGGAAGAACACGGTAGGGAGGGAATTTTCTCTATTATTTCTGGGTCAACAAATTGGAAGGGGTATCAGGAGAGATGGGAAGATACAGAAGGAGGGCTGAGAAGTTTGGACAACTCTGCTGAGAACTTCATTGTGTCTCCTTGGGCAAGTCACTTGACCCCCCCCCCCACTTTTGAAGAACAGTACCTAAGCTCTGGAAAGTACCTTAGAGATCCTTTCTAGTTCAAATCCTTCTGCAGCAAATATATGAAGATATTGAAAAATTGGGAGATTAAAATGGTAAGAAATTGAGAAGCTGAGGTTGACTCTAGCCCACAAAGATCAAGGGAAGAAAGGCTAAACAAGAGGGACAAGGGATATGAGACTCAAAGTGAAGACTAGGAAGAGTTGGGGCGGGGTAGAGGCTGAAGGTCTGGGGTAAAGAGAATAACTTACTCGTTGGGCAGGTTCTTCGGTGGCACCAGGCTCCTCTAGTGCCTCTGTCAGGTTCTCTGCCTCCAGAGCCCTTCCAGATGTGCCCCTCAGTATGGGAGTGACCGTGGGCTCGAGCCCTGGGTCTAGAGGAGGCTCTGAGTGGGTCAAGGACTCCTCATCCTCTCCCTCTTCTTCTCGAAGGCTTCCCGAGCTGTCACTGGAGCCTCCAAGGAGAGGGGAACCATCGCCAACCCCTGGCCCCTGCAACCCAGCCTCATCCTCAGCCTCATAGCCAGCTAGCTCCTCTCCAGGTCCTCCTGGGCCTCCCCACTCCTCTGGCCAAGATTTGGGGCCAGAGAGGTGGCCTCCATCATCTCTAGAGGGTAAAGGACTGCGGTGGGTAGGGTGTCTCCAAGGCTGGCAGGGTGAGGCAGGACTGCTAGGAGGCTCTGGAGTGCCCTCAGAAGGGGTCAGTCCATTCTCATAAACTCCAGGGCTGTCGCAGTCAGGCAGCTCTGTGTCAGTGCCTTCGGAGTCCTGCCTGGGTCTTCGGCCTATGGCAAAGGTGGACAAAGAATGAGGTCACAAATCTATGCTTGGGGCTAGAGAATGTTACAGCCCTTGATTCCTGGGCATAACCTCATAATCTTTCAAATGAGGTATTTGTAAAGCTCTTAGCACAGTGCCTGACACATGCTAGGCACTATAGAAATGTTTATTCCCTTCCCCTTTCTTGAGTTCTCCAAACTTCCCTGACATCGCCCCCTAGATTCCTTGGTCCTACCTCATGTACATTTAACCTCATTCTCTAATTCCCCTGATTTCACCGTATCCCCCAAACCTATTGATTCTTTTGTCTCATGTGATCCTCTCTCTCTCTCCTGACCCTGATTCACACTCCATTGGCTGACCTCATTTAGGACTCTAAATAATCACCTCTAACTTCCTTCCAGGGATCCTTATTCCCCTTTTCCATTTTCCTCTCTCCTCTCCCTAGCAGTGTCCCTCCATAGGAACCTCACCCTTTGTCCCTGGGTTGTCAAGGCCATGCCAGGGCTTCAGGGCACCCCTACCACCACCGTCCCAGGGCCCTTCACATCTCACCTGGTGCATCCAACATGGGTTGCAGGTCCTGGGCTATCAGTTTAGCCATTCGAGCAGCTTCCACAGCTTTCTCTGCTGTGTTGCTTGCTGCCACTGCCTTCAAGAGAGCATCTGCTGCCCTGCCAGGACCAGGGACAGGGTCTTAGTGGACCCACCTACTACTGCGTGGCTTCCAACTGACCCCCTCCTACCTCATGATCCAATTTCATACCATGAGTCCTTGGTGGTGACACTCAGTTTATAGCACATCCGTCTACCATTTTCCTATTCCTAGTCTGTAACTGGTCAATCACACCTCCTCAGCCTCTGTTACGATCCTTTCTTTCTTGTACATCTCTGACCATTCCATCCTAGAGGAGATTCCTTGCCTTCAACTTGCAGTGCAGAACTTACTTTGATCTTCTTATACCTGACGTCTGATAGTTTTTAACACACTTTCTTGTTATTATCACACTTCTCTCTCAATTCCTTTCTCTAGTAACACTTTATCATCTCTAGCCTCTTGGACCAATCCTTGGTCCTCAAAGGACTCCTCCCTATCCATTAGTCCATCCCTTTATATCCTCCCTCCCTCCCCCGCTCCCCACCCCCCCGCTTATGAAATCCCTCCATATATTATCACATTCTTCTCTAAAATCACTGCTCTGTGCTGGGGAACCGTTTCTTCTGCTTCCATCACCCAACCTCCCCTCCCCACCCCGAGCTATTATCACCCTTTCTCAAATGGTGTCATCACACCCTTCTCTATTATCACACCCCCTCTGTGCCTTCCACAACGACCTCTCCCTCTTCTATCATCATGCCTTTCCTTGTGCATCGTTATGGATCCATCCTCCCCTCAGCGTCACTCAGTCTTCCCCTTCAGAACATCATGAAGACTTTTGGAAGCAAGTTTGTCCTTTTCCTGCAGTTTTTAACACTGCCCACGCCACCCCCACTCCCCACTGTCCATACTGCACAAATTCACCATTTCTTCTCTCCGTGTCTTCACTATGACACGATTGTTACAAGTTCTCCTCTTTTAGCATAATCTCTCTCTTGTATCACATCCCTCCCCAGTTCCAAAAAGCATACTTTCCCAGCTTTCTGCTATTACCACATTTTTTAGCAGACTAAGATCTACCTTTCTTTATCACTCTATCACACTGTCTCTTTTTATTATACCCTCTCTTTGTTTTTTTGCCCTCTATGAACTCTGCTGTCCCTTTCCTTCCTAGGCATGCAGCATCATGTATCAACCCTCCCCCATTTATTTTATCACAGCTCCTTTCTGTTATCGTATGTCTTTTCTCTGTATTCCCCACCCCTCCTCACTTTCATGTGCACCCCTCCCCCATGCTCTGTTATCACAGCATTGCCATAGGTTGTTCTGATTGCTATCTCTTCTTTGTTGGGTTTAGGAGATTTGGGGTGGTTAGGTGAGTGTGTAGTGTGTTCGATGGTAGAGCTCTAGGAGTCAGGCTCTTAGCCTGTGTATTCAGGCCCAGGCTTCTGGGGCTACCTGGGAGAAGATCTACTGCTGAGGTTCCCTTGTTTCCATGGAATCCAACAGCCAATCAGGGCTGCCAGTCCTGTTGCTGGGGAGACCAGCCAGCCTCCTCCCACTGCCTTGCTAGCCATATCCACAGAACAGTTGTTCCTGTGCCATTCAATCCCCCTATCCAGCCTGGGGCCTTCTCTGAGATTGGGAAGGAGCCAAAGCTCAAGCTATTGGCTCTGTTAGTAGAGAGACCCTGGTACAAACACAGGTGCACAACGACAGGTACTTATAGGCATGTACCCTCACATGCAGATGTATACGCACATTTGCGCACATAGTTTTACATCCACACTAATATTCTTATTCACCTATGCAACATATACACACCCTATTCAGTATGCCCTTTTAAAAAGAAAACCTAATATACAAAAGTCAGAATATTTGAATCAGAAAAATTAAGGAATGAGAATTCTCAAAAATTGACAAAATCCAAAAAGAATTTTTTGCTTTCATATAAGATTCTCTACAGGTTCTTTTAAACAGCAAGATCTCTTGGAAGGCTGAAAATGTGATTTGATTTGATTTATAAGAAGTCATTTTGCACATAATTTTTCAGGAACCCCATCTAAAAGACAGGTACAACAGATAATTCTGGGCCACACCTTCACAGATGAGTATGCCAGCTTTGGTCTTAAGGCCCAGGTCTGAAATGATGTCAGACTTGTCAAGCTGGAATGTGATTAGAAATGGAAATTACTAACCAAACTCTGGGCCTATCCTTCTTTAGGCCCATGCTGCTTCTAGTCTCAGAGGCCTTGTTGGGGGAAGAGAAAAAAGAACTTGGAAAATGTCAGCAATCTATGACATTTTTGAATCTGCTACCACGCTGGTCTATACTTGTGTATGTGTTATATATACACACATGAATGTGTATATGTATATGTGTGTACATATATATACACACACATACAGATATTTACAGGCATTCATAATTACACATATACCCAACACCCATAGAGATGCACCGTCCCACACAAACATGCACCCATACACACTGACACCCCCACCCCCACTCCCACCCAAAGGCTCAAACTCAAACAAAAATCACAGGATTATAGGATCACAGGCTTTGAAACTAGAGGAGGCCTTAGAGATCATCTAATTCAGCCTCCTCATATTATAGATGAGGAAATTGTAGCCCTGAGAGATAACTCCCTCAAGTTCATACAGTTAGAATTTAAATCTGGGCTCTCTGAACACAGGCGTGCACACGCAAACAAATCACACATCGATATCCTACTCAGCTTATATAATTTTTCCTACCACTCCTTTCAGTCAACTGCATCTTTTTTCCCCCTCCTAACCTCAGCCTTTCTTTCTTTACCTGCTCCTCCATACCCCCTACCCCCACCCTAAATGCCTCTGTCTTGGTTTCAGGCTCCATACCTTCCCAGGGTCCTGCCAGGCTTCATGATCTTAGCTCATGTTTGTTTCCTGGACCCACCCCCTCCTCCATGGTTGCTTCCCATTTTTTTGGGCCCTACCTGGCAGCAGCAATCTCCTGGCGCTGGCGGGCTACACTCACTGCCCGATGGGCACCTTCTACTGCGCGGTCCACCTTTTCCTTGACTTTACCCCTCCTCAGGGCCAGGGGTAGGAGGCTACGGACCCGTCCACCTCGAACCAACCGGTTGCGTTTATACTTGCCCTCTTCTCGAGAGCCATCAGGGCGGGTGGTGCGGCCATAGCCGTGCCTCCGATTGCCAAGCCACTCGCCCTCATAGCGCAGCCCATTGGAACGCTGGCTCACACCGTAGCCGCTGCGCCGGTCAGCCCTCCATTCTCCCGCATACACTTCAGTGGCAGATCCTTCAATGAGTGCCGGAGGGACAGGGGCTGGAGGTTCACTGGCCTCAGAGCCTGGAGGCCCTGTGCTGCCCACCTCGCTGCTCACCTCGCTCCTCAAAGATCCCCGCTTGCTGCCCAATGAGCTTCGGCGCCCACCTGCCCGAAGCCCACTTAGCAATAGGGAGCGACGGAAGAAGCCCCCAGCTACTGGAGTTCGTTTTCGGGAGGAGGCCCCATCGGGGTCACCTGGGCCTGCCAGCACAAATCCCCCCCTGGAGCCGGAGGCTGGGCTACCCCCCTCATCACCAGGTAGGGGAAGGGGTATGGGTGGTGTTGGGGGGTCACTGTGGCCTGAGTCCAGTGAGGTGCGGCGTGGTGACCGCAGCAGGGCTGCTTGTTGGAAGGGTACACTCTGGCGAACCCCATAGCCGTGGCGCTTGCCAGCTTGCCACTGGCCCTGATAGGTGCCTGAGGAGAGAACAAAGTGAAGATGAGAGGGGGAGCAGACTTCTTTGTCCCCCACACCCAACCCCCAGCCCTTCCCTCTACCCAGTGCCTTCTTCCCTCGTACCCAAGTCACTGGTACACAAACAGTAAAAGTAAGATGATGCAGGGGACAGTTAGGGTGGAGACAGACCTGCTTAGAGGGGCAGGTGATTAATGGATGAACTAAGACTAGATAGGAAAGTGATCAGACACAGTGGATAGATGGGGGTGTGTGGGGGGTACTCTATGGAGACACAGGGATAGCAAGAGATATACAGAGACTGACAATATGTGAAGTCAGCTATAGACCATGGAGGCATGATGAACTTGGCGAAATGGGTGATGTGAATGAAGATGGAGATGGGCAAGGTATACAGGAGAGGCAGAGAGTTGAGTGGCCCCGCTCATGCCCTGGCACCTCCATCAGAGTAGGTCTCAGTGCCGTAGCCATCCTGGAAACCATCCTTCCAGAGCCCAGCATAGCGCAGTCCTGAGGCACTCTCCCATACACCACTGGGCCCCTTCAGCCCACCCATCCACTCGCCACGATAGGTCCAGCGGCTCTTCTGCTCCACGCCCAGCCCATCGCGCTTTCCCTGCTGCCAGTGGCCTTGGTAGCTGTGCCCACCAGGCCCAGTAAAGACACCCAGGGACTCGAAGCCATGAGCCCAGCATCCACTGTACTCTCCCTGGGCCCCGGGCCCTGTGCACACGCCGTAGCCATGTGCTCGTCCAGCCTCCCAGCCCCCCACATAGCAGCCGCCATCATCAAAGTCGAACTTGCCCCCGGGGGACATGCATGTAGTTGGCGTGGCCTCAGCCTCCCCACAGCTCAGCACATCCTGGAGGGCCAGGGAACTGGGTGAGGGTGTTGGGGCCTGGATGCCTGGATGCCTGGTGGGCAAGGGACTGGGGGAGTCAGACTGGGGCCAGCTGGGAGTGCCCCAGGATGGGCAGACAGGGGTGGGCCCTCATCCTCAGTGGCTGGCAGAGAAAGAAAACAGAAAGGGAGAAAGAGACTGAGTGAACATTCCTCCATCCTTCCCCCCTTCCTGGTCTGGGTGGCATTGGTGTCTCCCCTCTTCATGCAATTTTTCCGAACAGTTCCACAAGGTTTTAGGGAAAACCAAGGGATATCCCAATCCATATACCATCCTTCTCTCTGAGAATTTTCCCTCCTAGGATAGGGACCCCAATCTCTATTTACCCCTTTCCCCATGCCATCCCTCCCCAACCCCTAGAATTTCCCACCCCATTTTGTAAGAAATTCTTTATTTCCAGCCTTACGGGGGTGGGTGAGGACAGCAGCTTGGAGGAAAGGTTGGGGAGCTCCCAGAGCCAATGCTCCACCCCCTCCCCAATTGCTGCTAGAACCCCATAGCTCTTTGGCTTCACTCTGAAGCTAGCCCAGGGGGGTGGTGCAGGTGGGGGAAGATTGCTGTCAACTGGCCAAGATGGGCAGGGGGTTTGGTGGGGCGGGCCAACTCAGAGCTAGGGGAGGCACTGCAGGGGAAAGGCAGGGGGTGGAGACAGGGGGACAGGCAAGGAGAGGGGCCAGTTCTACTCACCATGTGGACTGGGGCTCAGACTGCCCCCCAGGTGCAGCGTCCATGGCAGGAGATCCCCCCCACCACCCCACCCCGGCCAGCCCCCCTCCCCCTCTTTTCCGGAGAGGCTCCCCTAGCCCAGGCAATGATCCTAGCCCAGAGCAGCAGGACTGGCTCCCCTCTCTCCCCAGCCACAGAGGAGCAGGCTGGTGGGGGGGCGGGGTGGTGGCAGGGGGTGGGGGGGGAGAGATGGGAATTGTGTAGGGGGAAAAAAAATTGCCTCTGATGGAGACAGGGAATCAGAACTGGGCGGGAAGAGAGGGAGGGGGCAGTCGTAAGGGGGGGTATTATTTTTAGTTGTTTTTTTTTTTCCCTTCTTATGGTTGGGGGAAGAAAAAAAAAATCAAAATTCCGATCCCATCCCAGCACAAATCAATGTTTGCTCCATCACAGCATCACGGGGAAGGCAGGGCCAGGGCCAGGCAAATTTAAAGGGGCAGGAAAAGGAGAAGAGAGGGTTGGGGATAGTGTGAGATGCAGGGAGAAGGAGAGACTGTGGTGGGAGGGAGAGAAGGAGGAGGCAGAGATAGAAAGAGACAGACTCCCACCAATGCCACCAATGAGTGGGAGGAGGCAGAGAAAGGAAGGGAAAGAGAAGCACAGAGATACCCAGGGCTGGAGAGCAACCTAGGGAAAGGGATGTGGGATGAGGCAGAGAGGAGGGAAGAGGGGGAGGAAACTGAGAAGAAGATGGGGAAGCAGGAGAGAGACAGAAACCGGTGGGGGGCGGGAGGAACATGCAAGGGTGTGTGTGGGGGGAGAAGTACAAAGAGAGATGCAAGGAACGGGAGCTAAGAGAGGGAAAGAGGGCCAGACGGAGACAAGTGTGGAGCTGGTGAAGGATAGAGGGAGAAAGAAAGGAACAAACACAGAGATTGAAGGCGTGACTTGAAGATGGGGAGAGAAACAATACAGGGCAGGAGCAGAGAAGCAGAGACCACCTTTTAGGGAAACAGGACTGAATTGGGAGTGGTTGGTGACAGGGATTTTTTTCTTTTGACTTTCAGCTCTCCAGAATGCATAATGATGCATTGTTAGGAGGGGTGGGAGGAAAAAAATTTCAGCCCTTTGAGCCCCCTGCAAAGCCCATCCAGTAAGCTTCTGAATACGGATGCTTGGGTCTCCTCAGTGCATTTTAATGTTCCTCCTAAAGAGGAAAAGAAGGGGCGCTATTAGGCCTGGGTAGGAAAATGAAGGCAGAGGCCCTGACCGCCTTCAACTACCCTCCTCCTACCCTTTTCTGGGAAAAGGAAGTTAAGATCTGGGGTTCCTTGGCTACATAGAATCTTGCCTTCTCTAGGATTTGCTGCTACCCGCTTTGGTGGGTGGGGTGGGGTGGGGTGGGGTCCAGAAGAGCTGTCCAGAGGGAAAGGGCTTGTGGATTATCATGGAGACACTACTGGGAACCACTTCTTTACCCTCTTGACTTCTCTTTCTCCAGCCTCCCTCCCCAACAAAACAAAACAAAACAAAACAAAACAAAACAAAACCAAAAACCCCCAGACAAGTGCATACCTTATGTACGCAGTAACAGAAAGGCAGGGGCATATAGGAACCCCCCATGCAGACAAGGCCACACAATACCACCCCATTCTTCTCCTCTTCTTACCCACTTGCTAAAAACCACCCCTATAGGGGTTCAGGCGCACGCATATAGGAATATGTCTGTATATGAAGGGTATACACACTCACTTAGGTGTGGTCACAGACAGATAGACAGACCCACTCTGGCAGGCACATAGCAGATGTTGCCAACCCACACAGAAACATAATGATGCATTCCTATCTACTTATTTTCAGTTCTTCTGTCTAAACCTTCTCCACATGAGGTGAGGAGGGCAATATGTTCAATATGCAAGCAACATGTACAAATACAAATGCACTTGTGAATTTCTGGTTTCAGAGCCATAGAATTTTAGAGCTGGAAGGCACCCAACCCAGAGATGTCAAACATGGAGCTTACATGCAGCAACGCTTCTGAGGGCTGCCAGAACCAAATTAAAATATCACTGGGAAACATTTAACAAAAAATAATACAATAGAGCAATAGATAAGATAACTTTTTAAAAGTTTAAGGCAGCATGCTCTGCGCTGTTCCTTCTATATGGATTGGTGGACTAAATGCCGTTTGAAGTTGTTACTACTTCAGGTAATACCCTCTTATTTTATAGATGGGGAAACTGAAGTTCAGGGGGTGGGGGGAGTGTCACTCAGCTAGTTAGTGCAGAAATGAGTCTAGAGTTTAGTATTCTTGACTTCTAGGCCAGTGTTTTATCAATTATACCATGCTGTTACTCATATTCCTTTTTTTTAAATTAAATTTTATTTTATTTTCAAACAAAGGTCAGCCTTCTCTCCATCCCACTTCCTTCCCCACATCCCCATTAAGAAAGCAAGAAAAACAAAACCGTTGTTAAAGTACATATTGTCATTTCTTATTGGCTATGTTTAAAAAAAAAAATCTCAGTCTATGATCTGAGACCATCACCTCTGTCAGGAGATGGGGAACGTTTTTTGTCATGAGCCCTCAGAAGTTGTGGTTGGTTATTGCTGTTGGTTGGTATTATTGTCGGTTGTTGATCAGAGTTTCCAAGTTTTCTTTTATGTATTTGTGTTAATAAGCCAAGATCCACCTTCTTACCCCACCCCCGGCCAACTTCCCCTCCTTCCCCAATTGAGAACACAAGAAAAACAAAACCCATTACATATATGTATAGTCAATCAAAACAAATTTCCACATTGGCCACGTCTTAAAAAAAAAAACGTTTGTCTCATTCTGCATTCTGAGTCCTTCACCTCTCTATTAGGAGATCCGTGGCATGTTTTATCATTAGTCCTCTGGAATCCTAGTTGATAAGAACACTGAGGTGAGTTCAACAGAACACCGTTCTGTCACATTTATAACAAAACTTATTCAAGCATTCCCCAATTTGTGGGCACTCTCTTGAATTCCCATTCTTTGCCACCACAAAAAGAGGTAGAAATATTTTTGTACATCCTTAGAATTTGTTTTGCTTAAGACTAATCTTTCTCTTAATCTGCTATCCCTCTAATTCTCCTACCCTCCTTCTCCTCTTCCCTCCTGTATTACTGTGGAGAGAAATGCATTTCTGTATTCAACTCTGTGGATGTATTCTTCCTTATTTTCACCAGCTCAGGTGTTAGCCACTCTTCCTCATCTTCTCCTCTTTGCTTGCTTAGATGTTATTATGCGAGATAATTTTCCCTAACCTTCCTTTCTCTTCTTCCCTGCCCAATGCACATGTCCCTCTCTCCCTTCCTGCCCCTCCCCCATTCTTTTGGTCTCTCTTTCCATTTTTTCTTTTCTTAACGTCACACTTTTAACACAAGATATAACAGAACCACTCCTTGGCCTTGTCTAATTGGACTGCCTCTATGAACCCTGAAGAGGATTAGTGGGTATTTATGTATATATATATATATATATATATATATATATATATATATATATATACATATATATATATATGTATATATATACATACATACATATATATAAAATTTCTCTATATTTGAATATATGTATATAAAATTTATCCTTGATTAGCCTTTTATCGTTGTTCATTAATGTTTACCTTTTTATGTTTCTCTTCATCTTTGTTTTTGTACTTGCCCAAGTGTCTCCACAGTTCAGTCTTTTCATTAGGAATTATTGGAAGTCTTCTATTTCATTAAAGGTTCATTTCCTTCGCTATAGCTTTATACTCATCTGCAGCTCTGCTTGGTTTGAACTCTATGGAACAAGATGTCTGAGAGGTTACCCCCTTGCTGTCCTGTCTACCCCATCCCTAGCTTTCTAGCTTCCTTTTGTGTTTTGTCTTTTCCCATTAGATTTGTAGCAGAATGGAGCCTTACATGTAGAGAGAGGCCAGTATTTGTTGAGGGTCTGTGGCTGAGCGATTTGAAGGGACACAGAATAGATATCTCCAACCTCTTCTCCCCAGATCTTTCTCCAAAGGAGACATTCATTTCTGACAGGAGGGGAAGCAGGAGGTTGGAGCTAAGGCCACACTACTTTCTTCAGAGAGGGGGGGTACTGGGCAGAAGTAGATCTATCTGCTCACTTAAATATTATTAATGTAGAGGATATAATTGGATTTTATCTACCCTCAGATTGCTTTGTCATTTCTGGGGGGAAAGGGGACCCCAAGCTCTATATCCAAGGTTTGACCTCTTTCCCACCAAATACCAGATCCACAATGAACACACATAGAGAATAGCAAAGAAACTCATTTATCCAAATCAGAGCAAAACAGAGATCAGAGAAAGTATACATAAGAGAATATATACCAGACAAATCAGAGTGAAAGAATTTTCCCCTGCTGAGAATGGGGCAACTCAGCTTAACCAATAAAGAGGGTCCTGGATCTCACCCAAAAGGAAACTCCCCAAAGTTTCTAGTGTAACAAGCTGGAAATAGGGACATGTAAAGTCAATGGGGAATAAGATCTTCCCTGCCCATCAATAGGCCTCATGTGGAGCCCGTTAAGGGAAGCTTGCTTGCTTGTAGGAAGGCTTTTACACACCTTTTGTTAATTTCTAATTAGGCACCAAGCCTGTTAACTTAAAGAGCATATATTCTGAGAGGCAAGTTTTTGCTTTGGGGGCTCACTTATGAGAAAGATGTTGTGATTCCCTGGTCGAGACTCTGCATGGCCATATGTTCAGAGCTTCCTGACTCCTCAGAGGTAAAGGATCTCTTGATTCAGTGGTGGATGTAAAGCTTTAATTCAGGCAGTAGAGCCGTGTCTATTGGTCTTTATTTCTCTTTGTATTTTTTCTGTTTGATTAAAGAAGATCATTCACCCCTTTTAAGTTGCTTTCCTAGTAAAGCAAATAAAAGAACCTGCACTAGCAGCCATTCTGGATATGCCAGTGTGGTTGCTGTTACAGGACATGATGGAGACTGTCAGTTCCTCTCATGTCTTCCCAGAGTCTTTTCCTTTAGTAACCTGAAGTGGAGTTTGCATCTTCTGTCTTCTCTGTCAAAGCTGGAAGTCAGAAGCACCCAAAGCAACTCAATCCTTAGAGTCACTAGGTTAGAGTACTGAAGAAGACTGGTGCTCCGATAGTCCCAAAGGAACTAGCTCTGAGGAGTCCTGAAGGGGGACTCAAAGAGGTCTCATTTGGAGAGTCCCAAAAGAGACTGGTGAAGTCTGGAGCTCTCTTATCTCTCAGCTCCATCTTTCCTCTCACAGAGGTCAGGCTTTCATTTCCACCAATAAGAAGAGAGTCCCATACCAATAAACTTTGGGACTGGGGTTACAGGTTGTATCTCCAGGGCTTAGCACAGTGCCTGGCACACAGTAAGCACTTAAATGTTTATTGAATTGAATCAAATGGAACTGAATAGAATTTTTCTGCATAACTTGTTCTTGGTAGTAGCTGCTAAATGATGTTTGATCTTGACTGCGGCTCTTTCTGACTGTTTGCGGTATTTTTTTTCTTTGACCTAGTAGTTCTGAATTTTGACTAGGATGTTCCTAGGAATTTTTGTTTGGGGATTTCTTTCAAGAGGTGACTGGTAGATTCTACTTTTACTTTGCCCTCTGATTTTAAGATATTTGGGTAGTTTTCTTTTAAGTTCTCTTTAAATATGATGTCTAGGCTCTTTTACTGGTCCTAGCTTTCAAGAAGTTTGATGATTCTTAATTTTTTTTTCCTCCTCCATCTGTTTTCTGGGTTACTTGTTTTTTCTATGAGATACTTTACATTTTCTTCTATTTTTTCAGCCCTCTGATTTTGTTTTAAGATTTCTTATTGTCTCACAGAGTCATTGGCTTTTACTTGGTCCTTTGAATTTTTAGGGAGTTTGTTGCATCAGCAAGGCTTTGGGCATCTTGTGCCAAGCTGTTAACTCCCTTTTCAATTCTTTCTTCCATGGATCTCATTTCTTTTCCAATATTTTTCTTTAAGTTCTCTCATTCCAGCAAAAAAATGTTTTTAATTAAAAAAAACTCTTGCTTCAGCCCTTCCAGAAATTCTAATTGAGTTTATGACTATGCTGTATTTTTCTCTGAGGTATTGCTTGTAGATGTTTTGGAATCAGTCTTTTCTGCATTTGTGACTTGAACATCTTTGCCACAATAATAGTTCTTTATGGTAGGGTCCTTTTTTTGTTTGCTTATTCTTCCAGCCTAATTCCTGACTTCAGACTTGATGTTTGGGCTGAGTTCTGCATCACTTCTGGAGAGAAGGTCTGGGCTGGTGCTGTTGCAGCTTCCTTGGGAATATTGGATGTTGTGTTATTCCAGGATCTCAGAGACAGACTGGGGACCTGCAATCTTTCAGTGCTCCCACAGTGTCTGATCCAGGACAAAGTCTGTTTGCAGCTCTCCTGGTTTTTTTTTTTTTTTTTTTGCCACTTCCAGACTTGGATTTGGGTCTGAGCAAGAATAGGCTGCTGCTGGACTGTAACAACAATGCTACTTGCTGCTACTGTGACTTGTAAGGCCAATTATACCAGTACACAGGAGGGCTGCTAGCACAGGTTCTTTGATCTGCTTCTCTAAGGAAAGCAACTTTAAGGGGTTTACAATCTCACTTTAATTAAACATACATATATCGTTCACTTAATTCAGGGGAAAAGGTCAGCACCCTGAACTTCAGAGCACATAGAAGCAGAAATTACAAACAGGGAAAATATAAACAGAGCAAATAACACAAATCAACAGACAGGCTTCTAGCTGTCTGACCAAAGAATACATACATAGTTACCAAAGAGACAAGCACCAACATCTGGGTTTTCAAAGCCCGGGCGCTCCTTAACAGCTACCCAGAAGTCTCGTCCAGTCAAATCACACAACATTCTTCCAGTGAGTGAGCCCCCAAGCAAAACCTCTCCTCTTGCAGTTCTGAGGGTTCTCAATTCTCAGTTGTCAATTCTGAGTTCAGTGGCTATCCTCTGGGTATATATACTCTTTTTCAGGGTTAGAGGGTTTCATACCTCTCCGACCTAATTAGCAAAAGGGTGTGAGCCTTCTTACAAACAAAGGCAAGACTCAATCAAAGGCACTTAATTGCTTTAGTACTGAGAAGCACTCCAAAACAAAAGACAACAAAGAAGGCCCACTTTACTTGCCCTAACATGGACTCTGAACCTATCAACATTCTTATGTGGAGGTGGCTTTGGATTTCCAAAGAATTACAGATTTAGAGCTGAAAGGGAGCTTTGGAGTCATCTAGTCCAAACTCCTGATTTTATAGATAAGAAACTGAGGTTTAGGAGAGGTTGGGTTACTTGTCCAAGGTTACACAGATATTAATTTATAAAGCCAGGATTCTAACCAAAGTCCTCTGCCTCCGGAACCAAGACTTTGCTTGGTCTGATGTTGTCTGGCTATGCCTGCACAAATCCTGCAGACTCCACCAAACTTAAAATCCTTCAAATATGGCTCAGAAGTTATAGATATATTTGTCAGGAGCACTTTATCCTAAATGCAGGAGGCCTTGTAACCAGAAGGTTGGCTACAGGGTGACGAATTTTATTTTGGCCACACAACGCATGAATCTCTTTTCTTTCCCATTGAAAGGAGTATACACATTGATAAAGTTACATTCCCGCAAGTATTATTTATGGTATTATTTATCTTTTATAACGGAGCGTTTGTAAAACAAGTGAGTTGAACTAGACGATTTATAAATCCTTTATTCATAAATGTATGATCCTATCTATGACCATTGGACAATAACTGGACTATGAAGTGGACCCAGCATTTAGTAGCAGATGGATATTGAGCTGGATTACATTTGGGAAATTTTGAAAGTATTTTCAGTGATTTCAAAGTGCTTCCTGCCACAAAAGCCTAGCTCTGTAATACTAATATTTTCCTGTTGCTGCATGAACTGCAAATCATGAAATCCCACTATCTCAGAAGACTCAAAATTACAGGTAAGTCAAAGGGTGATGGTGGGTGTAGGCAACTAAGGGCACAGTAGTTTGAGCCCTGGAGATCTGAGTTAAGATCTGACCTCAGATACTAGCTGTGTGACCTGGGACAAATTACTTAATCTCTACTTACCTCAGTTTTCTGATCTGTCCAATGGGAATGATGACAGCGCTCACCGCCCAGGACTGTGAGGATAAAGTGAGATACTATTCCTAGCATACTATGCCAAAGCACTGTATAAATGCTATTTACTATCATTAAGCCATCTATAGTGTGTTATGAACAGTAAATTGCATGTGAGAAGTAGGGTAAAGAGGAAAAAGAGGTAGGTTGTTGGTGAATTGAGGATGAGGGACAACAAATGGATAGCCTCAAAGCACCTTTGAGATATGAAATAATCAATGGGAGTTCTGGGTTTTGGGGTGGTTCTTCTATGAAAGATTTATGGAAAGATATGGAGAAGAATCAGCTGGATGAGAAGGCACAGAGGGCTTGTAATCAAATAGGTAGAGGAAGTGCCCATATGGATGAAATCACCAATTCACACCAGTGAATAGCATAGCAGCTCTCCTTTATGTGGTAAAGTTTCTCATGGTTTGCATAGTACTTCCTCAATCAATCTGATGACATTTACAATGCTAGTTTTATTCTGCCCCTTTTTTGGATGAGAAGAATGAGGCTTGGAGGAGTTAAGCGATTTACCACAGCACCTAGTCACAGAACGCTTGTCTATGCAAAGACTTTAATCAATCAGCCAGGTCTTTTGACACTGAACTCAGTGTTATTTTCACTTCAGTTACTCTCCTGGGAGCAGGAAGGTCTCTGGTAAAAGATGAATACCAAGTATTTTTATGCTTTCTAGCCCCCAGCTTCTGGGTTCTTTTAGATGGCGACAGACAGACTTGCCAGCTCTGTAAGGGGGACTCTAAAAAGTCTGGGTGGGTTTTGTTGCTTCTCTACCCTTAGGAGACTGACTCTCTCCTTCTCTACTTCCCTCCAAAAATTCCCTCTTCTCCTTCCTTCCCTAGGTCCTGCTTTTAGGTACCCCAGGAGAAGAACTATCTAGGAATCAAGTGTACCTAGGAGAGTTCCTGGTAACTAACTCCCCAGGAATTAGCCTGGTGTTGAGAATAATGTCTCTCCTGGGGCTTGGCAGCTGCAAGGGATTGAAGATGTGTTCCCTTGGCTCTGCTTAGGACTAGTGAACCAGGAGCAGTGGGGAGAGAATGGTGGGAACCGCCCTGCACATCTCTGGGCTTATCTCAGGGGTGGCCACCAGATGTCAGAATGGGGCCAGAGATTTCAAAGGCCAGCTACCAAAGATGGAAAAGGCCTTAATGCAGAGTGTGCAGTCTGGCTGGAGCCAGCCACTGCATTTTCCAGGCCCTGCTTTTTTCCACAAAGACATGGAGTGCCTGAGCAATGCTTCCTCAATTCCCCTTAACTCCCAGAGCCAGAGAATAAATCTGACTGCCATGCCCAGGGCCTATTTTTATAGGCACAGCAATTGTAGATATATTTGTCAGGAGCACCTTAGCCTAAATTCAGAAAGGCTTGTCACTAGAAGGTTGGCAAAAGGGTAATGAATTTTTTTTGGCCACACAATTCATGAATCTCCTTTCTTTACCAGTGAAAGGAGCACACGCAGTGATAGTTATGTTCTTTCAAGTATTCTTTATGGCATTGTTTACCTTTTTTAATAGAGTATATATTTATAATACAATAACACTGCCACCTCCATTATTATCCTGGAGCCTAAAGAGAAGGGATAGGAGAGCGCCCAAACCCCAGAGTCTTATCCACTTGTTTAGCACCATTCCCCTTCCTCTGTCTATCCACAGTGGAAAAACAAAGTGGATGAAAAACACATTCCCCACACTATAAAATATAGTTAGGTAGTCCATTGAGTTAGTCCATGAATATTTTTCTGTCTTTATAGGCCATGGACATGGGAGTCAGATTTATTGAGGAAACTAGGAGAGACTCTTATGTGTCAGATACTGTGCTAAGTGTGTTTGTGTGTGTGGGGGGGTGGGGAATGCAAAGAAAGGCATAAGACAATCCATGCCCTCAAGGAAATCACAATCTAATTGGGGAAGACAAGGCATAAAAAGAGGTTGAAAAGGTTGGGGAGGCTTGCCTTGATCAGGGTCATGATGAAGTACTGTAGCCAGGAAGAGAAATGATCTGAGGAGGTAAGAATTTCAAAGGTGATTTCATGTTGCAAAAGTATGAGTTTCCAGAGATGATGAAGTCTCCTTTGGCAGACTAGAGAAGCCTAGGGACTCTTCAGAATAATGTTTTGAAATGCATGAAATAAAATACATAGGATTATAAAGGAAATCAATTATATTGAAATACAGTTAGCAAATTAATTAAAAAAAACCTTCACAGACTGTGGATTAAGAACTCTTGTTCTACAGTAAATCAGGCCTGGGAAGTAAAAGAAAGAAGACATGGGATCTAAGGAGAACTGTATTTGCTTAGGGCTCTGCTTTCCATTCTCTCTTGGTTATATTATTATCATTGCAAAGAGTTTTTTAATTTTCCCTTTTCTAATCCATGCTACTATATTATATTAGGTTGCCCAACTAATGTTTTCCAAACTCTCATTCCCTCATATCTGGCTCAAGGACCTGATAGCTTCCATTTACAAAATTGAAGATCAACTTTAAGATTTATGACACAATTCTACACATGTATTATCTCATCAGATCTCTGTAACGGTCTTGTGAGATAAATTGTGGAAGGATTATTATCCCTATTTTAGATATGAGAAAATTTAAGTGATTTTTCCAAGGTCAGTTAGAAAAGTGACAAGAGCTGGCCCCCGAACCTGTGTCTTCTGTCTCCCAAGTCCATCATCTTCCTGCTATACAACCACACTTGTCTTTTTTTTAAAAATCCAATTTTATTTTCAGATCCAAATTCTCTCCCTCCTTCTCCTCTTCCCCCTCCTCACTGAGAAAGGAAGATAAACAAAACCTGTTATAAATGTGTATATCAACAAAATAAATTCTTGGTTTAGCCATTCCCCTTTCCCTCCTCCCTATGCCTCAATATGCACTCTGAATCCATCCCCTCTCTCTCTGGAGGTAAGTATCAAGTTTTATCATGACTCCTTTAGAATTGTGCCATTCTTCTCAATTTCAATGGCTTCCTACCTTATAAAGCCCAATAAGGGTGTATTGGGAGACTGACCAATTGGCGACTAGTCCTTTAACCAGGAACAATATGCTCTGCCTGGTATCAACCCACCTGGAGGCTTGATGAGCCTGTTTCTGGAAATGTGTGATTAAGGTGATCTCCTTAATAATAATTCATATTGGAGGGCAGAGCCAAGATGACAGATTAGAGGCAGCAATCTAGTCAATCTCTCCCAATGGTCCTTTCCAAACAACTTAAAAATGACTCCTCAAATCAAATTTTGCAGCAGCAGAGCCAACAAAGGGTTAGAGTGAGACATTTTTCCAGCCTCAGACAACTTAGGAGGTCAGTTGGAGAGGGCTGTGACATCAGGGTGGGGGCAACCTAGAGTTCAATCAGCTGTAGCAGAAGCTGAGCCTTGGGGGCAGCCATGACAATAGCAGCTTTGGGAGCTCTCAGCCCATAAACAGTAATGGGGTTGGATAACTGGTCAGAGAGAGATTACAAGGAACCCTTTACTGGCACTGGGTGCAATTGGCACTTATTGGCAAGTATATTGCACATATATAGTTTTGGGGTGCAGTACCAGGGTGGAGAGGGGTGCTAGCATTTGTGGCTGTAGGGTCCCTTCCTGGGTAAAGAACAGAGCACACACCAGGGGAGTAGTGACCACACCACTCCCCAGAACACACCACTATCGAAGCACTGAAAACTTGCAGATCCCCAGAACTAGCTCTTGAAAACGGCAGTGTGAAAAAGCCTGATGCTTGGGATAGCGCCTCCCCACTCCTAGGTGAGAAGAGCTCAACTTTAATATAAAGTTCAAAGTCAAGAAAGAGGCTGGAAAAATGAGCAAACAAGAAAAAAAAGAACTTGATTATAAAAAGCTATTATGGTGGCAGGGAAGACCAAGATATAATCTCAGAAGAAAACAATGTGAAAACAGCTACAACCAAAACCCCAAAGAAAAATTGCTAATTGAACACAGGTCTAACGAGAATTCCTGGAAGAGTTAAAGAAAGAGATAAGGTTGGTGGAAGAAAAATTGAGGAAAGAAATGAATGATGAAAGAAAATTATGAAAAGAGAATTAACAGTTTGGTAAAAGAGATATAAAATTTTTAAAAAATTAATTTATTTTTAGTTTTCAACATTCACTTCTGTAAGATTATGAATTCCAAGTTTTCTCCTCCTCCTTCTCCTCCCCCACCCCAAGATGGTGTGCAATATGATATAGGATCTACATATACATTCATATTAAACATATTTCCATGTTAGTCATGTTGTAAAGAAAAATTAGAACCAATGAAGAACCATGAGAAAGTAGAAAAAAGAGAGAGAGCAAATAGTATGCTTTGATCTGCATTCAGACCCCATAGTTCTTTTTCTGGATGTGGATAGCATTTTCCATCATGAATCTTTTGGAATTGTCTTAGATCCTTGCACACACAAAATTTTCAACAGCTTATTAGTACAGTATTTACTTGTCTTCCCTCTATCAAATGCTGAGCCCACAGCTTTCCCCAGGGCTGCCTGGGGAGTTGGAGGGGGAGTTACACACAGGTTGGACAAGACATGGAAAGACCAGAAGGAGGAGGAGAAACTTCAGAAACATTGCAGGGAGAGGTGGAAATGGCTCCATCACATGGCAACAAGGATGAGGAAGGCCACCATTAGGCAAAAGAGCCCCATAACTTCAGACAGGTCAAAGCTCAGGATGGTGTAGGAGAAGAGCTGTTGCTTCAGGGAGGGGTTCCTGTAATAACAATGATGAGACTCCCAAGTACAGTCCCAGTCCCAGCTCCAGAGACACCCACCCCCATTGTGGTAGTCCCAGCTTCAATGAATGTAGCTGCTGTGTAAATGCCCCTTCAGATAGTGCTAGTTTGGATTACACATCTGGGGACAAATGATGTCCAGGGACCTGATGCTACCAAGATGCTGAAATTCTCATCTGTCTGAACCTCTGGCCATCTTAGCACCATTGCAGATAACAGTTGACTCAGTAGCTGAGAGCTGCTCCTCACAAGGGCAGGGGTAGAGATGAACTTGGTGCAGGTGTACATTCCCAGGGGGTGAGGGGCAAAGCAGAAGAGCTATGGGCAGAGCAGGGGAGACCAGGCACAAAAATTCACTGAAGAAAAGAATTTTTAAAAAAACATAATTGGCCAAATGGAAAGAGAGATACAAAAGCTCACTGAAGAAAATAATTTCTTAAAATTAGAATTGGATTAGTAGAAGCTAATGACTCCATGAGACATCAAGAAACAATACAAGTCAAAAGAATGAAAAAAAATAGAATAAAATATGAAGTATCTCATTGGAAAACCAACTGACCTGGAAAATAGATCAAGGAGAGATGATTTAAGAGTTTTTAGATTACCTGAAAGCCACAATAAAAAAAGAAGAGTCTAAACTAGGGGTGGGGAATCTGTGGCCTCGAGGCCATATGTGGCCCTCTAGGTCCTCAAGTGTGGCCTTTTGACTGAATCCAAACTTCACAGAACAAATCCCCTTAATAAAAGGATTTGTTCTGTAAAACTTGGACTCAGTCACCCAAGGACCTAGAAGGTGACATGTGGTCTCGAGGCCACAGGCTCCCCATCCCTGGCTAGACATCAAGGAAAACTGTCCTAATATCCTAGAATCAGAGGGTAAAATAGAAATTGAAAGAATCTACTGATCATCTCCTGAAAGGGATCCCAAAATGAAAACTCTCAGGAATATTATAGCCAAATTCCAGAGCTCTCAGGTCAAGGAGAAAATATTGCAAACCATCAGAAAGAAACAGTTCAAATATCGTGAAACTATAATCAGAGTCACACAATATTTAGCAGCTTCTGTGTTAAAGGAGTGGAAGGCTTGGAATATATTATTCTGTAAGGCAAAGGAGCTAGGATTATAACCCTTTTTCAGGGGAAAAAATGAACATTTAATGAATTAGAAGACTTTCATGTATTCCTGATGAAAAGGCCAGAGCTGAATAGAAAATTTGACATTCAATTGTAAGATTCAAGAGAAGCATAAAAAGGTAAACATGAAAGTAATCATAAGGGACTCAATAAAGTTAAACCATTCACATTTCTATATAGGAAGATGATACATGTAACTGCTAAGAACTTTTATCATTATTAGTGCAGTTAGAAGGAGTCTACATAACCAGAGGGCATTAGTGCAAATTGATTATGTTGGTATGATCTCCACCCCCATCCCCCAAGTGAAGGCATGAGAAGGAGGGATACACTGGGAAAAGGGGGAAGGGAAAGGTAGAGGTAGAATGGGAACACTTTTCTTACCTAAACGAGGCACTCAAGGAAGAGCTTTTATAGTGGAGGGGAAGATGGGGGTGGGGTGGGGAATGCTTGAAATTCACTCTCATCGGAATTGGTTCAAAGAGAGAAAAACATTCATATTATTTGGGTATAGAAATATACTTTACCCAATTATGAAATAGGAGGGGAAGGAGATAAGAGATATGGGGGAGGGATGATAAAAGGGAAGGCAGATTAAGGGAAGCAGTGGTCAGAAGCAAAACAGGAGAAAGAATTTGGAACTCAAAATTTAAAAAGAAATGAATGTTAAAAATAAATTAGTAATAAACTTAGAAGAAAAAAAATTCTATTTATATGGCCTTTTACAGTTTATGCAATACTTCCCTTACAAAAACTCTGTGTGATAGGTAATAAAAACATAATCATTTCCACTTTACAAATGAGAAGCAGGATCAGAGAGTCTAAATAGTTTGTCTAAGCTAGTAAGTGGTAACACTGGGATTCAGTCAGTCAGCATTTATTAAATGCCTACTATGTGCCAGCCACTGTGTTATGTGCAAAAGTAGTCTTTGCTGGCATAGAGCTCACAGACTAAAACTCAAACTTGAGTATGGTTGAAAAATAACAAAACTTGGAATTAAAAGACCGGGGTTCAAATCTTGTTTCTGCCTCTTACTTGGGCAAATCACTTCCTCTTTCTGGTCCTCAGTTTCGCTATAAGGATAGGATTAGGGACTGCCCTTGTGATTTCATTGGTGTAACGAACTCCCTGTGAGAGAACTGCCTTCTCCCAAAGCAAGTCAGCACCTTCTCTGTAACTCAGGATCTCAGAGACTTGTCAAGAATACTGAGGGGTTTATTGATTTGTCCAGGGTCATGTTGGCAGTGTATGTCAGAGATGCAATTTGAGCCCAGGTCTTCCTGGCCCTGAGGCCAACTTTCTATTCTCTACACCATAAAGTTCCTAAATAATAATAATAATAATAAAAATAGCTAGCATTTATGTAGCACTTTAAGGTTTGGAAATTGATCTCTCTATATTATCTAATTTGCATTTCTAAAATGAGGGGCCAGTGTACCAAGAATGGCATGATCATGGACATCTCATTTTGTAACTTAATAACTTGGGTTCTATCATTGTTGATAGCTTTCAAGTATACCTCAGTGACTTGAAAGAGTGAACTTAGGTCTAAAGGAGAGGTGACCTGATTAGGTGGGATGGAAAGGAAACTGAATTTGGAGTCAGAGGATCTGAATTTGCCTTCTAACTGTGTGACAAATCTCTAATTTGTGGGCAAGTTCCTTATCCTTCCTGAGCCTTGTTATTCTTTTTTTTCTTTTAAAAGAATTTGGTATTTTATTTTCCCCCAATTACATGTAAAAACAATTTTCAACATTTGTTTTGAAAATCAAGTTCCAAATTATCTCCCTTCCTCTCCTCCCCGCTTTGAGAAGGCATGCAATTTGATAAAGGTTATACATGTGTAGTCATGCAAGACATACTTCCGTATTAGTTATCTTGTAAAAGAAAACATAGACCAAAATAAAAAACCCAAGAAAAATTGAATTAAAAAAGTATGCCTTGATATATATTCAGACTCCATCAGCTCTTTTTCTGGGGGTGGATAACATTTTTTGTCATAAGACCTTCAGAATTGTCTTGAATCATTGTATTGCTTAGAATAGCTAAGTCGTTCACAGCTGATCATCTTACAATGTTGCTGTTACTATGTACAATGTTCTCCTGGTTCTGCACATTTCACTTTGCATCAGTTCACGTAAGTCTTTCCAGGTTTTTCTGAGACCATCTAGCTCATCATTTCTTATATCATAATAATATTCCATCACAATCATATACCACAAATTGTTCAGCTATTCCTCAATTGATGGGCATCCCCTGAATTTCCAATTCTTTGCCACCAAAAAAGAGCTGAACCTTATTATTCTTGTTTCTACAATGAGGGAGTTGGACTAGACCAGGGATGGGTAACTTGCAGCCTCAAGGCCACATGTGACCCTCCACCACTGCACTAGATGATCTCTGAAATCCCTTCCATTCATAAGGATATCTAGGAATAAGTGTTATCTAGGAAAACTGCACACTCTTAGTTTTCTGCAGGTAGCCATGAGGGAGCCAATTGGGCATTCACCCACTGCCCTTGGGATGATTCCTCCTCCTCTTCCTCTTTCTCCTCTTCTTTCTTCTTCCTCTTCTCTCTTTCTTCTTCTTCTTCTTCTTCTTCTTCTTCTTCTTCTTCTTCTTCTTCTTCTTCTTCTTCTTCTTCTTCTTCTTCTTCTTCTTCTTCTTCTTCTTCTTCTTCTTCTTCTTCTTCTTCTCCTCCTCCTCCTCCTCTTCCTCTTCCTTCTTCTTCTTCTTCCTTCTCCTCTTCCTTTTTCCCTCTTCATTTCAGAACTTAACAAACTCCAAATAAAAGTAGCATTTCCATACAAATTTCCATACATTTCCATTTCCAAACAAAACAGAAAAAAGGCTTTGCAATGAAGTTGCAAGTTTGTACCTTGTTTCTCCCTCTACGTAGACAACAAATCCAACTTGTTTTCAAAGCTGTCCTTCTTAGTCTGTTTTTTCTACTGATCTTCCTTCTGTGCATTAAAAAGGCTTCAATGACCCTGTTTTCTTACTTTTCATCTTTTAAAAATTTTGGGAACTCTATGGCTAGCTGCCTTTCCTCCTACTCCCAATATCACCTGCTATTAAGGCAAAAACCAAATGCTTGTATCAACTATACATAGTCAAGGAAAACAAATCTCCACATTGGTCATGTCTGAAAACATGTCTCATTCTACACCCTGAGTTTACTGCCTCACTGTGAGGAGGTAGGTAGCATTTTTTTATCATTGGAATGGTGGTTGATAATTTCATGGATCAGAGTTTGTAGGTCTTTCTGTGTTGTTTTTTCTTTACATTGTTGTAGCTATTGTTCTCTGAGTTCTGCTCACTTCACTGCATTAATTCATATAAATCTTGCCAAGTTTTTCTGAAATTGTCCCTTTTTGTCATTTCTTACAGCGTAATAGCATTCCATTCATACATATACCATGGTTTGTTCAGCCATTCCGCAAATCAGGGGTGTCAAATGCAAAGCTAATGGACCACATTCAGTCCATGACACTTCTGAGTGTGTCCAAACCAGATTAAAATGTAATTGGGAAATATCTAACAAAATAAACACAATAAAGCCTAGTTAATATCGTGCTTTAAAACGAAGTCAACATGTGGCCTACAGGGATCCTTATGTATGGCTTAATGGCCCCTGTTTCTCTTTGAATTTAATACCACTTTCCCAAATGATGGAGAGCCCCATAGTGTCCAGTTCTATGCCACTACAAAAAAAGCTGATATAAATATTTTTGTACATATGGGTTCTTTTCCACCATGTTTGATCATCATGGCATCACTCAATCTAAGTGTATGCAGTTAAGTGATTTTTGGGTTAGAGTCCCACATTGCTTTCCAGAATGGCCAGATCAATCCATAGCTACACTATAGTGTATCAGTGGGTTTGTTTTCCTGCAGTCACTCTAACAATTATCAATTTCTGTTGCTATGCATTTCTTAAAAATTTGATGAGTGTGAAGTAATTTTCCATATCCTTCTATTGTAACTTTCACTCAGGGTCTGAGGATGTGGGTGGTCCTGGAGTAAACTGAATAATTCTTGCTCAGAGTTACTGAATAAGACCTAGGGGTCCATCCAGGAACAAAAAAACCTGCTAGTTGCTACAACTTGGAAGCATAAATGCTACAAAGCTCTTAACTGCTAGTAGCTCTAAACTACTGGTGCTGGGGAAAACAGGCTTTGAACTTCCAGGGCCAGCAGGATCTGAACTCTTAGTGCCAGACCAAATAACTAAGGACCAGAGAAAGTGGGATAGATCATCAAGACAGGACACTGTATGTGGGGAGCTGTGTAGCACTCCATTACACCTGAGGAAAGAGCACAGCATCTGGTTGGGGTCAATTCTGACCACCCAAAAGTTAGGTGGGGCAGAGGCCTAAGCTAGTGAACTGTGAATTGCCCAGTACAGAAAGAGGCCAAGACCCTTTGAGATATAACCCCAGAGGAAGCCACAAGCAGAAGGGAGAGAGTCAGAAGTGAGCAATAAGGAAAATAATAGAGGGGGAAAGACTAACAGTACCAAACATTCCAGGAAGAAGAAATCATAAAGAGCTTGAACATAAATAGATAAATCAACAGGAAAAAATAGTGACAATAGAAGGAAATATGGTCTCCAGATCTAGTAAACTAGTTTGGGTATCTATGAATAAATACTGAAAAATGAAGGAAAGTGATCTAATACTTGACAGAAGATCTGTGGAAATTGAGGAAACTATGTAACCATAACACATTTTTCCTGAATGGTTTAATTATGAGAGCAGAATTTATGTCCTGCACAGCAAAAAATAATGAGCATAATATAAAAACTCAAATCTGCAATGGTAAATCTCGCCAATGAAAGAAAAGAGAACAATAGATTGGGAATGTAAATATACAGAAGTAAAAGACAGGCTGGAAAAAGTGAACCAGAAACAAGAACATATGTACTTAATATGCAATGAAAACATATGGATCATAGTTCTCCCAGAAGAACACAGCAGGACAAAAAACCTTAACACCACAATCAAGGAAATAAAGGAAGAGAACTGCCCAGAACTTCTGAACATAAAAAATGAAATTCAAATTGAAAGAATTCACAAATTACCTCCTGGAAAAAAAACCCAAGGCTGCAAACTCCAAGACAAACAGTAGTTAAATCTTATAATTTGATTCAGAAACAACAAGTTCTTCAAACCATCAGGAGAAAGACCTTTAAATATAAAGGAAAGGACATTTGTATAATGAAAGATTATTGTACACTCACTGGAAAAAGGAGGAGGGAATAGAATAACATATTCCAAAGACCACTGGAACTCAGGATGAAGTGAAGGGATCTATCCTCCAAATCTGAACCCAAGCATACAGTACAAAAGGTAGATATTTGAAACATTTTTAGAAAGGAAAAAACCTAAGAGTTATAAGGCAGCAGAAACTCAACACAGGTCAGGAATGTAAGCCTACAGTTAACAAAGCCTTCACAAACTTCATATATGTGTGTACAAGGATGGGCTGATTATCCAGTGAACAAATTATCCAGGCTTCTTGCTGATTCTCCCATGTGCTGAGGAAGATCAGGGAGAGGAAAAAACCAATTTATTCACAGTTGTAAAGAAGTTTTTAAGGGGAAAAGATTGAAGTAACAGCAACTCATTAATAAGTTGATCAAATATTATTAAGTGACTACAATTTATCAGGCATTGTGCTAAGCTCTGGGGATACAAAGAAAGGCAAAAGACAGTTTTTGCTTTTGAGGAGCTCACAATCTAAAGGGGAAGTGAATATAAACAACTATGTACAAACAAGCTATATATAGGATAAATTGGAAATAATTAACAGAGGGAGAGGATTAGAATTAAGGGGGATTGGGAAAGGCTTCCTGTGGAATGTGAGATTTTATCTGGGACTTGAGGGCTTCTAGAGAAGCCAGAAGACAGATTATGAGGAGGGGAGCATTCCAGGCATGGGAGGCAGCCAGTGAAAATGCCCAAGGTAAAGAGATAAACTAGAGGATCATGTTCGATGAACAACAAAAAGGCCAGTGTTGTGTGTTGTGTATAAAGGGAGAGATAGCATGAAATATAGAAAAAAATTGTAAATGTGGTTTTGTAACTTTTAAGCATAGTTCACAACAGAAACTAAGATACAAAAGGGCATCTCAATAGGTAAAATGAAGTAAGAGAATGAAAAACATTATGCTTTATTATAGGTCCCCATTATATAAAATTATACCTTAATATATATAACCCCAGGGTCAGGAATGCTCCTCCTGACTTGAAGCCCTGACTACAATTTGGGAAACTTCTCAGAAAAATCCTGACTGTATGCCCCCTGGAAACTCTGGGAATTTAATTTTCTGGCTCATTTTTCTTCCAACAAAAGGGACTTCATCTCCCCTACAAGCACTTAGGCTAATTTAGAGCATCACTTATGGAACAGGTTTTATTTAGCACAGTGATAGACACAGAAAAGACTTGTTTCTGAGCCTTCATCCAGTCAAAAGAACCTCTTTCCTCTTCTATTGGGCCTTCTCTTTCCTTAGTGTATTTCATAGTTCCTGTGACTCAAAGTACTGCCCTCAGCAAGGTCCCAGCAGAGTGGAGAATCAGGTTGGTTCTGCTGCTAGTTCAATGTCACTCTCTGGCACCGGCTTCTTTTCTTTGGGTCTTGTGGAATGAGTGGCCAGCAATTAGTCTCTTTCCCTTTGCAACTGTTTCATTGCTCTCCTGAAATGTCTCTCTGCAAGCTCCCTTCAGATCCACATAGAGCTTGGCATCATTTCTCTCAGGCTCATGCATGATCTAGTGTCATTTCTGTACTCATATTGTGCATGTTGACAAAGCAGATGGGAGGAGGCAGTACTTGCCCTGAACAATGCCGTTCTTAAGTCCCTGATACGTGGATCTGTTGTTTCATCAGTGTGAGCATCTCCTTTACTGATGCAGTTAAAACCCCCTCTATGCCTTGTCATGTCCGAGTCTTGCTCACATCTTTCCACAAATCCTCCAGTTTGCTGGAGGGCTATTTCTGTGTTTCTCCCCCCTGATATTTTAGGGTTGTACTTAGCTATCTGATGGCTCTTCTTCTTGTAACTTGACTGATTTAGCTTGTTTTCTAGTCATCCATATCCTTCCTGCTTCTAAGTCATCACTGGTATGATGCTGCAGACTATATTTGCCCACCATGAGTCTTTCCATTGTCCTTTGAGTTATTTCTGATTCTCCTGATGTTATGATGTCCATCCAGGCATATAGCATCATTGGGGTAATGTTAGTATTCATAAGATGGGCTTTTTATGGAAATAAACACCTTGGGATCATTGAAAGCATAGCACAATTTCCCAAATTTAATCTCTTCTGACTTCTTTCTCCTATTCAGTTCTGAGTCTGGCTTATTGTCCAGTTGCAGTGTCTATCCAATACATATACATCGATGGATCAGCTTAGTGATCTGCCCATCAAACAGGCAATATAGGTTTTTAGGTACTTTGTCATTCTCTTTTAAATGCCCTGAAAGGATCAACTTGAGGAAGTTTTGTATTGTTTACCAGAGACTTTTTACAGTATGACAGATAATTTGGAGGAAATTCTGTGAAGCTGAAGCCATAATTTTTAGTTTGAAGAAGATACTGATTTTAGATAAATTGTCTTTCTTTATGCATATACTTTTGTGATGTTTGTGGGCTTCATGTGACACTTTATGTATACTCATGTGACAGTTGGGGCAGTCATGTTCTATCTTAAGCCCAAAAAGAGGCAGTTAGTCATTATACTAAGTATCCAGCAAAGGAGTACCATATCTGATTTGCCCTCTGGATAGAGATCTATTCAAGTCACCAAATAATTTCACCAGAATTCCTCTGCTACATGAGGACAATATTCTAAAAGGCTGGAGTGACCACCTGTGCTCCACCACGTGGGAGCAAGTAGTGATATTGAGTAGATGAAAGCTATGCTGGCCAGATTCAAAATTTAGCTAGAGGATAATATGCAATATTGTTCAAAATTATTTAAAAAATAGGAGATTATGACTCTAGAATCCCTACCCTACACTTGGAATCTCCTATCTTAGTCAATGACTCAAACATTGATAGGACACAGGTGCCTAACATTCAGTGGTCACACCATTTATTAAGCAGTGAAAATGAGAGGAAAAATGTTAAATGCTCTTATTTTTAAATTTTAATTGTTTATTTGTACACTTATCCAGGTCAGTGGTGGGGACCCTGCAGCCTTGAGGCCACATGTAACCTTCTAGATCCTTAAATGTGGCCTTTTGACTATAAAATTTGGATTTAATCAAAAGATCACAGTTAAGGATCTAGAAGGCCACATGTGGTTTCAAGGCCACAGGTTCCCCACCCCTGACCTAGTTATTGATAATGTTTTTTTTCAAATTTCATTTTTAATTTATGGAATAAAACAAGCATTTCCATAACACAGCACAATAAAAAAGATAATTGCACATGATACTGCAAATCTACTATGCACAACTTGCTATTCCTTTCAAATATACAGCAAAATTATCATGTAAATTTCTTTTTCTTCTTCTACCCTTCCCCCACTTTAGAGATAGCTACCATTAGATACAAATAGGCATACACACACACATATGTAAGATTATTCTATACAAACTTCTGTTTATCAGTTCTTTCTCTGGATGCAAATAGTGACTTTCTTCATATGTCCTTTATAGTTAATTTGGGTAATTAAAATAGGCAAAATAACTTATTCCCTCAAAGCTATCCTTAAAACAATACTGCTTTACTATATACAATGTTCTCTTGGTTCTGCTCATTTTGCTCTTCATTATTTCATGCCAGCGCTCTTATATGGAGCTTTTTCCTTCTAAGCACCTGTCCAAATTCCTCCTGCTTACCCTCCTAGGTTTTTTTTTTTAGAAGTGTCAGAGACTTTCTAAATTGCACTTATTTGTGGATAGTGGAAAAGGAATGGGGGAAAATGTATGTGTTAGGGACCCACCTCTAGACCATAGAATATAAACAAGGTCAGGCAATCAATCAATCAAAATTTATTAAGTGCCTGCTATGTACCAGGCACTGTGCTAAGAGATGGGGATACAAACAAAGGCAAAAGACAGTCTCTGCCCTCAAGAAAGTCACAGTCTAATAGGAGAGATAACTTGTAAACAAATACATGCAAATAAGCTATAAACAGGAAAAACAGGAAATAATTAACAGAGGGAAGGCACTAGAATTAAGAGGGCTTGGCAAAGCCATCCTGTAAAAGATGGGATTTTAGCTGGGGCTTAAGGGAAGCCAGGGAAGCCAGTAGGCAGCACTGAAGGAGGAGAGTGTTCTAGACAGAGAAAATACCTGAAGCTGAGAGTCGGAATGTCTTGTGGAATAGCAAGGAGGCCAGTGTCACTGGAATGAATAATATATGGTAGAAAAGATAGGAAGGAGCTAGGCTATGAAGGGTACTGAATGTCAAATAGAGGATTTTGTATTTGATCCTGGAGGCAATAGGGTACAAGTGGAGTTTATTGAGTAGAGGGGCGATATGGTCAGATGTGCACTTTAGGAAAATCACTTTGGTGACAAATAGAGGATGGACTGGAGTGGGGAGAGATTTGAGGCAGGCAGATCCACCAGCAGGCTGTTGTACTAATCAAGGCATAAGGTGACAAGGGCCTGAACCAGAGTGGTGCCAGTATCAGAGGAGAGAAGGGGGCATTTTCAAGAGATGCTGCAAAGGTAAAATCAACAGGCCTTGGTAAGAGATTGGATATGGGAGGTGAAAGATAGAGTCTAGGATGAATCCTAGAATGCAAGCCTGAGCAACTGGGAGGATGTGCTTGCCCTCTATAGTAATAAGGAAAGTAATGTGGCATGGTGAGGTGGGGGAGTTTAAGGGGGTTAGGGAGAAA
Source organism: Trichosurus vulpecula (assembly GCF_011100635.1). Classification (NCBI taxonomy): domain Eukaryota; kingdom Metazoa; phylum Chordata; class Mammalia; order Diprotodontia; family Phalangeridae; genus Trichosurus; species Trichosurus vulpecula. The sequence goes on along the minus strand of NC_050580.1, from coordinate 176,844,925 downwards.
GTTAATGAGTTTTGTTTTGGATGTATTGAATTTAAGATGTCTACTGGACACCAGTTTGAGATGTCTAAAAGGGCATTTGGAGATTTGAGATTGATGAAGTCAGTAAAGAAGTTGGGGTAGGGTACGTAGATTTAAGAATTGTTACCATAGAGATGATAATTAAGTTCATGGGATCTAATGAGATCATCAAATGAAGTAGTATAGAGGGAGAAGAGGGCCCAAGATAGAACCCTGTGAGACACCTATGGTTAGAGGGAGTGATCTGGATGATGATCTAGCAAAGGAGACTGAGAAGAAGTAGTCAGATAAGTAGGAAGAGAACCAGGAGAGAGTGATGTCCTCAAAATTTAGGGAGTATTAAAGAGGAGAGAGTGATAAACACTGTAAAAGGCTGCAGAGAGGTCAAAGAGAATGAGGTTGAAAAGAAGCTATTGGATTTGACAACTGAGAGAACACTGATAACTTTGGAGAGAGGAATTGTAGTGGAATGGTAAGGTCAGAAGCCAGACTGTGAGAAGTAAAGAAAAGAGAGGAGAGAAAGTGGAAGCATCTATTGTAGGTAAATGGTCTTTTGCAGGAATTTAGCCAACTACAAAGGGCAGAGAAGTAGGATGATGGTTTTTAGGGATGGAAGGATCGAGTGAAGGTTTTTTGAGGGTAGAGCAGACATGGGCATATTTATTGGCAGTAGAAAATGATCCAGTAGACAGTGAGAGATTGAAAATAAGTGAAAGGATGGGGATGACAGAGGGGGAAATCTGTGGCAGGTTTGGGGATAGAATGGGGTTTGCCTTGGTGAAGAGTAAGGGTTGAAGGGGAAGATAATGGCAAAAAGGCATATGAGTGATATGAGATGATGAAGGGGGGAGAAGAAGGAGCTTATGGAGAATGGCCCCAGGAAGAGGAATTGTGAGGAAGATTGGTCCCCTAAGCCTTGGATCATCAATTCATTAGGATTCATGGCAGGTGAGAGTTTCAAATACTGGAGACCTTTTTTCTCTTATGCTCTGGTATTTTCCTCTGCTTCAGAGTCTTATCATCTCCACGGTACTGGCTTTGGCTCCTTCTCCTCTGCTCTCAGTCACTGAAGCTAGTACTATGCGATAAATCAGCCTTCAACTGCTGCCCAGTGGTCTCTAATCCGAAAGAAAGTTTTGCCTGCCTACAAGGTGAATAAGGAGCCCCTGTGTGATCACAGCACTCTGTTTCCTATTCTCAACATGGCAACTAGGAAGTCTGTGTCTCAAGGGAAATAAAAGGAAAAAGGAAACGCTAGACCATGTATTGATGAGGGCACAGTCTCTGGGAACCCCCTTGAATCTGGAATACAGTCTCTGGGAGCCCCCTTGAACTGTCCTTGAATCTTCCAACTAGATCTGGCCTTTCCCTAAGGCCATAAGCCTTACATTATCATTAGGCCCAAATCTCTACCTAGCCTCACCCTTTATTGTTCAGCTACTTCCCACACTTGATACTATCAGTATCCATGCCTTCCGCTACTTCCAACCCTTAATTCCATTCTCTTGGTTCTTGGACTCTGACCTCATCTCGTCCTCCTCAGACTCCTCCTCAAGACCCTCCTTAAACCCCTCCTCTAGTCACCCCAGACCACCCCTCAATCCCTCCCACAATCTTTGTGTATATAATCTCCATCTTGCCTCCATGAAGGTGCTCTGATTCAATCTAGCTCAGTAGGTTGAATCTGGCCGACTTGTGAAAACGGGCGTCAGAAAGGGTGGGATTTCTTAAGACAGCCCATTATGGTGAATCCCTAATAAACTTTGTCTTTTCCCTTGGCTGAGAAGGCTTGAGTCGAATTCTTTTGGCAGGACCTGGCGTGTTGGTATTTTGGGGTCTCGAGCACCCCTAGAAACCTATGGTTCCCTACCAATAACCTCTTCATTATCACTTCCCTCTTTTCTCACACTGCTAGGTGGCACAGTGTATAGAGTGTTAGGCCTGGAATCAGGAAGATTTCAATTCAAATCTAGACTCAGACATTTACTAGCTCTCTGATGCTGGGCAAGTCATTTAACTTCTGTCTGCCTCAGTTTCTTCAACTGTAAGTAGCACCTACCTTCCAGGATTGTTGTGAGAATCAAATAATGCTTATAAAGTGCTTAGTACCAGTGCCTGGCACATAGTAGACATTTAATAAATGCTTCTTTATTTCCTTCCTTTTGTGAGAAAGCATATTCCCTGAAACTGGGAATAAAGGGGAGGGCATGGCAACTATCAGAAATTCTTCGTATTTGTAATGGGTGAGGGAGGGAGAGAATTTGGGACTGAAAAAAAATAAAATTGAATTAAAAGAAAGAAATTATATCATCATCATCATCATCATCATCATCATCATCATCATCACCTCAAGCCCAAGGGAAACATTAATAATCTAGAAAGATAGTCTGGCCAGACTAGGCTATATTCCAGTACTTTAAGGACCCATGCTTTCATTGGATTATTACTCCTCCTACTAATAAAGATTCAACTCCTCCACTCCTTATTAATGGTCAATGTGAGTTGCTCTGACCAAAAATTATATCATTCTACAGACAACCTTCTGTTAGAAAACTCTGAATTTAAAGGAGGGACATGAGTCATTTTGTTGCTGGCAGGAATGTATAATAAAGGCAGGAATATAAAACAAAGTAGCTAAGGTTAAGATGACCAGCTCTGCTAACTCTGCCTGGCTCTTTCTTTCTTGCACCAAATCGATTTGAATGACAATCATTAGGAATTCAAAAGAGCTTTGCCTTCCCACTCCACATAATTCCTTCGCTGTTTTGGTAAGTGGAGTCCCTGGGAATTTTTGAAGGAACACAAACTAACAGCAAGGAGTCTGACAGCAATAGAAGGCATTTTGGGGTGCTCGAGCCCACAAAGAGGAAATAATGTTCAAAAAGAAGACTTGAAGATGCCTAAACTTTTGTCTGGCTAGCTGGCAGGGTTTTTCATCATAAAAAAAGGCTAATAATGGCTCTTGAGATCCTGAAACAAAGTAGTTGGTAGACTCTCCTTCCCTCTCTGAGAAGTTACTTGAAGCTCAATCCTATGCTAAGGAATAACATCAGAGATGTCCAGCAGATGGCAGTTGAGTGTAATTTAGTGGCCATTTTCAGCAGAGAGCATATGGCAGAAGGACCCAGGCAACAGGACCCCAACTTAGTGGAGAAAGTAACTTGCCTATGTTGTCATCAGAGGCCACTGGCAGCTTCGTAGCATTGGGTTTGTGGTGTTGTGTTGGCCGCACGTATTCTTTACATATGTAATAGGTGTTTGAGAATGGATTGGCATCCTAGGATTTGCAGTTTAGAGGAACAAGTGTCTATTTCAACCTTGATCTTGGAGTTTGAGGAAAATTGATATCATGCTGCATCATATTAATCTGAAATCCATCCTTTTCTCTATTTGGTCAGACCCCAACTTTTTTCAGTCAGTGTGAGAAACGTGGTTTTGGGGATCATTGGACTTCCTAGGCAGGGCCAAAGTCCTGAGGAAGAACCCTGTGAAAATCCCTAGGGAAGGCTGTACAGACCACAGGACTCCCAGAGGAAGACCAAGTGGTAGCCATCCCTTAATCCGTGGGGATCACAGGGCCTCCTAGGGGTCAGACCCTAAGGAAGACCCAAGCGATGGCCCCTTAGGATGGCGGTAAGATCACAAGGCTCCCAAGACAGGGCCAGAAGTCCTAAGTGATGTCCCCTTAAAAAGGCTGTGCAGACTACAGGGTTCCCCTAGGGAATCCAGAGTGGTAGCCCTCTTAACACTGCAGTGGGGATCACAGGACACCCCAAAACAAGATCCAGAAGTAAGCCTGGCAAGCTTCCGCTGCCTGTTGGTTCCCTTTACTTGACCCTAGGAAAATCCATGTGATTTGCCCATTCACACCCAAAGAACTCAGGACCAGAGTGGGCAGAGGAAGGCATTTTATTATGCTCCCCGAGAGAGCAGGTGTAATGCTCACAGGAACACTCACACTGATACAGCTGCAGGAACAGGGGTAACCATTCCCTTCACTCCTGCTAGAGTCATGGTTAGTTTACAATTCTTGTTTTTTTACATAGTTTTCCTAGGTTATACAGTTTATATAAATAGGATAATAAGGATACAGAAGCAAAAGTGAAGTTAATTAGATTTTCCTTGTCTTAGTTTAGGATTAAACTATATTCTTTTACTTCCCCTACTTTCCCTCTTTAACATATGCAAATTATGCAAATCAATAGGCCTGGATTCTTGACCAAGACCAGACCCTAGATAAGTTTGAACAGGTTCAAGTGGGTTTGGCCTCTCTAATTCCCTAGACTGCCTTCTCAAAAAGTATGCACATGCGTGCAAGCCTCTGACCTCTCACCTGACCGACCTTGAGGCCTGGTCTCTGCTAAAGCTGGGGTGGGGGAGGGCAGGGAAGCACACCTTTAGTTCTGTGGAAACAAAACTCCTCCTCCCATTTCTTACAGTCAGGCTGTTCTATGGGGCATGATAGAGTAATGTGATCATTCCCAGCCCACAAATCATATGATCTTGTAACCAGCTTGGGCTGGGCTCTTCCCAGGGAACAAATCTCTTGTCCTTGTTTTTCCTCATCAAAGTTAGAGGTGACTTGGTCTCCAAGGGGGAGGCCAAACAGGATGGGAGAGGGAGAGGGAACCTGATTAATATAGTTTTTGTTTTTCTAGCCAAGATTGTTAGAGGCAGTTAGATTTCATAAAGCAACTAGCATGCCTTAAGTGTCAGAGAGGGGCATATTAAGGCTAATCCTATCACCTGAGGATTGGTCCTGCCCCAGCTCCACCAGTGATGAATAGGGAGGAACTGAGAACTCTTAAGCCACCTCCTCACTAAAATGTCTACATTTTGCTAGGGAAGGTTCAAACGATGTACTGTGAGGCCAATCAGAAGAAAGACACACCTAAATTTAAAAGATCCTGTCTTTGGTCATTGAAAGAGACCACTGACCCAATTTATTGGTTATTGCTAACCTCACTAATAAATTAATCATGTTGAGGTCCTTGGCTTTCTACTGAAGTACCAGGACAACCCGTTCTACTGTTATTAAGATGATGTGACCATTTGATATGAATTAAGATTAATATGATCTTTCCCTGAAGAAAACTGTACCTCAGCATCATTTTTACTTACCACAAATTAGAAGAGTGATTTGAGTTGCTCCCAAGAGTTCTAAAACAGACATAGATATTCTTGGAGAGACAGAGGCAGAGTGAATAGGGAACACCCCCCACCCCTCACTGAACGAGGACAGGAAAGAATGATCAGCACAGGGACAACAATCGTGAAAGGAGAAACTAAAAAAGGAGAAACTAAAAAGTGAAAATATAAAGGAAGGCTGAACTTCTGCAGAGAAGAAAGAGATCAAGGTGGGACACTCTGCTCTGAAAGCATCTCAGAATAGAAGACTTGCACTGAAGTTATCGGTTGTAAACCTACCTTTTTACCTAAGGACACCCTCTCCCCCAAAATCTTCTCTTTCCCCATCTTTTACTTCCTGTACCTGTCCAATAACAGACACTGTAATATGGCCAGCTAATTTCTTTACCTAAACATTATGGGTATCCTTACCTCAAACATATATAGAAGCCAGGAGTTAGTTATAGATAAACAAAGCCTTAATTAGGACCAAGAGCCAGATGTAATGTTAGGAATTTTCCTAAGTAGGAGCTCTGAGCATTTGTGATTATACTAATAACTTTTCATCTGAGTAAACTCCAGAAAACAGCAGAGAAAGGGACCACAAAGACCTAAGAGGCCCATTAAATCGCCCCTGGGCTAAAAGTGTACAAGCAGTTATAATGGATGGTGGCTAATTAAATATCCAGCCTCCGGGCAGAGAAGGGAAAGGGGATGGGGTGGAAATAGGTGAGGCCTAGGTGGGATATGCAAGTGAGAGTCAGTTGCTGTTTAGCCTTCATTTTCAAAGAGGACTAATGACATCATGGATAATACCTTGACTTTCAAGTGAATTGGATTTAAATGAGGTAGAGTTGCATAAAATCGTCAGCCTCACTCTCCCAGAATCATTGAAGTCCACTGCCAGTCAGTCTTACCACTGCTAGACAAAAGTAAAGACAATCATCGATTCCCAGGATGCAGCAGATGACCTTGGGGTCTTTGATGTTTGACCGAGCTCTAAGTTCTCAATAGCACCTGCTCTAGCTGCCTTCATGGCGGTTGGAACAAATTGTTCTCATCCGCCCATTCCACTGGGGCAAGTTTTCACATGCTTGGTATAAACACCCCCCTCACTCACCTACTTTTTGAGTCCTGTCATTTACCTTCAACCTGGTTTAACTCGTCTGCTGAGAGGGTTTGCCTGGGTGTGGCCTCTGTGCATGCTGCAGATTCTTGGAGCCACAGGCAAGAGTTGGGTGAAAGGTGGATACCAAAGGTGGGTGAGCAGCCTTTAAAAGGGGTCAGCAGGCCCTCAAACCAGAGGTGCTAGTCCTCCTTGAACACCACATACATCCTTTCTAAAGGGAATGGGAAGAAAGGATCTTAGTATCTTCTTCAAGACCAGTTGATAGCTTCACCTATGGGTACTTTTTCACTCAAGTACCCTAATCATGTGTCCCCCATGCATATGCCTTGCTATGTATTTTCACAGCTACACATGTTTCTTGTGTGTTATTTGTTCCTACAAAAATGATTCAATAATTATATACATTATATAATATATGTATATATATACTGTATGTAACATATGTATATATATTATATATATTACTCTGTGTGTGTGTGTGTGTGTGTGTATGGCTGGCTTTCTATCTTTGATCTTTTTGGGATATACACCCTGCAGTGGGATCTCTAGGTCAATGGGTATAGATATTTTGGTCACTTTCTTAGCATAATTCCAGATTGCCTTCCAGAAGAGACCAATTTACAGCTCCATCACCTGTGTATTAATATGCTGGATATTTTTCAAACCCTCCAAAATTGACTATTTCCAACTTTTGTCATCGTTGTCAGCTTGCTGGGTATGATAATGTTTTTGATGGCCATTTTTTTATTATTAGTGATTTGGAGCAATCTCTCAAATGGTGGGTGATAGTTTACAATTCTTCTTTTGAGAACTTTTTGTCCATGTTCTTTGATCATGTATCCATTGGGGAATAACCCTTGGTTTTATATTTTTGTATTAGTTTGCTATATATATTAGATGTAGACTCTTATCAGGTGTTTGAGGTGAAGATTTTTCTCCAATTGACTACTTCCTTTCTCACTCTAGATGTGATGATTTTGTTCCTGCAAAAGCCTTAACAAGTTCTTGTAATGCCCTTGGGCATTTTCAAGGATGACTTTTGAACTCCTATCTGCTTGTCAGGGTCATCAGTTTAAATCCTTATCTGAGTGACAGTACAAAATTTCTTTTGAACTCCTATCATAGCCCTGAGTCAGAAGCTCAGGTCAACAGTTCCTTCAGGGAGTTCCTGAGGTTCTCCATCTCTAATAGTGGGGTTTTTCCATGCTGCTTTTGAAAATGTTGGAAACTGTGGAGATGGCTTGTTCATATTATCCCTTAGACAGATTCTTTATCCCATTCCTTCAATAAAAACATTGTATTGTTTCCTGCTCATATATATTTTTCATTCCCTGGGTACCAGGGATGTCCAACATCTCTGGATCTACTAGGGAAGTGAAGACTGTATTGATTCCTTAATGCTCTAAGGAAGCACTTGCCTCCATCCACCCTAAGCTTCTGCTAGAGACACACAGATTGTTAGGATTTTCATGTACAGAGTCCCAGCTTGTTGTCAACAACATCTTGCCAGTGCTTTGAATAGATCAGAGTGGGTAACTAATCAATGCTAGATCCCCAGAGTTGTTTGCCAGGTTTATTCATACCAGTGGATCCTGTCTACTTTGTTCCTTTACGATTTCAAATAATGTGTTATTTATAAATTTTATTTATTTATATTATGTTTATATGTATTTATATATTCATGTTCTTTAAATTATTATCTTTATATCAGACTCATTTTCAGGAAAAAAACCCTCCAAAACAAAACCCTTCCTCCTGTTCAGTTTGAACCCTGCCTTGCAAGAAAGAAAAAAAAAATCCTGTCAAATATCCAGTATAGTGATGGTATCTACCTTTTAGGTGATACCTACAACCTTTCTAGGAAACTCTAAGGCTAAGCACATTGTGATGTTATCAGATGCAGGTCATCCTTCATACTCATACAACTGATGTCCAACTCCTGTAAAGGCATTAGAGTTATATATTTCAGCATACCGAGGCACAATGGATAGAGAGAGGGCTGGCCCTGGAGTCAGGAGGACCTTAGTTGAAATCCAGCCTCAGATACTCACTAGCTGTGTGACCCTGGGCAAGTCACTTTAACCCTGTTTGTCTCGGTTTCTTCATCTGTAAAATGAGCTGGACAAGGAAATAGTAAACTACTCCAGTTTCTTTACCAAGAAAACCCCAAATGGCATCACAGAGAGTCAGAAAATGATTCAATAACAACAGCTTCAGGTGTCTTTCATAAACTGGGATATAATTGTAATTTGGGATCCTTTTTTTCCAGCAAAAGAAAATATTCCAAAAGTTTAATTCTCATCCTTACAGCTAGGTGTGAATCTCAGTGGAAAGGACCCTGGAAAGCTTGGTGAGGCAGAGGTGAATTTTTTAGCATAGTACCCATCCCTAGATTCTGTACTATTTTCCAGGACTGGTCTGGTGGACTGCAGCTTGAGATAAGCCCATATCAGATCTACTTTTTGAATAAAACAAATACACATGTGGTAGCAAAACACTACTTGGCTTTTTTACATCTGCATTTTGGGTGCCATTATGAAAACAGCTGGACTTGATCTCTGATCCCCAAATGTCTTGTTCCTCTGGACAATAGCCTGGCTACCAACAGAACTGGCTTCAGCATCCACAATCAGTTCTTTCTGGTTGGGTTGTTTTTGCCTTTGCTCTCAGTAACCCACACTCGACTGCTCTATTTGGCTAAACTTGCATACACTTCACGTTTGAGTACTGTGACCTGGGGTTGTTTCATCTTCAAGGTACAAATTATAATCCACAAAGGGTACATTTTTGGTACAGTACACTCTGCCCTGACCTCCTTGACTGACCCAATCAGTTCTAAGTAGCTAGGCCCCGGGGTGGCGAACGTGTGGTCCTCTAGGTCCTCAAGTACAGCCCTTTAACAGAATTAAAGGGCCGTGCTTGGGGACCTAGAAGGCCACATGTGGCCTTGAGACTGAGACTGAAGGTTCCTCACCCCTGAACTAGGGGAATGTTCCTGGAGCTAGATGGCCCTGTGGATGGAGAGGGCTGGACCTGGACTCAGGAAGACCCAAGTTCAAATTCAGCCTCAGACACTTGCTATCTGTGTGACCTTGGGTGAGTCACAACCTTTGTTTGCCTGTTTCCTCAAATAATAACAGTAACTACCTCCCAGGATTGTGAGGATCAAATGAGTAATGGTTGTAAAGCACCTGGCACATAGTAGGTGCTTTGTAAATGCTATGATGATGATGCAGCCTTAGATGTAACAATTTGATCATTGGTTTCCATCCCACCCCCATGCCTGTCCGTCAGTCCTCCTGTACTCTGTAACAACTGCACCTTTGATTATTGCACCTTGTAACAGTCTCTCTAACTCTAGAACAAAGCTGAGAACTTCTCTCTCTCTCCTTGAGGTCAGGAATTTCATAAAGATAGCCCCGGCACTATCAATGTTACAAAACTGCAAACATTTGAGTAGTAACCTTGGGCTGTTGCATCTTCAAGGAACGAATTGTAATCTCTGTTAGAAACAGTTTAGCCTTTCCTCCCCTGAAATTTCCTCATTCTTTTCAGTGCCAAGAACAGATCTGGGAGCTGAATATTTCCAAGTCATTTTAATGAAAAACAAAATAAAACAAAACAACACAACAGAAGTAGTTCTACAGTCATCCTATGTCCTTATGGAGGGGGACATTTGATGACAAAGGGAGTTGCCTTATTTACAACAAACATACCAGATGAGACAGACAAAATGGACAATGCACTCAATAACCCCTGAGGAAAAGCAGAACCTGATCTCAGAAAATCCCATTGTCTATCCTGCCAACTTGGAGGGCTCTAACTTTCACCTGTAATCTAATGCTGTCCCCATAGAAGTTGGAATATAGGATTGTCTCCTCCTGAATGATGAGATGGTTCCCTTTTTCCCTTTGCTAGATCCATATCCTGGGGGCACTTGGAAATGCTTTTCAACCAAGTTCTTAGGGCCCTATGCCCCTCCTTTCCCTGTGAGAGCAACAAGGCGTGTTTGAGATAGGGTTGGGAGAAAGTTCCATGGGGTACCATTTCTTTGGAATCTCTTTCAAAGCTATACTTTGTAGTTTTCAATTTTCTTTAATAAATAGTTCATTTAATCCACATGTGAATGTAAATGTGTAATCCCACTGAATCATGAAAGGGATTGGGAAGGAAATAAGAATACTGGGCATAGGAGATCAGCTATTTTGATAAATTACGAATAGCTATTGGAAATCTTCATATTTTATACCCTAAATTAATTGGGTATAGACTATGCTAGATGGAACAGATAGAACCTGTGTTTTTGAAGGTACTAAAAGCAAGGCTGGATTTCAGGGAACCCAGACTGACTAGTTCTCACTCATGCAGAGGGATTGAAGGGGAACTGGGTGCTGGAAAAGCTTGAGTGCCACCTGGTGTCTTAGCCAGGGATTTCACACTGAGCAGTTCTCCAGGCCCTAACACCCCCTTTCCTACCCATCACCCACACCCCTGCCCCCCAAAAGACAGATGCTTCACCTGCCTTTTATCCACTTGCTTTTCTGTTTCTAGTGCCAAAGTAGAGCAGGTGTCCCTGCGAGGAGGGACAAACCCTGGTTTAGAATTGAGAATGATGATAAAAGTGAGTCTGGTGAGCTGTCTTATAATCTCCTGTGTTTCTCTGCTTTATCCTTATCAGCAGCAAACCTCAAAGTCCAAGTCTTCCTGGTCCAGCCCAAAGTCTTCTTCTCTGGATGGGAGGGTATGTGCTGCTGAAAAGAAACCTCAGTCTTCATAGAGGGTCCCCTTTTGCCATACTGTTTGATTGATGGCTTGTCCTAAAGGCTGAGCCCATGACTCCATTGCAACTGCTGGCTAAAGAGAAAAGTGTCTCATTCTCTAGTAGTCATCTTATTTTTTATTTTTTGTTATTCTGAACTTGACAAACATCGACAAACATGAACATTTCTGCAAAGAACAGAAAAAGAGAATTGTATATTAAGCTGCTTAATCTATTGCATACAACTTTAAAAAGATAATGAAAAAAATTGCTTATTGTTTACTCCACGCAAAGTGGGTAACACAGAAAGGCAAAACATTCCCAGTTTTCAAAGAGCTCACATTCTAATAGGGAGAGTGTTTTGAGACCCTACTCACTGCACTTAGCCAATTGTTTTGAGGTAGACCTCTGGCATAAGGGAGGCCCTCCTGGGAGGATGTTGGGTTCCCCTCTTGGCCCTTGCTTTCTACAACTGGTCTCACAGTGTCATACCCCCCAGTGTAGATGTGGCCATCAATAGTTTAAGCCCTTGTCTAGGCACCCAGTTTATGTTTAAGGAAAGACTGATGGACCAGTCAAAGATGTTGGGGAAAACAACCCCTTAATGAGTTTGGGTGCTGAGAATAATGTGTTAAACAATGGGAGTCAATTCAGTGCAAAGCTTTGTTGCAAATAATGGGAGAGAAGGAAAGAGGGAGAGAGGAAAAGGGGACCTAATGTGCAACTCAGGCATACACGCTAACACAGAGTACAGTGTAACTCACAAGAGGGCAGTGCTGTGTTGGCGAGTACATAGACATGGGATCCACAAGAAGTGGTGCTCCAGCACGGGGGTATGCTCCTGCTGGAGAGGATGGTGTGTTCCAAAGTGTCCTTCTGAAGGTGGGGTTCTTATACTTTGATTTTGGGTGCCCCTCCCCCCAAATTGTATATCAGGGTCAGGGCAAAACATTATTTGGGGGGTTTGTTATTAGGGAGAAAAAACAAGCTGGCAGTAGACACATTATTATGTTGTGGGTTTGCCTATCAGGGAGAAAAACAATCTGGTTGTAGACAAAATATTACTTGGGGGACACAGCTTTACTAATCTTTGAAAAAATATTATTGTTAGCATTTTCCCATGAGTATATTCTATAAGCTTATGGCTTCCCTTAAGGGGAGACCGTCATGATGGCCTCAAAACTATGAGGCCTGATGTTATAACAAAGGTTTCCATGCATAGATTCTATAAGCTACAGCCTCCCTTAAGAGGAAATTGTCCTGGTTGTTTCAAGGCTACCAGGCTTAATATGAGAGAGAAAACACACATAGGAGGTTTTATCTACTAATCAGATGGGAAAGTCTGGTGGTCCTTAGGATACAGATGGTAATGCATCTTCTTTAACGCCATTCCCATTAATAAAACAATATTTCTTTTTTATATTGAACCATTTAACAGGCTGGAAGTGAGGCAGTGATTGGGGAAGCGGGTGCTGCTATTCTCAGGACTTTTGGGCTTATCTGACCGGCAGTGAATTTTGTGCTGTGGTTGGTGTTGTGGTGACAAGGTCACAAGGTGGTGACAACCCTTCTCTACAAGGGTTGCTTCCCCTTGATGATGGCTGCTGGGGCCATGGTGGAAGCTAGGCTGGTGGGCTGGGGGTGGGGGGCGGGGACTGTTATTAATGGGGCTTTTGGGCTCAAGGTCCTGTGCTATCTGTACCAGGGTCTGAGGAAAGGTGATGGTGGAGGTGGTTTGATCTACCTGCCACATGCCACCTCTCATCTCTCTCTTTTGTTGCTGTTCAGTCATTTCCAGTCATATCTGACTCTTTCTGACTCCATTTGGGATTTTCTTGGCAAGGATACTGTAGTGGTTTGCCATTTCTTTCTCTAGCTCATTTAACAGATGTGGAAACTGAGGCAAATAGGGTTAAGTGATTTGCTTAGGATCACACAACTAGTGTCTGAGGTCGGATTTGAACTCACGAAGATGACTCCAGACCCAGAAATCTGTCCACTACCTGCTATGCCACCTACATGTCGCATCTCTCCCTAGGATGCCTTGATGCTTCTGTGAGACTATCTTTCCCATACCAATAATCCATCAGCTCTCTGGAAAGAGGGGAAAGCATGCTTCATCATCACTCTTCTGGAGTTATGACTTATCATTGCATTGATCAGACTTCTTAAGTCTTTCAAAGTTGTCTTTCTTTACAATGTTGCAAAGGAAACTATACAATGTATAAAGTGTTCTGATTTTGTTCATTTCACTCTTCATCAGTTCATTGAAGTTTTCCCAGGTTTCTCTGAATCTATCCCTTTCATCATCTCCTATGCAGCAATAACAGTTCATTCCATTCATATAACATAATTAATTATTCAGCCATTCCCCCATTGATGGATACCTCCTCAATTTACAACTCTTTGCTACAACAAAAAGTGATATGAATATTTTTGCACATGGGGTCCCTTTTCTCCTTTTTTTGATCTCTTTTTGGTATCTGCCTACTAGTGGCAATCCTGGATCAAAGGCTAGACACAGTTTAAGTGACCTTTTGTGCATAGTTCCTAATTGCTTTCCAAAATGGCTGGACAAATCTGAGGTCCACCAACAGTGCATTAGTGTGGTTCTCTTCCCTCATCTGCTCAAAAGCTGCCATCTCTGCGCACCTCCCCCCCCCCCCCCGCCATTTTTGTCAATCTGATGAGCTCGAGAGGAATCACAGAGTCATTTTAATTTTCTTTTCTTTTAGTAGTGATTTGTACCGTGTTTAAAAATATGACAACTGATCGCTCGCTTTTCTTCTTTTTAGTACTGTCTGTTCATATCCTTAGATCATTTATCTATTTACCAGAGGCTCTTGTCCTTATATATTTGATTAAATTCTCTCTAAATCTTGGATATTAGATTTTCATCAGAGAAACTTTCTGTAAATATTTTCTATTTAATTGGTTCTCTTCTAATTTTAATTGCAGTGATTTTGTTTGTGCAAAAGCTTTTCAATTTATGTAATCAAAATTATCCAAATTATTTCCTGGGTTCTTCTTTTTTGGTCAAGAACTCATCCTTATCCATAATTGTGAAAGGCATATCCTTACCTCCTTTCTTTAATTTGTTTATGATGTGACTACATATGTATATGTACATATATATATATATATATGATGAATCCATTTGGGGCTTATTATGATATATATGCCATATGAGATATTGATCTAAACACAATTTTTGCTAGACTGCTTTCTAATTTTCTCAATCATTTTTGTCAAATAGTGATTCTTTACACCAGTTACTGAGGTATTTGGGTGATCAAAATGTTACTATGTCCATTTGTGTCTGGATTTTGTGTGTCTAATCTGTTCCAGTGATCAAATTTTTTTCTTTCTCTCTTCCTCCTTCCTCTTTCGTTCTTTCCTTTCCTTTCCTTCCTCCCTTCCCCCCCCCCCCCCGTTTCTTTCTTCCTTTCTTGTACCAAATAGCTTTGATGATTACTGCTTTGTAGCATAGCTTGATATCTGGAATATAATAATAGCTAACATTTATGTAGCACTTACTGTGTGCTAGGCACTGCACTAAGCACTTTACAATTATTATTTCAATCGATCCTTACAACAACCCTGGAAAGTAGGTGCTATTATTACGCTCATTTTACAGATGATGAATTTGAGGCAAACAGAAGGTAAGTGACTTGCACAGGGTCACATAGCTAGTAAGTGTTTGAGGCAAGATTTGAACATAGGTCAAATGTTTCTGACTCCAGGCCTGGTGTTCCATCCACTACACCGCCTAGCTACTGTTAGGAACTATTAGGCTCCCTGCTTTTCCCTCCCTCTCTTTTCATTATTTCCCTTCAGATTCCTGATTTTTTTGCCCAAGTTAGTCAACATCAAATGTGGTGTTTGAACCCAGGCTCACTTACTCTAAGGCCATTCTTCTTTCCATGGGCATCTTCAAATTAATAGTATTGAGTGAGGGAACCTACTCATCACTGAGCCCTAGTCTTCTAATAAAAGGATAGCCATGGCAACCACTCACCTCCAACACAGAACTAACTGTACAGTGCTTCCTTTGCTCACTTCTGCCTTGGGTTTGTAGGATTTACACTGACCAATGCACCACCAATTTGGCAGCCAAGATTTTCCCCCATAAAAAAGCCAACACCCTCGATGAGCCCCACAAATGTAATCTTCAAGCCAAGAATCTAAGGGTCTACACTCCCCATCTGGGAGGTTACAGATATTAAGGGAACACTCTGCAAAGATTGAACATGATGCTTTATAATTTTGCACTAGCTTTTAGAATCAATAGCTCAGAGATTTTCCATGTTTGTAATAAAATAATTAAAGTTTGACAGAGAGAAAATCCTGGCATCAATTCACCTGGGCAGGATCAGAAGGGATGGATTGAAATTGCCAGAAAAAGGAGTTAAGAGGCTCCTGACTATAATTACTGAAGAACACTGGAATATGTGCCATTAAGTCATCAACGACAAAGTCTTTCTTGAGGCTAGTGCATCCCTAGTACTTAGGCAAGCTTTATTCTGGTCCCAGTATTATTTTTTTTTAGTGGACATGAGGCTTAATGTGTTCTGATTATGGGTTAACTTTATACTCAGATGGGACTTCCTGGTAGGGTGAAGGTGTTTTTTTGTTTGTTTGTTTGTTTTGGTTCTTGGGGGTATATATAATCTATTCTTTGGGCACTTTTCCCAACCTGGGGAGGAAACAGCAGTGCCTGGGTGTCTAGAAAAATCTTTTCAAGGGCCTGTGTCAAAGGAATTGATATGGGCTACTGCACTGTCTCCCTCCCTCCCTCTGCTCTTTTGTTCCTTCATTCCTTCCTTCCTTTGTTCTTTCCATCCTTCCTTCCTTTCTCTCTTTCCTTCCCCTTCCCTTCCTCTCTCATCCCTCCATCCCTTCTTTCTTCCTTCCTTCCTTCCTTCCTCCCTCCCTTCCTTCGTTCCTTCGTTCCTTCCTTCTTTCGTTCCTTCATTTGTTCCTTCCTTCCTTCCTTCCTTCCTTCCTTCCTTCCTTCCTTCCTTCCTTCCTTCTGTCTCTGTCTGTCTTTCATGTAGTTCTTTAAGGTTTGCCAAACACTCCCCTGTGAGGCAGATAGCTGGTATAAATCTTATTATCCTCATTTTATAGATAAAGCTCAGAGATGCTGAATGACTTCTGTCATGGTCACGTAGCAAATGTCTGAGGCAGGATTAGAACCAGGTTCTCCTGACTTCAAGTTCAGCCTGCTATACATTAAATTATAATCACTCTTGGACTTATTGAAACTGTTTTTTTTTTTGTTTGTTTGGTTTTTTTTGCCTCAGAGAATTGGGCTTAAGGGAGAATGAGCATGCTCAGATACCAAGAGGGCTATGTGCCGGGAAGACCATTCATGGGAAGTCTTCCAGGAAGGACCTGACTCAGGAGGTGGTTAACTCACCAGTGGGGACCAAGGCCTGGGTACCCTAGGAGGCATCATAAAATAGGATGCTTTCAGTCTCCAACAGAATTGTATTGTGCAGTGACTGTTTAGCTCTCCTACTCGTTGTTATTGTTTTTCCTTCATTTTGAAAGAGGACCGGGACATCAGGAAGGTTATGCCATGACACACAAGTGAATTGGATTTAAGTGAGAGAGGGCTGTGCAAAGTAACTGGTCTCACTTTCTCCTCTGGAGCCACCTGGGCCCACTGGTGAGATATAGATCAGGATGACTGGAGATGGCCCTGGATGCAGTGGAAGACCTTGGCATTTTTAAACTAAGGTCTTTAGCCAGTCTCGGTTTGATTGAGGCAACACCCGAATGGGTGATTAAGTGATTAAGGCTAGGTAAAAAATGAGATAGAGAATGGCCTCTTTACCTAGAAAGAAGGAAAGAAGGAAGAAAACAAGCATTTATTAAGCACCTACTATGTGCCAGATACTGTGCTAAGTACTTTACAAATATCGTCTTATTTAATCTTCACAATCCTGGGAGGTAGGTGCAATTATTATGTCCATTTTATAGTTGAGAAAACTGAAGCAGACATAGGCTAAGTGACTTGTCCAGGATCATATGGTGTTTGAGGCTTGATTTAAACTCAGGTTTTCCTGACTACAGGTCTTACGCTCTATCCACTGTGCCCTCAACTGCCTTTAGGAATAGACCCTAAATCTAAGTAAGCATCTGAGGTAGCATTAAAGACTGGGTCTCAAATTCTATTATTAGCATGGACAATGTGTGTTTGACAGAATCCCTGCATTAGATACAGTTCTAAGAAGAACTACACATGCCTGTTGGGCACCATCCTCATCTGTCTCTTTCAGGGCTGGTTGTTTAATATCTTGGGAAGACAAAATTGTCTTCTGAATGTCTCCCAACATTTCTCTTTCTATGGCTCTTGGTTATTTTGTGGCTGTTTCAATGAGAAAGGCAATTAATTCTGCTGTGGATCCTTCACAGTATCTATTGAGAATTGGAGAGGTCCTTAGAGGTAGTTAGGTGGTGTAGTGGATAGAGGGTTGGATCTGGAGTCAAGAAGAAGAGATGTCTTCACGTGTAACTAGGTTAAAGGAGGGGTCACTGCATTGACCAACTTTACATGTATGTCACTCCGCAGCCCTATAATTGATTCATTCTCTTATTTACACTTATCTTCCCACACTCAAGAGTGTGCTTAGAAAATCTATTTCTCATTAATAAAATTATAATCTCATTTTCTTGAATTAATTAATTAGCTGAAACCCCCACCCCAGTTCATTAAATATTAGTTATTTAGTGAACTGGAGAAACCTCCTTGCGCAGTAGTAATTACTCTTATTTTTCTATGGTTAAATGAAAATCAAAATTACTATATATAATTAACTTATAATCAATAACAGGACAAAGACCTGTATAACTATTTATAATTCTTTGGCTACATGAATGTTAATTAGCCAGAGTCACCTTAAACTCTCAGAATAACAGGAAATGACTCCTCTTCACTTGTCTGGAAACTCAGCCTTACACCACTCAGTTCATTCCAGATAGTAATTAAAGTCTCTTAAGAATCTTCTTAATATTCCCACTTAAGATAAGAGTTAAATTCAGTCTCTTAGGAGATAAGCTAGATTAATTATTTTTCTTTGTCTTCTCTTCAGTAATCACAGGAAATCATCTTTCCAGAATACACTGTACTTGCCAGTTCCTCACAATCTTTTCACAAAATTCCCTTTATAAGATTTATTTGTATATATCATTTATGACAGCTCTGACAAGGAAGAAATTTTATATCACCTTCTCCTTATCTGTCTTCTTCAAAAATTCCTCACAGAACCTTAAAGATACAGATAAAATAAACACAATCTCCTTGACTCTATAAGGATACATTTCATAGCAAGACATTTTTAGCTGTCATCTCAAAATGCCAACACAAACTGCTTTTCTCAAAATTCCATTTGGCTCTTTAAAGCTACAATGTATTCTCTCTGTGTGAGCTGCATTCAAAACTGGGGATACATACACGTTATCTCCACCATTTGAATGCAAGCTCCTTTAGAGAAGGGATTTTTTATTTTATTGCTTTTATATCCCCAGTATCTAGCACAGTATCTGGCATGGAGAAACCACTTAACAAATTGTTGACTCATTGATCTAGTTTCCTGAAGCCCTTGCAACCAATCAAGACTTGTGCCTGTTCATTCTATCCTGGCCCCTAGCCACAGGTAAATACTCCTTCAAGCAAAATAAGGGGAGTAACCCATGCCATCCCTTGAGACATCTTTTCTCTGCCCTTGGTAGTTCTCTTTTCTTTGTTTTTTGCTATGAGGGCTCCTGGGCCAGATAGTTGGGAACCTTGAATTGGAAACACTGGCACTGGCAAGTCAGTATGGCTATATGGTAAGAGTTTGAGGTTTCTGGCTATTCTGTAGCTTTCTTGATCCCTCCAAATGCCAGTGCTCTCCCTCCCAAATTATAGTATTCATTCTGTATGTATATGTATATGTGTATGTGTATGTGTATGTGTATGTATATGTATATGTATATGTATATGTATATGTATATGTATATGTATATGTATATGTATATGTTATCTTCCTTGATAGTATGTAAACTCCTTAAGAGCCAGGATTATTTCTTTTCTTATCATACCATCCTTACCACCTATCAGAGCCTGGCACTGGTAATTGACTGATTCTCTCCTTGTATAGGCTTATGCCTCCCTTGTTTTCTTAGGGGTTTCCTTCTATAGTCCTTAGCTGTGACCCATCAGCTCTGCTAGGTCATAAGATCAAGGCCACCACATCGAAAGCACAAGGTATAGCAAACCTAGTATTGCCACCTCTTAAGGATCACGATCCTTGACTAATCCTTAGCTTCAAGGGCTTGGGGATTTCACACAGTCCCAATGGCTTAATATATTCTTTCTGGCCTCAAGTTTGCCCTTTCTTCCTGACTTCCAAATGGTCCAAATCATTCAAATATCCAGATATAGGATGTCCTGCTAAAGAGTGTTTAAGTTCTCATTTAGGCTTTTAAGCATTGTCTTCATCAATATTACCTCTTCCTAATCCCAGTTTTGAGATGGCAAAAAATATTGGTGAACAAGAGAACCACTTCAGGCAGCTCCTTTATGGATGTAGCTATGGCCTATTTGCAAAATCCCCGAATAACCAAGAATCCTACCTTGAATTACAGATATTTCTTTAAGAAGTGTTTTTTCTCTTCCATCACAGGAACTGCACTTATGCAGCCCCTTCTTTACACCTCTATGTTCTAAATCAAAACCTGCTTTCCATATTTGCTGTGGAGGACCAACTCACACTGATTTAGTTGCTTTGAGGTTTTGGTAACTTCTAACTTTTAGATTCCCTTGAGAATGCCAGGTTTTATGATTGTAGGGAAGGAATGCAAGGGTAATAGATAAGGGAATAATAGATAATGGGTAAAGGAATAAGGATGTCAGTCAGTGACCTTATGACTAAGAATAATCTCCAAATGACCACCTTGATTAGAACGGATCTTGACAGCATGCCATATGTAGAGCAATAATTCTCCCATAACCCTCTAAATACTGTAAAAATCTACTAATTTCTTGTTGGCTAGACCTGTTTATTAGTAAGTATAGTGATCTGTCACCACTAGGATGTTGCTTATAGTCTTCCAATTTTTTTTTTTCATCAAAAGCAATGGTTTATTATTGAATTTGTGCTTGAAATATTCACATCTCAGATTCATTTCAACAAACATTTATTAAAAGTCTACCTTGCCCCAGGCACTTGCACTATGCACTGAGGCTACAAAGACAAAGACTAAACTGTCTCTGCCCTTAAAGAGCTTACAATCTGCTAGAACACTCATTTTTGTTATGCTGTCATCACACTTGAAAACTTTATCTTAAACTTGAAACAAGAACACTGAACATTAATTCTGTCAAAACAATGCTACAAATGCTAAACAAGAATATGCACCATGACAGACTTGTAATAGATTTTTATTCAATAGAAGCAGCAAGAGAGTAAGAAATCTGATGCTACTCTCAACATTAAGATCTTGAGTGTTACAGCAGTGTTTATGAGTTTAGGTGGGCCGCTTGCCTTCATCCACTGGTGAACTTTCATGCTATTGAGAAGGCTGAGGTTCAGTTTCCATTTCTTCTTCCAGTTCTATGATGAGTGGGGTAGAAACCCTGGGAGACTGTGAAGAACTGGCTGGTTTTTCTTGACCAACATCACACGTCCAGATGTCGGGTTTCGTACAAAGTTCAGGAGAATCAGTATTCAGGGTAGTGTTTTCTTCCAAAGAATTTATTTTCCCACCCTCACAATCCGCAGGCTTAGCTCTGTCTACACTCAAGTCTTTTGTCTTAGATGATGAAATCCCATCTGATTTTGCAGGGCGCCCTGTGAGTGAACCGAAGCCAGAGAATTGTTGACTGGAAACTGACCAAGGGGCTTCTAACTCAACTTCTTCCCCCTGAACAAGAAGTGAGGCTGATTCCAGTTCTATTTCTAATCCCAGCTGATCCTTTGTAAGGTAGGCTCTTTGTAGAGTTTCAACAAGACTTGCCAACTTTTTGGACTTGACTTTCTGAATCCATATGTAGTAGTCTGAGATATATAGATCATTTAGAATATACACTGGGTCATATTTTGTGAATATCCAAGAGACACTGCAAAATAGCATTTCTTCCTAATTGTAATATCTTTACTGTATCAATGTGGGCTTTTGTCACCAGTTTGAAATGTCGATAAAGTGGATAACATAAAAGTCTTCTTCCAAAAGAAACCAGGATTTCATGAACATTATTCCAACCCTCAAACCAGGACAATGTTCCACTTAGTTTTCTAATATTCCATGGAGATTCAACATTGCTCTTGCCTTCAGTAACACGGATTTCATAGCAGCAAGCCAAAAGAATATTAATTAAATCATCATACACATAATATTGAGCTCTTTTATCCAGCAGATAAGATTTATTTGTAAATTTTAGTAGCTGATAGTTCTCTTCTTTAGAAAAAGAAACTGCAATGGGAACAAGCTAGAAGCCTTTAAGATCAGGAGTGAAGCAAGGATGTCCATTATCACCATTGTTATTCAATTTTGCACTAGAGATGCCTGAAATGCTTCTTGATTACTCTGCTCCTGACTCCTTTCTTGAGAGGCCAACATTTCTGCAAATGCTATAGTCCAACAAGGCTTACACTCCAAACTTTTTGAATAGCTTCATCTTCAAAATAGCCTGCTAGGTAACGATCAGGATCAAATTTTGACTCTTTAGCGGCTAGGCACTTCTGTCTTCGTTTGACTGGGGGAGTGGAGCCTGGCTCTTTAACATCGATGACATCCCTCAATTCATCCTGTAATCTTTTAAACACTCCTGTGTGTAAATTTCCAAACCCATAATGGCACTGTGAATTCAAATCATTTTCTGTTAATTCTTCACAAGGATACTGTTCAATTTCCCAATCAAAGTCTTCTTTTTCATCTTCTTTAGACTGTGCAGGAAACTCAGAAGAACCTGTCACTTCTACAAGTGGCTTTGCAGATCTGGATTTCTTTGATGCCAAGAGCAATGTCAGCATATTCAGTCCCTCAAATACTTACCACGAGTCTCTTTTGACATTTGAAGAGTAAAGATTCCTTTATCCACATCATACAGGAACCATCTTTGGCTCTGTTTTCCGCAATTCTTCCAGGAAGAGTTAATCTGAGGAAGTACGGCTTGGCGTAAAACTTGAAATTGATGCCCTTGAAGTAGACCTCAAACTCAGAAACACGTGCCTACAGCATGCAGATGGTCCCTATTTCTTTTCAGAGCTGAGAAATCTATGAATACCAACTCCAAAAGCTTATTGGTACTTATGTTTTCCAGGTTAGCAGTAAAAGACAGAATCGCCCTCCTTTGGACATACTGGGCACAGATCTTTTGTTGTTATATAATCTTCTGCCAGGTTGGTGCAGTAAAATAACTGCTGTATCAGCTCTATCTATCTAGGCCCAAGTGTCCAATTTTATCTTGCAATACTTTCATGGCCATGGGGCAGTAAGCTTTGGGTAGTAACAAAATACTGCCTTTCTGTAGCTTTTGTTGGATCAGTTATGGTCCAGTTCAGCATGTATAGCTTCAATTTTTTCACTCTTCCAACAGTAATATAAGTGTAAGGTACTGCCCCTGTTGTATATAGACATTTTGATTCTTGCAATGGGTAGAAAAAAGAACATTAATATTAGCTTGGGGGAAAGAAAACACAGTCTCTTAGGTACAATGTTGAGGAGAGACACAGACTGTTCTGAGGACCTGAGAGAGAACTGTTCTTTAGTTATTGTGAAAAAGTTGAGTATGTATCAGATTTACATTAGTTCAATACAAGAAGAAACACTTTGGGAGTAAAGATTGAGCTCCAAAGGGTCCCCTACCTTCATTTTTATGTTCTATGTCCCTTCTTATAGATCTTTATCTTGCAGATGCTCTTGCCACCAGTCACAGAAGGACAATTAGGGCAGGGAGAACGGGTCCAAAGCCATGTCTAAAGTATTCTTTGATGGAATACTTTATGGAGGAAGTGCCAAATTCTCAGTTGAGCTTTCTTACATCAGTAACTTGATTCTTTGCATGTTATAAATCACTTTCATTTCCTCTGAGGATATTTCCATGGATTTCAATAGGCTTATAGGATAAATCACCTATGCCCATATTGGTCCTGTCTGGCTACCGAACTTACAGTTGCCTATTTCTGCCTGGCAGCATCCCAGTTGGCACTTAGCAGAATATGTCAGTGGATTTCTTGTCTGCTTGAAACTAGAAATGAACTCTATACACAGTCTTGGAATGCATCAGCAACAGCCCATTTCAAAGTCCAGCATCTCAATTCAGAGTTAACATAATGGGTCTTTTACAGAAAATTCAGCAGGCTTTGGGCAGCCCTCATTCCTTTTGCATAAATGTTCCCTATGCCCTTTATACTGGCATCAGTATGTAATGCAAGGGGCTTAGCTGAATCTGTGAAGCTACTGACCACCAAGTCTTCAAAGTCCTGCTTATGTTTCTCATCCCAACAATTTCTGAATGATGCCAGGAAATCCAGGCTTTTAGCTCTTCTCAAGAATATAGTTATCCCTTCCATATCATGACTTTTCCCATCATGGTTTTGATATATCAAAGGTCAGCATAAGAAATTATATGGGAATTTTTGAGAGTTTTGCGGAAGCTACACACAACATGCTAAGGCCATCAGATGACACAGAAAAAGTTTAGAAACTCAGAAATGCATAAAATATATGCATAGTATTATAGATTATTAACCCATACTCTGTAAACACCTTATAAAAGAAAAAGAAAAAATTCAGATTTCTCTGGTATGAAGGGAGGGCCAAAAAATTTGAAATGGATTTTCCAGATTGTGGGGGCACTGCACCCCTAACCTCTGTGATGTGGAAGGAATAATTGTATACCCATGAATGAATTGCTCAGTCTTTCAAAGTCTTAGCAATAAAGGCATAATCTTCCCACAAATTAATAATATTAATCATTAAATTTGAGTAAAGTCTTTTACTCCCAAGAATTCTTCAGATATGGTCAGGCTGAGGAGTGCTTCCATCTTTTCAAGGTTGGTATTGCCTCTTTGTTGAAATATTATAGGACTTATACATTGAATTGGAAACTCTACAGAACTGGCATTTTTCATTTGACAGATTTAGACCAGTGGCTTCTAGCCAGTCCAATACCTTCGGTGGTATTTTTCCAATAACTTTCCAAATAAGATGACATCATCTTAAAACATTAGTACCTCCAAAGCAGATCTTATAACCACCATGAAGAGTAAAAAAATATACTAAGGACACCAATAGAGATTCAAAGATGTTCTCAAGAGACAAAAATCCAAGAAAGGAGCCAGTAATAAAACTCACAGTCTCAGATATTAATATGAAAATGTATGAAGTATGGATAACAAGAAAGATGAGGTAGAGATCCTAATGCAAGGCAAGTATAATCTCATAAGCAGCAATGAGCCTTGGTAGAATGAGGCCCATAACTTGAGTATGGATCCTTTCCTATCACTCACTGACACATGTTATATCCTCCAGTAGAATGTAAGTTGCCCTAGAACAGGGAATACCCCCCTTTTAGTTCTGTGTCTCCCCTACCTAGCACAGTGTCTAGCATATAGTAGTTGCTTAATGAATTTCTGCTAATTAATTTGTTTACAAGTTGCTCAATCTTTCAACTGCTTTATATGGGATGTCCTTTCCTTGGTCCATTGTTTGTTCTTTGTCCAGCAACATTTTTTTTGTTTTTCTAATTTACTGATCTCGACCTCAGACTTGAGAATTATATCATCACTTGGTTCTCCTAGAACTTTTCTGACCTGAGGCCACCGCCAGGTGGAAGACCTCCCTTAGTTGATTTCTCAGCTGAGCAATGTATTGCTTGTGCATCTGTATGCTTTCTCCATCTTCTGAGCCTCCAGAGCATAAAGCAGTGGACAAATAGACCAGGTAAAACCTGGGACAGCATCGCAGTTTTGTATGCCACATGTTAAGGCCACTGAACTTTCTATTCAGACTTCTGGTTTTCAACATATTTAGCATGTGGTTTTAGTGTGTTGTTGAAATGATCAGGCTGTGGGTCTCCTTGAGGTGTTTAAGGTAAGAATCTAGACATCTTTACTGCTACCAAGGCCAACAGTTCCTTAAGGAGTTTGTTTTCCAAGTGACTACTTTGGACAGAATAGCTTATATAAGGGTAAACATATGCAGGGGCACAAAGTGGCACAGTAGATAGAATGTTGGGCCTGGATTCAGGAAAACTTACCTTCCTGAGTTCAAATCTGGCCTTAGACATTTACAAAAAGAGCTGTGTTAGCCTGGGCAAGTAATTTAACCCTGTTTGCTTCAGTTTCCTTATCTGTAAAATGAGCTGGAGAAGGAAATGGCAAACCACTCCAGTATCTTTGCCAAAAAAACCCCAAATAGGGTCACAAAGAGTCGCACGTGACTGAAATGACTGAACAACAAGAACAAGCCATATACAGAAAAGTACTTCCCCGACAACACCTTAGCAGCTGCAGAAGCTTTCTGGCTTCTGGTTGGGTACACCTGTGCATACCGACTGAGATGGTCTGTTATCACTAGGATGATGCTTATATTCTTGCTCTCTCCTTCCAGAGACAAAAACTCAGGCTTCCGAGTCTTTCTGGTACTTATTTTCACCAAGTATGTAACACAAATTGGCCGTGCTTTCATTTGAACACAGAGAGCACAATTATCACACTTCTTCTAGACATCTGTTCTTATTTTGGAGCAGAGGAATCTGCCTCTTACTGGCTCCATTGTTCTCTTTTGACCCAAATATCCAAAGTCATTGCATAGCACCGTCATGCTGATGGAGTGAAATGCTTGGAGCAGCATCGATTGCTTCCTGGCACCAAGTGTGGCACTAGTTACAGATTGCGTAATACTCTCACACAGCATCAATAGTTGCCATTGCCCAGAGAATTGAAGTTGGGTCCTGAGCATCGCTCTCACTTCTTGGTCTGTATCACTTCTTGTAATGTTTCATCATGCTGCCAGTTGCCAAGGGCAACCTGAGGTAAAGATGCCTGCTTCAATGCAATAGAGTTCACCTCTACTAATGCCTTAATCTCTGGTAGAAGGCTTAGACTTTCAGCAGCACTTTATTTGACAAAGGTTCATAACCCTGCATGTTAGAGATTCTCTTCATTTCTCATATGGACATAGCCACTCATGTGGTTTATGGGATTGGGCATCTTCACCCACAGTAATCTTCCCTGGCCCATCATGTATGCTGAACTCATAGTTATCTAGTTTCTGGCAAGCAGCATCCAACTTAGCACTGGTCAAAATGTCATCCCATGGATATCTTCCCAAACTTGAAATTAAGTGCCATATATACACTCTTTGAGCCTTCCAATAACTGTCCACTTCAAAGCCAAGAAATCTAATCTGCATATGAGACAATGACAGGCAGCACGGATGGTCTGGGTATACAGGTACTGAGTCCCACCTTGCTGCTTGTGGTATTTTGCTAATACCTTGAATAAGCTGCAGTTGATGCCAAACAACCCTGAGACACCAGAAATGATTGCTGAATGTACAGTTTCCAGAGCCAAAGTGTTCTTCTTGCTGATACCCATAACTTTCCCAGGGAGCTTCAAACTCAGAGTCTCAATATGATAAGACTTCTTTCAAGTCACAGAGTCCTAGCTCTTGCATAGGCTGAAGAAGCATATTTTTTAAATGTTCCTTATAGAATGACTGGAATATAATATTTAAGAGCTACATTCAGTACAAGAGGACATTCTACACCTTTAATAATCAGAGTCACTTCTTCATGAGGTCCAAGTCCGGGTAGAAAGATTCCATAAGTAGTTGCTGATGAAGTCAGACTTAGTCCTCAGAGGTTCCAATTCACATAGGATCCCTTCCCCATGTTGGGAAAGAGCCTGGTTCCCAAGTTCCTTGGTTTTCCCTTAATGACTAGCCATACTACAAATTCAGGAATTGCAAATTGCATCTCTTAACCCACCATACATAGTAAACACTGAATAGATGACAGTTGAATTGAAGTGGAAATTGCTTTAATAGGCCCAAGTTCAAGACCATAGAGATCTGGCCTTAAAGAGAGAAAAGGAGAGTTTCTGAGCATGTGCCTTGTGGAGAGACAAGTGAATCATACACATGATCTCCACCACTGAAGAAATAATAAGACAATAACACCTCATTCTGGTAACCTTAACTCTACCTCATAAGAGGTATTGTAAGAGACTTATACTTTTCTCCGCTCTGTTATCATGAGTTACTTAGACAGGACAGGTGTGATGGAGAGAGTCTGCCTGTCCATTAGCCCCAAAATATGTTCTTCTTCTGAGGAGAGTCTGAAATGCAGGGTGATATTTGAGTCTGGGAAGGAATGTGTATAAGAGAAGGTTTTCACCCAAATGTCAAGAGTGTTGCCCCATTGGCAACCCTAAGTTTGTGAGGGGAGTCTATATAGGCCACCATGATTGCTATATATCTTTTTTGTATCTATTTATGGGCATCTGTGAATCCCTTGTGCTTTCTCCGTCTTCCATGCAGTTAAATAAAGGTTGCCCTAAGTCTGATATTTATTTGTTACCTTGAGTGATGGAGACCTTATTGGTATAAACTGTGACAAAATCTATACATAATCTATACATAATCTATACATAAAGATATATTTATATATATTTAAAGATTTCCCAGGGTAGACTCTGGGCAAGGACAATGAGTCAAGCAAAAATATAATCTTTTAGAGCTAACTCCTAGATCAGACCCTATCCTTGTGATTGAAGAACCTGTTGGCCCTGGGCCATGGGTGTCATGAAGGAATCCACGGACTAGATAAGAGAAGTATGGTGAACAGAGACAGATATTGTCATTAAAATATATTATAGACAACTTGGACCAAACTATGGAAATTGACAGATGAGTTCAGGCAATAGATCACAAGATTAGCCCATAGACATATTATAGTGATGCCCCCATCACTACTTGAATTATCCTTATAGTTACTGGACTTCTCTTTCTCTCTGCAAAAACCAGAGAAGCTAATGATTTATGATTTGCTTTAGTGAAAACTTCTCCTTCCAAAAGGTGGAAGAAGCAACAAGGGGAAATTCTACTCTGTTTGATTCTTACCAAGAAGGAAGAACTAGATGCTGGGGTAGAAGTGATGGGAACCTTGAGGATTAGTGATCACTTCATTTTGGAATTTGTGCTAGAGAGGAAGGCCAACCATAGTCTGACATATTGGGATGTGCTAGAGACAACTCCGACGAACTCTCTTGAGTCAATCGTTAAATTTTCAGTGTGAGCATTTATACCTGAGATTAAGCCTGACCCTGTATCATTTTCTTATTGATCCTATTTAGAATTACTTGATTTTGTCCTGTAACTGCTTAAGTCATGGTTCTTTGTCTCTGAACCTCACTCAGAGTTCAGCTGGCCTTTAATGGGATTAAGTTTAAAAATCCAATTCTCCCGCTCAAGGAATTTAAACTGATCTTGGAGAATGCATGTGAAAAGAAAGGGAATTGAGTCTGGTATCTTTATTCCACCAGGCTATCCTTTAAGGTTGTCTGGTTTGCTAACCAAAAGTCTGGGTCACAATCTAGTACCTGGACTCAAACAAAGAGCACATATTAGTCTCATGAGAGAAGAAGGGGGGGGGGATCATTGCTAGTCCTCATGACCAATCTCCCAACCAATCATGTTGTTCTCTGTGCCTCAGCTCTGTAACCAATCATGTTGCTCTTAATTCCATGATATCTCCTACTCTCTTCTATTCTTTGTTCTGTACTCTTCAATACCTATATGGCTCAGGGTTTTTGGCATGAATGGAGGCAATCCACTGACCCATTTATTGACAGGTAGCATGCCCTTGCGAATAAATATTATCTTGTGCAATCTGCCTCAGTTTACCCATTTGTTAACTCTCAAAATCTCAAACGTACCTTGGAAATCAGCAAATGCCACAAATCAGTACATGCTTTATTGTTTTGTTGATTATCTAGACTTAAGAAAGTGATGGAGAAAATGTTAACAATCTATATTGAACTTAAAAGTGTGTTGTGTGTGTATGTATATATATATATATATATGTATATGTATCTATATGTATGTACGTGTATATTCCTCCTAGGGAGCTGTTTGTTAAACATTTACCAGCACACCACTGGTTATACCATAGATTGTGGAAGAGAAAATTTGAAAAAAAATACAGAGGAAAAAGTAGATAAGATTCCATGGAATAAGATTCTACAGTTCAGGAGAGATGGAAAGCTCTCAGTAATGAAATTTGGAAAACACAAAGAAAAACAATTCTGGTGAGCAGGTGTATGTACATAAAGGGCTGGGGTATTCAAAAAGAACAATGTGGATTCACAGGTAGCTTAGTGACCAATTTAGGGTTTTTTTTTTTAAAGACTTGTACGGAAGATAGAAGCAAGGGCAGAAAATGTCAGCAGCATTAGCTAGGCCCTGATTAGTGTGAATAATGAATCCTGGTGAAGTGGTTGCATTTTTCCAACTCACACTGCATATTTCCAATGACTGTGTTTTATATAATTATAACCTCCAATAATGTGAATTCTAATATCCCCAACCACTTCAGGGGGTTCATTATTTATGCTAATCAGAACCTAGCTGTACAAAAACGATATGATCTCCTGTTAGAAATGCAGAAACTTGGAATGAATGGAAGCTAGTGAGAACTGGGGAAATGAAGAGGATCACTGGAGGGGTTCCATCACTGCTTGAAGTGGACAGGAAGATGATAAGAGACGACAGTCAGAAGGTGAGGCTTTGCAATTCTTGTTTCTTTGTTTCTCTGCCAAGGAGAATTACCTTCACACTGGAAAGGAAAGAACCATCATGACCAATAGAGTTGATACCTCCAAATAAACAGGAAGGTAATAAGAGAACACATTAGTAAGTTAAAGTCACCTAGACTAGATCAACTAGATCCTTGGGTACTCAAAGAACTGACAGATTTGTCAGTCAGTAGACATTAATTAAACTCTTGCTGTGTGCCAGGCAATGTGCTAAATGCTGAGGAGACAAAGAAAGGCAAAAGACAGTCCCTGCCCTTGAAGAGTTCACAGTCAAAGGGGAGACAATATGCAGACAACTATGGATAAACAAATTATATGTGGGATAAATTGGAGATAATCAATAGAGGGAAAGGATCAGGAAAGGCTTGTAGAACATGGGATTTTAGCTGGAACTTGAAGAAAGCCAGGGAAGCCAGGAGGCAGAGATGTGGAGGGAGATAATTTAGGCATGGGGGACAGCCAGTGAAAATGTCTGGAATCAGGAGATGGGGTGTCTTGTTCAAGGAATAGCAGGGAAGCTAGATTGTACAATGTGCAGAGGATGGGTAAGGTGTCAGAAGACTGGAAAAGTGAATGCCAAAGAGAATTTTATATTTGACCCTAAAGGTGATAGAGAGCTACTGGAATTTATTGAATGGATGTGTGTGTGGGTGGCGGGGGAGGTCAGACCTGTACTTTAGGAAGATCAATTTGGGAGCTGTAAGACTGCAGCAGGGAGAGGTTTGAAACAAGGACACCAACCAGCAAAGCATTGTAATAGCCCAGGCATGGATTGATGAGAGCCTACACCAGGGAGGTGGCAGTGTCAGTGCAGAGAAGCTGGTATAAACTAGAGATGGCACGAAGGTAAAATGAAGAGCAGTTGGCAACAATTTGGATATGAAAGGGTAAGGAGAGAAGGAAGAGTAGAGGATGATGTGGTTATGAGCCTGGGTGATTGGAATAATGGTGATATCCTCAAAAGAATAGAGAAGTTTGGAAGAGGGGAGGATCTGGGGGAAAGATGATGAGTTCAGTTTTGAACATGTTGAGTTTAAGGTGTCTATGGGAAACTCAGTTCAAGATGTTCATTAGGCTTTTACAAACTTGAGACTGGAGATCAGTAGGGAAGTTAGGCCTGGATAAATAGATTTGAGAGTCGTCAGCAATCATTTGAGATCCCCAAGTAAAATAGTATAGAGGGAGAAGAGAATAGGGCCCAGGACAAAGCCCTCTAGGACACTCACAGTTAAAGGGTATGACTTTAATGGAGATCATAAAAGGAGATGGTTGAACCCCTCTCAGTGATCTTCGAAAGACTGAGGAGAACCAGAGAAATATTGCAGATTTGGAGAAGGGCAAATGTCCTAATTTTCAATATAGAGGACAGAATGAAGCATGCAAACTATAGTCCAGTGAACTTGACTTTTACTCCTTTCGGAATCCTACAATGTATTATTACTAAAAGGATGATTAGTGAACCTTTATAAAAGAAACCAATGATTACAAAGAACCAGTATGGCTTCATCCAATAAAAGGTCATGCCAGAAAAACCCTATGTCCTTTTTTTCCCACCAGGGCTACCAACTTGATAGATCAGGGGGAGTGCTTTACATATTGCTTATCTAGGTTTTGGTTAGCAGGGAGGACTGGAAACTCACTCTTGTGGCATATAAAAAGTTCAAGAGCCATAACTTCTGGGTAATTAACCATTTTATTAATTATGCTAGCCATAATTAATAAAAGGGGTCAGTGGCACTCTGTAATGCCAAAGACCCCTCATGGAACCTAGTCAATGCTCACATGTCCTTGGAAGAGTGGGTATTCCTGAGGGTGGCAATCAGCTCTGATTGGTTAACAAATAATGAGAGAATGACTATTATAATGAGAGCTAGGCTTATTCTAATGAGAGTCTGGGGGACATGACTCTGATCACTTAGTCTTGGTCAAAGAGACTTATCTATAGGGTAATTTAGACAAAAGGCAGAATCCACTTTTCCCCAGACCTGTCTCAGTAAGGCACAATGGGCCGGAATGCATCAATTCACCTAAACTAAGATTTCTTTACTTTTTGAACAGATCTGAGTTTTCCCTGTCATTATCAGCCCTGTACTTCAAAGGCTGCTTGAATAACCTATAGAGACTGATTTCTGAATGAAGGAGTAGAAAAGGGGGAAAATCTTGGTCCTAATTCAAAAATTGGCTATTAATATGAGAGAGAAATAATCATTTTCTCACACTTGAGAAGGGGGAGGAAGAGCAGTCTCAATTGCCTGAGTGTCCCTGTGGGACACCACTTAGGTGAATAGCTGTCTTCAAATATTTGAGGGATTGTCACATGGGAGGAGGTGTTATATTGCTTGGCCTCAGGTAGCAGAACTAGGAGCAATGAGTAGAAGCATCAAAGAGGCAGATTTAGGCAGGTATGTTGTAGAGGGAATTCTTCCTCTTCAAAGTAGATGTTGGTCTAGATGGCACCTGAGGTTGCTTCCAATTCTGATTCTGGGAGTGAGACATATGGCTTAGAGTGTCTCTGTTAATGGATTGACTATTGATTGACAGTTCCTTTGGATGGTTCTAATCTATACCTTTGAGAGGACAATTTTTTTTGAGTACAACCCCCCAAAAGACTGTGAGTATACATTGCTCCTTTGGTACAATCCTCATTCTGTTGGTGCAGTGAGAATATATCAAGTCTCACACTTACTTTCTTTTTCAACACATCCTTCCTTGAGGCTCTCTGCTTTGCACAGCACTGGGAGGTTCAGCATAGATTATTAGATTTTTAAAATGTCAAGCTTTAGCTTGCTATGGGCAATAGTCTGCTAGGACATTGGACAGATTGGAATTTGTCCAAATCAATGCTAAAATTCTAGAGAAGTTTGTTAGACTTGGACATAGCAGAGTCATGAGCTTTCTTGGCCCAGAAGATATCTACCTTCTTAATGACCTCTGGGGAATTCCATGTTCAAGGCCTAACACAATTGCAGGTAGTCCTTCTCACTCAATCCACAGATGTCCATTCCTCTTCATTGGTTTTAGGCTGCAAGTATCCTTCTTTTAAAAAAACATATATTTTCACATTAGTCATTGTAAAGAAGAATTAGAACCAATGGGAGGAACCACGAGAAAGAAGAAACAAAACAAAACAACCAAAAAAAAAACCAGACCAAAAAGTATGCTTCCACCTGCATTCAGACTCCAAAGTTCTTTCTTTGGATGTGGATAGCATTTTCCATTGCTAGTCTTTTGGAGTTGTCTTAGATTCTTGCATTGCTGAGAAGAGCTAAGTCTATCAAAGTTGGTCATCGAACAATGTGGCTGTTATTGTGAACAATGGTCTCCTGGTTCTGCTCACTTCACTCAGCATCAGTTCATATAAGCCTTTCCAGGTTTTTCTGAAGTCTGCCTGCTCATCATTTCTTATAGCACATTAGTATTCCATTATATTCATATACCACAACTTGTTCAGCCATTCCCCAATTCATGAACATCCCCTCAATTTCCAGTTCTTTGCCACCACAAAAAGAACTGCTATAAATATTTTTGTACATGTGGGTCCTTTCCCCATTTTTATGATCTCTTTGCCATACAGACCTAGAAGTGGTATTGCTGGGTCAAAGGGCATGCATAGTTTTATATCCCTTTGGACATAGTTCCAAATTGGTCTCCAGAATGGTTGGATCAGTTCACAACTCCACCAACAATGCATTAGTGTTCCAATTTTCCCACATCTTCTCTAACATTTATCATTTTCCTGTTTTGTCATGTTAGCCAATATGAAAGCTGTGATGTGGTACCTCAGAGTTGTTTTGATTGCAAGTATCCTTCTTGAAAAGATGAATATGCCATCACTTCGGATTCATTGTTTAGAACTGTAGGACATTTTCAATTTTCAGTCTTCATTGCCACTTAACATGAAGTCCTATGAATACAGATGAAAAAGACCAAGGAAAGGCTTTTGAGGCTGGTGGCTCTTATCCTAAGTCTCATTTCTGTTTCTTTATGTCACTCTGGAAGACTTTGGCTTTTGGCAATTATGGCAAACCAATGCTGGATTCCTCTCCTAAGTGAATTTTTTTGGTACATTTTGCCCACACTTGCCTCTTTGACCGTACCCTGTCATTGCTATTCTGGAAGTGGTCTGCTTCAAACCCTTGTCCCAGGCTCCTTTGCTCCTCTGATCAAGGTGACTCCATTTGCTGATTTATCTTCCATCAGGATTGGCCACAGCTTCTTCAACATCTGGCTGAACTGAAGTAGCCCTTCTTTTGACCTTAAAAGCCCACACATAAGGAGATGTCCGTCTGGATTCTGCCTCTTCTGAGCAATCTCTGTTCATTATCCTCATCTTTGTGATCCTGACCAGTCATACCAATTCTAGGTAAGTGAGAGTCTATATTCACTGATCACTTATCCACGGACACAACCATATACAGTATTGTCATAAACTGTAAGGGGCTCTTGAGAGTGTGATGAGCTTGGGAGTTGAGGCCCATGGACAGTCCTGTGGGAAAAAGGAATTATCTGGGGCTACACAGTCCTCCTCGGGTCCTCCTCCTCTGATAAGGCAGGCTGTGAACAGCACATGCCCCCTTCCAAATAAGCACTGGACACGAATTGTCCATGAGCTGTGATGCATGGCCTTGGGGCTCCTGATAGGCTCAGAGGATTGTGCACGAGCTTACTTGCACCCATTAACGAAGGCTAGTACTGCATAAAAATCCTGCTTGCTGAAACAATATACGGAGTTCCTTCCATCCTGACTCCCGCCTCAATCATTGCATACTGAGACAGGTCCTTGCTGGTCAAGGACTACCAGGGGTGAGAGGACCCCAACAATAAACCACCCCCTTATCTTATTGGTAAGTCTTACATGACACCTCTCTCCTTCCTCCATCTACAATGCCCCCTGGATCACTGCTTTTTCTTCTTTCTTTTCTCTTTTTGTTTTGAGGCAATCAGGGGTTAAATGGCTTGCCCAGGGTCACACAGCTAGCAAGTGTCTGTGGCCAGGTTTGAATTCAAGTCTTCCTGACTCCAGGTCTGGTGCTCTATCCACTGTGCCACCTAACTGCCCTGGATCACTGCATTTTGAAGAATCCTTTCTTATCATACCACAGTGTTGGAGGCTTTGTCTCCCCTTTGTTGGTTGGCATTGCAGAACTTGACATGATTGTCCTGTGTATTTTCAGCATTAACAAATTAGCCATTCAGCATCTATCTCTGCAAGTGCTGGAGTATGATGACCTCAGGCTGCTGCTGCATTTTGAGAAGCAAATGAGGTAAAAAACAAGTCCCCTGATGCCCATTAGTGTAACTTTAATCAGCATTATTAACAGTTTTCCCATCATTTTCTTAGGTCTAGACAATCAACAATAAATCAAGCCCTGATTTGCAGCTTGTTGATTTCCAAGGGGTAAATATTCACACTGAGAGTTTAACAATTGGCTCTCAAAGAGCCAGCTCAGCTCATGCCAACACAGCCCTACATACAGATAAAGAAACTGGGCTCAAAGAGATTACATAATTTGCCCAAGACCGTACAGATATGTGGTAACAGGGCGGCAGCTAGAATCTGGCCTCTTAGTTAGGGCTTTCTCCACATTTCCATAAATAAAGAGGTTTCATAGAATCCTTTCTTTTCTTCCTTTCCTCTACTCTTCTCTTTCCTCTCCTCCTTTTGTACTCTCCTTCATTTGTTTTCCATTTTCCCCTTGTTGCTCTTCTCTTCTGTTTCACCTACTAATATTTTTTTCAGATAGAGGGTAGCTATTTATTTCTACCACCATAAAACAAATGCTTAAAACACAAGACTCACATGCATGTCTTGATGCATTTAAAAATGTGATCCAGTAACCCATAACTCCTATTATGCCTTCCTAGAGGCTGATAGGTAAAGCATTAAAGCATGGAGCATTTCGTGCCAACAGAGCAACACCCAAGTCTCTTTTTAGATGATGTTCTAGCTTGGGCTTTCTCAGTCCTTAGTAGTATTCTCCTGGTAGTAGTCATCTCCTCCAAGAAGTTGTTGAGGGGTTAAGTGACTTGCCAGGGTCACACAGCTTAGTAAGTGTCTGAGGCTAGATTAGAACTCAGGTCCTTCACCTGTCATAATCTTGCTTCCATAATTCCTCCCTTGCTCTCTCTCCTATCCAGTCACTCTCCTTTCTCTCTTTTCTTCTCTTCCTTCTATCTTTTCTTCTTCAATCCCTCTTTACTTTAGCCTTGTCATTTATCCTTCCCTTGCTCCACTCTTGGTCTAATTACAGCCTGAGAAGCTTTGAAAGATCCTGGGCAGCCCTCCAAATGGCCAATTAATATATTGTATGGATGACCAGAGAACAGTTCAGTCAATTTCTTTATTAACAAGTATTTATGAAAAATCTATGTGCCTCACTCTGTCAGTATCCCCCAGACCTTCTCCACATCAACTTCCCTCTGTACCAGCCCATGTTGTAAAGCCCCTCAGATAGGGAAAATCTCACGCCAGTTTCTGAGGTGGCCCATATCTTGAAGTCTGTAAATGGGACATACCTCTTCTCCCTCTTGTCTGGCATGAAGCATCTCTAATGTCACAGATTAGGTATCTTCAGCTCTTCTTTTCTCCTAATGATGTGTTCCATATGACTTGCCGGGCTGTTTAAAGTATAAAACTAGTCTATTACAGTGGGAGGAACCATATTAGGTAAGTTAGAGGAAGACACTTTCATAATTGAAAATTTTCAGATGCAGCTTAATGCCTTTATTAAACTCTGAGCATGTTATTAACTCATAGGTACAGTGTTATAGTCCCAACCCCTGGGTTACTCAGTCCTTCCTAGTTATTTTCTTTAATTATCCACCTCTTATTCAATCTACAGTTATTTCTCTTTAAGATCTCTAGGTAATTGAGGAAACAAGATTCTTCTGCAGTGCCTCCACCTCCACCCCCTTTATTTAGTTCTAGGTTGAAGCTTCTCTTCAGTAGCTGGAACCACAAGAAGTCTTCTTTAATTAGCTTCTCTTCTCTTTCTAATTTTCAGTTTTTAAGGCTTTTAAAAATGGTTGCTCCAGCTGCAGTTAGCTCATCCTACAATCTGATCTAGTTTTTCTGAAGACCATCCATAGTTCTTTCCTCATTCCTGTTTCATACTAATTATATTGCAAATTGAAATTGCGTAGCATAGTTCTAGTTGACTGGTTTATTGTGTGCCAGTTTATTATTGTTCCAGGTTCTGTGTGAGCCGTCAGAGAAGTACAAAACTTGATGCCAGCTTTCATCTGTTTGTTCTGGAGTATCTTGATGAGTGGAACGAGTGAAGACCTCTCATAAAAAGGCACAAATTAAATAAATAGGAATAAGTAAGATAGTAAGGCCTCTCATGAAATCTAAACTTCAGCTTTCTACTTAATTTTTTCTGTAAGACAAGTTAGTAACTGTAGGTTCCCCCGAGAATAAATATAGGACACAGGATACTCACATCCTGCATATTTACCCAAGGGCGAGAGGCCCAAAAGAAAGAAGGGTAGAGGTGAATAAGTCAGCAACCATAAAATCTTCTGAGAATATGGATAGGACACAGGATGCTCACCTCCCGTGTATTGACCCCAGGATAAGGGACCCTTGGCTCAGAAGAAGAATGGATGAAAAGCTGGAAAGCCAGGTTCAATGTAGCCGTGTAAGACCTGGTCGGAAAGACCAGTTAGGTATAAGAACGATGGGAGACAATGTAATGGTGCTGAGGGAGATCTGCCACAGATGTAAGGGTGACGGAAGGCATCCATTGCAGAGGCAACAACGGTGGGAAAGGCTAGTTTGCCACGGATGTGAAGATGGGGTAACCAACAACTGGCTTCTGCTTGTCACAGATAACGAAAACATTTGTTCATTGTCGTTGTCACTGAGGTAGATTTATCACTTAAGATGTAAGAATGGTGTGTCACCTGCTTGTCAAAAATAACCATACCATTTGTTCTTTGCCATTGTCACTGGGGTAGATTTATTGCATCCAGATTGTGCCCTCAAAGCTTGCATCTTCAAGCCGAAGAGGAAGGAGGTTGGGAGGGGCAATTGCAGTTAGGGACCCATATAAACACCCAAATTTTTTGTGTCTGGTGCGCTCTGACACTGAGAGGACCCTTGGAGTGCTCTTGGTGCCTGAGTTGCCCTGTCCTGCGGGATCCTAATAAAATTTCCTTTCTACTTTCACCTTGAGATGCCTCTGCTTTAATTCTTTAATTCATAAATCTGTGCCACACATTGATTTTCTTGATTTCTTCTACCAGGTCTTACTTCCTAGAGCAGGTTAAACTTATAGGATCATGGGATTTTAGAGGTGGTAGAGATCTTGTTGTTGTTGTTACTCAGTTGTGTCCAACTCTTTGTGATGCCATTTGCGGTTTTCTTGGCAAAGATCCAGGAGTGGTTTGCCATTTTCTTCTCCAGCTCATTTTACGGATGAGGAAGCTCTAGGGTCACACAGCTAAGTAAGTGTCTGAGGTCAGATTTGAACTGAGGAAGATGAGTCTTCCTGACTTCAGGCTCAGCACTTTATCCACTGAGCCACTTAGCTGGCCCAGGAGAGATCGCAGAGGTCATCTTTTCTAACCCTCACCTTTTGAGGAAACAAAAGCCCAGGGGAGGGAAATACCTTGTCTAAGGTCTCCCAACTAAATCACAATTGGTGTAGCCAAGATTCCGATTTGCTTCTCTTTCTGTTATTCCATTCCCCTTTTCATTTCCTCCACAAATGGGTTACCACATAATCTCTAAACATGGAATTGTTCCTCATGTCTCTGAGCAGTCTTGTAGTCCCAGAAAAGTTTGTCTTGGAGCATAAGTGATCCCCAAATGGAGAATTTTCACTTTCATTAGCATTTGGTGTGTTAAGACTGCAATCATAAAAACTGACTCCACCTCTGTTTAAACAAACTAAAAACTATGATCAAGAATAAAAGGAGAGAGAGGGAGAATAATCATTCTCCTTCCTTCTTTTACCTTCTTTTCTTTTTTTTTTAGGGTATGGTACTTAAAGTTTTTTCCTAAACTTAGACATAAGACTGCCATTTTTTTCTTATTACAGGTAAAATCCCTTCATTTTTTATTTTAAAAATTTATTTGCCAAAAGATGAAATCAGGTTGTGCTGTTTTGCTTGGGGTGGAATAAGGTAAAAGGCAATATTGTTATTAGTATAGGAGCATGACGGCTCAGGTTCAAAACACTTTCCTCAACATAGCAATGTTCCGCATTTTTTCTGTTTGAACCCTAAGGGTATTTGCCTCTCTAGGAGATATGAAAAAGCTTAGGAATTAAGAGGTGGGGGGAGTGGGGTGGTTCTGACCATCAAAAGGAGTCAGCAGAGGAGAGCTAAAAGAAGCATTCAAAGATCAAACATGATCTTAGCTTAAGCATATATTGCCTTTTGTGAACTGTTTTGCTGAGGGGAAGAATGTTGTTACCATCGGCTGAACTGAAGAGAGTTGTAGCTCTTCCTTATGGGGACTGGCTCACTAACCACAGTGCCCCTCTCCACTCTGGGGAAGGACAGAGTACCAAGGGGCTCTGAAGACAGTAGTCAGTTGGACACTAGTTATGGCTAGTGGTGGTCTGGAAAAAAAAAACCAGGCTGAAAGCATGCTGACAGAAAAGAACTCTAGCCCCTCCTTATGGGGGAAAGATGAGGCAGCTGGGTCAGTGGAGGGATCAGGAAGACCTGAGTTCTAATCCAGCCTCAGACACTTACTAGCTGTGTGACCCTGGGCAAGTCACTTGACCCTCTTTGCCTCAATTTCCTCATCTATAAAATGAGCTGGAGAAGGAAATGGCAAACCACTCCAGTATTTTTGCCAAGAAAACTCCAAATGGGGTCACAAAGTATGGGATACTACCAAAATGACTCAACAACAATACAATACCAGGCACGCAGTAGATGCCAAATAATTGCTTGTTGATTGATTGGTTTATAGAAAGGAGAAATGTGTCCTTAAACCTTTATAGTATGCACTAACACCTACCGTTGCATTTTACTAGAGTTCTGTTGCCTGTGTTGACTCTATGTCATTGTAGTTATTGTATATATTGATCTTTCGGCTCTTTTTTCCTCCACTGCCTCACTTTGGATTAGTCTCCTCATGTGAAACTGCCATTCCTACATAGACATAACCAAGCTGAAAGTCTCATTATAATCAAAGCAAATGACAGTGGAAAAAGTAGAGGAAAGGAAAACAGGATTGAAGGAAGCTTCGATAGGATAAGCATACTCTACAGAAAGTTGCTGCAAGCAACATTATTTCACAATAATATCATGATTACATTGTAACCAAACCCCACCATAGATACATGAAAGCTTTCTCTTCCCAACCCTATGTTGTAATTTGACTAATGATCCATTTATAATATTTATCATCTTGAACCTGTGTAATTAAGTGTCCCTGAGGTGATGATTTGCTTGACATTTTCTTTTCATGGTACAGGAACTTGGTGGAAAATTCCATAAATTCTTTCCCCAATGCAGGGGGAAATGGCCGAAGATTAGACTGTATTGTAAGATGACCTTGCATTTGAAAATACAAATATATCAAACAAATAAATGACACGTTCATTTCCATTACAAAAGGATTTAGAGAAAACTCTTTTAAATAATGACTCTCCCAGTATATACATATTTTTCATACACTTCTTTCTCAGAGAAAGGCACACCCAGATTTGTGGTTTGTTTGAGCTCGAAGGGACTCCAAACACCATCTAGTCCTGGAGCTGAGATCTATAGAGGCCAAGTGACTTTCCTATGGTTACATATCTAGTCAATTCTAAGATTTGAATCCAGGTCTTTTGAGCTCTTAATCTTTGCCTGTATTGCTTGGCTTCAGCCTGTGCTGTCAAAAAGGAAAGAACTCATTCACAAAAGCAGGTGGAGGAATGGGTTGCCTACTTAGTAGGACTGACCTAAAGGAATGTCAGCCTGGGAGCTTAGTCAGGGACTAGACAATGGAGAGCTGGACTGAGAAAAGACATTTGACAAAGACCTCATCTTGGCCTCCTAGAATGTAAGCTGCTTGAGGGCAAAATCTGTTTTGCTTTATATGCTACAGGAACGTCTGAAGACAGATGTCTCAGATGGTATGAGAGGAAGGCAATTGTAAAAATCTGAGGCATGGTGGATACCAATGACAAGACTATTGAAGAGTAGAATAATTAAGATGTTGGTCTCTTGGAATAATTTCTGTCACTCTCTGCTTGACATTCAGCTTCCTTCACGATATGTCTCTAACTTATTTTTCTAGACTGATTTCATATTACTCCTCACTCAAGCCCTCTTACTCTTCAGCCAAACTGGGCTCCTTGCTCTTCCCCACATGTGACTTAATCTCCTGCTTTTGTGTCTTTTCACAAGTTGTTCCTCACTCCTGGAATGCCTGCCCTTCTCATCTCTACCTCTTGAGATCCATATCCCTTCGATGTTCAGCCCAAGCACCACCACCTATATGAAGCTATTTCTAATCCCCCCAGTTGCTTATGCCCTCCCCACCTGGTTATTTTATGGGTAATTTATACAAATCAAATATTTTATATTTACTTATCTTCCTACATTCATTTTCCTCTCAATAGAATACAAGCTCCTTGAGGGCAAGTTCTATTTTGTTATTTGTGTATTATGTATGTATAATATATACATACTATACGTTTGTTTGTATTTGTGTATAGACACATGTTTTTACTTATCTGCGTTCATGTAATTTCCATTTAGTAGAATGTGAGCTTCTTAAGGGCAGGTGCTATTTTTTTTTTCTGTATGACCTTCTCACCTCTGTGAGAGGTGCCCTTCTCACCTAGTGCCCAGCATACAGCAGAAGCTGGATAAATGCATACTACCTTGAATGGAATTCTTCTTTCCTTAACACATATACTGGGCTTGGTTTTCCCTCATTTGGGAGCACATATCTTGGCTATGTTCATTCAATTCTTTTCTTTGTAGGAAAAAATACATGGTGAAACTGGGCCAAGAACGTGACCTTGTCTTGACCATGTCTGTCTCAACATGAAAGAAGTACTAATGGAGATTCATACAGCCAACACCTCACTAGGAACTGTGAGAGACACAGAAGTGGTTGTTCTTAGTGCCCCACCCTTCTTTTCCTTCTCAACCCACCTTGCATTGACTCATTTGAGTTTACGTTCTGTCTCACATGAGGAATACATCTCTGCATCCCCCATCTCTGTGTGTTCTTGCTCTACCTTTGAAGTAAATATTTCTTTGTATAAGCTAATTTGGCTAAGTAGTTAAATGGAACTGGGGTGCAAGAAATCCCTAAAATTGGGGAAACATCATTGGTGGGGGTGGGGGTGGGGTAGAGCCAATGGCAGACAGAATGGATACTCCTCTAATCCTCTTAAGAGTACTAGAGAACCTTGGAAGAGGGGTTAAATGTAATAGACCTGGCAGTAATGGCCAGAGTGGTCATTGTTACAGTTACATGGATAGGTAGGTAGGTAGGTAGGAAGATAGATAGATAGATAGACAGATAGATAGATAGATGTCAAAATCTGGATAATACCCCTTCTTGGATGAAGCCCTCTGTGTGATAAGATGTGATAGTCATAAGGAGTTAAGGGTGACCCTTTTCTGTCTCAGTGTAATGGGGGTGGGGTTAGAATGGGCCCAACCAGTTGGACTTGTATCAGAACTCCTAGTTGTTTTTGCCTCTAGTGTGTTTTCCTTCCTAAAGCATCAAATTCATAAGCACTGATAGGTCTACGGCTGGTTTGCCTTCCCAATCTCTGGCACCTGAGCAGCAGGGGTGAGAGAGTGCTTGAGCAGTGGCAGGAATGAATTGGCATCAAGTGAAGAGTTGGCTTTGGAAAAAGGCTAACAGGAAGATTAAGGTTGATTGGCTAGATCAGAGCTTCTTAAACTTTTTCCACTCACAACCCCTTTTCACCCAAGGAATTTTTATGAGACCCCAGGTATATAGGTATAAAAATCAAACATTTACTGATAATAAATAAAGAAATTTATTTTAAAACAATTCTTTGGTATACATAGAGTTTTACCATT
Source organism: Trichosurus vulpecula (assembly GCF_011100635.1). Lineage (NCBI taxonomy): Eukaryota > Metazoa > Chordata > Mammalia > Diprotodontia > Phalangeridae > Trichosurus > Trichosurus vulpecula. Next base: position 176,802,060 of record NC_050580.1, on the reverse strand, counting down.
TATTAAAGATGAAAGCAAATGTACATATTATGAGATGGAGGTGCTTGTTTATTTTTACACAAAGAATTAAATCTTGGTGGAATATTTGATCCTGTGGGACATAGAGCATCTTTAACATTTTTCACAGTTGATTGATATTTTGACTTTATAATCATCAGTGTTGAGAACGTCACTTTGCATAAATACATAGTACAAAATGGCAGAAGTATGTTTAGGGCTATTTCAGAAATTGTTAGAAATTCTGTCCTAATCCCAAGCCAAAATTCATTTAATGATTTTGTATGTACAATAAAGAGATTGCAATTCATAACATACAATAGTCTTGAATCTGAGCTGAGGTATTTCTGGCAGTGTTCATTGGCCTTGTGTGGCATGGCAGCATGTGCAGTGCCAAATGTGCATGTTGTGTGTTCAGAACCAAAGCTGCAGTGAAGTTGTGTGATGCAACACCGGCAAACAGTGTCAGAAACACCTTGGATTCATTACACATTTGATTTGGAATTAATTTTTGGTCGTTGTGTGTTCAGAAACCTTTTTGCTATTGACAAATTTTTCACTACCCTCACGTTCAGTTATGCGACCCCCATATGGGGTTGCGACCCACAGCTTAAGAAGCGGTGGAACAATCTCCAGTGCAGAGATGAAATGTGAAGTGTCTAAGCAGCAGCCTTTCCAAAAACCAAACCAAAACAAACCTGCTTTGTGTGCAGATGAGGTTTAGCTATCAGCTTCCCAGCCAACTGTATCTGTAGCTATACTAAATTATTGAATCCTGTTCTAATCATTTGTAATAGTAATTAAGGTGGGACTTTTTGCTGTTGACCTTTAATGATTCTGGCCTTTGTTTGAATGGGGCAGATAAAGTGGGATGTTTTTGTATTTCTCAGTGCTGAGACAATTGGGAGCCATTGATTTGTATCTGATGTGATATTGGGGGTGGGGAACTTCTCCATGCCCAGCCTGGGTGAGGTCACGGCCCCTGAACAGGATATATAAGCCCAGAGGTTAGCGTTTTCTCTGGGAGCTCTGAACCACAGCAGGAGTGGCAAGTGACTCTGGGCCTGCCGTTATAATGAGCTCCCTGGCTCAACACCCAGATGTTGATAACTATGAATTGTATTTGGTCTGTAATTCAGGGTGCTGGTTTTTTCCCCTGAACTAAGTAAATGATATTTGTATGCTGGATTAAAGTAAGATTGTTAACCCCTTAACGTTGCTTTCTTTAATAAAGCAGATGAAAAGGACCTGGGCTTGCAGCGTTTTGTGAGCTGGTTGTTGTTGGCTTTACACCCTCATAGCAGCTGCTAGCCGGCTTGTTGAAACATCATTCTGTAATGTGTTCTATGAAGATTTCATTCTTAGCATCCCCTTTCCTGTGTGGGAATAAACCTGTTTCATGCTGGGGAAAAAATTAGATCTGGGTAATAGACATCCTATATCTGCTTGGTCTTTCCTGTGTAGAAATAAAGGCTAAACTCTTTTGAGTGACTACAGAGTTTTTCTGGGAGGAGCCTTGGGGTTTGGTGTAATCAATACAATGTCATGCACAAACAGTAACATCTGGAGGACCTCACTATCCACAGGGTCTTCTGGGACCTGTACTCTACACTAGGTCTTCCCCATCACAAGGATGAATACCTTCGATGAGCCAGCATCTTCCTGTTTTATGCCGCGTCTGATTTTTATTTTCAGGTTGTTATTATGTTATTATTCCTGTTGCTGTGTCTTCCAGGAAATCCTGAATGGTTTTGATACAGGGATAGGAGATACATTGTTGAAAGACAGCCTGTAAAAGAGTTAGTTTTTTTCCCCTCCTGAGTAGACTTCTTTTTTGTTGTTCAACAAACAACAAAATTGCAAAATTGTTGCAATCAACAATAAAAGAAATCGGAGGCAACAGGTTGTCATTAAAACCCACCATCTGTCAGGCATTGTGCCAAATGCTTTATAGATGTTACCTCATTTGATCCATTATTGCTGCGCTTAGTCAATTTGTGAGGTGGTAAAGATGTAACTGTTGAATATTGCTTGTGAAAACTTGCTTGTTTCCTAGTAATACCCTCATTGAAAATGTCCTCAATATGAGGAGGGCGCAGTCTCTGGAAACCCCCTTGAACCTGGAGTACAGTCTCTGGGAGCCCCCTTGAACTCTCCTTGAGTCTTCCAACTGGATCTGGCCTTCCCCTAAGGACATGGGCCTTGCCTTATCATTGGGCCCAAGTCTCTGCCTAGCCTAGCCCTCTATTGTCCAGCTGTTTCCCACCCTTAATCCTGATCAAAATATCTATACCCTAGCTTTGATACCCTAGCCCTCTATTGTCTGTCCATGTAGGCTTCAGCTATTTCCCACCCTGGAGTCTGACCTCATCTTGGTCCTCCTTAGACTCCTCCTCAAGACCCTCCCTAAAGCCCTCCTCTAGTTACCCCAGACCACCCCTCAATCCCTCTCACAATCTTGTGTATATAATCTCCATCTTTCCTCCATGAAGGCACTCAGATTCAATCTAGTTCAGTAGATTGAATCTGGCCCACTTGTGGAAACAGGCGTCACAAAGGGTGGGATTTCTTAAGACAACCCACTATTGTGCATCCCTAATAAACTTTGTCTTTTCACTTGACTGAGAAGGCTCGAGTTGAATTCTTTCGGCAGGACCCAGCCTGTCGGTACTTTGGGGTGCCGAGCACCCCTCAACTCCAAACCTCTTCAAATACCTGCATAGATTTTATCTAGAGTGGAGAGTAGGCATATAGGTCAGTAGTTACTTGATGTTCTCATAGCTACCAGTTGGGGTTGGGTTTTTTTTTTTTGGCATATTAACAAGGTTTGTTTCCCACTTGGCTGAAAATCAGGGTACATTACTGTCGCAAGAATTTTCAGGGTCCTTGCTAGCCATTGCATGAATGAGCCAGTAGAGGTTACAGACAAGTCCATTGCAGTTTATGTATCCACTCAAGAGTGTGACACACCCCATGAGAAGGTGATGGAAATGTGTGTCTCCCGATTCCATAGATGACATATATACATATAGTCTTTCCTTTTGCACATGATCCAGAATTGGGTAAGATCAGGTAAGATATGTGGACAGCAAAAAGAAAAAAGGATGCTTAAACAGTTACAAAAGGCTTTAGAATAGCCATTTATACCAGCCCAAAGAAGATGGTATTTTCTTTATCAGTTACTTAGTTAATTCATATTGATTAAGTTCCTATTGAGTAGCTAGGTGGTGCAATGGATAGAGCACTGAGCCTGGAGTCAGGAAGACTCATCTTCCTGGGTTCAAATCTGGCCTCAGACACTGTGTGACCCTGGGCAAGTCATTATAACCCTGTTTGTCTCAGTTTCCTCATTTGTAAAATGACCTAGAGAAGGAAATGGCAAACCACTCCAGTATCTTTGCCAAGGAAATCCCAAATGAGGTCACAAAGAGTCAGACATGACTGAACAAACTCCTACCACTCGAAGATATGATAAAGAGAAGTGGTGAGTTCCCGGGAACTATTCAAAGTCCTCTGAGTTTTCTTTTGTAACTGTGTAGTGATTGAAGGAAGGGGGGTACCAAAGGAGACATTTAGTGCATTTATATGGTAACAAATATAATAATATAGTACAAAATGGAGTCAGGTACATTCTCCTAAAAATCCCCTTTGGACATTACTATGCCATGGCATACATTTAGAAAACTATTGATTTACCCTAAACTCCTAAATGAAATCTGGAAGGCTTCATGGTTTGGGTGGGACTAGAGTTAGTCCTTGAAGGATAGGCAGACTTTAGATAGAGCATTTATTAAGCATTTACTTTGATCCAGGCACTCTGCTAAACACTAGGGATAAAAATACAAGCTGATCCCTACATTCAGGAAACGCACATTTTAATAGGGGGAAAAACATATAAAGGGGAGTTTAAAGTGAGCGTGGGAGGAAGGTATAAGGCAGAAAGGCAAAAGATAGGTAAATAAAGGCCTGGTAGGCTCCATGGTTTAGGGCTTGATTTGCTGGTCTTGTAAAACTGGGATTTCTAGTTAAAATTTCCCTGGAGCCTTGATATTTTTTTTAAGCTCAGAAACTTGCTGCCTCTCATGATGTGAGCTTGGATAAGGCACTTGACCTTTGCACTAAGATATAAGGAAAACCAGTCTCATCAGAACAGAGAATGCACATTGGGACATAGTTAGATTCAGTTGGATAAGAAGGGTGGGAACCTCTTGACAGCCAAGCAAAGTAGTGTAGATTTTAAATGTGTATCCCCCTCGGTTGAGAAAACCAATATTTGGTTAGGAACATTTGTCACATACTAGGTTAGGAACATTTGCCACAGGCAAAAACAGTCCTTTCCCTCAAGATCTTTGATTCCACTGGAATTTTGGCCGAGAGATTATCATCTATACTTTCTCTATACTCTTTGAAATGTACCTTCTCCATATCTTGTGTGCATATCAGATCATGCCTGTCTTTCCTCTTCTTCTCTATGACACATTCTAAGATAGACTGGCCACTTTCTTGAAAGGTTCTCCTCGTTCCCACACTTGCAGCCATTTCCTTCTTGGAGAGAGTCATACACAGAAGACAGAGGGGCCATCTCAGATTGTTCTGATCTATATCTCACCGCTGGAGCCAGATGGCTCAGGGGGAGAAAGTGAGACTGGTGACTTTGCACAACTCTTCCCTCACTTGCATGTCATATGTCATAACAGAGGAAGGACTTCAAAGGAAGAAGCTTAATTTAGATGCTCAGAAAATTCAGAAGCTTCTCCAGAACAAACCAGATTGGAACTGGTTGTGTCATTCATATTGTTCACAACTCCATTACAGACAGCTGTGGATTGGGAGAGACTGGATAGGAAAGATTTATTCTCCATTAGGTAATGATCATTATAGAAGATCATGAGAGATAATGGGAAGAGCTTTAGAAATGGAGTGGTTTGGTAAAATCAAGTGGTTAACCTTGCTACCTGCCACGTATAAAATTCAATTGTGTTCTCATAGTATAGGTCTTGAAATAGGAAGGCTAGACTCTAATCTAACCTTTGGTTAGTGATCATAGTATTTAGAGACACATCATGGTATGCTGACTGGGTGCTAGAATTAGAGTTGGGATGCCCTGGACTTGAATATCACCTCAGACATTTACTTTCATGTGACCTTGAATATCACCTTATTCTGCCTCAGTTTCCACATCTGGAAGCTAGATAGTAGTAGATGGTCACCAGTGAATAGTGGTGCTGGGCCTGGAGTTAGGAAGGCCTGAGTTTTAATGGAGCTTTAGACTCTTTTTTTTTTTTTGCAGGGGGGAAGGCAAGGTATTTGGGGTTAAGTGACTTGCCCAAGGTCACACAGCTAATAAGTGCGTCAAGTGTCTGGGGCCAGATTTGAACTCAGGTCGTCCTGACTCCAGGATCAGTGCTATCTACTCACTGCCCCAGAACCTTAGACTCTTACTAGCTGTATGACCATGGGCAATTGATTTACTTCTGCCTGCCTCAGTTTCCTCAATTGTAAAATGGGGATAATAATAGCACCTCTCTTAGAATGTTGTTGTGAAAATCAAATGAGATTTAATATTTTATAAAGCACTTAGCACAGTGCCTGGGCACATAGTAGGTGCTATAGAAATGCTAGTTATCATCATTAGTAGAAAAGGAGGAAGAGGAAGAGTAATGGAAGAACTAGTAGTGGTGGTGGTAGCAGCAGCAGCAGCAGCAGCAGTAGTAGTAGTAAAAAAATGGGGATTATAATAGCACCTACCTCCCAGGGTTGTTGTGAGGATCAAATGAGACAACATGTGTAAAGTGATTCTACATGTGTAGAGTAATTCCATCAGGGAGAACTTCACACTTCATAAAGGAAGTACTAGAGTGTCAGCATTTTGTTAATATACTCCTGCCATTTTACATTATATCCAGGTTAGTCTTCCTACATCGAACTTTAAAACACCCTTTCTGTTGTTCTTGGCATTCATATCCAGCCTTGGGTCATTCCAAGCTTTAGTGCTCCTAACCTTACTCTTTTTTAAAAAATTTTTTTTTGCAGGGGGGAAGGCAGGGCGATTAGGGTGACTTGCCCAAGGTCACACAGCTAGTAAATGTCTCAAGTGTTTGAGGTCCGATTTGAACTCAGGTCCTCCTGACCCCAGGGCCAATGCTCTACTCACTTCGCCACCTAGCTGCCCCTCCTAACCTTACTCTCAACAAGACCATCACACTTTTGTATTCTTGCTCAATACCTGCCCTTAGAGGTATTCATGCATTTTTAAAGTTGTATCTGATTGATGAATTCCCTTTGTGCTCATATCTGTCTTTTTAGCTAGCTTCCTTTTTTGTTCCTCATCAGAATTATTTCTCTTTTTACTTCCCAACTTTCATTATCAACATTTTCCCTCCATCCTAGGCTCACTTTCCTTTTAGAATTCAATTTGATTCAAGCAGGATTTATTAAGCACCTACTATGAACAGGGCATTGGGGAATCAAAGACAATAATAAAAAACAGTCCTTTCCCTCAAGATCTTTGATTCCACTGGAATTTTGGCCGAGAGATTATCATTTATACTTTCTCTGTACTCTTTGAAATGTGCCTTCTCCATATCTTGTGTATATATCAGATCATGCCTGTCTTTCCTCTTCTTCTCTATGACACATTCTAAGATAGACTGGCCACTTTCTTGAAAGGTTCTCCTCGTTCCCACACTTGCAGCCATTTCCTTCTTGGAGAGAGTCATACACAGAAGACAGAGGGGCCATCTTAGATTGTTCTGATCTATATCTCACCGCTGGAGCTAGATGGCTCGGGGGAGAAAGTGAGACTGGTGACTTTGCACAACTCTTCCCTCACTTGCATGTCATAGCTTCACCTTACTGATGTCACAGTCCTCTTCAAGAATGAAGGTCAAACAACAACAATATAGAAGAAAATTTGCCAAGGTTGGCTCCTCTACCTTTTGAAGGATGAAACTCTCATTAAAACAGGTCAAGAAATTAATCTCTACTATTCTTTGGGCAGAGAAAACTTCCATAGATGCCTAGGTGTCGGGGTCCTCTCACCCCTGGTAGTCATTTTTGAGGGGCTCATCTAGAATTTCTGTTATTGATTGGGTCAAGCTAAGGCTAAATATTAGTATTGCAAGATTTAAGTATTTAAGAATTTTTAATTTTTTCTTTTAAAATGCTGTATGTGGCAACAGAGTCTTCTTTGGCTGGCCAAATGAGTTTGACAGTCAGTAAGTAAACATTTATTAAGTACCTACTATGTGCCAGACACTGTGCTAAGCAGTGAAGATACAGAAAGAAGCAAAAGACAATCTCTACCTTCAAGGAGCTCATATAATGGGGGAGGCAACAAGCAAACAAATATGTACAAGCAAGCTATGTACAGGATAATTAGGAAATAAGAGAGGGAAAGCATTAGAATTAAGAGGGAAAGGCTTCCTGTAGGAGATGGGTTTTTAGCTGGGACTTAGAGGAGATCAGGCAAGTCAATAGGTGGAGTTGAGGAGGGAAAGCATTCTAGGCATAGGAGAGAGTCAGAGAAAATGTCTGTAGTCAACAGATGGAGAGTCTCACTTATGGAACAATGGAAAGGCCAGTGTCACTAGAAAGAAGAGTACATGAAGGGGAGTAAAGTTTCTAGAAGATTGGAAATGTAGAAGGGGGATAGATTATGAAGGGCTTTAAATACCGAAAAGAGAATTTTATATTTGACCTTGAAGGCAATAGGGAGCTACTGGAGTTTATTGAATAGGAGGGTGACATGGTCAGACCTGAACTTTAGGAAAATCATTTTCATGGCCGAATGGAAGATTGATCAGAGTGGGGAGAGACTTGAGGCAGGTAGATCCACCAGCAGGCTACTGCAATAATCTAGGCATAAGGTGATGAGGACCTGTACCAGAGAAGTAGCAGTGTTTGAAGAGAGAAGGGGGAATATTCAAGAGATGTTGCAAAGGTGGAATCATCGGCCCTGGAACCAGATTGGATATGGGAGGTGAGAGATAGTAAGAGTCTAGGTCTAGGATGACTTCTAGGATGCAAGCCTGAGGGACTGGGGGTGGGGGCAGGGTAGGGATGGTGTCACCCTCTACGGTAATAGTGAAAGCAGTGGGGGAGCAGAGTATTTAGGGGAAAGATAAGAAGATGAGTTCTGTTTTGGACATACTGAGTTTAAGATGTATACTGGACTTAGTTTGAGATTTCTGAGAGGGAGCTAGAGAGGCAAGATTATAGGTCAGCAGAGAAATTGGGGCAGGGGGCAGGATAGGCAGATGCAAGAATCATCAGCATAAAGACGGTAATTAAACTCATGGGAGCTGATGAGATCACCCAATGAGGTAGTATACATAAGTAAGAGGAGAACCAGGAGAGAGTAGTGTCCTGAAAACTTAGACAGAAGAAAGTATCAAGGAGGAGAGGGTGCTCAACACTGTCAAAGGCTGCAGAGAGGTTGAGGAGAATGGGGTTGAAAAAAGGCTATTGGATTTGCCAACTGAGAGAACACTGATAACTTTGGAGAGAGGCATTGTAGTAGAATGATAAGGTCAGAAGCCAGAGTGTAAGAGGTAAAGAAGAAAGTGAGAGGGGAGAAAGTAGGGGCATCTACTGTATGTAGGTGGCCTTTTGGAGGAATTTAGCCAGCTAGAAAGGGCAGAGGAGAAGTAGGATAATGGTTATCAGAGATGGAAGGTTCAAGTGAGGGGTTCTTGAGGGTGGAGGAGACATGGGCATATTTGTTAGCAGTAGAAAATGAGCCAATAGATAACAAGAGATTGAAAATAAGTGGTAGGATGGGGATGATAGAAGGGGCAATCTGTTGTAGGAGATGGGATAGAATGGGATCATGAACAGAGCTAGCTGTGGTAAAGAATAAGATCACCTCATTATGTGAGACGGAGTTGAAGGAGAAGATAATGCGAGAAGGTATATGAGTGATATCGATGAGGAAGAAAGAACAGGGAGCTTGTGGAGAATGGCCTCAATTTTTGCCATAAAGTATGAGGCAAGATTCTTAGCTGTGAAGGCAAAGGTAGGGCGGAGGTGCCCTGGGAAGTTTGAGGAAGGATGAAAAAGTTTGGAAGAGCTGCTGTGTGTGGACAGTTGGATAGTGGGTTGATAGGGAAGGTATAGTAGGGTTGCCTAGCAGCAGTAAGGCCCAGTTGAGGTTCTACAACATAAATTTGTAATGGACCTAGTCAGAATGGTTGTGTAACTTCCTCTTCCTTTGCTTGGCTGTACGTGTATAGAAGTGAAGGCACTGAATGGTAGGAACGATCCAAGGCTAAAGCTTGGAAGGGCACAATTGGCAATATGATAAGGGGGCTAGTGATTGAAGAGAGGAGGACAGTATAGAGCTGTATTGGTTTGCCAAGGAGTCAAGATGGGGAAAAGAGGAGAGAGTGCCTAGTGCAAAGAAGATACCTGGGAGCAAATGGAGTGGTAAGGGGATTGGAGGTCATGGTGCAGATAAATAGCAGGATCTGGTAAGGAAAGGCAGAGGTTAAAAGCCTATAGATTTTTGTGGGATAAGGAGATTTTGGAATTCTTGAACACAGAGATAGTACATTGGTGGGTGATGACAAGATCGAGGGCATGACTATATTTCTGTGTGGCTGAGGTAGGGTTGAGGAGCAACTCATGGGAAGTTAGTAGGTTGAGAAACTGAGAGATTAGAGTGTTTGAGGGAGATTCAATATATATGTCAAAATCCCCTAATGTGAAAGCAGGAGTTGCGGAGAAGAGAAAAACAGTGAACCATGTGCTGAACTTATTGAAGAAGGAAGGGGAGTGGCCTAGAGGTGTATAGACAATAGCTACCAAGATTGGATAGCACGGTTCTTGGCACATATAAAATGTTATTTATGATGATATGAATAGCATGAATCTGAAAGGAAGAGAGGTTACTTAGTGATGGAAATCATCATGAAGTAAGTCGTCAGTGAAAGGCATTTAATGAAAATAGGGCAGTAAAGTAAAAAACCAAAATGCTGAATTAAACAGATACATTCAACCATGTCTCTCTTGGGGAAATCTGATCTCAGCTTCCTATTAGCCACTCTGTCTCCACCACATAGCTGAAGCAAGACATCAAGATGATTATGGCAGTGTTAGCGGGGGAATTTGGGGTGCTATAGAAAGTGTTATAGAGAGTGTTGCGGCTTTTACTGGGCATGGGAACCAGGGGAGCATTGTGAAGAGTGTTGTTGCTTCCTCTTGGAAAGGAAATCAGATGGTCATCAGAGCTCAGAAACATTTTTCTTCTCATTTCTCCTTGGATAATCTTTCACCTTCTCTAATGCTATCTCTTGTCTTTTGCAAGATTTCCCCCAGTACCATTCAAAATGTACAGCCTTCTGGGGGATGTAGTTCAGAGAGATCACAGGGTCCATGCGTGTGGTCAAGCCCTCTTACATTATTTTCCCCTAAGCCTTCACAAGTCTACATTAGTCAGCTGAGGGGAATGGGGTTGTTACTCAAAACTGGATATTATTGAAGGTAGGTGAGAAAAGGCAGCTCCTTAGGAGTTGTCAAATCCTGAACAGCTGGCAAATATGTTGGGAAGGAGACCATTTTCCTTCTTATTGAATCCTTGTTAAATGTGTGTTCTTGTTAATTTGCTTACACAAGTTATCACTTATGTCCTACTTATCTCACTCTTTTAGAAAAGGGGCTGAAATCTGCTCACTAATGTGCCGCCTTTGGGATCACCCAAGGTCCTCTATCTTCTTGTTCCCCAAGTCTACACTCTATTCTGAAGTACTAGTCACCCATGCTTGAGCTCTGTGCCTGGCATAGACAATCTCCCCATTCCCTTTCATTCTATATAGAAGTGTAAATTGGATCCAGTGATTTGTCCAGGGTGGTGGTATTTCCTAGGGTGCAAAGAGAAGGGGATGAAGCCAACATACTCTCTTACAGAACTGTATGCCAACAAATGTGTGAAACCAGTCTGACATACTTTTTATGTGTCAAAGGGAGGTTGGGGTGGGTGGGGAATAGAGTGAATGGGCTGTAAATGGAAATTAGGTGGAGATGTGCCAGTATTAAGCACACCTTTGCCTTTGAGCTATAACTGAGAATAGGATTCATTGTGAATATTCAGAAATAATTATGTTTGGACTTGAGCAATTGCTTTCTAGAGACCCTATGTAAATATTGGATTTATGATAACCTACTTTTAGGTAAAGTTGAGAAAGTTACTGTTGTTTGTCCTTTGTTCTCAAAGAGGACCATGATATCAGGGAGGTGATGCCTTGACATGCAAGTGAATTGGATTTAAGTGAGGAGAGGGCTGTGTAAAGTCACCAGCCTCCTCTGGAGCCATCTGGGTCTAGTGGTGAGATATAGATCAGGATGACTGGAGATGGCCCTGGATACAGTTAAAAGTTAAAAGGTATTTAATGGAGAGTGAACTAAACATGGTTGGAGGGGTGGGGTGTATGACTAGCAAGGGAAAGGGCCAGAAGCTCCATATGAATGGAACCTGAAGACTCACGGTCAATCCATTTCTTACTCTAGACATCTATGATTCTTTCTATGATATTCCTAAAAAGCAGTCATCCAGCTTCTCCTTGAAGGCTGAGTAAACAGAAAATTCACTACCTCTCTCATACTACATATATAGGAGTTTTCTCCTGAATGAACTCTTTTATGAATGTTTAGGGCTGCTTAGAGACAGCAGTTGTGCAGTGGATAGACCCTTGAACGTAGAGTTAGGAAGACCTGAATTCAAATCTACCCTCAGACACTTCTGAGAGAAGTGAATATTAATAACCCATGATTTGGGGAGATCCAGAGTTCCCCCCCTCTTAAAAGTCTTGATTTTAAAAATTCAGCCTCTTGAAGCACATTTTAATTAGACCTACCCTGGGCACCATTGTCTTGGTGTGGCTTGGGTCAGGCTTGGGTGGGACATACATTCTTTGAACAGATAGCCCAAAGCTGGGGGTGGTGTGAGTGTAAAGATAGTTTCTTCCTCATTTTAATATAGCTCACATCCTATTGTGTTAAGCAATCAGAGTTGATGGCCACTCCTCTTCCAAAAGAACACATAAGCTCTGTGCCCAGCCTGCCATGATTGTTTTTGTTCTAAGAGAGACCACCAAATGACCGTTCTTTTATTAATAACATGCTGGCCTTATTAATGAAATGATTAAATTACCCAGAAACTATGTCTCTCAAACCTTTTTAATCATCACACTTCCTAGTTGTGTGACCCTAGGCAAATCACTCAACCTCTGTTTGCCTCAGTTTCCTCAACTGTTAAATGGGGGTGATAACAGAGCCTGCCTTGCAAGGTTGTAGTGCGAATCAACTGAGATAATATTTTAAAAGTTCCTTGTGCATAGTAAGTACTATATAAGTGCTTATTTCCTTCTTCTCTCTTTTCTGAATGAAGTCTTTATTATACTAATCACATTTATAGTTGTTCCCTATAGATTTTCTGGTGCTTAAAAAAAATTTAATTTACAGTTTGATTCTCTTCCACACAGACCATATTTATAACGTTTTTCACCTGTGTGTCCACCCATTCCACTTTTGGACAACTCTAATAGATGCCAAGTTTTTCTTTATACTGAGCTAAAATTTGTCTTTGGGAAATAAACTCTGTTTAATTCTCTTGGCCCTGTCCTCTGGCGTGAAGAATAAATTTAATTATTCTTCTATGTCACAACACTTCAATTGCTTGAGGATGGCTATTGTTTTTTAAGGCCTCTCTTCTCTGCATTCAAGCTGCACAGTTCTGTCAGCCTGTCTTCAAATGCCATGGTCTCTACTCCCCACTCCATCCTGGTTGCCCTCCTCCCCAGCTTCTCAATGCTCTTCCTAAAATGTACATAGCACGTATTTTCACAATAGCATTTCATAGCTATCGGAAGCAGAATGGGGAAAACAAAAATAGTGAGACACTGGAAATGGAGTGGTGGTGTTAAACTCAAATTGGAAAGGCGACCACTAATCCATACAAGAATAGTATCTGCAGGCCTGTATATTACCTTAGTTTTAGAATGTGATATTATCTATGTTTTATTATATTTTGATTTATTTTATTAAATATTTACCAATGACATTTTAATCTTGTTCTGGCAGCACACTGGAATATTGGGGGTAGTAGGCAGCCCTTGGCTATTTTCAATACCTCGAGTGGAGAGGCCTGGGTACAAAGAGCAGATTCCTGGAGTTCCCCATTTTCTCTTCCTTTATCGTGAGAATCATTTCCATTCATCTCTGCTGTCTGGCCTTGTCTCACTATGCTGCAGGTCCCCATCTTTTCCTCTAGAGTTTGGCTTGTCTCCACATGCTTATTTTGTTTGAAGTGGCTCCTAGAGGATGTATATATTGAGTATATTGAAAGTTGTCGGCTCAGTGACCTGTTGTTCCCAGCCCCGCTTGTCAATCAGTGTTGGGGAAGGCGACACTAAGTCTGAAGCCTTTTGCATTATCTGCTCTTTGTCACGTACCCCCTTCTGTGATCTTTGTTCCCCTACCTGCAAATTGTCCTGTTCTTGCTACCTTGGGGAGGAACTGAGAGGCTAACCTCTTCTGCTGGGGTGGGCCTGAATTGTCTTAGAGTCATCTATAAAAGCTGTCCCCACTTTGAAGCCGTGGCTGATTTTCAGTGATCACCTGTCATCGTTGCTACCTTGATGTACTTGTAATAAAATCCTTTGAATTCTCTTTGTCCTGAGTTTTGTCTTGTTAATTAGGGTGAAAGTCCAAATGAAGAATTTTCCTTTCAACAAGTAATCAGTTTCAAAACTGTGCATACCAAATAAGTTGTTTATAATAAAATGTGCTTGCACTTCAAGACATGCTCAAATTCCAAATTAAATAATAAACCCAATTAAATTGATTTTTCCATTGAGGTCACATAGGATAGTCCATAAATTACTCTCCTCTAAGGAAATTGATTGTCCTAAAATTCTTTTTTTTTTTTCAAAACAAAACTGAAGATGTTTCTGATTTAGTCTTAATAATTAATAGAGTAACCACTTGGTGCCATAAACTGTTGCATAGAAATATTTAAGGAACTTATTTCTCACACACAAACACACACACATAATATGTGTGTATACATATATATGTGTATATATATATACATATATATATATATATACATATACATGTTTATAAACAGACAGATGACAAGACCAAATACTCTTTTACTTAGCTGTTAAGGATATAGTATTGACTATAGTTTCAGACTGAAAACAGTAAGAGGTGCTAAGGTATTGCAGCAACAGGAATCTGGGAAGAATAAAAACCTGAGAGACAGAGTTTCTGGGTAATTAATAATCATTTATTCAGGGTAACTAATTAATTTATCCATTCTTTATTAATTAATATAATTTTAAAATGAAATTTAGTTTACTTAATATTCTTTATTCTTTCCTATTTATTTATTCTGGATAATCAATAATAGCTATTAATTATTAATTAATTTATTAATAATATGATATGTGCTAATTAATAAGTGGTTATTAATTAGGATAGCCAATAATCAATAAATTGGTGGTCAGTGGTTTCTCTCAGTGACCAAAGACAAAACCTTGAAGACAGTGAATGCTTTTAAACACCTTTGGAAAAGGGAGTAACCTGACAGGTAAAAATCAAGCCTGATTGGTGAACAATTAACGAGGGGGTAGACTTTTAAATGAGGAGGTGGGCTGAAAGCCTTCAGCTCCTCCTACTGAGAGTATGACTTGATCATGAGACTCAGCTGACTGCAGCAATCTGAACAAAGGAATCCTTCTCTACCCAGACCACTCTGGTTGGTTTTTCTCCTTTATGAGCTGGGTCACCCTAAATTCTAATGAAGGAGTACAAGGGCATATACTTTTTTTTTTTTTTTGCCAAATAATGATGCCTCTTTAATCCACAAAGGTTCCTGCAAGTCCTCCTGGATATTAGATTCAGTGATCTGAAAGACTGGTAGCTCCTGCAATCTTTACCTGGACATGGTGCTGTCTTTCTCTGCTGCTCTGTTCTGCTGAGCACTGTTGTAAACAGCTCTGTTAAAACCTTCCCGGTTCCTAGCTATTTCAATAGCAAAGAACTGTATCCTGGTTGCAAAGATGGTGTTTTCTTCACTATACCCCTGAGTACAGTCCAGCCGCAGTAGTGTACCATAGTTGAAATCTTCGACAATACCATCAAACTTCATGCAAAATGGTCTCCACTTTTCTTTAGCTGGTTCTGATTTGAGCTCTTCTGGGTCCAACACATCTATCTTGAGCTTCCCAAAGTTCTCCCGGAATTCTGAATAGATCTGGTCATCCACTTTAGTGAGTCTTAGGAACAGTGGGTCAACTGAAGAAATCAAATTGTAATAAACCTCAGCATGCTGCATAGCCTTCATGGCCCAAACCATCTCAATGTTAGGGTCGTTGCCGTAGGCCTCGGCCGGCAGGGAGAGCGCGTGAGCCGCCGACAGCAGCTCCCCGGGGCCCAGCGCATCCAGGCAGCTACCGCCACTCCCCGCCGCCATCGCTGCCTAGTACCAAGGGCATATACTTAATGCTTTGTGGCTGGAATTCACCTAGATTAGATCCTGTTTATACTCTAGACTGAAGTAAAGTCTCCTAGTTGGGTGAGGTCCTGCCTAAGATTGCAGAGAATGTTCTTGGAGAATTTTGGGCAGTCTTATCTATCTGTAATGTCCTTCAGAAACTAACTGGCCTACAAGGGCTGGTCCCTGAATGAGGAAATAAAAAGCCAGGATCCTAATTAATAATGGGTTATTAATATAGTAGAAAATACTAATTTCTCTCAATTCATTATTTAAAAAAATCACAGTTTAACTTGCCCTGGTTAGAGAGATTTGCTATGACAGGAAGAAGCACGGACATGAATATAACAGCATCAATACTGGTCCTCCAGGCCTAAACCCAAGGGCTCAGAATGATGCAACACTTGTATAAGAATAGTATAAATGGCCAAGTATATGGCAGGATACCAAGTTAAGCTCAGAATTAACCCATGGGAAGATTTATTGTATGGGAAGATGAATTAGGAGGATCCAACCTTAGCCTTCCCAAGGTCATCTTCCCAACCTTATTCCCAAGGATAGGTCTGTACACTGGCTTTAGATCTAAATGTCACTCCCATTGAGCTGCTGGAATTTTCTTTTGAAGTGGTGAAACATTGCCCAAGGACACAACAAACCTAAGAACGAAGTTCAAAAAGAATATTCAGGGTTCCAAAAGCTTTCACTTCAAACAGTAGAGTTTCACTAATCACAGTAGAACTGGACACAGTTGTTATCAGTACTCTCATGTTATTGCAATAAATTAGCTAGCAAATAAACAGGCCTTCTAAAAGAATCACGTAGAAGACTTTTACTTAACATTCCTTTCTACTAGCATTTCTCCTTCTCAAAAACAGTTTAAAATCCATCCTGAAGTAAAAAGGTATTCATTAGAATCTAATGAAGCTATCTAAGTTTATAGCTATCTAAATGATAGCTATAAACCTCCAGACTGGCAGATATCTATCTCTTACTCAACCCTTAAATCAAAATAAATCTTTAAGACTGGAGTTCGTTAAGACTAAGTTGGTTAAAATGTAACTTCAGTAGAAACCACTCCAGATATAATTTCATAATTCACAATAAACAGTCTTATACTATATACAAATTCCTAATTACCATCCTGCTTCTCATGAAAAAGTGTTTGCAATCTGGCAGGGGTTTCAGGTTTTACACGTGTATAGCCAATAAACCTTTCTCCTTATTATAGGGAACTGGAAGTTTCTAGTTTTTTAAACTATACTTTGGAATATTAACAGTTTTCAAACATTTTCTTTTCCTTTGACAGTTCAGCTCATAATCCGGCAACATCCAGGTTAGAAGAGAAGTTATGTTTCTAACAGCATATCTACACAATATCATAAACAATTATGGATTTGAAGCATGAAACAAAACCAACTTCTAGTCAGGTTGCCTTCAGTTGAATGCATCTCCAAATTAACTTACACAGAAAGTCATTGTGAACAAATTTAAGTGAAACTTACAAACTTTTTCATTCTGACTAGGTTTACCTACAGCTCTTTTCACCTCTGTAGCTCTCAGATTTAAACCTCATAGAGCTTATACCATATCACTAGCAGAGTTGAAACAACCTTATAACCATGTCAAACATCTTATCAGATAAGACAATGAAGAATTTATTTTTCTTTTCCCATTATTGTAATATGAATGAATGAAATATTTTTAACAAAGATAGCAGCCTTTACACAACTACTTAATCAATGAATTTATAACTTAACATATCTAAATTACTAGAAAATTAATTTTCCTACCTACGTTGGTGTTACAAAGTTTCACAACATAGACATTGATTGTTTAGCCATTAGCCAATAGGTGAGGATCCCCTTGGTTTCCAGGTTGTTGGTTTTTTTTTTACTACAAAAAGATAAAGGGAGTCTCAAGCCTGGGGTTCACCCATATGTCTGAGTACGTGGCTGTCCACCAAGAAAACTTACAGAAAGGTTTTTATATTTTCAGGAGGAAAAAGTAGGGTAGAGGGGGTAATCATATAAGGAGTGAAACCTGGTCATGAGGCCCCAGCTGTTCTTAGCAATCCAAACAAGAAAACCCACTTCATTTTGGTTGTTTTCACCCTTCAGGATCCTCTTTGCTCCAGACCTTAAAGAGGAGGTAACAACATTTTTAGGAGCTATGGCTAGCCTAAGCTAGCTCTGTTTACAGCATAAACAGGGTTTAAAGATTCTCAGGGTATGGAGCTGTACTCAACCTGACTGAGGGTAAGGTCTTATAGAGCAGAAATGCAAGGACATTCTTAGGATGCTTTAGAAGGAAGGGGCTTTCTCTTATTGTCAAGATAACCTTTGTGATAGAGAAGGGAATATTACACTTGATATTAACAACATTAAAGTCTGTTTTCTTGTCAGGGGTTTTCCTGCAAAGATACTAAAGTCGTTTTCCATTTCCTTCTCCAGCTGATTTTATAAATGAGGAAACTGATTTGCCCAGGGTCACATGGCTAGTAAGGGTCTGAAGCTAGATTTGAATTCAGGTCTTCCTGACTCCATTGCTAAATCCATTTCACCACCTTTTGTGGGGCTTAATAAATGTAGATTGACTAATAATATACCATGATTCTATGCTCTGGGCATACAATAGACTGAATGTTGATAGTTTATGATTGGCAAGTGTACTTATCAATGTATCCTTGGACAAATTTCTTTCCCACTGAGTCTTTGAGGAAGAAAAGGCATAAATTCCAGCCATTGGCAACACAGGGTACTAAAACCCAAATTGTCAGCAGCCACAAAAATGGTCAAGAGGAAGTAACTCTTAAGGCTGAAGGAAGAGAAAATGAGGAACTCCAACAACCTGCTGCCTGTGCCCAGGCCCCTCAATTCCCAGCATCTCACTACTCTGTTTCCTCCTATTGAGAAGTTCAGGAGTATCCTTCTGCTCTGGACAGAAATGAAATGCTGTGGCGGAAACACTTGCTACATACATTTTAGGAAGAGCATTGAGAAGCTAGGTGGCTCAGTGGATAGAATGCTGGGCCCGAAGTCAGGAAGACCTCTTCCTCAGTTCAAATCTGGCCTTAGACATTTAATAGCTGTGTGATCTTGGGCAAGTCACTTAACCCTGTTTGCCTCAGTTTCCTCATCTGTAAAATGAGCTGGAGAAGGAAACAGCAAACCATACCACTGTCTTTGCCAGGAAAGCCCAGTCATAAGAGTCTGAAACAACTGAACAACAACTACAATTGAGAAGCTGGAAAGGAGGGCAAGGAGGATGGAATGGGGAGTGGAGACCATACCACCGGAGCATCAGTTGAAGAAACTGTGTAGCTTTAATGCAGAGATGAGAGGCCCTAGAAGACAACAGTCATCTTCAAATAGCTGAAGGGTTAAGAATTGGAGGAGAGATTAGACTGGTTCTACATGTCTCTAGAGGACAGAATTAAGATCATTAAACAGAATTTATTTCCCAGAGGCAAATTTTAACTCAATATAAAGAAAAACTTAGTATCAGAGTTATCCACAAGTGGAATGGGTGGCCATATAGTGAGAAATCTTATAAATATGATTGATATGGAAGAGAATCAAATTATAAATCAAAGTTTTTTAGGCATCAGAAGACCTACAGGGAAGAATCCTTATAAATGTAATTAGTATAGCCAAGGCTTCATTCAGAGAACAATTTTTGAGAGTCACTCAGGAGAAAACCACTATATATATCATGAAGATAGGAGAGGTAGTGAATTTTCTCTTATTGGTAGCCTTCAAGTAGAGGATGGATAACCATCTGTTAGGGATACCAGAGAAAGAATTCCTGTCTAGGCTTTTGTCTTTTCCAATCCAGAACTTCTGGGATTCTATGAATAAAGAAGACCTCAGACCTTTCCAAAGAAGAAGACATAAGTATTCAGCAAGAATGAAGCAAGATGAGTATTATCATCATGGACTAAACGACCTCCAAGTTTCCATTAAGCTCCAAACAAGTCAACAAGTACTTAGTAAGTACCTGATATGGATGGGCCAGGTACTGTCTGCTAGGACTTGGGGATGCAAATACAAAAGAAGAAACAGTATTATCACGAAGGTTACATTCCAACAAATAGGAGACAAATACCTCTATAAGTATAGAAAGAATAAATATAAGAAAATCAATACAAATGCAGAGAATTTAAGGTAGTTCAGTAACAAGTAGTTAAAGAAGGGGGGAACTAGCAGTTGGGAGGATCAGGAATGACTTATGCTTGAAGTTCATCTCGAAGGAAGAAAGGCACTTTGTAAGGTCCAGGAGAGGAGGGAGTTCATTCCAAGCATTATGGATGGCCAGTGAAAAGACAGAGAAACAAGATATGGGGGGAAGGGAGACAGGAAGGAGGAAGTAGAGTATTGAACAAGGAGGTTGGAAAGATAGGATGGGGCCAGTGTGTGATGGACTTTTAAAGCTAAATAGAAGAATTTATATTTTATCTTATGAGCAATAAGGAATGAAAGGGGGGCATGGCATGACCAGAAAACCAGTTTGCTAACTGTGGGAAAGATGGATTGAAGTAGGGAGAGACCTGTGTAGGGATACCAGTTAGTTGATAGATAGGTACCTCAGCTGGAATCTCAGGTCTAATCTGAAGATCGGATGACAAAAAAAATCACCTAATAAAAGAGGGGAAAATCCCCAAAGATTTGATGACTCATTGGGGACAAGGAACTGTCGAGAGGTATGTTCTGTGAGAAGTGTAAAACAGAGAATTTCAATTTAAAGCCAGAGTAAGTGAGCAGAGGGCTGAGACAGCTGGCCTTGGTACTAAGAGCCTGGCAGACAGCTCCTGGGGTCCTGTCCAAGCATCACACAAGGTAGTCAAGATCCACCCTGAAGGTAACTATCTTTACTCCTGGAATCCCTCACACTAGCAGTTTTTGCTGAAGAGAGTAATCCTCCCCAATATATGTCTTCTGTGGAATTGCTCCTTGTTCACCCTCAAAAGGAAGAGAGCAGTGCTGGGAGACACAGGGGTCACATGGAGAAGTGACAAATTAATGGTGTCCAGTCAGGAGGGAAGGGGCTGGAACTTCTAAACTTCTGTTATATCATTCCTGATACCTTTCTCATAGATGTCTGACTATGGCCAAGAACCACTTCTGAACTAGAATCTTTGTCATGGGTTTTTGTGGGGATGAGGGTGGGCACTGGGGGATTTGATATTTCGGGAGATGGTAGTTTGGCCCCCTCTACTCACTGAAGGATTAAAGCAGATACAACTGCATCTTAATGCTTACACACACACACACACACACACACACACACACACACACCACACAAAATCTTTTGGTGGCTTTGTGGTTACCATTCATTAAAATGAGCCATTGATGTTCATTTTAATTGAATTTTACTTACATAAAAATGTGTGTGGAGAGTGTAGTCTGAAGGGTGTCCTCAGAAAGAAATGGTTTTCTTAGGTTCTATAACTCCCAAGAGGATAGCCCTGTCTACAGTCCCCAGATCCTCATTTCAGGTTCTGATAATGAGGACTTCATGTTTAAGCTATAGTCCTACACACAGGCCATTGGGCCATACTTCTGGCTTCCCTGGCCCCAGTTAGAGGGTGCCTTAGTGCATTGCCTGTAGTTGAATCACCAGTTGCAATTCTGCAGAGATTTTACCCCTTGCTCTTTGGTCTTCTTATCAATCAGCAGTCCTTGGGGACTTAGCCACTAGTTCCATTCATCACTTCCCAAACTGCACTGTGAGTGTCTACCAATATTAGGAAGTTTGAAATGAACTAGAGCTTCTCACTGACAATAAGGCATTATGTAGAAGCAAACCAGGCTAGTCTCTTTCCTCACCAACTTGCAAAATTTTCCTCTCATGTTCATTTCCTCTGTTGACTCAAGGAAGGAATATCCTCATCTAGATTCCATAACCTGTTTCATCTCTGGTGCCAGTGGTTCTTGTACCTACAGAATCACTCTTCTTCCCTTCCCTTGAGATTGGGGCCAACAGAAGGGACTACCTCCCCAGGAGCTAGAATAACAGAACCAAGGTACTGTCAAGGGCCCAGGCACCCATGGAGGTAGCATGGAACACTGGGAAGAATCTTGTATTTGAAATCAGAGGACTTGAAATTGAATCCCACCATTGCCAGTTAACACTGCTGTGGCTGTAGGTTAGTCACAAGCTCCCTGGGGAATTATCCTATTATTGAAAGATAAAATTCTCTTTCAGCCTCTTTTGGGGCTTTGGGCCAGATTACTGTGCATACATCTTCCCCACCCACAAGCCCAGCCTGACCGTGGAGTTTCAATCAGAAAAGAAGATGGAAAACATAGAGCAGTGATTCTCAAACTTTTTGGTCTCAGGCTGCCTTTTCACTTGTAAAATATTTTAAGAATCTTCCGCAAAGAGCTTGTGTTTATGTTGATTACACATACTGATATTTGATATTAGAAATTCAATACCTTACTATTTTTAAGAACATAATTTCAACCTTGCCAATGGAAAGGATCTTAGCCATCCCACAGAGGTCTTAAGACCACATTTTGAGAATCACTGGGCTAGAGTTCTGCTTCACTTTTCCAAGGTTCATCCCTTCTCTCAATGGATCACAGTTCCTGGGAAATGAAGCCTAACTTTACATAGAACATGTGAATAGGGGGGACTCTTTCACTGAATCTGGGAGCAACCCAAATTCCAAAATAGGCAAGTATTGTTGTACGGTAGAATATCACTGGGCTGGTATTCAGGAGGTCCAGATTCTAATTCCAATTCTCCCACTAATTTGTGGTGTGACTTTGCATAAGTTGCTTTACTTTTTTTGGATCTCAGTGTCCACATCTGTAAAATAAAGTAGATGATGTCTAGAGTTTGGACCAAGGTTAGATCTAATAGACTAAAATTGTACTGGAGGAAATCAATCCAGGATGAATTAGAGAAACTCTCAAGAATGAAGTTGCAAAGATACAAATGGAAAGGATTCCAATGAGGAAGAAAGGCAGGAGTTGTCGTAAATACATAGGGAATTCACCAACCATCAGATGATGGAAACAGGAGCAGGCAAAAGAGGGTGGATGTGTCTCAACAAATGATGTGGGATTGGGGTCATGACCACCCGAGCCTCTATCTTAAAGGAAAATTAAGTGGGTATTGTTAAACTTTTGTCTTTCCTCTTTTCCCCTAAGCTCTGGAAGAAAAAAATTTTCTACAGAATGTCATGAAATAACATAGATTTACAAAGTAATTATATTGGGACCCATATTCTTTAGAAGAATTTGGAGACAGAGTTGCCTGAGGTGGGGCAGAGCCAAGATGGTAGCTGGAAAGCAGGCACTTGCTTAAGCTCCCCGCTAGTTCCCTCCAAACACCTATAAAAATGTCTCTGAACAAATTCTAGAGCTACGGGACCCATGAAATAGCAAAGAGAAGCAGGGCTCCAGCCCAGGACAGCCTGGATGGTCGCTGGGAAGGTTCTATTGCACAGAGCTGGGAGCGGAGTGGAGCAGAGCCCAGCGTGGGCCAAGCCAGGACAAACCAGACCGGGAGCCGGGTGGAACAGGTGTAGCACCCCAAATCAGTGAGCTATGGCAGAATTCTCAACCCACAAACACCAAAGACAGCAGAGAAGGTTAGTGGGAAAAGCTTCTGGGACAGAGTGAAAGGAGTTCAAGGTGAGCTACCACCCCCGGGGCTGGTGCAGCTATGAGACTGCTTCCAGAGCTACAGTTGCAGTTGCCTCTGGCCCCAGGCCCACTTGGTGGGAGGAATTAAGTGGCAGATCAGAGCAGGAGTGCAGCTTTGCCCTGCCTGGATCTGGGGCACAATCCTGGTTGGTGGTTCTTGGGGGAGAAGGAGTGCTGGCGTGGCAGAGCTTGATGTATAGAAGTAGCTCTGAAAATAGCAGCATAGCCCCCAAGCTTGGGACAAAGTACTCTCTACAAGCAGTCACACACTGACAAAAAGCTCAAGGGTCAAGTAGTTGGCTGGGAACATGAACAGGCAGGGAAAACAGTCTCAGATTCAGACTCAGACTGTGGAATCTTTTTTTGGTGACAAAGAAGACCAAAACATACAGCCAGAAGAAGTCAACAAAGTCAAAAAAGCCTACATCAAAAGCCTCCAAGAAAAATATGAATTGGGCTCAGGCCATGGAAGAGCTCAAAAAGGATTTGGAAAAGCAAGTAAGAGAAGTAGAGGAAAAATTGGGAAGAGAAATGAGAGTGATAAAAGAAAACCATGAAAAACAAGTCAATGACTTGCTAAAGGAGACCCAAAAAATACTGAAGAAAATAACACCTTAAAAAATAGAGTAACTCAAATGGCAAAAGAGCTCCAAAAAGCCAATGAGGAGAGGAATGCCTTGAAAGATGGAATTAGCCAAATGGAAAAGGAGGTCCAAAAGACCACTGAAGAAAATACTACCTTAAAAATTAGATTGGAGCAAGTGGAAGCCAGTGACTTTATGAGAAATCAAGATATTATAAAACAGAACCAAAGGAATGAAAAATAAAAGACAGTGTGAAATATCTCATTGGAAAAACCACTGACCTGGAAAATAGATCCAGGAGAGATAATTTAAAAATTATTGGACTACCTGAAAGCCATGATCAAAAAAAGAGCCTAGATATCACCTTTCAAGAAATTATCAAGGAGAACTTCCCTGATATTCTAGAGCCAGAGGGTAAAATAGAAATTGAAAGAATCCACTGATCACCTCCTGAAAAAGATCCCAAAAAGAAAACTCCTAGGAATATTGTCGCCAAATTCCAGAGCTCCCAGGTCAAGGAGAAAATACTGCAAGCAGCCAGAAAGAAACAGTTTGAGTACTGTAGAAACACATTCAGGATAACACAAGATCTAGCAGCTTCTACATTAAGGGATCGAAGGGCTTGGAATATGATATTCCGGAGGTCAATGGAGCTAGGATTAAAACCAAGAATCACCTACCCAGAAAAACTGAGTATAATGCTCCAAGGCAAAATATGGATTTTCAATAAAATAGAGGACTTTCAAGCTTTCTCAGTGAAAAGACCAGAGCTGAATAGAAAATGTGACTTTCAAACACAAGAATCAAGAGAAGCATGAAAAGGTAAACAAGAAAGAGAAATCATAAGGGACTTACTAAAGTTGAACTGTTTTGTTTACATTCCTACATGGAAAGATGATGTGTATAATTCATGAGACCTCAGTAGTAGGGTAGCTGAAGGGATCATACATACATATATATACAAACAAGGTGATTTGAATATGAAGGAATGATATCTCAAAAACAAAATCAAATTAAGGGATGAGAGAGGGAGAAAGGGAGAGATAGAATGGGGTAAATTATCTCACATAAAAGTGGCAAGAAAAAACAGTTCTGTAGGAAGGGAAGAAGGGGCAGGTGAGGGGGAATGAATGAATCTTGCTCTCATCAGATTTGACTTGAGGAGGGAATAAGATACACACTCAATTGGGTATCTTACCCCACAGGAAAGAAGAAGGAAGGGGATAAAAAAGGGGGGGACATAGGGCAGATAGGGAGAGGAGGTAATCAAAAGCAAATACTTTTGAAAAGGCAAGGTCAAGGGAGAAAATTGAATAAAGGGGGACAGAATAGGAAGGAGCAATATATAGTTAGTCTTTTACAACATGAGTATTGTGGAAGGGTTTTACATAATGATACATGTGTAGCCTATGTTGAATTGCTTGCCTTCTTAGGGAGGGTGGGTGGGGAGGGAAGAAGGGAGAGAATTTGGAACTCAAAGTTTTAAAAGCAGATGTTCAAAAAAAAAGGTTTTTTTGCATGCAATTGGGTAATAAGGTATACAGGTAATGGGACATAGAAATCTATCTT